>NW_028136279.1:0-600000 GCF_964662115.1 Mustela nivalis | reverse complement strand
GAGGAAACTTGGTGGAAATGTCCTTATGTGGTTGTGTTTCTGGAACTAAGTATATTTATTAATAAGGAATAGTTTAAAATTATGAAATGACCAGGAGTGGACAATTTTCCTAATCCTATCAGCTCTTTGCAGCTCTTTTATTAGCCCCCTTCAGGAATACCAGCTTTATTTATCTAATTAAATTTTATATTAATATGCTTTTGACTTTTGGCCTTTCTCTTCATTCTGTTCTTTTTTTTTCCTGTAAATTACATGTTTCTGCTTAACAGCTACTATCAATTCTTTGATATGAATTCTCAGCATCAATTTACTAACTCCAGAGATGAAGCAGCATCAATATTTAGAAGCGAAGAATACAAAGCCTTGGGCATCTGGATGGCTCAGTCAGTTAAGCATCTGCCTTTGACTCAGGTGGTGATCCCACGGTCGTGGGATGGAACCCCAGTTTGAACTTTCTGCTCAGCTGGGAGCCTACTTCTCCCTCTCCCTCTGCCTGCAGCTCCCTTTGCTTGCGTTCTCCCTCTCTTTGTCAACTAAATAAAATAAAGTAAAATAAAATAATGTAAATAATACATTTATTTATTTATTTATTAAAATGCAATTATTACACAATACATAATGTATTGCATAATTATAATAATGATTAAATAATTTATTAAATATTTATAATAAATATATCGATTTAATTAAATAACTATTTTTTAGAATTTAAAATATTTCAAATTTAGATTGTTAAATATTAAATCATTAATTTAATAAATAAATATCTAAACATAATTAAATAAAATAATTTATTTATTAAAATGAATAAAATAATGTTGTCATTATCTGAGCATGTATTTTTAAATAGTCTAAAAACAACCATCTAATAAAGTCTAAATACATTGAGATCAGTTAACCCAGATTCTCAACCCACAGACAGTTTCAAAACATTTGTTTTTTTTAAAGATTTTATTTTTTTATTTGACAGAGAGAGATCACAAGTAGGCAGAGAGGCAGGCAGAGAGAGAGAGGAGGAAGCAGGCTCCCTGTGGAGCAGAGAGCCTGATGCGGGACTCGATCCCAGGACCCTGAGATCATGACCTGAGCCAAAGGCAGTGGCTTAACCCACTGAGCCACCCAGGCGCCCCTCAAAACATTTGTTTTTATCTACTACTCAAAATACGATTGTAATGTATTTATTTATAACTTTGACGTAGCAAGGAAACTTGGAGGAAAAGGAGACATTTGGTTTTAATATTTGAAAATTATTTTGTTGATTAAAAAAAATAAAAACCTTAACACATGAGCATTTCTTCTTAAATAACACTGTGAAGTTTCTGAGTCGCATTCTATTAAAAGTGCTGATAAAATGGCCTCAGTTACTCATTTAAATTATCAGCTGAATGGGTAACAAATGAAGTAGAGAGCTTTTTAATTATTTATGAATGTATTGCTTGTGGATGAAGTGCCACATAGAGTCACCTCTCTTTTTGGCTTTGTTTTGTGAGCAGCAGTGGAATCTATGAATGAGATTAAACATAAGGACATTCACAGAAATTCTTAATGAACTTCTGGGGAAGGGCAATAAGTGCAAGGAAAAACTGCAGCAAGACTAATTACAAATTTCAAGTGGTCATTGCTTAATTATAGAAGCTTTTAAGTTCAAGTAATATATCTTTTTTATGAGCCTATCATATTGTATTAATTACCACAAACTGCACTCTTGAACACTTATCTTTTCACATATTTCTTATTCTTAGTACTTAAAATTACCCTTATGATTGATAAGTAAATGGATTTTACTGACAATGCATTTATTTACATAAAAAAATAATGCTGTTTATATATATAAAAACAATTGAATATGTGTATGTGTTCAATGAAATTTTTTTTTCAAATTAACATCTTAATTCTACCACATTGGTTACAAATAGATATAGACTTTATAGATTCATCAAATATTTTATTCTCAAATTTATATCTCCTTTGTGAAGTAAATGAAACTGTATATATTAAATATAATCCTATCACATGTAACAGTTACTAGTGCATCCCAGGACATACATAGGTCAGGTCCTACTCAAGGCATCACGGATAACTGGATTTAACTTTCTATCCTGGGAGTCTTCTGTATATTTCTGTGGCTTTTATACTACAATCAGGAGGAAGAATTCTTTTGCTAAAAGCTTCCAAATCGGGCGCCTGGGTGGCTCAGTGGGTTAAGCCGCTGCCTTCGGCTCAGGTCATGATCTCAGGGTCCTGGGATCGAGTCCCGCATCGGGCTCTCTGCTCCACAGGGAGCCTGCTTTCTCCTCTCTCTCTCTGCCTGCCTCTCTGCCTACTTGTGATCTCTCTCTGTCAAATAAATAAATAAATAAAATCTAAAAAAAAATAATAAAAAAATAAAAGCTTCCAAATCACTATGTGAGTAGATTATTTGTAGACTAGTGATATAATATTATAGTTTAATATGTAAAGCATGATAAAATAAAATGCTATTGCCATATTTAATTTATTCAGAAAAGCATTCATTTAGTTATCAAGCATTCATTTGCTTTTTTTAAAGATTTTATTTATTTATTTGACAGCACAAGTAGACAGAGAGACAGGCAGAGAGAAAGGAAGGGAAGCAGGGTCCCTGCTGAGCAGAGAGCCTGATGTGGGGCTCTATCCCAGGACTCTGGGATCATGACCTGAGCAGAAGGCAGAGGCTTTAACGCACTGAGCCACCCAAGAGCCCCAAGCATTCATTTTCTTTATACAGAAGAGATAGAACAATATTATATAGTAGAAAATACAGTAAATAATCTAGAAACCTTGATCATTGTGTTTTGGCAATTTTAGAACATAAAATTAGCTAAAGCTCAAGTGCAAGTTATATTTGTATCCTAGGAGGAAAAGTTAATTAAAAGTTTGTTTATTACCATAGTTTAACACTTCAACAAAATGATAATGAGTCAAAAATTAATGAATATATGAAGTATACAATAAAAACAATAATCTTGAGTGTATGTGACTCACTGTAGGTATTGATAGGCTAGAAATCAAAGGGAAAGTATCTATAGGGTTTGTTCAGTTCCATGCTCATCAGATTAATAGGCTTTCTCATATTGCTTCCTTCATCACATTAATTTGTCTAATGAAGTTTTCAAGAGTTAAAGACAGTGATAGGTTCATGACTGGAGAGAAGGTACAGAATCTAAGATAGTTCAGAAGTGCTTATTATTTAAGAGAAAGACAGCATGGGAGGTGAGGGGTGGAAGGAAAGGGATAAGAAGAGAGAATCTTAAGCAACCTCCTTGCCCAGCACAGAGCCTAAAGGGGCTTCATCTCATCGCCCTGAGATAACAACCTGAGCTGAAATCCAGAGTCAGATGCTTATCTAATTGAGTCACCCAAGTGCCCCATTTTTTTCCCTGTATCTTTATTTTCATCTCTTTCTGTAACTGAGTTTCCCTTCAAAATCAGGACTTGCATACACAACCTAAATAATTATTTTGGGATTTGATCACGTGGAAGAGGAGAGAATGAGAAGAGCTAAGTGGTCCAGGAGAAACATATATGAGTTCAGACTGAGTGGATTATGATTGTGGACAACTGAGCATCAATCCTAATGCACAGAATACATCTCAGAATTATTTTCCTGAAACAAGAAAGAATCTGTTTAACCCACTGGCTTCTGCATCCTATCCACAGTGGTTAAAATTTATCCCAGAAGTAATTAATGTTCCTGACTTTTCTATTACTGGGCATGAGAGAGGAGCTGAGTGGGCTTGGTCAGTGTCCCACCTAATGAAAGGCAGAGCAGATTCAGGCAAAAAAAAAATATATTAGTTCTTTCCAAATTAGATTTAATGGGATTCTGTTTTTCATTCATGAATTCATTTTACATTTTATATTTTATCGATTTTTCTAAGCTTTGGCCAATATTCACTACATTTTTGAATAGCTTTTATCTATTATTGTAAATCATTTTTCTGCTACATTTGTTTAGTCATGGTTATCCATTTCTTCTTCCAAGTTTTTCAGATATGTGATATCAATTTCCAAATAAATTATTTAAAATGTTTATTTTTTATACTAAACTTCTATGAAAAACATTGATATATGTATTATGGCATATTGTTCCCCTTTCAACTTATTTTTTATTTATTTTTTTTTTTATTTTTTTATTTTTTTTAAAGAATTTATTTATTTATTTGCCAGAGACAGAGGGAGAGAGAGCGAGCGAGCACAGGCAGACAGAGGCAGGCAGAGGCAGAGGGAGAAGCAGGCTCCCTGCCGAGCAAGGAGCCCGATGTGGGACTCGATCCCAGGACGCTGGGATCATGACCTGAGCCGAAGGCAGCTGCTTAACCAACTGAGCCACCCAGGCGTCCCTCAACTTATTTTTTAAAATGTGAATGTGCCTTGGCAAATATATATTGTTTCATTTTATGTTTATGTAGATTCTTCATAATTTTTCCAAGTTCATTGGCTTATGGTTTATATTTTTTTAATAATTTTCCTACTGCCAATTAATAGATTTTTTTCCATTACCTTGTCTAAGTTGCTATTGCCATTATAAGTAAAAAGCATCTGGAAATCTATATCCCTGTCCAGTTTCCTCAAATCACTCATTATTTTCAGGATCTAGTTGGATTTTCTTACAGGTTCCAGGTGGACAAGCTTTTGAACTGGTGCTAATTATTATTTGTTTGTTTCTGGCTTCCTGCATTTACCAGCTTAGGGATCATTTTTAACAATTATGATGAAATGAGGCATCATATTCTTATTCTCAACTTCATTAATAATGATATTAGTGTAACATGTCCTACAAGATAATAATAGATACATGTAAAATAATTTCATTGACCAAAAAAGTGGTGGAAAATGTAAATAAAACACAGTGGCAGCCAACTAGTCATTTCAAGTTGAGCTATTTTTCCCCCTTTATCTCCCTGTCTCTTTAATTTCCTGTAGCACATTCCTACAAAGTATTTTAAGGTGTTTTATATGCACATACATAGAGATCATCATGGAGTCTAAATCTAATAATTCCTTGTCAGTTTTAAATATTTTAAGTATTGTTCATTCCTATGTCAGTTGTCTATTAACTTTTTCTCCACACTGCACTTAATTGCAAGGAAATATTTAATTTTAATATAAATTAATTAATCACTTTAATAAATATTTTTACCTTATGGATTAATCTTTGATGCTTATTTCTTAATTTTTTTTAACTTTTAAAATTTTATTTATTGAGAGAGAGAGTGAGAGAGAGAGAGAACAAACACAAGCAGGGGAAGCTGCAGAGGGAGAGGGAAAAGAAGAAGCAGGTTTCCCACCAAGCAGGGAGTAAAGCTCAGTCTAAGGGCCTTGGGATCATGATCTGAGGTGAAGGCAGAGGCTTAGCTGACTGAGCCACTGAGTCTAATTGTTATCTTGATATTCAAGGAAATACTTTATCATCTCTAATTGATCCCCTATGTCACAAATACAGTTTTCTCTATGGTGCTATTAATTTTATTGTCTTCAAATGAGACTCTTTTTCTAGAAGCATTTTTAATCAGTCTCTTAGGTCTATAATTTAGTTTTTATACATTTCATTTAGTATTTTATTTTATCTTCATCATCTCTGAGTATTCCTGACCAGTACTCATTGGTCAAATCTTTCTTATTAATCTATTCCAAAAATTTGCTTGTTTCTATAATATTTTGTTATGACTGCTGTCGTTCTTAGGTTTTGCCTTTATATTCTTTTTGTTTTGTTTTGTTGTTTTATGCTTTGGTGTTTTTGTTGTATTGTTTTGTTTTTCTTTTGAATTAATACAATTAAACCTTTAGATTTCTTTCATACCTTTAATTATTGTCACTTATTTTCACAAATGATATTACCGTAGTACAGTAATTCTAAATATTTCTGAATTAGCTGTATTTCTTTTTAGGTATAAAGTTAACTTCCAGTTACATGGACTTAATATTTTGGTCATTCTATTCTAGTTTTATTGCCTTATCATTGGAAAATATAGCCTGATACTTAACTCTAGGGAATGATGTGGGAGAGCTAGGTTCTTGTCTCTTGGAGTCAAAGAAGGAATCTCGTGGGCAATGGAGAGTGAGGAAGTGACAGAAGTTTATCAAGTGAATATATAGAAAAAGCTCTCACAACTAAGAGGGGTCCCCACACAGTTAACAATGAGTGCCTTCAGGGTTTATTTTTTATAAAAAGGTAACCAGGCAACTTTAATCCTTTTAACATCTCTATCAATAACTCCTGCAATGGCTTACCTCCTTTTGAGGGTCTGATTATTCTTTTTTGGTTACAGGTGTTTATCATAGAGACACCCACCCCACATGACCCACTCCATACACCTAGGGCAGGGTGGTCCTCCATCCCACATGCCTAGATCAGGGTGCTCTTCCCTGGGATAGGGTGGTCCAATTTATCTCTTTACTCTGGTTTTCCCACACCACATTTTGGGGATTTCTGAGAGCCTGTTCACAAAGTTCCCTATGGATCTCTTCCTCCCTAGCCCCACCTGTCCGTTACTCATTTTGAGAGTTGATATTACCAAAGTACTGTAATTCTAAAAATTTCTGAATTAGCTGTATTATTTCTTTTTAGGTATGAAGTTAACTTCCAATTATATGAATTTAATATTTTGGTCATTGTTTTCTAATTTTATTGCCTTATTCTTGGAAAATATAGCCTGATATTTAACTCTAGGAATTTATTGGCATATACTTCTGGCCTAAATAATGGCCTGTTTGTGTAAATGTTCAACTTATGCTTATATACTTACTGAAGACTATTGTTTTGGGATGGCTACATCCCAGGATGGCTACATTTATTAATAGATCAGGACTATTAGATTCTCTAAATTTTGATGTCTTTTAATTTAATCTAATTAAATTATCAGTTAATGAAAGAAGTTAAATTTTTTATGTACTACTGCATCTAAACTTATCAAAGTCTTTTGCTATTATTAGACAAGTATGTCATCCTGTTTTTATACCAAGTCTTACATTAAAAAAAATCATACTATATGAAATGTTACTTATTATTATTATTATTATTATTTTTAAAGATTGTATTCATTGGGGTACCTGAGTGGTTCAGTCAGTTAAGTGTCTACCTATAGCTCAGGTCATAATACCCGGGTCCTGGGATAGAGCCCCGCAGGGGGTTCCCTGCTCAGTGGGGTGCTTCTCCCTCTCCCTCTGTTATTCCCCCTCGGGTGTGCATGTTTTTCTTTTCTCACTCTCTCTCAAATAAATAAGTAAAATTTAAAGATTATCTCTCTCAAATAAATAAGTCAAATTATTTTTCTCAATGGGAGGGAGAAGCAGACTCCCAGGACCCTGGGATCATCACCTGAGCTGAAGGCAGACAACTTGAACCGACTAAGTCACCCAGGCACTCCAGTTGTTTATTTATTTATTTATTTTTATTATGCATATGTTTTATCTCTCTTTTCTTCAAGTCTTTTTTTGATCTTTTTACTTTTTTACTTTTTTCATAAAACTGAATTATTTCAAGATGACTTGGTCATCCTCTTTTACCCCACCCCATAGGTCATAGAGTACATTTTAACTGTTAAAATATTAGTATTTAAGTGCTGCCTACACAAATTAAGGCAAATTATCTGTGGTCTGTATTCCTGAAAATATTTTTTTTTTATTATGCCTTCCTATTCCAATGACATTTTATAAGGATCTAAATGTTTACATTTGTGATTATTTTTTTCAAAATAATAAAGCTATTACTTCATTCTTTTTTATATCTGATGTTATTTAAAAAATTTCTGTCAGTCGGATTCTTGTTTCTTTATTAATGAATTATTTTTTTTCTCTCTAACACTTATAATTTTTTTTTGTCTTTGGTATGTATGCCCTAGTTTGGGATTCATAGAGTCAACTATAGTTATGAATATTTTCTTTCTTTTTTTGTATCTAAGTTTTAATCCAGTGTCTTGACTATTTTATGCTTGAGAAATAGATGTACATTAATATTCAAATATTTCTTTCCTTTTTCTTCTTTCATTAAAAAAAAGTCATTTATTTTATTTTATTTAAAAAAATATTTATTCATTTATTTGGAGTAGAGAGAGAGGGTCATGAAGAGTGGCTGATTATATACTTTCAATTTGGGAGGAGGTTAGGGATAGCACAAGCCTCCAAGGTATTTTATAAACAAGGTTTCCAGGACCTTGAGGGGGCTAGCTATTGTTAGGGAAAGGTCATTTATTACTATTTAGTAAAAACTCAGGGAAGAGACTCTTCTGATGTGTATCAGTGGGTATATGCTTGGGAGATGATTGCCAATGTATATCTTGAGGGCAGGGGTGGGGAATAGAGATAAAGAAGTTTCCAAAGTAATTTTTACATGTGAAAGTAGATTTTCAGTATCCTGGGGGGGGTGGACTAAGAATGCTTTTTGCCCTGAGTAGATGTGTCCACATGGAAGCAGCTGAGTCCCCAGAGGAACTTCAAGGACTTGTCAACAGGCTATGAGTAGTAAGGAAATCTAATTTTTTCTCTAGCTTTTGTTCCACACGTATCACCTACATCTTACACCTCTTTTATATTGATAATTTTAATGCTTTGCTGGTATCCAGATGACTATGTCCTTAAGTGACTTCTTATCTCTATTGAATCCATTACGTATTCTATCCATTGTATTCTTAATTCAACTAGATTACATATATTTAATCTATTAGTACCACTAGGTTCTTATTCTTGTTATTATTTCAAAATCTTTCCTTAATTCCTTACATTATTTATTGGGTATATTTTAAATCCCTGATATACTCACTTATTATATATAAGCTGTCAACCTTATTCTTATTTTGAGGTAGCTATATCTTTTTGGGTTTTAGGATGAAAGAACCGCGGATCCCCTTACCCAAGAATCCAACACTGCCACTGGATGCAAACAGCAAGAGGTTTATTGTCACGCAGGTACCAGCGGGTGGTCGGCAGCTCCAGCTAACCAAGCACACCGACCGGAGTGAAGCGGGGTCTTTTATAGGAAGGTACAAACAAGTTTTGGGTGGGGCGCAACTGATTGGTGGACAGTTCGAACTTTTGAAAAAGGCATACTTGGTGTTAGTGGATTGGCCCTGGAAGACACCCCTCGCGGGAAGAGAAAAGCGGGAAGGGGAAACAAAGAGGGGAAGTTTGACCTTATTACTGGGCAGAAAGGCATCCTGTCTACGTGACCTATGTGACCATGCAGCCCCCTTGCCTACGTGATCTAGGGGACCATGCAGCCCCCTTGCCTACGTGACCTACGGGATCATGCCCCGGCTATTAGGAGAGGGTATCTTGTTCAAACAGGAGTCAAGTGTCATGCCCTAAAAGCCAAGCGGTTACAGAAAGGCAAAAGAGCAGTTACATTGAATTCAACCCTGGGGGAAGGGTCTTTTCATTGCAAGGGGAGGAGGGGTACTTTTACACAACAAAAGAGCAGTTAATTACTTAACGACGGGGGGGGGGTCTTTCAAGGACATCATACCAACAATGCCAAATAATTTTCAGACAACAGCAGGATATCCAAGAATTCAACTAAATTCTGACACTATCTACCTGAACATAGCGTAAGATTTCATCAGTTAAGGGATCAGTCCTCCAAGACTATCTCCAACCCCATCTCAGATGCCAGTCTCACTGTAGGCCCCAGGTTATTACCTGTGCTTGTGACTGAGCAACTACAGGTTGGAGGTCCCAATGGCCTACTTCTTACGTTCTTTTAATTTGCTACAGGGGCTCACAAAACTCAGAAAAATACTTACTTTATGTTTGCCAGCTTATTAAAAGATATAATAGAAGATTTAAATCAATAGATAGATAAAGAAGTGCACAGGGCAAGGTATGGAGAATGGCCACAGAGCTTCTATTACCTTCTGTAAGACTGCCACTCTTCCTGCCTTTTTATACATTTCACAAACTAAAAGCTTTCTGAACCCAGTCCTTTCAGGTTTTCTGTGGAGGCTTCATGACATAGTCATGACTGACTAAATCATTGTCATTTGCTGATCTAATCTCCAGCTCCTCTTCCCTCCCCAAATAATCCTGAATTGGGAGGAAGGGGAGGCATGTTGGGCAAAAAGTTATGAAGGCTTTCACCAAGTGGTTGGTCCTTCAGGCAAACAGCCCTTGCCTTGAGTGAGGTCTGAAGGTCACTTCATTAACATAACAAAACACACCTCTCTCACCCTTATCACAGGAAATTCCAAGAGTTTTAGGAGCTGTGAGTCAGTAGCCATGGTTGAAAACCAAATATTCAGATGACCAAAATATATTTCTTGTAAACCACTATATTACCCTACATGCTTAAGTATTTAATTAGGTGATCTTTTAAACTAATATTTTTCTAAGAGTCTAAACTGTTCTGTCAGTAATCTGGATTGGGGAGTGATGTGTTGCCAAATTTCTGTCGTTTCAGTCCAGGAAGTCAAAGAGAAACAACAGGAGAGCCCCTTAGGGCAGAAAGTTCAAAGTAACAATGTTGACTACTACTCCCTTTTCTTGATTTTTTTTAAAACAAGCAAAGCATCTCTTCAGAGTTGCAGTTTAAAGCCAAGAACATGCGGAATTGGGAGAAAAAAATAGTTAAATTTGGAGACTTGCAGAGGTAGAATCAGAGTAGTGAAAGCCATTACATTAACGGAACTAACTGAGGTCAGTCTTTGGTGAATCACAGAAACAGGTGGAGTTGTCAAACAAAGGAATCTTTGTTTACAACATACAAGGAGATCACAGGGAATAAGTTCCAAAGCCTTGACTGTTTGAACAGGAGAGAGATTTTTATTTAGTATTTAAGATGAATACTCAGAAGGGAGAGTTTTATTATCCCGTGTATGGTTGGTCATAAGGTTGTGGATGCATGCACATCCACATATGTATTTGTGCAATATGTATTGCATGTTCACCTGAATGAAGCTTGTATTCCACCGAGGGCAGAAACTTCAACGTTAGAATAAAGCAGAGGTAACTGTTGGACAAGGGAAAGGGACTCTGCAGGCTTCAAGAGCAGATATAAACTAGATGGGGTCTTGGACTCATTTTCTGGGACAAGGAATGCAAGGCCTTGATTACTTTTGAAATAGCACTAGGAGTTTTACCACTGATTTATTGTCTCAATAGCTTAGGCTATTTCCTGGTCTGGTGGTGACTGTTAGTTTTCCCATTGCCTTGTTCCCTCAAAATCCTTAACTAGTGAGGTTTTTGCATTTCTTTGTAAGAGCCTCCCAGGAAATTTTGGAAGAAGTGTGCTTGGGCAAGTACACAGGTGGGGTATAGATCATTGAAAATAGCTGGGGACAAAAAATGACTTTTCTTATGTCAGGAAAACTATATCTCATCTTTAATTTTCTGGGAACCTCTAACTCTTTCTGCTGATGTTACCAGCAGGCATCTGAGATATTACTGATTGTTCTCTTGAACCTAAGGAAAAGGAAATGTAGAAAGCAAATGACAAAACTTTAAAATCTATCCTGCAACTCATAATTCACTGCAGCCACCTCTCTGTCTTTCCCTTTCTCTTTTTCTCTCTTTCTATTTCTCTCTCACTTTCTCTCTCACATACGCACAACACACGCAAATCAACTTAAAACAATTTTTAATTTTCCCTATTCCATTTTAATATACTTGAGGCATGATCATTTTCTTAGTAAATACAAGAAAAAAAATCTAGGATTCCATCATTCTGTGTGATTAAAGTATTGAGGAATTTACTTCCAATAGCACTTATAAAAACATATTTTATTTAAGAAATATTATATAATCAGGTGCCTGCATTTTTCTTATTCTCCAACTAGTGTTATTTGGCAATTAATATTTTGTCAATCAATATTCCCCTATATCTGAATGTGTGGGCAGTGAGAGATGAGTTAGAGGCAAGGATGGTGAACACTCCCAACAACTGCAGACTACATATATCTTAAGCCATGATTTTCTTTGCAAAGGTCAACATTGATAATGTTCTAGTCATACCTCCGTGTACCAGGAAAGAAGTAGCATATTTCTTGAAAGACACAGCTATCAAAGCTCCATTGAGAAACCGTAAAGATGGAGAAGGGATTTGCAAATTATATATCTGATAATGGACATCTATTCTGATTATTAAAAAATGAATAAAAATAAAAAACCTTACTAATAACCAAACTGAGTATCCAATTTTACATGTGAAGGAAATAATGGAAGAGACATGTCACCAAAAGGATATGAATGGCTTATAAGCACATGACAAATTTCTCAACATTTAGACATTAAAGAAATACAAATTAAAATCATAATGAGACATGCTTACATATCTATTAGAATGGCTAAAATTATAAAGGCTAATTGTACTTCGTCTGAGCTAGATTGAGAAGCAACAAAAAATCTAAACTGTTGTTGGCATATATCATGATACAACCACTTTGGGAAATAGTCTGAACATTTTTTTAAATGCAAAATATGTTGCAGTTACACAAATAGCCATTTTACTTCTAGGCATTTAACCAAGAGAAACAAACCCTATGTTCATACAAGGACTTGTATATGAATTTCATAGCAGCTTTATTTTTAAGAATTGAAAACAATGGAAATGTTTATCAATGTCCATCAATAGAGCAAAGACAAATTATGATCTATTCATTAAAGAGATTACTATTCGGGGCGCCTGGGTGGCTCAGTGGGTTAAGCTGCTGCCTTAGGCTCAGGTCATGATCTCAGGGTCCTGGGATTGAGTCCCGCATCGGACTCTCTGCTCAGCAGGGAGCCTGCTTCCTCCTCTCTCTCTCTCTGCCTGCCTCTCTGCCTACTTGTGATCTCTCTCTGTCAAATAAATAAATAAAATCTTTAAAAAAAAAAGAGAGATTACTATTCAACATCAAAATGAACTATTTACAGTTGGAGATTCTCAAAATAATGATGCTGAGAAAAGAAAAGCCAGGCAACGAATAATATATACTGTGTGATTCCATGACTATAAAAAATCTAGAAAATACAAATTTATATATAGTCACAGTCACCAAATATATTGGTGAGATTTTAGTGCCTTCTTCTGTGCTCCCATAGCTTCCTACACTTGGATCTACGAGCATTTGTTACACCATGTGAAAATATGAACTCTTTTTCTTTATTCTGTCTTACTACAATAAGAATCCTTGAAATTTTATGGACATTTGAACTCTCAGTTATTAGCAGAAATTCTATCACACAGTAAGTTTCCAAATATAAAAGCCAGAGTTTTACAATGACTTCTAAGCTTTTACATGATCTAGCCACTCATTTAACCTCTGTGACCTCTTTCCCTGTTACTCTTCAGTCACTCACAGTGGCCTCCATGCTATTCCTCAGATATGCCTTCAAGATAGCCAATTCCTTTGTCTGGAGTGACCTTATTGCTGATAGTTCTGGGCAAATTCATCACCTTTCCATACCTTTGTTCAATTGTCAGCTTCATTGTAACTACCCTGATCTTCCTATTAAAAATTTTCACTCCCTACCCCTGCCTAGCAACCTTGATTTTTCTCACCCTGATCGAATTTTTCTTTTTCCCCATTATACTCATCAATTTTGAATGCACTATGCAATTTTTATTAAGGTTTATAGCTTTTAATTGTCTCACCCATGAAAATAAAAGTTCTACAAAGCCAAGTATTTCATTTACCAGTGTAGTCTGAAGTAATATCTGCCATATAATAGGTTCAATAGACAATTGGTAAATTTCAGAATAAATTAATGTTGAGAGTATACTGAATTTCATAAGTCATTTCAATAATTTTTTTCCAAAATATAAACTATGTAAAACATACCTTAAATTTACTTTCAAAATATTTTATAGCATATAATGGACAATATACATAAGCCTTAAAGAAACAATCATATAAATAACATTTCATACCTACTTAAAAACTGCATAATACCGCACTCCTAGATCCTCTCTGAACGTTCTAAAATTAACCCTTCAAAGGAAATACATTTTTAAAAATAACAGATTTTTTTGTCAAATAATTTAATAAAATAAAAGTTTCATTCATCTATGTAGATCATAATAAATGTTTTTAATAAGCATGAAATTATAACTCTGAAGTGTGCTAAAATGAAACCACCTGCGAAGGGGGAGAGAACAAAAATAAACATCATTTTTCCAAATAAGAGGAATTTATTACTTTTGAATGCAAGCATGTGGATTTGTTCAAACTGGCAATAAAGGAATATGGAAACACAAACCATAGAAAGTCATGTTTTAGATTTCTAAAAGACTTCGAAGTGAAGAGTATACATTTTTTAAATGCTACATAATGCTACATAATGACAAGATGACAGGTTGTGACAAATAGCATTTTAAAAGCTCTACTCATAATGGAACGGAAGGTGTCATTTCCCTATAATTTTATATATATATCATTAATTTACTATATCTGGATACAACATATTAACAAACAGATGTTCATCAAAGAATAAATCATTTTTAATGGAACATAATAATTTGAACCTACATGTATTAATCATTTTTTTCGATCTAACATTTATAGTCTCGCTAAACATTTTATCAGTTGTCGACAAAATTAAAAAAAAATAGGATAAAAAGTCGTGTTTGGAAAAGTAGATTTTTTTTCAAATTTGCATTTAAATGAAAATATTTGCTGATATTTTTAAAACTTTAAATGTAATTTTATATATATCTGACCTATCAGATGATATAAAATTTTTGGAGAAAATATGACATATTTTTTTAATCTTGGTTGAAGGTATTAATAAAGAGCAACTGTTTGTATTATTTGTATTGTGATATCTTAGTTAATAAACATGAATAACTGGTATAAAATATGTTTTTTAAAAAATTTTATTTATTTACTTGACAGAGATCACAGGAAGGCGGAGAGGCAGCCAGAGAGAGAGGAATGGAAGCAGGCTCCCTGCTGAGAAGAGAGCCCACTGTGGCACTCAATCCCAGGAACCTGGAATCATGACCTGAGCCGAAGGCAGAGATTTTATCCCACTGAGCCACCCAGGCGCCCTAAAATATGTTTTTTTTTATATATATAGAATTATAGTTCTTGCCAAAATATGGAACTAGCTGGAACTGAATGCCTCCTTCAAAGTCAGCTCTGGAGAAATTATGCAAGTGTAATATGGAACTATTTCAGATATTAACCAAAAACAAAGAAATGATGATAAATTCCTTAAAAGACTCAAAGTTGCTCTTGACTGGTATGTTTCAAGCTCTATTCCTGGTTTGAAGACAGGTTTTAACAGGCCTGTCACTGTAGAAATCAGCTGGATGTTTAGAGGCTATCAGAACTGTACAAAAACCTTGAAGGGGTAAAGACTTGAAAATTCTTTAGAGAGATTAGCTCCCTAAGGCATTATTCCTACACACATTTTTCTCCAATCAATTAAGACTGATGGATGAGGGGCACCTGAGTGGCTCTCTCATCACGTGGGTGGTGGGTTAAGCCTCTGCCTTCATCTCAAGTCATGGTCTCTGGGTCCTGGGATCCAGCCCCACATCGGGCTCTGCTCAAAAGGAAGCCTGCTTCCCTCCCTGCTTGCCTGCCTCTCTGCTTACTTGTGATCTCTCTCTCTCTCTCTCTTTATCTCTCTCTGTGTCCAATAAATAAAATCTTTAAAAAAAAGGCTGATGGATGATAAATTATGAAAACTGCTCCCTCCAAATGATGCTTTTTCATAAGGATTTAAGAATTTAAAATTGTAAGAATTTAAAATTGAAACTTGATCGTAGGATTTATCTTATAGAATAACATCAAGTGAAGGCAGTTATTATTAGTTTTGAAGTATTTGTGATTCTGAATTCTTGGCCTCATTAGTAAATTTATTTTTAAATTCTCCCATGGAGTGGTGATTGGCCTTCAGTCTTTCATTGATGTACATCATTGGGTCAAATGAGATGTGTGTGCCCAGAACTATATATAATCTTCTTTGTATTTCGCTGGAGATGGCATTTCTGAGTTTTGTTCAATTGAATTTGGACAGATGTTTTAATAGTCACTTCTAGAGTTGGCCCTGGAGAATATCCTCCTTTTTTTCTCTTCCCGATTCTCTGAAAAACCCTGACTAATTCACATTATCACAGTGATATCACAATTCAAGTTTTTCCAAACACTATAGCTGCAAAATAGAAGGAAGCTACTCAGAATGTAATACTATTGTGAATGATTGAGAAAGAAAACATTATTATAATTAAGCTACCAGGTTTCAATGTATTTTATTGTTGCTTAGAAAATCCTAGCATACCCAGACTTTACAGAGATTTGATGATCCGAAGAAGAGCTGAACTCATGGACCAAAATAACTATGCATATAAAAAGTACAATTACTTACCTAAAAAAGATGATGTGGTTAACTTTATATGGCAATCCAAGTGTTATTGGAACAGGAATTAAAAAAAATAGCTTAGGGGCGCCTAGGTGGCGCAGTGGATTAAGCCGCTGCCTTCTGTTCAGGTCATGATCTCAGGGTTCTGGAATCAAGCCCCACATCGAGCTTTCTGCTCAGCAGGTAGCCTGCTTCCCTTCCTCTCTCTCTGCTCGCCTCTCTGCCTACTTGTGATCTCTCACTGTCAAATAAATAAGTATAATATTTTTAAAAATAGCTTAAAAGTATATGATAAAATAATGATATACATATACAAAGAAAAGATACTATACTGTGAATATAAATTAAGTGAAAATTGTTGAAATAAAGAATACAATAAATGGAGCCTAAGATGAATATAGCTGTAAAATGAATAAATGAGTTGGGAAAAACAAACAAACAAACAAACAAATTAATGACTTCTGCCCAAATGCAGCAGAAAAGAAATAAATAAAGAAAATATTTAAATAAGTACTGAGATAAATTTTGGAGAATTAAAGAAAGATAAAAATTACCAGAGTTAAAATGATGCCAAACATGAGAAATCAGAAACAAAACAAAATCCACACACACACACCAAACCACTCATATACATTATGATGAGTTTTACGAATATCAAAAACATAGAAGAGCATAAATGATGCCCAAGAGAAGAACAGATCACCTAAAATGTACAAGAATAATACTGACAGCAGAATTCTCAATAGTAATAGCATATAAAGGAGACAGCTGGGGGTTTGTATAGATGGAAAAGATATTTGAAACTAGATATTATACATCAAGCCAAATTATTGATTAAATTTGAGAGTACAGTAAAAATACAATGAAGCATGTTAGGTCTTAGAACATTTATCACACAGAGACACACATTTTAGAAAACTTCCTTGGAGGACAGCTCAATTTAGATAGAGAAAACAGAATTATGTACTCAAAGGCACATTTTGAAGGAAGGATTGAATATAGTCTGCACTGCAAATATTCTTTAATCGTATGTTCTGAATTTCCTAAATTTAAGAAGTATTTGTTCAAATATTTATCTTTAAATAAACCCTAGGAGACTTTTTCTTGGATTCTGGAAAATCAGTCCATTTGGATACAAATCTTTTTGTCACTGATGGAAATTTTGATATTTCTTAACAGTGGAATGCCTAATGTATTGTTACAGCAATTGTAATTTGTCAATACATGGGTGATGTGTGTGTGTTGTGTGTGTTTATTATTATTTTTGATGGTTTTACTCTTCTATGAGATTTTTAAGTAGACATAATTTTAATAAATTATGATTTGTTGAAATTTATCTGAGGTTATATATAATAAAATGAAATTTGTGTGAACTAAAGAATTGCGTCTCCATTTTTTTGTTTTAAGAGTAGACTGGTCTTTAAAAATTGTCCAAAGAAGTACATTATATTCATTATTAAATTTGATGATATACAATAAAGTATTTATGGGCATATGGAACCATATCAAATTCTACTATTAATTCATATTAATAATTACCATAAGAGGAAAAAGGGATATTTTTCAAAATCAAAATTAGCGTATTTTTCAGAATATGATATAGTGTTATTCACTGAACAGAGGGAACAAATGTCAAAGTTTAACACAGTTTACAGAATGTTTTAACATAAATTGAAATTTAAATCTGACCCAATTTCACAGTTTTAAGTAAAATGGTAGCACTTACAGTTGGGGATGCCCAGCTTGCTCAGGGCGGAACACCGCCCCTTCACAGAAGCTGGGCAGCGGGGGATACCTCGCTTGCTCATGGCGGAATGCAGCCCCCTCACAGAAGCTGCGCTGGCTGGAAGCCCGGCCGGCCCAGGGCGGAATGCCGCCTGCTTCAGGAAAGCGGAGCACCCGGGAACGACAGGTTAGCTCAGGGTGGAATGAAAACCGCCTGCCTCCCTTATCCGCCATAGAGCCTTTCTCTTCCCAGAAGTGCCTGTTGCTAGTTAGAAGAGTTCTTTCAATGTGCTTGTTTAACTATAAACTTTATCCTCCTTCTTGCTTGTCAGCAAGATGGGATTAACATTTGACCTTCCTCAATCCTTCTTTGGCTATTGTTTTCTATCCAATAAAAGTGAGACTGTCGAGTTGCTCTTGGCAGACGTCCTTTTCGACTGTTGTCCCCTGCTCCCAGTCTTTTCCAGCTGACTGGTTCGTGCCTAATTCTTCTCTCGTCGCCATCTGGAAGCGGCACCCAAGCTTTCTTGGGCTTCCTGTTTTTGGTGTTCTGTTCCACTCATCTCTGCCACCGCCCCCAGGTCCTCAAAATGGTTTTCTATGGTATCTTCCAGAAAACTTCTGATGTCCTCTTCAGTATGTAGGCTACATCAGTAGGGAATAGCGTTAAAACCTCTTCTGTTCCATGTGGATATTCACGTCGTTGAGCACCGCTTGGTCAAAGTCTGCCCTTTTCTGTTGGTCTGTTTTCTCTGGTCACTTCAGGAGTCCTTTTGTAAGAAATCCTATCCCATCAGATGTTCCTCTCACTCTCTTTCTCCCTTACTCTTGCTCTGGCTTCTTTCTTCAGATTTGCCGGGGAATGACGAGTCCTTTTCATTCCTATGAAGATAGAAGAATTGGCTAATCCACAGATACCATTTTTAGTGATATACAAGTGTATATATAATAACTGATATGGAGATGTACATGTGCACCTACGTATATATTCTATAATCTATAAAGTATGGAGGTTGGATTAAGTCTGAAGTCTCTCATACAGCTTGATAACCTGTGACTCTTTGATCAATAACTTCCATTTTCCCACAGGTCAGAGAAATGGGAAAAAATGCACATATGAACATATGTAGCACATTAAAAAATGATCACAAATCCTATGACTCCCATTTCCCTTTGATTCACATGGGCTATGTGACTGTGTTAAACAGTGAAATAAACGTGTCAGTTTCAGGCCCAAGTCCAAAAGGAACCCCTCTCTTGGAACATTTGCTATTGGAGCTCTGAGTGGACAGGAAATAAGTCCAACAACCTTGTTACAAAGACTGCACGGAAGTGGAGGGCCATCTGAGCCTCATCTCCCAACTGTACCCATCAAAGTGACAGGCATGTACATAAAGTCATCCTGAATCCTCTAGACCAAGCAGCCGCCTGCTGAAGGCCACCACCCACTGACCTCAGTTAATGCCGTATTAAGCATAAAAATTGCCCCATGAGATCCTGCCCCAATTTCTGACCCCCAAAACATATGTAATATGACAAAAGGGTTGTTTTAAGCCCCCAAATTTTGAAGTCATTACATAACTAATTAGGTAACATGGCAAATACGTATCCAAACTAATGGAAATCAAGGAATATGTTTAAAGGCACCAAGTTATCTTAAAAAGTTCTCTGAACACACAGAAAAACAGAAAGAGACCCATAACTACAGAGAACAAATTGATCGTTTCCAAAGAGGAGGCAGCGGGTGGACAGGCAAAATGCGTGAAATACAGTGGGAGATAACAGGCTTCCAGTTACAAAATTAATAAGTTGCAGGACGAAAGGCACAGCATAGGGAATATGGTTGGTGGTACAGTACGGCGAGCACAGCATAACATACAGACTTGTCAAATCTTGTTGTTTTATATCTGAAACGAATGCAACATTGTGGGTCAGCTATAATTCAATTAAAAAATCAAAGGAAGTTTAAAAAAATTAAAAGTGAGCTCTGTTATCCAAATAGGACATACGAGATGGATTTCCCATCATACCATAAATTGAAAACGACTTCTCTTGATAGAACAATGCTTTCCTTAGTCTTAGTCCCTACTCCCTCCACAAAAACAAAATTTCAAAACAAAACAAAAAAACAAAAAAACAACTACTTTTGAAAAACATCTTGGTATTTTGAAAATTATAACTGCAGTGAGTGATGAGAGTGAAAACAAACTGATAATCCACGTTTCCTCATTTCTTATCCCTTTTATGAAGATGAACAGTAAAATCATAGTGTAAGAATTAACCAGAGAGAGGTCCATTTTCCACTCACTATAATCAAGCTGGAATTCTCAACTATTATTTAGTATTAGTTGATTCTGGTGGCAAATGCAAATATGGTTTCACTTCTTGGGCACATGAGGAAGATTTGGTTGGTGAAACAGACATACCAGGTTGGCCCAGGCCTGCACTGCCAGGGTTCAGAAAATTGCAAGATACAACCTGACACTTAAAACTTCCCATCAACAACTACCGCTGCCCCCCCAACATCTTGTTTCTTCCCACAGACAGCTCATACTGAGACCTGTCCACTGTCAGGGTCAAGCTAAAGGGGGATGCCCACAAACTAGGTGGGAAATGAGAGGATGCAACTGCAGCTCTCTGGGGATGCCTAAGGCCACTGAATGCCCCGTCATGATTCTCCAGCACAGATGGGGGCAGCCTGCACCACGTGGGTGGAGCTCGAGGACACAGAAAGTACTGGAGTGGCAGTCAACAAACAAATGTGTTTGTGTAATATATAAACCCCCATAGGGTTGTCAATTGGTGGGATTCACTTTTTCTAACTGTTCACCCCATGACATACAACTTCAGGAAACCCAGAGCCCATGGATTATTGTTGAAGGGCACATTCGGACTCAATCAAAGTGTAACTAAGCGTAATCATACAAATAAATACTAATATCATTAAAAAATCAATACCACCTCAAACTTTCTTTTTCATTCCCAAATGAGCTTTTATGGGTTTTAATATCAATTAATGTGCTTATAGAACTGGTAAAAAAAAACAGTCAATGATGAAATTTTAAAATTACCACTCTGCTTTCCCTTATTTCTGTTGATGTACTTTTTATCTCACACAAAAATGAATTACTAAGGAATAAATCATACTTCACTGAACACGTTTTAGCTGAAATGATGCACCAAGATGTACAGCTTTGGTCAGGCTTATACTGTTGTTGTCAACATAGTATATGGGGTGTAAGAGCTACTGTCTTTTCCTTCTCTCATGAATATTAGTCCTAACAGATTCTTCACGTGGAAAGAAAACTTAGTCTAGAAGATACACTAATTCCTCTCCTCCCTGGTGAAAAATACTGTTAGAGGTATTAGTTTTAGATAGAGAAGCAAGTTCACTTTGGAAAAAAGCACACACACACAAAACCCTCCAACATGACCTTTAATACAGTGATAAGGGTGAAAGTGTAAACTTCATTTGGAAACAGCATTCAAAATACTGTTTTGAAGGGCCTTTACAACAGCGGTATACTCTTTGAAAAGATTTTTCAGATCAACTGATTGAATCATATTTAATTTACCTAGGGACAATTAGATAAAATTTAAAATTCCAAACAAAAACTTTTAGGACACAAATAAAATTATATGTGCTTTTATTCCTGCAACTATCTCCAAAACCTAATATTCAATGGTTTAAATTGCTGCATTTCTCATTTGCAATGCAGATGAACAGAGGAACACAGCAGATACATGTGAGATGAGGTGTGAGGCATAAAAGGGAGCACAGGAGGCAACTGACCAGCTGAATAGCGACTGCCCCAAAGATGACCATATCCTGAGCCCAAGAAGCTCTGAGTACTTTACCTTACCTGGCAAATGGGATTTAGCAAGCATGATTAAATTAAGGTGTGAGGGGGGAGAGATTATCCTGGATTACCTCGGTGGTCCCAATGTAATCATGAGGATCCATAAGGAGACAGGAGGATCAGAATCAGAAGGCAATGTGAAGTTGGAAACAGAGGGATAAAAGGTGGTGCAATGAAGGGCCACAAGTCAGGGAATGCAGGCAGCTTTAGAAGCAGGACAAGGCAAGAAAGTGGATTCTCCTCTAGAGCCTCCAGAAGGAACACAGGCTGCTAACACCCCGATTTTACCACACTGAGACTGATTTTTGAACTTCTGACCTCCAGAACTGCAAGATAATCAATTTGTGTTGTTTCAAGCCACTGAGAATTTGTCATTTGCTACAGTGGCACTAAAAACTACTAGAAGAACTCACTGAGACATATTGAGTCTGTACAATGGCAGGGACCATTTCTAGGTAGGACTATCTTCAGGGTGTGGTAGTACTGGATCTGGAGAGTTGACTGCCAGCATCCTTCCTCCCTCCCCCTCCCTGAACCCCAGTGCACTGTGTGCCTCCTCCACTGCAGCCCAGGTGACTCACAGGAAGCTGGCCCCATCCACACTACAGGGAAGGGGTCTGTCATGGAAGCCAGTCATGTTCCTCCTGGGCCATTCACACAGCCAGCTGCACGACAGTCAGTGCCTTGTTACTGTTCTATGAGAGACAGTAACCTAGGTTGTCCCACACACACAAACGGGAAGGGCTTTACAGAAATATCTGGGTTGTCTCTGAATGTGAACAAGAAAAGCAGTGCCCCCACTGCGGGCAGCCATCACACAGTCAGCAGGGGGTGGAAGACAAACTGGCCAGAGGGAAAGGGCACAGTAGGGAAAAATGGAGAAAATCATGGAGACAGTGTGAATAAAACACATTCTCTGCAAGCACTGCCATGAGCTGCTTCTTCATGAGATTGAAGGTTTTTTTTTTTTTTTTTAATCTTTAAGACAGTTTGAGTTAGGATGAGACAACCATCCAAACTGATTCAGGAGGTCAGACTTTACGGAAACTAAGAAATCCAGATAATAAAAGTAGATGACTCACATGTGTGAAAAGTTTCCTTTCCCACTAAGGGCGGGGGGAAAACTAGAACCTTGAATTTGTGGCTATTCCATTATTCTTGCTATTTTTCATCACTCAAATGTATTTTTCAAGAATGAGGAAATTATTCTCAATAAATACAGTGATGGTTCCCTGAAAATTTGTAACCAAGTAGGGAACAGTCAGAGTCTCTAAACAGATTGTTTTGAATTGACTTAACAATCACACAAAATAGACTGTAAAATTTATCAAAGAGTGGGGCTGAGTTTCTTATATATGATTTCATGCAAATTTTTGTCTACCTGATGATTTTTAGTTTTTGTCTACAGGGTGAGTGAATAAAGGTGTCTCAGCATGGTCCAGAACTAATGGTGTTCCCTGACTCACTATGAAATCCAGGGTCATTTCTGTTTCCTTTTCCATGAACTTCTCCTTCCTCTCATTTGGTCTGTTTTTCAATAGGACTGTTTGTCTTCTTCTCAATTTGTAGGCACGTCAGAGACATGAACTCCTTGAACAGCTGATGTTACAGATGCTTTTCACAGCCTGTTGCCCACATGCAGCTTTACTCTTTTTTGATATACAAATCTTTTTCAAATTTTTAAAATAAAGAGGCATGTCATTTCTTCTATGGTCTGTGGGTCTTATCTCTACCTAAAGTAGTCTACCACTTCCCAAATTTTTACATGCCCCTAGATTGTCTCCAAATTCTTTATCATTTTGTTTGTAGAGTTAGAACTTAAACCAATTTACAAGGTTAATCAACCTGAAATCTCCTTACATATGTGATAGGAAGCAAGAGTTCTAAGAAAGAGAGTTCTTTCAGCTCTGGGGGATAGAGCTTAAAGTCGATATTCAATGATACTCTGTCTCATTTTCTAGAAGGAACTGGTGGTTTCTGTTTGGAACTCTGACAATTTTTTCTTAGTCCCTTAAAGTCAAATAGGTTTACGTCTGTTTTGGTTTGAGTCTGTTCAGCTAATTCTCCCTGGGACTTGAAGGCTTTATGAACTGAAGGCATGACTGTATTTCAGCACAAGTAAATGCTGCATTAGTTCAGTTATAACTTCTGTTATTTTCTCCTTTTGTCCTCAGGGTACTTGCAAGGTAGATTTGGACCTGACCTCAGATCTTACTTATTCGTTTCTCATTTCCATCTCTTTGAAATTTTCCTCAGTGTTCTGGGATATTCCTTTGGAAAATCAATTTTGTGGGGCACCTGGGTGGCTCAGTGGGTTAAGCCACTGCCTTCAGCTCAGGTCATGATCTCAGGGTCCTGGGATCGAGTCCTGCATTGGGCTCACTGCTCGGTGGGAAGCCTGCTTCCTCCTCTCTCTCTGCTTGCCTTTCTGCCTACTTGGGATCTCTCTCTGCCAAATAAATAAAATCTTTAAAAAAATCAATTTTGTTCTCAGCAGTGATCATTACTGTTTACAGGGTTCCTATTACATGTTACAACTAGTGAATTTAAGTTTCAAATATTTCTTGTATTTTTATGTTTTAAAAGATTTATAAAATTTATTTGACACAGAGAGACAGAGAGAAAGTGAGCACAGACAGGGAGAGTGGCAGAGGGAAAGGGAGAGGGAGAAGCAGACTCCTCACTTAGCAGGGACTCCCCACCCCCCACCACAGGGTTTGATCTCTGGCAGACATTTAACCAACCGAGCCATCCACGCACCCCAAAGCTCCCTTTCAAAAATCAGGAAGTATTTTGCTGCTCTTTACTGTAACTGTATCCCCCTCAGACTTCTTGACAATAAGTTTGTCTAGCTCTGTAGTCAGTTCTTAATCAATGAGGACACGTGCTCTGGACCTCAGTTTGGTGCTCCTCCACCAAGATGCTACCTGATACTCAGGTGTGTGAACTCTTGCAGCTCAGGCCTAGTCACACTTTTGGGAACTCTGGGGCATCAGCGAAGCTACTCTAAGGGGACCATGCTTTGTGCATAAAAGCAGGCCCCTGCCATGAAGCAGCCCCTCTCAAACCTCCCCAAGTTGTCCTTCCTTACACAGCACAAAGTCTCTAAGAAACTCAACCTGCTGGGAAAGCCCATTTCTCTATGACCAAGGACCACAAGAGAGGGAAGGTATACCATGGGCCCCACACAGAAAGAGGTCTCCACTGAAAGCCTTCTAAAGAGAGTCTGCCTTTTCTTCCAGGCATTCCATCATGGCACCTCAAAATCCTGAGATCTCTTCCACTGCTCCCTCTGAGATGCCAAGAGGCACTTGGCAGTCAAATAGGTCCTTCCCACAGCCCACCTACATGATTATTGAGGGCCTGCCTGGTGCTGGGGATGGGTGAAGGCAACACAGGCCCCTGGTCTTATGCTCTGATGTCACTGGCTCTTGAGCAAAGGAAGGAAAATGAGAGGGTCCAGGAGACTGCACACAACATCATGTTTTCAGAACATCTCCCTGGCCACCAAGATCACCTTGTCATGGCAATGTCAGCAGGGCATGGCAAGTGCTATCTCAGAAGTCCCTCTGACGCCTCAGCAACAGAGAGAGAGCCCACCCATAAACATAATCCCTAGAACCAGCATCCTTTAGGAACCAAAACCCCTATGAGTCAATTACTTTGGTATGTGTTAGTGTATTTTTACCTATGTAAAATATAAGAAAAAGAGGAATGACATACCTGTATGATTTGGGGCAGTACAGCAACTCGATTTTGAGTGTTTTGGATTATAGCTAGATACTTTTTTCCAAAAAGAAATTTATAATCCATTTAATAAAAACAATGTGAATTGCCATGTATGGAATTTTTATACTATAAATGTTTTCATTGTCTTGAGTTGTAGTAATGTACATACACTGGCGCTGGTCTCAAATGGGGGATGTCTGGAAGGAAACAGAATACATGATTAGGGGAGTGAGTGTAAGCCACCACCCTAAACAGTTCAATTTCTCACAAACATATACCTCAGCTCTATATTTGATTGGATGAATATCAACTAAAACTTTAAAATTAAAGTACCAGAAATTATTAGGGATGACATTTTTTGGTAGACTTGTTTCTTTTTTTTTTTTTTTTTAAAGATTTTATTTATTTATTTGACAGAGAGAAATCACAAGTAGATGGAGAGGCAGGCAGAGAGAGAGAGGGAAGCAGGCTCTCCGCTGAGCAGAGAGCCCGATGTGGGACTCGATCCCAGGACTCTGAGATCATGACCTGAGCCGAAGGCAGCGGCTTAACCCACTGAGCCACCCAGGCTCCCGGTAGACTTGTTTCTGATTCTGCCTTGTGACCTGACAAAGGTGGGATGGTGACTCCTGTTACTGCTTGCTTATTATAGCTATGGCATACAGCGGTGGAAGTACTAAGTACTAAGCCACTAGAAAATTTGAGAATGGATAAGCAATTCTAATAGTAAGGATATTTTCACATACATTATAACTAATTTAATATTTTAGGACTGAAACAAATCTAGAAGAATGTACAGACATTCTTCATCATTTCAGGTACTTTAACATCCAATACTACCCTAATCCAATCCATGGGACTTTAGTTTTATAGCCTTTTCCTTGTCGATGAATCTGAAGAATAGAATCAGTATAAACTACTTTATGTCTGAAAAAATTCATCTTTGATTTTTGACTTGACCAGCTCCACAGAATTAATAACAAGTCCCTTTCTTGGTGCAGCCACATTGGGAAACAGTGTGGAAATTCCTCAAAAAAATTAAAATGGAGCTGCCCTATGACCCTGCAACTGCACTCGGTATATACCAAGAAGATACAGATGTAGTGAAAAGAAGGGCCATCTGTACACCAATGTTCATAGCAGCAATGGCCAAAGTCACTAAAGTGTGGAAATAACCAAGATGCCCTTCAATGGATGAATGGATAAAGATGTGGTCCATATACAATATGGATTATTATGCCTCCATCAGAAAGAATGAATACCCAACTTTTGTATCAACATGAACTGGTCTGGAAGAGATTATGCTGAGTGAAATAAGTCAAGCAGAGTCAATTATCATATGGTTTCTTACTTCTGGAGCATAAGGAATAACACAGACGACATTGGGAGATGGAGGGGAGAAGTGAGTTGAGGGAAATTGGTGGGGGAGACAAACCATGAGAGACTGTGGACTCTGAGAAGCAAACTGAGGGCTTTAGAAGGGAGGCAGGTAGGGGGTTGGGTGAGCCTGGTGATGGGTATTATGGAGGGCACATATTGCATGAAGCACTGGGTGTGGTGCATAAACAATGAATTCTGGAACACTGAAAAGAAATAGAATAATAAAAAAAAGTCCCTTTCTCCTTTAAATTTCATAATCAATACAAAAAGTTACATGGTATTGGACTTGAGCTACTACTTGCTGTATGTCCAGCTCTCTTACTTACTTTTTTTTTTTATTTTCAGCATAACAGTATTCATTGTTTTTGTACCACACCCAGTGCTCCATGCAATCCATGCCCTCTATATTACCCACCACCTGGTACCCCGACCTCCCACCTTTTATATACCTGGAGGCACTTGCATGAGGCAGACAAGTTCTCAATAAAGAACTTTAATTCAATATATTAAAGTATACTATGTTTTCCACAGTGAATATAGACTATTTATCAAATCAGAATCAAGTTCTGAAAAAAATACCCATATACAGATAGCTAACAAATACACAGCCCGGTACCTCTAAAGGTTAGTACTTCTACATATTTCAAAAGGCATCAAGTTTTTGCTGCTTTCCCCTGATCCAAGCATGCACATTTGTGTGTATGTAAGTAAACACCCAAAGACAACTGAATTAGTAGTCCACATTCACCACATGGATTAATGCCTGTTGTGATCTCTTTCCCTCCCAAATTGTTTCTGATTATTCACTTTAACTAATTTTGCCTGCTTTCCAATAATAGGGAGAAGAAAATTTGCTTCCCCACCCCAGCACCAATCAAAGGGATACTTATGTCCTGTGAGCCTTCATTTTTCATAGGGGAAAACAAACAAACAAACAAACAAAAACCCAAAAAAACCTGAGCAGTGAAACTAGAAATTCCCTCATGTTTCCTTCCTTTCTGGAGCTTACTGCCCTTAGGTTGCACAGTTGCCCAAATATTGGCCCCTCCATAAGAAGCTGTAAGTAGCACGTAGTGGATGAAAGATTCAGGGTATAAGGAAGGGCTACTCTGGGCAGTTGCATGGCCTGGGATGGTCTGCCTCACCACTGGGCAAGGTCTGGGGTCTGGGGTCACCATACCTCAACACCGTTAAGAGAAGACTTCAACGAGAATGTTTATTTCAACATCTTTGCATGAGAAAATAAACACTGCCTTCAATAAACAGTTTCAATTAAAAATTAAAATTTTAAAACTTAATTTTAAATATAATTATACCAAGAAGAATCATGACACATGTTGAATTATTTTAGGAGCCACAGTCTTCCTGAGGTACAAATAAATAGTTTGTACAAATAGGTAAAATCATTTATTAGGAAACTTTAAACCTCTTACAATAAAGTTACCATTAAATATAAGAATAAAGTGACTATTTTGCTTAAAAATAAACAAAGGTCACTTTGAAAGAGAATGGCAGCTTCCCTGTGGACATCCTCTATACCCAGCCCAATCAGTACTTACCAAGTACAAGTTTGTAGATTTTGCTAACATGGTAAATGATGGAAATAAAGGAGGAAGACAATATTTTCAAAACAGTGTAAAAAGAACTTTAAAACAAGTATCTTGATTCTCCTTATTCTTCCACTCTAATTTGTAGCCTTTGGATAATATGTGGGAAAGAACATATATACATTTAAATTTTAACTTAAATGTCTACTGAAATAAAATGCTATCTTATTAAAATTCCTATCCGAAATTAAAAAAAAAAGTCATGGTGACAAATAATGTTGACAATCCTGTAATGTAATCCTATCTTAAAACTCAAATTATGCTAAGAATGAATATTTCAAAACTAAATGGTTCACTTTGTTAAAAATATTCTTACTGAGTATTAAAAAAATCACCCAATGGTATCATGTTTTTAAACTCATTCTACTCATCATGCCTGTATTTTATCCTACCAGTTCTCTCTAATGACAGCATTCTTTCTTGTCTGCTCTCCTCTCTCATTTCCTTTCACCAGCACCAAAAACACAAAGACTCCAAAGTCCTGAGAGCAGACTGGAGTATCCCTTTGCCTTCTAGAAGCTGTGCATTTTGACCCTACTGGTCCATTCCACCTGCCCAATAGGCAAGACTGCCCAATAGGACAGTGCAGTCAGGAAGGGAGGCAAGGATAGAATCTTGAGGGATAGCAGAGAGAAAGAATCACCTTAAGAAAACTGGCAAGAATTCCTATCTTACATTGAGGTCTTCCATCCATTTTGAGTTTAATATTTTGTTCTAATAACACAACTCTGGGTGGGCTCCGAGATGGCTCCTCAGTGGGGACACATCACCAGGAAGACCACACCATGATTAGAATTTAGAATCTTCGGCACCCCCACCCCAACCCCTACATTCCCCCAGAGAGGGGAGGGGGCTAAAAGCAGAGCACATCTATGTAAGGAATCCTCCATAAAAATCCTCATAGCAGGGACGCCTGGGTGGCTCAGTTGGTTAAGCAGCTGCCTTCGGCTCAGGTCATGATCCCAGCGTCCTGGGATCGAGTCCCACATCGGGCTCCTTGCTCAGCAGGGAGCCTGCTTCTCCCTCTGCCTCTGCCTGCCATTCTGTCTGCCTGTGCTCGCTCTCTCCCCCTCTCTCTCTTTGATAAATAAATAAAATCTTTTAAAAAAAATCCTCATAGCAGGGGTTTCAGGAAACTTCCAGGTAAGTCAACATATCCAGGTACCAGGAGGGGGATAAAACCCAGCTCCACAGGAATAGACATTCCTGTGCTTGGGACCCTCCCAGACTGTGCCCTTTGTGTCTCTGCATCTGACTGTTCATCTGTATCCTTTATCATATCTTTCATAAATTGCAAATGAAAACAAATGTTTCCCAGAGTTCTGCGAGCCACTCAGTTGAACCAGAGGAGGAGTTGAAGGAACCTCTGATTTGTAGCCAAGTTGTAGAGAAGTTGTGGGTAACCTGGGCTCCTCCTACTTATGACTGGCACCTGAATGTGATGGAACAGTCTCACGGGACTGAGCCCTTAACCTGTGGGATCAGATGCCATATCAAGGCAGACAGTGTCAAAGCTGAGTAAAACTACAGGACACCCAGCTGGTGTTGCAGAGTTGCCTGGTGAGGGAAAAATCCACAGCCTCAGCCACAGTGTTAGAAGTAAAGTGTTCTGTGTGAATATGGTAATATAAAAGCCGATGGGAGAACTGAAATGTTTGCTTGACATACACTGTCACACAAAATATTATGTATGCCAGGTCTTTGCTGATGTGATATAGCACATATTCAAGTTCTAGTAAAATATCATAAAGAGTCAACTCAAAAAACAAACAAACAAACAAACAAACAAGGAAACATACAAAATATGGATGAGCTGGGAGAAAATAAGCAATGTTTCCTCTTTCCTATCAAGAGAAAGACCATTCCTGAATTATCCAAGATTTTGCTTTTACCTGAATAACCATACAGTTCAATAGGACTTGAAGGAAAAAGCATGTTTGGTCCTCAGCGATCCTTTCCCCTGATATGGCCGGCAAGAGTGGAGTGATTCTTGTGGATATATCTTTGCTCCAGAGTGGGGAAAAAAAGGAGTTCTTTCACCAACGTTCAAAGGGTTTTTAAAAAATGGCCTTCATTAAAATACATCTGCCCCTCCTTTGGAACCTGCTCACGCTACACTCCAGGCCAGCGAGCATCAAGGGGTTGGAAATACGGTACAAACTCCCATGAAGCCACCTCTCCCTCTAAACTATTCTTCTCTCTGCCAAATTCTGCTTCGGTCAGCCTAAGGATCAAATACCTGTCTTTGGGCAATAAAGTGATGTGCATTAATCAATCATTGGCCCTAACTGGCAAGTTCCTTAAAAACTCATGGGACACAGATGGTTGCCATGACTTTCCCAGGAAGCAGCTACTGTCTTTCCATGAATGCGGCATGAAAATACAGGGCTGGGTGAGCAGATGAATGTCCACTCGTGAAACAATCATGCTGAGGACAATAAACAGTAGTTTTGGATGGCAGATTTAAATTTCATTCACAGCCAAGGAAACACTCCAGATACATGATGTGTCTCCACTTCCTGTTGTTCCCAACATCTGAGTCCTCCCTTCCATTCCTGTTTCCACCACTTCAGTAAATGTCTCCCATCCTCATTGCATATAAAAAAGGCTCTGATTCTTTCTATTCTAATGTCTGTAAGACATTACTGTGAACAAGAGCAGGGGATAATTCCTCCTCCAAACCCATCTACGAAATAAAGGGTTCTATTCAGGATCATGACAAGCTGAGGAATCCCTCAAGAGAACTTCCAGAGTCATTTCAACCTGTAAGGCTGGCTAAAATGTTCCTCACCATCCGCCACACCAGGGCTAGGACTGATGAGTGTCTCCACCATGCAGGTCCCTCTGGATGACATGATCGCTGGGAAACCAGGCACGAGGCAAGCAAAAATCAGCACCTGCTCTTCTGCAAAGTTTGTCTGAAGTGCTTGAAGCCACAGAAGAAACAGATTGACTCCTTCAGATCTTACCTAAAAACAAAATTAAAGGTGACAAAATTAAACACATGTTTATGCAGAGATGCACTGCAATGCAGATTCAGTTCTGAGAAAGAAAAACTAGAAGTTAAAGGTACCGTTAAACTCCTGCACCAAGTTCTTAGTGACAAGAAATCAGGCGTGCTGCAAGAAGCCCAAGGGTGGATGTGAGGGCGATCTGGCTGCAACATCTGTCACCCCATTGATCGCCAGGGTTGATTCGGCTGATCTGGCTGGCTAGGCGGGTGTCCCCTTCCTCCCTCACCGCTCCATGTGCGTCCCTCCCGAAGCTGCGCGCTCGGTCGAAGAGGACGACCTTCCCCGATAGAGGAGAGGACCGTTCTTCGGTCAAGGGTATACGAGTAGCTGCGCTCCCCTGCTAGAACCTCCAAACAAGCTCTCAAGAAGCCCAAGGGTGAAGAGTTGGGGTCTGGAGCCACAGTGCCTGGTTCCAATGCAGGCTCTGCTTTTTGCTTGCTTAGCTGTGGCCAGTGGAGAACCACCAAACTTCTCCCTTTGCATCAGTCTCTACCTCTGAAAAATAAGGATGATAAAAGAATTTACCACAAAGTGTTTGCACAGGGATAAGTGACTTACAACAGTGCCTGTATCATCAACTGTCATTTAATCACAAAAATAATGCAAAGACAATCATCCTCCAAATTTACAGTGTGCTTTGAATAGTGTTTTTTCTATAATATGCTTATGTATCATGGAAAGTTCTTGAAAAATCTCCGAGCTAAATAAGACCTTAAAGACCTGGCTCAGTTATTTGACCTTGAAGCCCATTCATCAGGCATTTCTACACCAGCCCTCTTTTTTTTTTTTTTTTTTTTTTGCCTGTGCAGGTAGCTACCTTGAGGGCTGCCACCAAATCATCACTTCCACAAAGAACCATTCAGAAATTTCTGGAACTCATATCATTGCTGGACTTCTGGCATAAGTCCATTGTTCCTGGTGGATGCTTCCAGTAGTAGAAAATGGAACATGCTCAATGAGGGCAGGGGGTTGTGTTTGACTTGCCCACTGCCATATCTCCAGCACCTAGAAAGGTGCCTGAAATACATAGCTGGCATCCAGTAAATGTGTGCAATAAATGAGTGAACTAGACAAAAATAGATATGCACTGGTAGATGTGGCCTGTGGAGTACAGCTTCAAAAGCAGGAGAGAATTGAGAGTCCTACATGGTAGGTTGCATGGCACTGAGTTAAAGAAAATGGGTCCTACAATCAGACCAAAGGTTAAACCTCGAAAGTTGTGCGATCTTGGACAAGTCACCTACAAGAACAAAGACCCCTGTCTTCTATTGATAACAGCTGGGAAGAGAGAATCCATTTCAGAACGAAAGGGGACACAGGACGGCTGTGTACGACACTTATATTGTGGTCAAGATGGCAGTGTAAATTCACTTCATGGGGTCCCACACCATCATCCCTCACTACCATTTGAAATACATGGTAATAAGAGATGAAATATATATATATATTTTTTTCAGTGTAACAGTATTCGTTGTTTTTACACCACACCCAGTGCTCCATGCAATCCGTGCCCTCTCTAATACCCACCACCTGGTTCCCCCAACCTCCCACCCCCTACCCCTTCAAAACCCTCAGATTATTTTTCAGAGTCCATAGTCTGTCATGGTTCACCTCCCCTTCCAGTTTCCCTCAACTCCCTTCTCTCCATCTTCCCTTGTCCACCATGCTATTTGTAATGCTCCACAAATAAGTGAAACCATATGATAATTGACTCTCTCTGCTTGACTTTTTTCACTCAGCATAATCTCTTCCTGGAAGAGATTATATATATATATATTTTTAAAAGATTTATTTACTTACTTATTTATTTGACAGAGAGAGATCAAAAGTAGGCAGAGAGGCAGAGAGAGAGAGGAGGAGGAAGAGGGCTCCCTGCTGATGCAGGACTCAATCCCAGGACCCTGAGATCATAACCTGAGCTGAAGAAACAGGCTTAACCCACCCACTTAGCCACCCAGGTGCCCCTAGATTAAACACATATATTTTTTAAAGATTTTATTTATTTATTTGGCAGACAGAGATCACAAATAGGCAGAGAGGCAGGCAGAGAGAGAGGAAGGGAAGCAGGCTCCCTGCTGAACAGAGAGCCTGATGTGGGGCTCAATCCCAGGAACCTGGGATCATGCCTTCAAGCCGAGCCGAAGGCAGAGGCTTTAACCCACTGAGCCACCCAGCCACCCCTAGATTAAATATATTTTTTTTTAAGAGAAGAGAAAAGTTAGCAAGTGAACCTCGGTAAAAAACAAAACAAAACAAACAAAACCCAAAACTGACAAACATCTCCATGAAGCAGCAACCGCAGAAATTCTCAGTGATGCACAGATGTGTAGCGACAGGAAAAGATGTCTGGAGGCTGACTTCAAGGAGGACAAGTCGCTCCCACTGGAGATAAAGGCAGACAGAAAGGCCTGCTCGCTTGCTGCCTGAAGCCACAACTTCAACTGGGCTGCGGACTTGATTGCACACCACTTGCTTCACCAGAACACTGTGAGGTTTCCAGTAGCTCATTACATCTAAACACTACTGCCTCCTTTAACAAGGTTTCCCTTCCAGATTGCCCCTGACTTACAGGGATAGGCAGTAGGTGTCCCTCCACGTGCTCCTTCCAAATTCTCTCCTCTCTCTGCTTTCTTCTGATCCACTTTTTATTTATGGGCTAGCTTTACAGGATATCCCTTCTGTGATTAAACAGGTCTTAATAATTCTACCTTTTGTAAAGGAAGCCTTCCCCAATTATTTAGATGTTGATAAATATTTACCTCTGAATCTCCATAAATCATCACTTTATATGGCACCAACATGTAGAAAATAAGAATGAAGTTACCCAATTTTCAGAATGAACCATACAAATGACAACCTACCATCTAAAGCCAGAGACAGAAAGCGAACATCTGCATAAACTAAAGTAATGCGGGTTCCTTATTCATTCATATTTATTATGCAAAATGGAAGTTTTAGGAAGATTAGAATAATGCATACTTGTTCTATTATATAGGCAACTAATCCTCTGTAGATGGTAATGTATCCATAACTCCATCTCCAATCTAGAATTTCTGAACACGAGGAGAGGGTATTAAAATCTCCTCTGTGGGAGGCAGAGCATTACAGTGTCTGGCTCTGGCCTTCCTGCTGCAGGAGGAGACTTGCAATTAGTGATGGCAAATGGAATTCACAAAACATTTCTGGGCTTTAGAAGACATCGGAAAACTAGCAAAGGACTTAGAAAATGGTAGGAAAGGAAGCAGGAAGAGGGAGGTGGCAGAAACAAGTGAGCCAAAACCTGATCTGTAAGCAACAAGCTCAAGAGAAACAAATCAGGGTGCCAGAGAACGAATGCCATTTTCACTGCAGGATCTCTACAGGCCTGTGCCCTCCAGACCCCGTTCCCACCACACGGTAAGTTGGGGGAACTGAACCTGAGATTTCCTTAATAAACCAGGACCCTCAAATGGAACCAAAGTGATCCCAACCAAGAACACTCCCAGCCTCCTGGCAAAGGAAAGACAAACCCTCCAGGAAAAAACAGACAAAAAAAAAAAAAAAACCACCAAAAAAACAGAATTAAAAGAGATTACATATATGTTCCAATAAATCTGGTCTCAAAATCCCTTCACAGAGCATGCAAGAAATGAGGCCACTGTGAGAGACAGAAGACTGAGGGAAAATGAAGACTTTAGACACTGGAATGATCAGATACAGAATAGAAAATATTACATGTTAATTGTTTAAGAACACAAAAGAGGTTTAAAAATAAAGAAGGATCAAGAGCCTATCAAAAGCAACAGGCCAAGTGTGAACATGGAACTGAAGGAAGTTAAACAGGGACCAAAAATCACTGAGACGTAAAACACAACAGAAAACACACCAGAATGGTGGGGCAGTAGATGAGCCCCGAATGAAGGACTTCACAACACTGCACCAAGAAGTGAAGACATTCCCCAGAATGCAACACAAGGAGGCAGGAGAAGAGGATGAACGCCAGCTTGAGAGACACGAACAACAGACGGGAGGTTTAAATAAGAATCCTGGGAAGTACAGCAGAAGGACAGAGTCAAAATTTCAGAAGAAAACAGCTGAGGATATTACAGAAATGATAAATCCAGAAATACAGGAAATGCACAGATACCAAGCAAGATGAGAAATCTTCAATTAAACATTTTGTGGTAAAGCTATAGAACACCAAAAACTAAGAAAAGGTTTTAAGGAAAAGGCATTTAAAGGAATGAACAGGGTGGAAACAGGGTTTAAAGCTGCTACAGTGGTAAGGAGATGCTAGTAAAATGGTACCTGTAAAGGGTGACAGGAGTATTTTTACTGCCACTACTGCTAATACTGTGTCTAATGCACATAACAACTGAAGACTGCGAAGGTTAAGCTGGAGAAGAAAAAAATTAAACGAATTATGACCCTCAAAAGAAGGATCATGTCGGGGCGCTTGGGTGGCTCAGTGGGTTAAGCCTCTGCCCTCAGCTCAGGTCATGATCCCAGGGTCCTGGGATCGAGCCCCGCATCGGGCTTTCTGCTCTGCAGGGAGCCTGCTTTCTCCTCTCTCTGCCTGCCTCTCTGCCTACTTGTGATCTCTGTCTGTCAAATAAATAAATAAAATCTTTTTTAAAAAAAAAGAAGGATCATGCCAATGAATTTCACAACTCTGGTGATCACTTTAAAAGCATCTCTTCTTTTTATCATAGGATTTGTATCATGTCCAGGATGAGATATTACAGCACACATGATAGAATATTTTAAAACAATAGTCCATTTTGCTCAAACTCCATGTTGAAAGCAAACGACTCTGTCAAACACTTTGAAGAAGGTAAAAGTAGTGGAACCATGTTTTGTCAAGAAAGCCCAGGGAGAAAAGCAGGTAGTAAAACCAAGTAGCAGTATCGAGGAAGGGCAGCCTCAGGAAGAAAATGAACACCGTTTTCTTCTGCTTTGTTCTCTTTTTTGTTTTCTTGTTGTTGGTATCTTTTTTTTTTTTTTTGGTCTTTCCCAGAAATCACTTCATATATATACATTTATCTGTTCAACTTCAGTGAAAGTTGGGAGGAAAAGGGCCAGAACTTTTGAATGGTTGTCTTCAGCTGAGTGCTTATTTTCTTCCTTCAGTTTCTCTGGGGTTTCCCACTATTCTTCAATAAACATGTGTTGCTTTCTGGCAGGGTAAAGCCAAATGCATTTTTAAAAGAAGTAATGGCAGGTCATCCGTCCATCCAGATCAGGAGAGAGCCCATACCAGAAAAGGCAGAGAGGGTAGTAGACTCCCCTCTGTGAGTTCCTGCCCTCTTGGTCTTTCCTCAGCCCTTGCTCTCTGCTATGTCTCTCCAGTCACACCCCAAACCCAGAGAAACAAAAGGACTCTTCAAAACTTAAACCCTGTGAGAAGGGCCACGCAGAGGCAAGGAGAGCCCTGTAAGACTCTGAGCCATGTGGTCTGTATCTGAGACTGCACATCTCCTTGAGCCACGTTCCATTCCCTCCATGCCTAATGTTGGCCTTGTGTTCTACAGAAGCAGTCAGGGCATCCATACACTCCTCTCTGTGTGCTTTTCTGTATACCTGATCCCATCTCAACCCACAACATCCAGCAGCATGCACCATCTGTCATCTCCCTTCAGTCAACCTGCAAATAGGTAAACACAGCCTGTAAAACCCACCCTTGTCCAAGCTATGTCTGAAGTTATGATCGTCTGTGTCTTTACCATCAAACTTTCTAAAAGGCTATTCTTGTGTGTGACCTCCATGGTCTCACGCCCAGGCACTCTATCTCTATGTCTGGCTTAGGACTCCACTACTCACCTCCCATTTTCTTTCAGTACTCAGTGACAACCTCCTCGATCTACCCCCACCCCCTAATCAAGCTGCTTTGCAACTTTTCACATCATCGAACATTGCTGACATTTCATTCCTTGAAATCTCTCTTCTCTAGACATCTGTGCAAAAATGCCTTCCTGGCATCAAAGCCATGTCCCTCCCCTTCCATCCACTACTCCTTTATTCTTCCCCTTTATCTGCCCAAGAAAAGAAGGAATTACCCTAAATCCTTAACTGTCACTCTCTCTACAAGGAATATATCCCTTGGCAACAGCATGATTGCATCTCTCTTCCCCCAAGCACCCATTCCTACATTTTGACTGTCCAACCAGAACCTACACCTGCACGTCCAACAGACACCTCAACTCAGGTTGCCTAAAGCTGCACTCCTCCTCTTACCTCCTGCACCTGGCTCCCTTCCTGAGTTGCCATGACTGTTGTGGCAGTTGACACATCAGACTCAACATTCTGAAAGCACAGAGGCACCCCTAAGCCTACTGCAGCATTTTTTTTTCCATAGCCGAGATATGGAAGCAGCCCAAGTGTCCAGCAACAGAAGACAAAGTGGTACATACACACAATGGTATATTACTCAGCCATCAAAAAGGATGAGATCCTGATATTTACAACAGTATGGATGTACCTAGAGGGTATTGTGCTAAGCAAAATAAGTCAGACTGAGAAAAACAAATACTGTATCTCCAGGGATGAATCCTTAAAAAATGCCCTACATATTCAAGTTTTAAGGCAGGACCAGAAGCAACAGTTTTAGCATATATCACCACAATATAAAATAAAATCTTTAAAAAAAAAAAAGGAAATAATAGGACAACAGCAATTAGGGTAAAAAGACTTAACAACTGTCTTGCTCAACATCACCAGCACCACACCAGCTACACGTCTGACCCCCAGACCAGCATAGCAGGTGTGAGGACAGGTCCAAGCAGAGAAAGTGTTACTTGTCAAATTTTTTGAAAAATGATAAACAGAAGGGATGCCTGGGTGACTAGGCTGGTTGAGCGGCCAACTCTTGATCTCAGCTCGGATCTTGATCTCACGGTGGTGAGTTTGAGTTCCACACTGGGCTCTGCACTGGGTGTGGAGCCTGCTTTAAACTAAACTAAACTAAACTAAACTAAAATAACACCTCTGTCAAAAGTACGTGAATTCACAACTTACATGTAAGTCAAGTTCTACTTGTTCTAAGACAGCATGAAAACCAAGATGTTGTTAGCGAGACAGGAAGCAAGATAAATTGTGTATTCCATGTGCCGTGAGATGACTCCAACTGCATCCAAGTCAGCCATGGCCCTCCACACATCTGCAAGAGAGGGTATATTATCCACATTAGCACAGAGGAAACCAAGGCTCAGAGAGGTTAAAAAAAAAAAAAAAGAGTCCAAGATCATAGCATCATTTAGCAGCATAGCCAGAATGTATAGGAATTACCTCAAAACAGGCCACACTAGTGGAAGAATACCTTAGTGTGGAGTTATGAAAACCCAGGTAGAACGCTGCCTCAGAAAGGCAGATAATCAATAAAGGAAAAATAAAGAGGCGCCTGGGTGGCTCAGTCGGTTAAGCATCTGCATTGGGCTCAGGTCATAAATAATCCTGGGATCTTGCCCTATGTCAGACTTCCTGCTCAGCAGGGAGTCTGCTTCTCCCTCTGCCTCTGCTCCCCATTCATTCTCATAAACAAACAAATCAATAAAATCTTACCCCAAAAAAAGAAAAAAATAAAGATTATAAGCTTACAATAAAGATATGAATGATGAGTCAAAGCTTTCAGTGACACACCCACACCTGCCTACAGTTCTCTGGCTAAAACATGGGTGGAATTGATGGGGTTAGAAGAACAGGAGGCACATAGGCCCGGACAGCACAGCCCCAGCAGATGCAGAATCCTGGTGTAGGTTTAGCTAGCTTTCATTGTCCTTTAAAATGTCAAAGCTAAAGAAATCTGGTAGGGTTATTGAAGTCTGATCCTGGGGGATGCCTGGTTGGCTCAGTCTGTTAGGCAGCAGCCTAACATGACTCAGGTCATGATCACAGGGTCCTGGGATCAAGTCCGACATCAGACCCCTTACCCAACCAGAAGCCTGCCTCTCCCTCTGCCTGTTGCTCCCCCTGCTTGTGCTCTCTCACTGACAAATAAATAATCTTTAAAAAGAAAGAAGAAAGAAAAAAAAGAAAAGAAAAATAAAATCTGATCCACAGTATAGAACAACACAAAGGATTGTACTTTCTTGGGCTGATTTCTGTTTGTTGAATTTAAGTAGGTTCCACAGCCAGCACGGACACTAGTGCAGGGTTTGATCTCAGGACCCTAAGACCATGAACTGAGCCAAAGGCACACAATCGATTAAGCCACTGAGGCACCCCACTTTCTTGGGTTCTAATGGGACTTTTCCTAGGTTCTAATCCTAGCTGTACTGGCTGCCAGGGGGAATGAAGTCCAGCACCACAAGAAAAGCATCCCAAGGCAGCAGTCCTCTGCAGAAGATTTGCTGGTGGCTGCCATCATCAAAGAGTCAGTGGGTGAAGTTGTTGAAGCACAGTGGGAACAATGATAGCCACTGCCTTTTGGGTGTCACTGAATCATCCTACTCATCTTCAGGAAGCCTGGCCCTTCTCCAGTCAACGCAGCAAAAGCAAACTTGTTAGAAGAACAGGGGAGGGGGTCATCTCCCTCCCTCCCAGAAACTGAAGCAACCAGCCAAACAGTGCAGCACTGGAGTAAAAATAAAAATATGAAGGAATGTGGCTGCACCTGGGTAGCTCAGTCTGTTAAGCATCTGCCTTTGGGTCAGGTCCTGATCTCAGAGACCTGGGATCTGAGACCCACATCAGGCTCCATGCTCAGTGAGGAGTCTCCCTTTCCTTCTCCCTCTGCCCCTGCTCCTAGCTCATTCTCTCTCTCTCTCAAATAAATAAAATCTTTAAAATAAGAAATTTAAAAATGAAGGAATGAATCAAAATGCAGAATTCAGAAACAGAACTACAGATATAAAAACTACATATAAAAACCTGAAATATGACCCGGTGAGTGAGGAAGGATTATTAAATCATGATACTGTATGAATTGATTGCCAATTTTTTCTTAGAACATAGAGCACACTGCACTACACGAAAACGAAAACACAAAATTAGGATTGAATACAAAAACAAAATTATCAGTGTTATTCCATCAAGTGTTTCTCTAACCTACTGATCAAAACCTCAGTTCATCCTCCAAAAGAATCTGGGCACCACCTCAGCACACATGAACACATTTTCAGGCCACAGTTCACACTGCTCCAGTCCTCACTCTAAGTCCTGAGCCATGGGCTCCTCCAGGCAAAGCCACCACCAACTAGGCCCCTGCCCTAGAAATCCCCAAACCCAACCACTTCACAACAGGGAGACTCAGGGAGATTCAAATGGGCAGAAACGTGGGACTTTGACTTTTTTTTTTTTTAATTAAAAGAAAAATACAGCAAGAAACATTTCTAGCACAAAGTGAAGAGCTAATCTTTCACAATGTCGAGAGTATTAGAATTATCAATACACCATCAGTAGTTTGATAGGTCAAACAGGCCAAAAGCTGGAAACACAAGAGGAAATGCTCACAGCAAACAGACCTGAAAGCCAGGGCCTGGACCGGCTGACATGGCTCTGCCGCTTACCACAGCGAGAAAGTGTAACTTTCCTGGGCCTCAACTTCCCTCCTGGCCAGCAGGAAAGTGGCAACACCACAAAATTCATATCTGGTCGGGGATTACGTGAAAGGAGAATGCTCAGTGAGAGCCCCGCCACACCGCCCGTCCAGCCACAGTCTGCGCCCAGTGAATGGGAATTTCCTCTACTGCAGCCACACGAAGAGCTGAAGGATCTGCACAGGATGCCTGTTTATTTACCAGTCACAAAACCACGTTCTGCCATAAACAGAGAGGGCAAGAGACCCCAAGAGATGGGATATCCCTCACCCTTGCCTGGACCAGGCTTTCAAGACAAGTTGGAAAGCCCACAGCAGCTCTGCCACTGACTCTGAATGAGCCTTTGGAAGACAACACCATCCCAAACAACAGTTTAATTTACTTCTCTTTAAAAAGCAGTGAGACAAGGTCTTGGCCACATCTTCATAAATTAACAGCTTAGGAGGCTAAACCCCAATGATTTAGTTATGTCCCCAGCAGGCACACCTCCACTCGTGGGCAGCTTCAGGGAGAAAGGGTGCCTCCCCATCCATGAGGACACCCTCTGACATTCATCTGAAGATGCTTCCTACCCATGGGCATTTACTCCCTGGAACCCCCCCCCATCTGAGTTCCTCTCTGGATGCTGCACGAGGCAACTTCCTCACACCCCCATCACCACTGGTGACACCGCAGCTACCCCCGAGCCTTCAAGCAGGGTGCACCTGTCTTTGCTGCCAAGCGTCCCATCAGCCCAGCTCCATCACTGATTTCTGTACCCATAATTAATTAACTTATGCATGTATGTATTTATTTATTTTTACAGCTTCATTTATTTTAGGGAGAGATAGACAGAGAGAGAGAGATACAGAGAGAGCACACACACACAAATACAGGGAGATAGAACCTCCAGCAGATTCTACACTGAGAGCAGAGCACACCTCAGGGCTCAATCCCACCACCCTGAGATCATGACCTTAGCTGAAACCAAGAGTTGGATGCCTCAACGACTGAGCCACCAGGCACCCCTCTGTACCCTTAATCTTAAGAAAAGACAGACACCGCTTCTTTCTGTCAGCCACGGCCTCATAAGCCATCTGTCACACAGCCAAAGTTTCCAGAGGGTAGGACCAGGTCTGCAACACCAGTGATGCCAGAGTATCTCCATAAAACTACAGTCTAGTTAGTACCAGGCTCTGCTCTAAGCTCCTAATATGGCCTTGTATTTTGTACCCCTCACAGACCTACATGCTAGGTATTATCCACAGTGCACAGAGGAGGACACTGAGGTCCATGGCTTACCCAAGTGATCTACTTTTATGTGGCAGCAGCAGGGGCCTGAACCCAAGTCTGTGACTCCAAGGCCCCTCCGTCAACTCTGTTACTCATGCAGCCCCAACACAGTCATCAAATACCTCCCTAAACCCTCATCCCTCCTGTGAAAAAGCATGGTCTTCTGCCATTTCCCAGATGGGAAGAAAGCCGGCGTGAGCCAGATATAGTGACCTGCCCATGATGGTACAGGCGATGTCCCCTCTGTTCTCCCCCCAACACCCATGTCATTCTGCACGAGGCCCCATGGGGTCCTTCATGCTTCCAGTGGAAAACTCTGGTGAGACCACCAGTCTCCTGGCAGGCCTTCAACTTGACCCTGGAGGACAGGACCAGTTAGGAGAAAGCGGCTAGTTAAGCCTCTGAAATGGGGTCCTACCACCCAGGAAAAGCCCCTTATCTCCAGGGCATCGCCCGTGTGAATTAGCTGGATATGTAGAGGGCTCCACAAGCACCAGCCTTGCTGAGTCACTTTCTCTAAGGTGGTGGCTGAGACAAAAAGGACCCAGGAAAGAAAGGCATAGGCTGTTGTGGAACTGCAGTGCCTTGGCATCAACAATTAATGTGAGCAGCTGCCTCTGCTCACCAGATCTGCATTTTATGTGGGGCACACTGTTCAAAGTTTACACCCCCCATCTCTGTAACCTTCACGACAACCCCTGGAGCTCCCTGCACCATCATTACCACCTCACAGACAAGGAGACAAGGCATGAGGGGTGTGTAGAATGATGCAGCTCTGTGCTGGGGCCAACCGGGGGAGGACTCCCACAGGCTTGCTCTTTCCACTGCTGCAGAAGCAGCTGAAAACAAAGAGTTTTTCAGTTTGCATTATGTAGAGTGGAAAAGTCAACCATAAAGGTCATTCAATTTTTAAATGGGTTATTCCTCAGGATAAAAACAGTTCCAAAAAATAATTTCCGAGAAGTTCAACATATTCCTCCTTCCAGGTGCCTGGAATGTGATGGAATGTTGTTAAAATAAGTTCTGGCCCATCAGTATGCCAGACAGAAACTGGAAGTAAGCTGTTGCAGATCCCCAAAGGCTCCGTCACAACCCTAAGGAGAAGACATATAACTTTCACTGTCCCAAAGTGGTTATGTTTAAAAAAAAAAAAAAAGGCACAGGTGGAACATTTTAAATTACAGACTTTCAATGCAGGGGCAGTGGGGGCGGGGGGGGTGTCCCCCAACTACCCCCAAATGTTTCAGCTATATATAGTGACTTACCAAAGTGACTCATCACAAGTACCTACAAGGCGACTGACCGGCAACTGACCGATGAGGAAGGTATTCGGACTGCTTAACAAAACCAACACAACTTAGAATTTTCATGATTAAGAAGAGAAAACCATTTATTAAACACTCGCCAGGCACCAAACCCACTAGGCACTGTCACACGCTCTACTCATCACAAGGCTGCCAAACTCAGTGCAGAAACTGAGGCTGAGTAAGTCACCTAAGATCATGCAGCACCAGAAACTGGATTCCAACCAGTTCTGACATCATAGCCCACCCCAGCTTGCTGCAATGCTTCAGAACCTAAGCTTTGTGATAATCAATAAACTGCATGCTTAACAATGTTTACACATCTCTGTTAGAATTCAGGGAAAGGTTTATAAAAATGACATACACAAGGGGAAAAAATAATACAGTTTCTGGAGGCAGGCTGCCCAGGGTTCAAATCTTGGCTCCTCCACTTGCAAGCTGTGTGACCTTGGACTCCTTTAGCTCCCCTGTGCCCATATTTCCATGCATTAAAATGGTAGCCATAACAGACCCTATCTCCTAAGGCAAATAAAGCATTTTGGTGTTGTTGTTCTTGTTTTAAGATTTTATTATTTATTTGACAGAGAGAGAGAGACAGGGTGAGAGGGAACACACACAGGGGGAGTGTGAAAGGGAGAAGCAGGCTTCCCACTGAGCAGGAAGCCTGGTGAGGATTAGATCCCTGCACCCTGGGAGCATAACCTCAGCTGAACAACTGAGCCACCCAGGTGCCCACAAATAAAACATTGAGAATCATTCCTGGCATGAGTTAAACCTCAGAAGGTGTGGGCTAGTGTTACTTCTTGCTGGCCACTAGATAGAGTCAGCAGCCTCAGGCCCACTGTTTTAGCAACTCATTTGCATAAACAAAGCCCAGGCTCAGCCACTTTGTGCTTACCCTATGATTTCTTCCTGTCACTAACATCTCTCCTCACTCCTGCTCTGTGGCACTAAGCTCTGGGCCTCAACTTCCCATCTGTCAAATGAGGTGAGGAGCCCAGCTGATCTATCTGAGGTCCTTCCAGCTGGGCAACCTAGGGTTCTTGGTAACTCAGGGCCCAGAAATTTCAGAACCATCCTAACACAAACATTACCAGATGACACTCACTCAATTTCCTCAAATCTTCTCTTCCGTGTTATGTATAAATGCTTATTTTCATGGCAAATCTTCTCCAAGATCCCAGAGCTCCACGAGCACCCAGAATAGGCTGGGCAGGCATCCCCAGTGCTGAGGCTGGGGACATGATGGTCAGAAGCTCTGACCTCCAGGGGAGATGGATTCCAAATCAAGCTGCTCTGATAAGCAGGTCTTCCCTGTTAGAGAGGATTTCAACAGAGCACAGTTAAGAGGAAGTGCAGGTAAGAAACTCAGAACTTCGCACACCGGACAGAGGGCAGTAGGACAGTGGGCCGGAGGAGTGACAGAGGGATTGAGAGGAATGGCACGATCAACAGAGGCCAGCCAAGGCAGTACTGATGCTCAATGTGAGAAGGTGGGCTGGGGATACACTGTGAAAATGGCTTCAAAGGCAGGAAGCAAGCCCAGCTCAGCACAAAGCAAAGTCCTGAGCAGGAACCTTCTGGGACCAGGTTGGACACTAAGGTGAGCTGATAATGGCTGTGGCACCCAGTGCAGTCTGAATCTCACCCATGCCTCTCACAGGCTGGGTGACCCCGGACCAGTTATGCTATGTCCTTTAATGTTTCCTAAAGGGTATATTCACTCCATAACCCTGAGCCATGTTCTCATTTCGGTGAGTGTGGGAGGCCGCAATAAGGCTTGAGACGAGAACCAAACCAGACCCTGACTTGTGCTTCCTTTAAAGTCCAAATAACCTAACAAAAGGTTTAGGACGGGAAAAGTTCAGTAGCACTGGGCAAGAGTCTGTGCTATGTGTTGTGCGCTCCCCTACGTGACTTCCCACACGCTTACTAAACAAATGAGAACAATTCGGTTGGGCTAAAAAGTTCGTTGCTGGTCCTTGCTGCCTTAGTACAACCCATAATTTACTTTCAGGTTTGCTGTATTTGTACTGGCATCAGCCATTTGGCGTCATGAGGAACAATAGTTGCTTAACTAAACACAGATGTAATGTCACTATATATATGGCCTTAAGGCTTTGAATAAACTTAGCACTGTTGGACATCCTCCTCAGTGCTCCTCCTGTCCCCCATCTCTCTGCTTCTCGAGTTCTTTTCTTCATCCTCTTACCCTCATGTTCCTGGTTGATTTGTTGCGCCGGCCACGACAGGTGAGGATCTGATGGTGCCCACTATCTACAGAGATCCAATATATACAACTAGGACAGCCTGGAGGGGGGTGGGCAACCCAGGCTGAACAGGGAGTTAAGAAGGAGTCAGGAAGGGCGCCTGGGTGGCTCAGTGGGTTAAGCCGCTGCCTTCGGCTCAGGTCATGATCTCAGGGTCCTGGGATCGAGTCCCGCATCAGGCTCTCTGCTCAGCAGCGAGCCTGCTTCCTCCTCTCTCTCTCTCCGCCTGCCTCTCTGCCTACTTGTGATCTCTCTCTGTCAAATAAATAAAATAAAATAAAAAATCTTAAAAAAAAAAAAAAGGAGTCAGGAAGAAGTCATTCCCACACTTGAGGCATGGGTTGGTACTGACCAGAGACACTGGGCAAGAGACAGTGTCCTAGGACTGCTGTAAGACTAGCCGGGTCCAGGCAAAGCGCCTAACAGTGTGTAGATGTAACCCATCTGTAAAAGGTGGATGGGGGGTGGTGGTTGCAGCTGGTTGAGCATCTGACTCTTTGTTTTGGCACAGGTCCATTCACCTGGCCCATTCACCTGTGCCTGCATGTGTTCTGTGGTGTGCTCTTTATCTCTCTCTCTCAAATAAATAAATCAAAAAAAAAAAAAAAAAAAGGAAGTCAGGAAGGATCAGGAGACCTGCTGTTAAGGTCCCAAAGACTCCACCCTCCTCAACTAGCCTCCGGAAATAAAGTAAGTGGATGCCCAGGAGCCTCCTGGACACAAAACTTTCCAAAGCAAAGCTTTCAATTTCATACTGGAGAAAAGGTTGCTGTGCAAATTAAAGACAAAAAAGCCGGCCATGGTGGGGTGGGTTTGGACAGGGTTGGTCCTGTAGGGCTCTGGCCACTAAATGCCCACTGCCCAAGCCAGGAGCCTGGAGTCTGTGCAGCCAGTGCTTCCTGAGGCTTCCACATCATAGCCTCACTCTGAAGTTTCCTCCTGGAAGCTCCTTACCCAGGGAGGCCACCTGTCAGCACCCCCTCACACACACCCCAGCTTCTGCCCCTCCATCCAGCTGGAGTGAAGGATCCCCAAGCCTGCTCTCTCTGGTCTCTCCTGCACAGAGAGGAGTATGTGCCCTGGAAAGGAGGGTCCCTGAGGATACCTGAGTCCTTGGCCCAAAGACAGCTGGCTTGAGAATGTGGGGTTTCGGTGCTCTAGGCACAGCAGTTCCTAGAGGAAACAGGGTAGGGAGCTCCAAGGTGGAGGGGAGTCCCGGGAGTCTGGGATCACAGATGCCAGTGGCCCCCAAGTGGAAGGGTTTCAGTAACTCCAGAGGTGAGAGGGGCCAGGGGTCATGCCTGGAGGTGGACAAGGACCACCAACAAGGGGTAGGGGGCCGGAGATGGAAGTGATCCCAGGGTGGTTGCAGGCCCAAAGTAGAGGTGTGGGGGTGGGGGTGGGGGAAAGGGGTCCATGGGCCAGAAAAAACTGGTATCCTGGGGCTCCTGGGTAAAAGGCACTTGAGGTGGAGGGGGCCCAGTGGGGCCCAGGCTGCGCGGGCTGAGCCAGCGCCTCTCAGGCTGGGGAGCCCGGCGATTCTGAGGGACAAAATTTTCCATCAAGTTCTGGAAAAGAAGCCTGTCAGCACAGGCGTCTCTCCGGGGTCCAGACGAGCCCAGTGGTGCTGGGCCCCTTGATGTCAGTAGGGCCCCACGGGTTCCCTGGATACCGAGAAGTGGAGCGAGGGCTGTGGGGCAAGGGCTATGGGGCGTAGGAGCACCAGGCCGCCAGGAGCCTGTCCGCCAGGCCCCCCTCCCGCTCCCTTGGACAAAGCAGCAGGTGGCAGCGGGCAGCAGGGCCCCAGTCTCCCTCTCTGCCTAGCGCCCCTACCCCTCCCCAGCCCCTCAGTACCTGAGTCAGCGGGGCACCGATGCACTCCCCTGCGCCTTGCCCAGCCAGCCCAGAACCCCTGCCTTCCCGGGAGGCGCTACTTGCGCAGTGAGTTTGCTGGGCCCACAGAAGGCGGTGGGCGGGGCAGGCAGGTGCGGGCGAGCTGTGGCGGGTGGGGGGCGGCAAACAGCAGTGCAGGCCTCTCTGCAGGCCCGCGCGCCCTCGCCCAGCCTCCTGTTCTGTCCTGTCCGGTGAGGGGGCTGGCTGCGCCCTCTGCTGTTTCCCGCTGCTCTTCTGCTGACTCCAGGACCCCAGGCCCTGCCCAGTCCTGGCTTCCCTGCCGCTCCCTGCCGCTGCTTGAGCTCCAGGCTAGGCCCGCTGCTGCTCCTGGGTGGCCGAGCTGCGGCCCCGGTGCGGTGTGGCTGGCCCTTTTCTCTCCCCAGGGCACAGTGGAGCCACGAGGGAAGGCCTGAGGGGATCTTCCGTCTGCTCAGTGCCCGTGGATACTCTCCAGGGGCCTCTCTACCTGGTGGGCTCCACCCATGGCCATCTTGGAACCCCTGGAATCCCCTTCAGAGACCAGGTGAAGCCCTCCTTGGGGAATCCAGGCTCCTGGGACCAAGGCGAGTTGATCTTGTGTACTGCTGTGTTTGTTCCCTGGCCTGGCATGGATTGACAGTTGCTGAATTGATCTATTCTGGTGTCATCAAAGGCAGAGCAAAGAGTTCAGGGCTGGGATCCCCAGGCCTGGGGTCCACACAGGCTTGGAGCCCTCTTGGCTGTCCCTGACAGAATGACCAAAGAGGAACCCTCAGAAACATGGATCTGCCTTGAACTGGCAGAGCATTCAGGGACAGGAAGGGGAATGTCTCCTTCGCAGAGTATCTGGAAGCCTGAAGTGGAAGATGGATTTGTGTGAGCCATGGTCATTAGTGTTGGGCCAAGAAACCCCTGGCTTGCTTCTCCTACCTGCATCCTAGGTCTAAAAGGGTGTCTGGGTGGCTCCCTCAGTGCAGCATCTGTCCAGGGTCCTGGGATCCAGCCCTGCATCTGGCTCCCTGCTCAGTGCAGATCCTGCTTCTCTTTCATCCTCTCCCTCTACTTGTGCTGTCAAAAAAAAAAAAAAAAAAAGTTAAGAGGGGGGACAAAATGGCGCGGAATTAGAAGGCGTCTTTTCAACTTGTACCCCAAAATGAGCTGATTACCTACCAATCACCCATGAACTCCAATCACCCATGAAATCAGCCTGAGATCAAAATTATACATGTGTGGATCTCTACAGGGGGAGAAGAAGCCAGTGGGCAGGTAAAGCGGAGTGGGAACTGTGAACTGATATCAGAAGATAAACAAAAGGGGGAGGGAGCTACCAGAGGCAAACAGTTGGAAAGTAATACCCCAATACAAGCGAGAGTGCCCTGCTTCTGGGGACCAGCATTAACTCGGAGACTGGTTGAAAGCACTCCAAAAGAGCAAAGCATCTCTGGGGAAATTGTGGGAATCAGGGCGGCTAGGGACAAGGGCTTAAGTCCCTGGTCCCAGGACAGCCTCCCTTGGCACTGAGTCAGAGAGAGTGCGGCAGAGAAACCAGCTCTTGGTCCCTAAGCTGCCAGTGCAAGGAGAATGCATGGGGTCCGCTTCCTGTGAGGGAATGGGAGCCACACCAGGTGGCAGAATGCAAGAGTCCTGCTATAGAGCCTGAGATACTCCCCTGAAAGAGGTATAAAGGCCCAGCCGGTGCCCTTTGATAAACGCCCTTGTTTCAGAGCCTGCATCAAACTCTCACCCCAGAGAGGTGCGCGAAGGCCCAGCCTGGTGCTCTCGGACCTGTGCCTCATTCTCAGAGCCTGAGACCCGCGCGCGAACCTCTGCCTTCCCTGAAATTGGTGCATGTAAGGTGGGCGCTCTTAGATCCAGAAAGACCGGGCACTCCCAGCCCGGGCCAGCGGGAAAATCTCAGTGTGCGATTGCTGCTTGGAACCTCTCTAGTGGTCTAGAGGTGCCCAAAGCTGCTGCTGCCGTGCTTTTGGGTACAAGCAAAAGATCCTCCATCCCCAGGGACAGCGACTTGGAACCTGCTCTGCCAGCGGCCAAGGGGGAACTTATTTGGGCTCTGCAGCCAGACTGAGGCTTCTCTCTGAGAGGGAGATCAGGGTGCAGTTTGTTTTCCTCTAAAACTACAAAAACCATCAAAAGCGGTCAAAGTGAGAAAAAAAACGTGAACAAACAAAAAACCGCCAGAGAACAAAAGCCTGAAAAAAAAAAAAAAGTTTCCTCAGAGCCCACCCCCTTGAGGGGGGCGGTAGGTCTTAAGTCAGGGAACATCATTGACTGAAAACCCACATGGCAGGCCCCTTCCCCAGAAAACAAACCAAGAAAGAAAAAAAAAAAAAAGAGAGAGAGAGAGAGAGAGAGAAAAAGTACTACAAGAGAACTACCACTACTACATAGGAAACTTTTATCTTTCATTCATTCCCACTATTCTGGTCCTTTTTTTTTTTTATATATATAGGTAATTTTTTTAACCCCAGCAGGATGGTGGAAGGGGTACATGGCTGAGTGCCTCCCGGGTCTGACCCTGTGTGACGCCACCCGGTGCCTGCAGCTGCCCTCTGGAAGGTGTTGCTTTAGTGGCAGAGCTGGAGGGCACCAAGCATGTGTGTGTCTCCAAAGTCCTGGGCACCACATCACAATGCCTTCCTGAGAAGCAGAATCAAGGACAGTTGCTGATCTTTATTCCTTCCTACCAAAGGTATCTCATACACCATAATTGGAAGTTGGAGCCGGGGGGCGCCTGGGTGGCTCAGTTGGTTAAGTGTCTTTCTTCAGCTCAGGTCATGATCCCAGGCTCCTGGGAAGGAGTCCCACACATTTGCCTCCCTGCTCAGCTCCCCTGAGCCTGCTTCTCCTTCTCCCTCTGCCATTTCCCCAACTTGTGCTTTCTGGCTCTCTGTGTGTCAAATAAGTGAATAAAATCTTTTTAAAAAGTTTGGGCCAGGGGGCGCCTGGGTGGCTCAGTGGGTTAAGCCGCTGCCTTCAGCTCAGGTCATGATCTCAGGGTCCTGGGATTGAGTCCCGCATCGGGCTCTCTGCTCGGGAGGGAGCCTGCTTCCCTCTCTCTCTCTCTCTCTCTGACTGCCTCTCCATCTACTTGTGATTTTTCTCTGTCAAATAAATAAATAAAATCTTAAAAAAAAAAAAAAAAAGTTTGGGCCAGGGATGCCTGGGTGGCTCAGTTGGTTAAGCCGCTGCCTTCGGCTCGGGTCATGATTCCAAGGTCCTGGGATCGAGTTCCAGATTGGGCTCCTTGCTCGGCGGAAAGCCTGCTTCTCTCGCTGCCTCTGCCTGCCTCTCTGCCTGCTTGTGTGTACTCTCTCTCTCTATCTCTGGCAAATAAATAAAATCTTTTAAAAAAAAAAGTGTGGGCCATACTCTTTAGCCATTCTACTTTCCCTGGGGTAATTTGCCACCTCCCTGAATTTACCTGCATCTTTCCCAAAATCTACTTATCTTCCTGCCTTCGTGACCATAATGAGTCTATAAATTTTCAATAGTGTGAACTTACACTTGCTAATATTTGCATAACATGCACTTCTTTCGATCTCAAAGAAAAGCTTCACACCACAATGGTCTCTAATCTCCAATTAGGTTCTGTTCTGGGATCCCACTGGAATTCTATGCGCCTGTCCCCTAAGATCCCATAAATTGTGGTCCAGTTTCCCAGCCAGCCAAGGAAAGCACATGGGAAATCTTGCTGAAGTATGAGTAAGAGCCAACGAAAGGGAACATATTTATCTGCCTCGAATGCTGGGACCTGAGGAAAGCAAGTTTCATTACAGACAAATCAGGAAGGAGGTGCAGATTGCTTTTTATGTCACTCTGGAGTGGAGGTCTGCTCACTCACAGAAGCTCAAAATCTGCACAAAGGACAATGCCCCCCACCCCCAAAGTCAGCTGGGGATTCTCAGGAAAACTTTAATTGAAAGTATTACGGATTCTCCAACTTCCCAAAATGCAGGAGGAACATCTACAAGCAAGACTGTCACCACTTTTAGGCAATTACACTTATTTACCTTTTTTCTTCCTAGAAAATCATCCTCTCTCCCAATCCATGATCTTCTTTTTGTAACAGTTTCCTAAAGAAGGAAACAGGTGTCCTCCCATTCCAGTTCCATCCAAAATAATAAAATAAAAATCTTTAAAATTTAAAAAAAATTGTGATTTGTTGAGACAGAGCACATATGCAGAGGGACAAGCAGACTCTCCCACTGAGCAGGAAGGCCTATTTGGGGCTCGATCCCAGGACCCTGAGACCATGACCTGAACGAAGGCAGATGCTTAACCAACTGAGGCACCCAGGAAGACCCAAAATAATTCAATTTTTAATCACTTTGCCATAGACACTTTTGGGTGGCTTTGAAACACCAGAATCTCATTGACTTATCAGTGTCCTCTTCACCATCTCAGAAAAGGACTGGGTGCCTCTCAGAGGCCTCTCTCCCCTCCTGACCCAGGTCCCAGCCAAAGGTCCTTCACATTAGAGTATGAGGAACTGAGCGGGATGGGGTGTGGAAGCACCCTGGGGTGGGGGGCTCTGGGGCCCTCCCACTCCCAACTTCAAAGACAGCGCCTGCTTTCCCCTGCCTCATATAGGTACCCTGGGTTTGCCCTCTTTAAGGTTCCTGGTTGCTGCAAAGGTCTGAAAATCTCCTAAGTAGCACAAAAGCCATCATGTGCATTTTGGCCACACGGGACAGAGGGAGTTTAAAGGAAGAAAGATAAAGCTCCCCAGAATGAGCCAGCAGCTCTGGGCTTCCCCGCACATCTTTCCTGACCTTCAGAACCCTGGGAAGGAGCCCCTTGGTGCAAAGTCACAGGGGGAGCCCACGCACAGCCCAGGCCTCCTGCCCCAGGTCCTCTCCAGCCATAAACTGACCCCCTAGCCCCTTCCAAACCGTCTACAGCCTCAAACCACTGACGTGCGGTTCAGCACCCAACTCCAGAGCGCAGGATGCACGTGGCTTCCTGGCACCCTTCCGTGTCCACTCCCAAAATCACCGTGGGAATGTCGCAGCAAGGAGACAGGGAATCGATTTTTATCCTCTGGGTTGTCTTCCCTCGTAGCCCCTCAGGAGTCCCCACGCAGCAATGCCGCGTGGGCCCTACTGCTCTGAATCCACTTCCCTGGAGGAATCCGCTTTTCTTCAGCATCTGTGTCTGCAAACCCGGCTCCTCTAACACCCCCCACCAAACGTACCAAGAACCAACGGGGGAAGAAGTTCATTTCTGGCCGACAAGCCTTTAATCCCTGAGAGCTGTGGCTGATGCAGGAGCAGCTTTTCTCCAAATGGTGATTTCGATACGAGGTCGTTTTGCCTGACAGCCCCCAACATCCCTGACGTGTGGCTCCCAAGGGCCTCCCCGCGGCCAGGCCTGAGAGTGGAGCCCACCCTTGGGCTCATTTTCCACCGCGCTGAATCCAGGCAGCGGCCCCGTCTCACGACAAAGGGTGCTGAGTAATGAGGTGCTGCCACCAGGAAGAGAGGCAGCAGGTCAGACAGATCTGGAGAATGACACTGGCCTTCAAGGGCCCCTCACAAGGGAAATACCATTAAGTAGCAGATCTGAACAGATATACTGTGTTCCACATTCACGCCGTAAGGATGGGGTTTCCTCGAGCCCTAATCAAAGGAACTCTTTCACCTGAGATCACTTGACCAATCGGTGACTCAGTTTCCTTATACTAAAAATGAGGATAACAATACATCACAAGATTGTTTTGAGGAGCACACACGTTACAAAGTGTTTAGAGGCACCTGGGTGGCTCAGTGGGTAAGCATCTGACTTCAGCTTAGGTCATGATCTCATGGTCCTGGGAGAGGGCCGTGTCAGGCTCCTTGCTCAGCGAGGAGTCTGCATGTCCCTCTCCCTCCCTCTTCACTTCCTGCCCTCTCTCTCTCTCTCTCAAATATATAAATAAAATCTTTAAAAAAAACCGAAGTTCTTAGAACACGATATGCACATAGTACAGGACACACAAGCACTTGTTAAACAGATAAAAGGGTACAAGAGGCTGGCTTCCCTTCAGATTTCTAATAGGCTCCTGTCTGGGGGTCTCTAGCTCTTAGGAAGTGGGGAGGCCTCAGAAGCCCAAGATTGTAGAGTTCCTCCGAGGCCAAGTTCAGTTTTCTATGCAGGACAGAAAACCTGTAAAACACATCCCAGACTTGCTTCGCTGCCTTCCTAGTAGGGAATCCGTTCCCTCAAGAGTGGTCCAACCTCTCTTCCACTATTTGGGATGTAGAAAACGTTTAGACATTTCTCCATTGGTGCTCATTCCATCCTCATTTTTAACAATCTAGCTGTGTGTTCATCTGGTCTTCTGTTAGTTCCTTTATTCAACAAACATAGAGAACTCACCGTGTCCTAACTGTGACCAAGACATCCAGCATCTCATCCCACAAAGGAAACATATTAGCAAATGTGGCAGCAAAGAGGGATGGGGTAAGGCAGTGACATCTGAATCAAGATCAAACTAACAAGCAGAGCCTGCCATGAAGAACATTCCAGGTATGGGCCCCATAGGCATGAAGGCGGAAATGAATAGATTATGTGCAGACAGCAGGACAGGGGACTAAGGGGACACTGGAAAGGAAGGCTGCGGAGCAGCTGTCGGCATTGGAGGCCTTGCGAAGGACTCTGGAATTCCCTTTGGTTTCAGCCAGAAGCTACATGGAAGGTTTAAGCAGGGAATCATCAGATTAGCTTATACTTGTAAAAGATCGCTCCTCTTCCACAGAAGACATGGGGATGGGGTGGGGGTGTCCACGAGCCTAGAAGCTGGAAATGGAAGCAGATGAAGTTTCCAATATCCTGGCCAAGGAGTGAGTCTGTCGCAGTGAGAGTGTCAAGATTTGCAGTTCTAAACTTTTTAGTAAAGTGGCTTATTAAACACAGAGCTAACTATTGCCCGGGGTTCCTACTTTTGTAATAAGTTTTTTCTGAAACTCAAAAAGGGGAGAGGGGCTCTCTGCACCACGTGCCAGTCAGGGCGGAACATCATCGTCACATTACAGGGTGTTTTCAGAGCCTGTTATGCTTTTAGTACGACATCCCTCCCACCCCGAGACAACACCGTGCCTCTTTCCGCCAACAGAAGTTGAGTTTTTCCCTTTCCCTCTTCCTTCTTTCGAGGGCAGAGCTCAGGGCTTCTCCAGAGATTCCATCCTAAGTTCATAGATCTCACCGAGCCGACCACATTCCCCTCCCTGTGGGCGCCAGGAAACGCCGGAAACATCTGTATCTGCACCTGAACATGGGACCTTGGATCCCAGCTACAGTTTCTTGTGCTGTGGTAACAAGGACATCATGTCGCGTTTCAGGACATTTTCGTATATAAGGCCTCGGGTCGGGATGCTCAGGGTAGGAAAAGGGTGGGTTCGCCCCTGGGCAGAGTGGCATACCTTCTCTCTCCTCCTGGCCTTTGCCCGAGTTGGAGATGCCCTGTTCCTTCCTCTTCACCTGAGTAATCATTATCTCTGCTTCCAGAAGCAGCTCAGGGGGCCACCTCCTCCCCAACCCCGCTGGACCAGGTGACCCTCCCCAGAATTCCATATAAATCCCTGTTAACGTTGATCCCACTGCTTCCCAGAGGCTCTTTCTCCTTGTCTTTACTTTGTCTCTCCTGCTGGACCCCAGGAGACAGGTCTCACTCATCATTTTATCCCAGCAGTGTTCAGTATGTTGCTGAATTAACACATGGCATGTCCCGCACATCGCTGGCAGCTGGATGAACTAGAACACAGTGTGGCAGCATGTACTGAAGCAGGGGTTCTCAGAGCACCAGGGGATTCAGTCTGTGAACCATCTGCCTTCGGCTCAGGTCATGATCCTAAGGTCCTGGGATCCAGGCCTGCACCGGGATCCCTACTCAACAGGGAGTTGGCTTCTCCCTCTCCCTCTGCTTCTCCCCTCCCTCTCAAATAAATACATAAAATGTTTTCAAAAAATAAATTTTAAAATAAATTTGAAAAAAATTAAGCAGTTGTTCTCAGCTGCAGGTGATTTGGCTCCCCAGGGGACATATGGCAATGCCTGGAGAAATGTTTGGTTGATGTAATTGGAGGAAAGGGCGCCACTGGGCATTTGGTGGGGAGAAGCCAAATTGGAGGTGGCCAACATCTGGCCATGCACAAGACAGGCCTCAGCAAAACATCACCCAGTCCACGAGGTCGACAGGGGAGACCCGCATCTAATCTAGGACCTGGAAAACCTTTTCCTAGCTTTACATGATATCAAGGGAAATGTATCTGTCCATCAAAACCACAAGAATGTCTAAAGCAGCTTATCCTCGGAAGCCCCAAACTGGATGCCATGTAAAAGACCATTAACAGGAGAACGGATAACCGACTACAGTACCTACGTGATGAAAGACAACAGACGATAATGAAATTTAAGATGCCACATACGCGACAACAAGAAGGAATCCACAGATGTCCTGAGGAACCGAACCACGAGAGCAAGGTAACAGGCAAACTTGATCGCTGGTGATGGAAGAGAAGCAGGGGGCAGGGAGTGACTGACTGGGAAGGAGCAGGAGGGAACCTCTGGTGTGCTCAGAATGTTCCTGATCCTCATCTGGGTAGTAGTTACACACAGCGTGCCGCATGCTAGGACTCATGTGCTGTGTGTGTGTATTACACCTCAGCAAGCTTTACCAAAGGCAACAGTCCTCCAAGAGCCCCGGCGGGCAGGATTCACACACTGGAGCAGGTCCTCCGAGCATGACTTTCTAAGGATTTCGGTGCACAGCCGGCAGGAGCATTGTAGATATGTTTATGGAGACCTATTTCACCACAGACACCAAAAACCTTACAGTGGGTCCTTGATTCAATTCTGCTTCGGTCATTTTCTGCTAAGGATTGTGCTACAGATGTGCACACAGACTTAGGTTTCAAGAATATTTATCACAGCAGAACAAATACAAGAGGGAGGCAGCAACAACACGGACCCAGAGGAAACTGTGTGATACCGCGGACTCATTAAAATCGACATTTAAAAATGTAAATGGAAAACGACTACAATATATTAATTACAATTAAAGAGCAGGTCACCCAACAAGCTGACACCTAAGATATATGAAGAATATACTCAATATGATTAACTATGATTAGCTAAGGTCATGAGGGGTTATGGGATTTCTTAAAATTTTATCATTTTCCCCTAAAATGTACATATATTACTTATTAATAAGAAAAAATACACAATCACACTTCTTAAAAATAAAGGTGAGTTTTCAACTCTAAAACTGAGTACCAGGGGCGCCTGGGTGGTTCAGTGGGTTAAAGCCTCTGCCTTCGGCTCAGGTCATGATCTCAGGGTCCTGGGATCCAGCCCCGCATCGGGCTCTCTGCTCAGCAGGGAGTCTGCTTCCTCGTCCCTCTCTCTGCCTGCCTCTCTGCCTACTTGTGATCTCTATCTGTCAAATAAAATAAATAAAATCTTTAAATAAATAAAATAAAACTGAGTACCAGACCCCACACAACTCCCAGATTCCTCATGGATTCAGAGCCCTGCTGCCTGCAGAAGCGCTCTATCGACGCTCATCACAGTGGCTGAGACAGATTAAATAAAGAGATAACATTGCAGATTTCCTGTCTCTTATCCGACTGTGCAGATTGGTTACACAAATCCAAATCCATACATGCATTAGATCTCACTGAACTGCGTACACCCTGAGAAAAAGACCCTGTAAAGCAATTCCCTGTAAAAATACAAAAGTATTTCTGACAGCAAAAGTTTTCAGATGCTGTAAAGAAAAAAAAAACTAAAAAGGCACAACCTTCCCTGATTAATCAAGTCTCCCTCGAGAGAAGGCTACCACTTCCCCAGGTAATCTCATCGCCTCAGACGAAACCATGTTTCTCTGTGAAGTGGAGGTGATCGCAGCTCTCTCGGAGTACTCGCAAAGGTTTGGCGTGATTATGAAACGAAACGCTATGACCGGGGCCCGCTGGTTGTGGTCACCGTCATGCCCACAGCCTGAACACCACCTCCCTCCAGGAAGCTCCCTTCTCTGAATTCTGTGTGGTAGGGGCACGTGGCTGACTATTAGGGAGCACTGCATAAGGCGTACCCTGTCGCTTGCCCAGACGCCCAGCTCCTCCCGGAGCCACCGAATGCCATACAGAGCTAAAGCTGGGAGCAGTGGCTCACCGTGGACACCAATGATGAGGGCTCAGGTACCTCAGCTCACAAACCCATTACAAGCATATACATTTAACTCTAGCTTTAAGATGTTTCTCCTCTTACTTCTCAGTCAAAAAAGACTTTAAGCCGAGTAAACCAACAACAAACCCTAAGATAAAACATTTAACCGTGTTAATTTCCTAAGGCCTACGGTCGTCTTCAGCTTCTCAAGGTCACACCTCCCTGCTGAATGATTACCGAGGGTTGCTGACAGGGTACACAGAAAAAAAAAAAAAAAACTCTTAGGATGTCCAGCCTCTAAGAGAAAAAGCAAACAGCTCAGAATGCAGCCAGCCACGGCAAAGGAACCACCGACAAAGCCAAACACAGAGGAGCCCCTGAGCATCTGGGAATCTGCCTGTTCCTTTGCCTCCTCAGAGGAAACGAGTCACAAGACTGCTCAGAATGGGAAATGAGAAGGGCAGAAGCCCAGAAACCAGCGCGTCCTGAATTTCGTGCTGCTTCCAAGGAGTGAGCCCGCCTGCTGTGCTGCTGTGTCAGTTATTTACACAGTGGGCAGGTGAGGCTGACAGCTTGAAGGGGTTATTTTAGAGGGAGAGCTGTAAGACTGATCAGGAGAAGGTTCTGGACCCTGGGGTCCCAGCACGCATCTCCAGCTTCCAAGCTGACCCTCCCTTCAGACAGGGTTTAAGAGGCAGCAGGGCAAGCATGGTCTTTGTATTTAAATCACCTCAAGGGGGCCCATATCTCTAGGCACAACCAGAAGCCAGGGAGGAGAGGGAAGGGGGAGAGGGAGAGGGTACCTCCACTCCTATCTGCTGGCTGCACTTCTGGAGCGCCTGATCCAGGAAGCTAAATGTGTGGACAGAACAGAAGGAAGAATCTGGGAAGACTGGAAGACTAGAAGAGCTGTTCGTGGACTAGTCTCAACCTGAACCACAGAAACACCTCTGCCTCCCTGCCCTCCTCCCCTTGGCTGGGCACCAGGTGCCTCCCTACTGCACTCCAGATGCAGATCCAAGCTCAGGGGTGCCCAGTGCCGATGCCTCTCTACGCGCAGGGACTCTAGGGCATCAGTGGGACTCCTAGACAGCACCTGTGATCTCTAATTTAAAACCAAAACCAAAATCCCCAACCAGCCCAATCCAGCACAAGCAATACATATTTATGTGTAAGACACCTATGCACACATACACATTCACTTATCTACACACACACACACACACACACACGCTTTTGCAGCAGAAGGCAGGCATGAAACCTGTTCCCTAAGTCCTTTGCTTTCCTCATCTGCTTCTAGCAGCAACAGCCATTTCTGCTACGGATTTTCCTATTCGAGGGTTGCTCACAGATCCAAATGCCACCATCCTGTTTGCCACGCTTTCCTACCCCACCGGCCCACTGACGTCTGTCAGTGAACCAGGGAACAAAGATGGAAGACAGGCCCAAGCTGCCTTCCTAAAGTGGGGTTATATTTGACACTTTAATAAACCTCAGAGCCTGAGCCTCTCTGCTCTCAGACTGGCCAGGGTGCAGCTCTCACTCTTATCAAACCCGTCCATCTCTCCTCGCCCCACCGCGGGGCACAAGGGTTTTCTCTGCACGGCATCTATTTCCAGGCCCCATAAATCATATCCCATTGTTCCAGGCCATCTGAACTCATGCTTAATAAACCATCCACCTCACCCTTCCGCCACCACCCCGAATTTCCCACAGGGAAAGACTGTTTCAAGAAGAAAAGGAAATTCTTCATTAGGGCTGGATTTTAAAAGCAAGCTTCCACAAAAAACCAGAAAACAAAATTGGGTATAAATACCATCCAATAACCACTAAATGTCTTTGGTTAAAGCACCTGCCTGCCTGTGATTCTCAGGTCCAGATGTGAGCTCAGTGCACATCTAAAGCAAGCAGAATTTGAACCTGATGCTAAATGACAAATGATCCTGAACTTCATGACCATTTAAGTGCCACAGTGGCTAGACTAAATTGCTCTGATGCAGAATTTCTCCCAAGTATAGGTTACTGAGAAACATAATATTGCTTGAAAATGTATTTAGGTGCGCTCATCCTTCTCAGACCAACACTCATGGGCTCTTAGTCATAACCAGGCTTAAGCTAACACGATTCCCCTATTTTCCCCAGAGAGGGAGGGAAACAAGAGGACATGTCTCTCATGTTCCAAGATCAAAAACTGGATCACAGCACTCACAGCATCAAGTCTGCCAAACCAGAGCTCTGGGTACGTACAATTCTTAAAGAGCTAATTGAATGGAAAACAGCCATCTGGGGCTGGAAACCCTTATGACATTCTGGGAAATGTATGGGCTTTAAAAGGATTATGCAGGGTGATGGGACTTTCAAAATTCCCAAACTCTGAACTGAAGCCTAAATGAGAATATGTTAAATTCACCCATTCCAAAACACAGCACAGTTGACTCGGACCCTAGAGCCCAGCTGTAGCTCAGGGTGTCCACACTGCAGCCTGTCTGTGGGAGGTCTGCAGACCACTCCCTGCTGAGAGAGTCCAGCCAACCCAATCAGCCTACCAGCAGGCTGTGGCACAAGGTCCAGATCCTAGCCCAGGCACCAGCCAGGGTTCCCTTTGGCCTGCCCTCTTATGGTTGAACAACAATCATGGAGAGCCACAGGGAGAGCGGCATTGGGTCCAGTATGGCCACTCCCTGGTCCTCCACAACACTGGTTGCACACTCTTCAACACAAGAAAATGGTGTGCAGAAACAAGGGCCTGCCACAGTAGGCTGTCGAGCAAGGAACAGAAAGCATCAGGGGACAGGTGGGACTGCTGGCTGGTCTCCACCTCTCCCAGAGGGCAGAGGCCGCAGAGCTTCTGCAGGCTAAGCAGAGACGTGTCAGAATTACCTTCCCAAAAAGTAGGCAGTAAAGGAGGATTTCAAGCAGCCACAACCACCAGCAGGCCTGCGACCTCCAGATATCAGGGGCTTGACCATGACCGTGTCGGTAAGCAGAACACACAAGTGCCTTCTGGAGCGAGAGAAGACAGCTTAACGCTGATAACTGGTCCTCTCACTCTTCTCTGCTCTCAGCAAGTGATCCTGAAAGGGATGGACAAAGTTGGTCAGATTCACTGGAGAAAACACGAGCCAGTGAAGACGTCCCGGCTCGCACTAGGCCTCCCTCCAAAGGCTGGCTGCCCCACCCCTGGCACCTGGGTAACGCTGCTCTGGGGCCATCCACACAAAACGATTTACGTACCCCCCACCCGCAACAAACACACACAGACACAGACACACACACACACACACACACACACACAAGCTGCATCGGGCTTTAGGAACCTAACTCAAACGCACCCCTAACAACAACCCCACAGGTGTGACTGGGTTGGACACTCCCAGCAAGGGAGGGAAGGCCCTCCCCTTGGGTCCATGCCAGTGGCAGGGTGCCACCTGGCCTCCGCCTCATCCTCTCCATCCGCGAAGAAGTCGGAGCGGCCCCCACCAACCACCACCACGCAACCAGATTCTGGCACTTCAAATCCCCGCTGCCAGGGCCCCATCTGTGTGCTGACCGAAAAGCCGCCCTCAAGCAGCCGGCCCGCGCGCGGAGCATCTGGAGTTCTCCCAGCCCCGCGCTCACGCCTCCCCAGGCAGCCCCCGCACCCGCGGGCCGCGCCTTACCGCCAGTGTCCACGAAGCGCGGGGGCGGGCGGTCCCGCAGCGTGGCACTCCAACTCGCGCTGGCCTCGTCCTCGTCGGACTCCTGCCCTTCCGGGACGTCGGGAGGCAGCAGGGGGCCGGGGCCCTTGTGTTTGGCGTCCGAGGAGGCGGCGGAGGAGGAGCGCGAGGCGGCGGACGTGGAGCGCGAGGTGGCGGACGTGCTGTAGAAGGCGTTCCCGCCGCTGTCCGGGCCGGACTCGCAGAACACTTCGTCCCAGATGTGCAGGCTCTCGTGGCGCGCGAGGGCCGCCTCGAGCAGTGCCGGCGCCCTCCTCCGCGCGCTCCCGCCGACCTGGGCCCTGGCTCCGGCCGCCGCCCGCGCGCCCTCCCCCCAGAGCGCCTCCCAGGCGCACGCGCCGGGCACCGGGCCCGCGCCGCGGCCCGCCGCCCCCCACCAGCGCAGCCCGCAGCACAGCGCCTGCCGCCCCACGCCCGGCCGGCCCGCCATCTTGGCCGCCTCGGGCCCAGCGCCCTCGGAGCTCGGGCGCCGCAGGCTGCAGGCCGCGGAGGGACGCAGGGCGCGAGGGCGGGAGGCAGGGGCTGCGGCCGGGCCCAGGTGCCGCCGCTACCGCCACCGCTGCGTCTCCTCCGCGCCCGCTGCGTCCCCGCGCGCCCTCCCGCCGCACCCCGCGCTCCCTGGCCGACTTTCCCGGGCGCGAGCCGCCAGAGACGGCCCCGCCTCCTCGCATATCCGGCCCGCCCGCCGGCCAATGGGGAGCAGGCCGGGGCGGGGCCCGCGCGGGGCACGCCCCACACCCCTCGGCCGAGCGGGGCAAGGAGAGCAGCTGAGGCGGCGGTGGCGGCAGGGGGGAGGGCGGCCGTGGCTTCCTCGCCTGCGGGACGTGTGGCCCGGGACGGCCACCCGCAGGCCCCGCGCGGCCCCGCAGGGGGAAGGGAGGAACCGAGTGGGTGTCGGGGGTTGGGGGGGACGCAGCCGGTCTTCCCGCCGCCCCAGCCGGCTCACGGAGCGTGAAGCCCGCGCTCTCGGTCCCCTTCCGCAGTCGGCGCCGGCGGCGGCGGGGAGCTGTCCGCCCCGGTGATTCTGAACCAGGCGCTGCGGAAATTCCAGGTAGGCGCCGGGCCTGAGGGTCACGATTCCCGTGGCTGCTGTGGCTGCTGCTGCTTCGGTGCTCCACAGCCGGCTGTACCTTGAGCTCTTGCAAGCACAAGGGCTATCTGGCTTCCGGGAGCCTTGCTCTAATAAGGAGCCCTCCTCGCTGGTTCATTCCTGGGGTCAGGTGGTGACTCAGTCTCGCTTCAATACCCCTGTAATTTGAGGGGGTCAACATCCGATCTTAGTCATTCCTTCCGTCTTTGACCTTTGACATCTTTAAAGTCAAAATATTCATTACCTTCCAAATATTAATTACTCTAACACCACCACTGCAACATCTTCACCCATACATTTGACACACTTGTCTGTTAAAGTACGGCACAATCACCCAGGCTTCAGTGTTCTGATAAACAATAGATCAGAAAGGTTTCATCCATCCCTCTGCCTTGGCCAGGAGTGCGTGGCACTCATTCCATTGATGACGATACACGTGATCAGGCGTTTCTTGCTCCTCTCTCCCTCCCACAATAATGCAATAAGTCACAATGATGGTAATTGGGCCATAAAGTCACTTGCACTCTGAAATAAAATAAATCCACAGAGATGTGAAGGGCTTGCAAATCCTACTGGGTATTAACTAAATAAGGATTACACGACAGGGAAAGGCATATTGCTATTTCATGCATAAAGGATGCAGATGCATAAAGGGTGAAGATGTTGGTACCACCAGCTAAGGTCGTTCTAACAGCAGGTGAGCTGCTTCTGCTCTCGCCCTCCCCTCGCAAGCCCCTGTTTCCTCCTCCCAAACCAGAGTCTCTGTACCAGCATGAATTCCTGATCATCACTGAAAGATGATATATAAAAAGGAAAGGATTCACATGACATTGCTTTGTATATGAATTGGCTGATATACGTGAAATTGTTTGCAAAGCATTTCAACTCCGTTGGAAGAATTGTGTCACAGAAAAGAACTGGATTCCAGCACTTCTCTATACTGTGTTAACCAGGGAAAGATTCTGAAGAGAGTTCATACAGGTAATCAGACTTAAAAAGGTCATTGACACATAGATTAAAGACGAAAAGTAAGATTGCGTAGCTCAAGTTCAAATTCTGCAATTAGGAATTCTGTAATACTCCTGTAAAATTTAATGACATATATTTTAAAAAATAATTGAAAGGGATCAAAACACTGAAATACATAGGCAAGAACTCCTTCTCTTCTCCAGGCAGCCAATGAAAAAGTCAGCAGCTAAAGTATTTTAAAAACAGTGGCTAGCTTTGCTACCCAGAGGAAGCAGGAAGTAGAGCAGTAACAGTTACAAGGATGGAATCAGTCTTCCATTGTGCCAAATCTGCATTTGTATGGTACTAATCCCAAAGAAACCTTAGAGTCTTTGTGCTTATGAGCTCTCAAGTGCTTGTAGCTCACAGAGCATGCAACACTGGGAGAGGATTATATGGTCACAAAAGAAACAGACTGGGAAATCAAATTGTTATCCAAACCCTGGCCCAACAAAAATGAGATGGCTATGTCCATTTAGAATCAAGGGTTTAGCAACCAAGTGCTACTTTGTTTAAACAAATGTTTCCGACCAAGAACAGTAAAAATACTTCAGCCTTTAAAAACAGGTGGCTGATTCTCCTTGTGAAAGGAGGGGAGGAAAGAGAAGAAAACAACTGGAAAACAAAAACCAAAAAGCTTTCCCATCTACCAGGCAACCTCCTACTCGATGCTATGATTATGGTTCTACATCATTAAGTTTTACAAGTAATGTTTTCTGGGAGGATAATTATAGAACCAGCATTATACTGAGATCTTTTAACTTTGAGTCATTTAAACACATCTTCCAAATAATACAACTTTGTAATATAATTAATTTTAAGATTAATTATAATTAATATTGAGCTTTTGGTTCATAGTCTGCACAAAAGGCTCCAGGGTAGTAAGAACAACCCATTTCTGTAGTAGATTCCTTAGGCTTTGTTAAGCCAGAGAGGTTCATGCTCTTGTGAAACTGGGGATAATAGCCATATTTCATTGAGTCTTGGCCTCCTTTCCTGGTATAGTTTAATAAGAAACAAAAAATGCTACCATTCAAACTATGATACAATGTTTTCTTTTCATTAATATTTTAATTTAAATGTATTCAAAAAGCTCTTTGGTAAGTATTTAGACAGATTTTTATTACATATGGCCTTAATGCATACATAAAATAAAAGTTAAAATTTTTGGTTAACGTTTTTCCAAACCTCACATTAAGAATCTCACTACTTTTATTTACTTTCTAACTGAGAGATTTCAGTGCCCAGATTTTTCTCACAATATGTTCCTCTGAGCCACCCAGAGCTTTTGTCATGCTGCACTTAAAAAATTATTATTAGACATATACCTGACATTCAATGTTAAATTAGTTTCAGGTGTACAACATAGTAATTTGACAATTCTATACATTACTCAGTGATCACCACAGTAAGTATATCATCACGTCACCATATAAACTTATTATAATATCATTGGCTGTATTCCCAATGCTGTACTTTTCATCTCCAGATGAGAACAGGAAATTATTTTATTTATTTTATAACAGGAAATTTGTACCTCTTAATCCCCTTCACCTATTTCACTCATCCCCCATCCACCTTCCCTCCCATAACCACCAGTTTGTTCTTTGTATTTAAGAGTCTATTTTTGTTTTGTTTTTTTTTTTTGTCTGTTCACTTGTTTCTTTTTTTATATTCCATATAGACGTGAAATTACAGGGGCCCCTGGGTGGCTTAGTGGGTTAAAGCCTCTGCCTTTGGCTCAGGTCATGATACCATGTTCCTGGAATCGAGCCCCGAGTCGGGCTCTCTGCTCGGTGGGGACCCTGCTTCACCTGCCTCTCTGCCTGTCTCTCTGCCTACTTGTGATCTCTCTCTCTTTCAAATAAATAAATAAAATCTTAAAAAGAAAAAAAAAAGGAAGTGAAATCATATGGTATTTGCCTTTCTCGGTCTGACTTATTTCTCTTAACCTAATACCTTCTAGATCCAGCCATATTGTCACAAATAGCAAGATCTCATTCTTTTTTATAGCTGGATAATATTCCATTATATATCTATATACACCATATCTTTACCCATTCATCTACTGATAAACACCTGAACTGCTTCCATATACTGGCTATTATAAATAGTGCTGCAGAAAACCTAGGAGGGCATATATCTTTTTGAATCAAGTGTTTTTATTTCCTTTGGGTAAATATCAAGTACTGGAATTACTAAAGCATATGGTAAATCTATTTTTAATTTTTTGAGGAACCTCCATACTGTTTTCCACAGTTGTTGCACCAATTTACATTCCCACTAAAAATGTACAGAGGTTCCTTTTTCTCCACATCCTGGCCAACACTTGTTCTTTCTTGTCTTTTTAATACTAGCCATTCTGACAAGTATAAGGTGATAGATCTCCCTGTGGTTTTGATTTTATTTTCCTGATGATGAGTGATATTGAGCATCTTTTCACATGTCTATTGGGTGTCTGTATGTATTTTTTGGAAAAATGTCTATTAAGTCCTCTGCCCATTTTTCAATTGGATTATATGTTGGGGTTTGGGTTTTTTGGGGGTTTGGTGTGTGTGTGTGTGTGTTCTTTACATATTTTGGTTATTAATTCTTTATTTTATTTATCATTCACCACTGTCTTCTCCCATTCTGTAGGTTCCCTTTTGGTTTTGTTGCGGGTTTCCCTTACTGTGCAAAAGCTTTTTATTTTGTTGTAGTCTTAATAATTTATTTTTGTTCTTGTTTCCCTTGCCTAAGCAGACATACCCACAAATAATGTTGCTAAAACCAATCTCCAAGTGATTACTGCTTATTGTCTTTTAGGAGTTTTATGGTTTCAGGGCTCTCATTTATTCATTTAATTTTTTTTTTAAGTAAGCTTTACACTGAATGTGGGACCTAAACTCACAGCCTCAAGAATAAGAGTCACATGCTGTAAAGGCTGAGCAAGACAGGCACACCTCACACTTCACATTTAGATCTTTGATCCATTTTGAGTTTCTTTACGTGTATGGTAAAAGAATGTGGTCTAGTTTCATTCTTTTTCAAATGGCTCTCCAGTTTTCCCAACACTGTTTTTGAGGAGACTTTCTTCTGTTACATATACTTGCCTCCTTTGTCAAAGATTAATTGACCATATAATTGTGGATTTATTTCTGGGCTCTCTATCCTGTTTCCGTTGATTTATGCATATATTTTCTCCCAGTACCCTACTGTTTTGATTACTATAACTTTGTAGTATATCTTGAAATCCAAGAAACTGATACCTCCAGCTTTGTTCTCCTTTCTCAAGATTGTTTTGCATGCTACACTTCTTATAAAAGTATTCTGAGGTCATCCATTCTGCTTGGTTTGATGCTGGTAGGGTTTCTCTTTTTCTTTTTTCTTTTTTTTTTTCCTTATCTGAGATTTTCATATAATAACCAGTTTATTTTCTTTCTTTAAATGGTCCTCAAAAGGCCTGTGGCTTGGCATGCCAAGGGATGTAGATGATCAGTTGTGCCCTAGGAGCAGTAACCACATGGCACAGGGTCAAGCTGTGGTAACTTTATAGGGACTTCCACCTGCTCAGCCCCAACTATAAGACAATTCCTGACATTGGAGATGTGAAAGAAAATGGGAGGGGAGGGGCATCTTAAAATCCATAAAATATGGCATATTGTCTCCTGTTTGTACTTTTACAATTTCTGATTTTGCAAATGGCCAAGCTGCCGCAGGGAACAAAAATGAGGTCCTAAGGTGGCAGAGACTGACCTGGTCAGCCCTGTACTGCACAGGCTATGCGTTACTGGATCAGTATGAATGGAGAAAGCAGGGGTGAGTCAGGTAAGCTGCTGCTTCTCCCTACATTGCCTTCATCACCCACAGGAAGGGGGCCCAAAGCCAAGGAGGACCTCCTGGAACTGAGACAGGGGAGGGGAAAAGAAAGCTGAACGATGCCACAGCTGCTGAACCATGACCAAAATATGGGGGAGAAGGCTGGAGGCAAATGTGCATGGTACACCGTGACATTTGGAGTCCTAGGTGACATAGAAGCTTAAGGATCCAACCTTGCTCAAACTGATTTTACATGATGATTTTATCTACTAATCAACCCAGAGATGCAGAGAATGAAATAGGGCAATACTATAGAAAATGCTTGAGAGAAATCTCTCTTATGATTGAGATAACCTGATATTTCCATTGATTCATTCATTCATTTATTCATTCGTTCAACAATTATGTACTGAGTATTATGTATCAAATCCTCTTCTGAACACAGAATAAATAAGGAAAAAAACCCACAAATACCATTTTTATAGCACATGCATTCAAATAGAAGAGAGAGAACAGACAGTAAATAAATAAATATATAATATGTCAGCTGTTGATAAGAAGTCAAAAGTAGAGAGGGACAGAAACTATGTTGATTGTGATGGTGCTGGTGCTGGCTGTGTGTGCAGTTAGGGGAGATTACTCTGATAAGAAGACATTGGCAGATCCTTGAGTGGATTCAGAGAACAAGACGGGTACATTTAAGAAGAGGAAACAAGTGCAACGCCCCAAGAAAGGCACGCACTTGCTGTACTCTGTTAAACACTAAGGAGGCTGGTGAGCGGAGGCAGAGACAGCTGAGTGAAGAGGTAGGAGATGAATTGAGAAGGAAGTTGAGTGTTAAATTTTGTAAGACTGAATTTTGTATTGAGTGAATTGGGGAGCCATTGGAGATCTTAGAGCAGAGAAATAACAAGGTCTGGCTTTTGTCTTAAACGGATTGCTTTAACTGCTGAGTGGAAAATAAACTAGAACAGAGCAAAGATGGAATCCAGAAACCAGATAGGAGACTATTACAATAACTCATAGAAGACGGTGTTTTGGACCACAGTGGGAGTAACTGAAATGTGGAGAACTGGTCAGATTTAGAATATATTTTGAAGATAGAATCCACAGCTTCTACCAAAGATTTAAACGTGGGCAGTGAAAGAAAGAGATGAATCAAGAATGACTCTACAGTCTCCTGTTTGAGCTATTGCAAGACCAGCAGAGCTCGAGAAGAATAAGAGCTTGGTTTTGAACATGTTGGGTTTAACTCATCTAGGTAGATCTGGAAAGCAGGCAGTGGAAGAAAGCTCAAAATTCAGGTCTGGACTGGAGGTGGAGATGTGGAGTCATCAGGAGATAGATGGTAGAAGAGGGACAGTCACCAAGGACTCAGTGTAGACAGAGGAGAAGTCTGAGGTTGGGTCCTGGAGCACATTCATACTCAGAGATCAGGGAAATGAGAAGAAACCCCAAGTGGAGGGGCTTGTCCTCACTCAGAAGGGATTGGAGTAAGGGTTCCACCCAGGTAAACTTAGTGGGATTCTGTGGGTCTTCTTTCCTTACCGATTTTTCTTTTCAAGATTTATTTGAGAGAGAGAGAGAGAGCAGGAGCACACACATGCAGGGGGAAGAGACAGAAGGAGAGGGAGAGAATCTCAATCAGATTCCCCGCTGAGCATGGAGCCTGACGTGGGGCTCGACTCCATAACCCTGAGCTCATGACCTGAGCCAAGATTCACACGCTTAACCACTTAGCCACCTAGACACCCACCCAGTTTGTTTTTCATTCTTTTTTTAAAATATTTTATTCATTTATTTATTTGACACAGAGAGAAAGAGAGAGAGAGAGAGATCACAAGTAGGCAGAGAGGCAGGCAGAGGGAGAGGGAGAAGCAGGTTTCCTGCTGAGCAGAGAGCCTGATGCGAGAGCCCGAGACCCTGAGACCAGGATCTGAGCTGAAGCCACCCAGGTGCCCTCAATTTACTTTTCTCAGTGAAGTCATCAGAATGGTCGGTCATCAGCTGTATCTGATGGAACGTGTTCAATTCTCACTCTGAACAAAATGGCTGTACATTAGAATCACTGGGAGAATTTTTTTTTTTTTTAAAGATTTTTATTTGTTGATTTGGCAGACAGAGATCACAAGCAGACAGAGAGGCACGCAGAGAGAGTGAGAGGGAAGCAGGCTCCCTGCTGAGCAGAGAGCCCGATGCGGGACTCGATCCCAGGACCCTGAGATCATGACCTGAGCCCAAGGCAGCGGCTTAACCCACTGAGCCACCCAGGCGCCCCTCACTGGGAGAATTTTAAAAGCACACTTATATCCAGACCCTAATTGGATATTAATCTAATTGGTTCTACACCAATTAGATCAGGTCCTTTGGAGGTGGGCACTCCTGTGTTTTAAAGTCTTCCAGGTGATTCAAAAGTGTGGCCAGTGTTGAGAAGCCCTGGCTTAAGGTTGGAGGAAAGAAGATGTGAAATAGTCAAAATATTTCACGAGAAGAATGGAGATTCTGTCGGTCAGAGAAACATACTTGGATTTGTGGCTGAGAATTTAATGTGAAAGGGGCGCCTGGTAGGCTCAGTGGGTTAAGCCGCTGCCTTCGGCTCAGGTCATGATCTCAGGGTCCTGGGATCGAGTCCCACATTGGGCTCTCTGCTCAGCAGGGGGCCTGATTCCCTTCCTCTTTTTGTGATCTCTTCCCTTCCTCTCTCCTACTGTGATCTCTCTCTGTCAAATAAATAAATAAAATCTTAAAAAAAAAAGAATTTAATGTGAAAGCTTCCAGCATTGTTGCTTTTCTCACCAACCACCTTCAGCTGCCAGGGGCAGACATAGGGTGGACAGAAGGTTGGGTTTTTACCAGGGTGGGGTTTTATCAGGTATGTATGATGTATGATGGAGGTGAGAGTATGGGACAGGGATTATAGTTATGGGAGTGGACTCTGTGCCAGCTGCGGAGGCCTGTGAGAATTTGGGGTAAGGATCAAGAACCACAGAAAATGAAACAGGGGGACGCATGGATGGCTCAGTTGGTTAAGCAGCTGCCTTCAGCTCAGGCCATGATCCCAGCGTCCTGGGATCAAGTCCCACATCAGGCTCCTTGCTCGGCAGGGAGCCTGCTTCTCCCTCAGTCTCTGCCTGCCACTCTGTCTGCCTGTGCTCGCTCTTGCTCCCTCTCTCTCTCTGACAAATAAATAAAATCTTAAAAAAAAAAGATTCTCTTCAAAAAAAGAAAATGAAATAGGTAAATGGATTCTTCTGAGTGACTTAGATAATTAATACTTCTTGAAATAATTTAGTGCAGCCAGACCCCTGCAAAGCAGCACAAACAACTCTGATGAGTGCTTCAATCTACCACTTCTTCCCAGGGCTTCAATCAATTGCTTTCAACAAGTGAACATTGAGATATTTAGAGCAAAGGAAAAAAAATAAATATTGGAAGTTCGCATTTTTTTTAAGATTTTATTTATTTATTTGACAGAGACACAATGAGATAGGGAATACAAGCAGTGGGAGAGGGAGAAGCAGGTTTTTCCTCTGAGAAGGGAGCCCGATGCGGGGCTGGATTCTCAGGCCCCTGGGATCATGACCTGAGCCAAAGAGCAGATGCTTAACAATTGAGCTACCCAGGCTCCCCTGGAAGTTAGCTTTTTACATTCTTGGAAAATGGGATTTTGTACATTTATGTCCTTTTTCTGTCCCCTTGTGGATATTTTCCCTCTTGAAGCACACCCAACCCCTGCTCCACAGTTGTCCAGTAAAAGAAAGGGATCTGAGTGCAATCCCCAAAGTTCACTTGCGTTTAAAGGAGAAACAATCCTGGGAAGCTGTTTTACACAAAAGAGTAGATTGCTCAGTTGTAGAAACTCAGCTATTATAAGAAAACGGGAGAGATATTAGTTACTAGAAGGGGGACTTGCTCAGCGTTTCTAAATTCACATTGGTAGATTGTTGAACTGTTGTAGGCTGAGTATTAAAATCACATCTTTCCCTTCGTTTTCTTACAGAGACAATGATGGTTCTTCCAAGATTGTCTGTGAAAGGCTAGGCACCTGCAAAACCACACATTTGACCTGAGCCATCACCCAAGTAGAATGTAATCCGCTCTCAGATCATAGGAGAAAAAAGAGAGAGAGAGAATCCCAAGAAGAAACACTCACGTCAGGATTTTCATCAAATTTAGTGCACGTCTCACCATTTATCTTCATTTGCGGTAATTTTTTAAATAAACACTAATGTCGAATTGCCCTGCGTTACAACGAGCAACTCAATTATCAGAAAATCACGAGTCTCCAACGTTTGTTCTAATTACTAAAGCAGAAGAGTGGACAGAGTTTAGAAAATTTTCAACAAGGCTTAAACAAGAGAGATTTTCCACTTTTTTCTAATCAGGTCAACATAGATACCACTTTCCCTACAACCTTGTAGGCAGTTGGTATTTTTCAGAGATATCATTTGGTTCTTTATAGAAGGCTTAAAGTTGGAGGTCCATAAAAACGATAATCAACTTTTATGTGTGCCTTCTATAGGCCAGGAACTGTGCTAAATGAACAGTATCTAATTTAATCCTCCTAACAAGCCCTGTGAAGTCAATACTACTGACTATTCTCACTCCAAGGGGGGGGCAAAGCAGATGCTTCGAGAGTTGAACTCAGTTTTCCAAGTTCATACAGCTCGTATATGATGGAATCAGGACTTGAGCTCAGTCTAATGCCAGGTTGGACCCTCAGTGGCAGCTACTGTAGTTTTTTTGACCATCACCTGCTTCCCTCCCCCACCCCCGCCCCCATCTCATTCCCATTTAGGGATAATCAGCCATACCTAAATGACAGTGGCCAGGCAGGAAGGGTGGCTACTGGGTTTAATTATTTATATCCAGGGGGAAGAGCCGCCTCGCCCCATACGTTCTGCTTCAGCTCTTGCCCTGCCAGGGGAGTAGCCATCCTTCAAACCATCAGTGTTAATGGCTGGTGAGGGATGAATTAGGCGGCAGGGGTCACACACAGTTTACTAGTCATGCATATTTCTTTCAGAATACCTAAGTACCATTCCCTTGGAGATGAGAAGAAATGATGGGAGGGATGTTAAAAGGGACTCCCAGAAATATTTCTGGACCAGTCATGATCACTAGCCCTTATGATACTCTTGGAGTCATTTTACTGGTTCTTGAAATGAGTGCACTTGCCCTAGGATGGCTTGGCCCCTCCCAGTAATCAGAAGCTCCCAGGATGGGTCAAAGATTACTTTATTTGCTATAATTCTGCAAGTTGAATGTATCTCTCAGCCATTTCCTGTGAATGCTATTATGGGGCAGGCACAGGGGGATGACTATGGGACAGAAACATATCAGGTGAGAGGGATCCTATGCTTTTGTATGAAGGAGAAGCCCATTCTCCTTGGTGATGGGAGTTTTCCTTCTGCTCTGACTCCTGCCCAGCCGGGATCAGTGGGGAGCCTCCTCCTTTGGGCGACAGGTCTCTTTCTTTCTAAATCTTCTTTTTTTGGGACAAAAAGCAAGACTACCCTTCTTTTCATCTTTCAGCTTTTTCATCCTGGCCAACAACACTCAAACACCCTCGCCCCCAATTTGGGCTGCTAGACTATGCCAAGAGGCCACATACTGGATATATTACCTCAGGCCCAGTGTTTGGACTTCACTGAACCTTAATTGTAACATCTGAGAAGGGTTGGGGAGGCGGATGTTGTGAGGATTCATTAAGACAATGTTAAATTTTTATCACGGAGTCAAGAAAGATCTCTTGTTAGGAATGTGTTCAATCTTACCAGGATAGAGGGCAAAATAGCATTTTACATATATTTTTTTAATAAAGTATTTCTTTTTAAAAAATTATTTATTTGACAGAGAGACAGAGCAGGAATACAAGCAGGGCAGTGGGAGAGGGAGAAGAAGTCTTCCTGTTGAGCAGGGAGCCCAATGTGGGCCTCCATCCCAAGACCCTAAGATTATGATCTGAGTGGAAAAACGACGCTTTAAGGACTGAGCCACCCAGGTTCCCTGCAAAACAGCATTTTTTTAAAAGATTTTATTTATTAATTTGACCGACAGAGATCACAAGTAGGCAGAGAAGCAGGCAGAGAGAGAGGGAGAAGCAGGCTCCCCGCTGAGCAGAGAGCCCAATGAGGGGCTCCATCCCAGGACCCTGGGATCATGACCTGAGCTGAAGGCAGAGGCTTTAACCCACCGAGCCACCAGGCACCCCGGAAAACAGCCTTTTAAACAATATTTTTATTTTTATTTTATACATATATATGTAAACAGAGAATTGAATGTATACATATAAATATAACTTGTAAACACATTTGATATATATTTATGTTTATCCTAGGATGCAACACTGCCCTCCTGAGCAGCGCAAGAGGGTGGGTTTTTACAAAGAATCACCAAACAGCTTGACCCAACTGAATGGCCTGCCTTGCGCTGCTGCTTAAGAGAAAGCCTTGAGTTGGTTAACGTTTGACAAATACTGAGAAAAACCAGTCAATTAATATGTTAAAAACACTACCCAACCACAGTATGAACCATTTAGACATATGGCTTTAATTTTGACTTTAGTCTCCAAAGCCTAGGGGTCCCTGGGGAAAGGGGGCAGAGGGAGAGAAAGGACCAGCTTCTCTGTGGGCCAGGTTTCTGGGGTTGCTCCCAGCCCTGCCCCCAGAGGGAATGCCCCCACCCAGGGCTTTGCTCCCAGAAGGGCCCCTCCCCCAGAAAGCCCCTTCCCAAATGGCCCTGACCTTTGGCCACACCCTCAGAGGTCCCATTATCCACCCCCAACCCCCTCACACTCCCCTACCCTGCCAAGCACCGCCCTCAGAAGGGTTCTAAGGTGAAGTCAGTGTGCTTCTCTCTCAATGTCTAGGAATTACTCAGTTTTATTTTTGACTTTGTGTTTTTTGAGCGAAGTGGGTGGTGTAAGGACCTACTTTATATTTTTATATTTTAGCCAGAGGCTTCCATTGAGGTTACACAATAACCTTGTTGTTTAACCCTTAAGCTGTCCCTGCTCCCCTTCTCCCAGGGGACTTACTTAAAAACAAGTCCCGGAAATCAACCTCAGGTAACAAAGCCCAAATACAAGGGTGGGTCAGGCCAGGTAAGACATCTGATCAGTGGAGGGCTGCATACTGTCTCCCTAGCTACCAAGGAGTATGGGTCCCGCCCTTTGTGAGTCTTTTGGGCGAAAATCCTAACCAAGGTGATAGGCTAGGTCAAATATCTACTAAAAGGTAAGTTGTAATTCAATTGGTCACCTAGCATCACTGTGCAGCTTTCTCTGTGTGTTACAATTTCATTGGCCACCTGTGCATGACCAGGCCCAACCGCATGGCCTATGTCCTTAAAAGCTAGTCTGTAAAGGAGAGAGGGGTTGACTTCTCTGTAAGAAAAGCGGCCCTGGCTGGTCAGTTTGATTCTTGATGCTTGGTGCAAAATAAAGCTTTGTTTGACCTTCGCTTTGTATCAGTCTCGCTCTTTTAATCATGGACCCATTATTGGGGCATAACAGGTGGGATAGTGGAGCACGTACATAGTGGAGGGGACAGCCCACTGTGGGTATCCACCATTCCTTGCCTGTACTGCTCATTTGCATGTACTGCTCGCCCTGCCCGGTGAGCACAGCATGGAAATGGACACCTCGTGAGTGGTGGTCAACGAGACTCACTGACCACGTGATGTCTATGACCGAGTCAACCGGAGCTCGCCTTCCCTACAGACCAGAGCTTGCTCTGAGCACCGGCAGGAGGCGGTGGCCTCTTGTGAGCAGCCCAGAACCCTGTCTTGTCCTTTCTCACTCATGTCACCTCCCTGTGTTAGCCAAGCCTTGGAAGTGGTGACTTAGGAGGGAAGGGAAAGAAAGGCAGCCCCTGGCTCCTGATCCTGTCAAGTTCCGTACTCATCAGGAAGCCGAGGGCAGCAGGGTTGGTGGAACAGGTGTGAGTCCCCAGGTGAGGTAAAGATGGCAGAGCTGGTCTTGTGCAGGATTTCTACGGTTCTGATAAGAAGAGGGCACGTGGGTGTGCCCCAGCTGTGGAATCCCTGCGTGAATTTTTTAACACTGACATTGCACCCTGCGAAGATGAATGGCATAAATCATGCCCATAATCACATTATAAAATTTTTATTTGCTTGGAATGACATTAAATGCAAATAGAAAACAGCAGCCATGCCCCTTCAGAAGACAGATGATGGAGGAAATGAGCTTTCTATTTTAGTACCTTTAACAAACACTTCCTCCCTGTTTTTGCCCAAAGGGCCCTATATCTTCATTTTGCATGGGGCTTGTAAATTATGTAGCCAGCCCTGGGGACAGCTGTGCAGTGTCTCAATGACCCAGTGCAGGGAATGGCAGGAGCCTCCCTCCTTGATACAGTAGTATTACACAAGCCCCTGAAGCTGAAACAGAACTTCAGGATAAAGTCTGGGGGGGAGGTCCTCAAATTTCTGAGTCATGGGCTGTCGTAAACAAAATAACAGCCGGGTGGCTTAGGCAACATACAATTTATTTTCTCATGGTTCTGGGCGCTGGAAGTCCAAGATCAAGGTGGCAGTAGGGTTCGATTCTTCAAACGTCTCTCCTTGGCTTGCAGATAGCTGTGTTCTCCACTCTGTCTTCAAACGATTGTCCTTCAGTCTGTACTGTCTGTGTCCTAATCTCTTCTTCCTGTAAGCACACCAGTCCTGTTGGCTTGGTGCCCACCCCCAGTGAGCTCGTTTTCCCTTTATCACCTCTTTAAAAATCCTGTCTCTGAATACTGCCACATTCTGAGATGCTGGGTGTTAGGACGTCAACGTAGGAATCTGGGGGCATCCAACTAAGCCCATAACAATAGTCAAAACTGGATCTGAAACTGAAATTTAGACACATTTTAAAATGCTAAAAGTGTATATATATAATTTTTGTGGTAGGCCTGAGATGGTTGGTAGGCTGAGATGTATTTGTAACCTTTGAGGGAAACATCCTTTGGAATGATCAAAGAGAGCTTCTATGTAATTCCATACATCCACAATTAAACCCCAGAGCTTTTTAATTTGGAATTTGGCTGTTTTGTGCTTGGTGGTAACCAAAACCAGCCTAGGGCTTTTCTTTTGTTTTGGCAGAAAAGTAGGAGGCAGAGGACTTGAGCATTTAGACATCTTGCTGCTCTTTGGTTTAATCATACTCTACTGAGTTGCCCGAAACTAATTAAGCTCTTGGCTCTGTAGAGGAGAGATGATGTTCCTTACATGTCATTGGCCACAATGTTCCTTTTTTAAATTGTTGTTAACATTTGTGTTATTTTTCAGTATAAGAGACAAGCTTTACCTTAGTTTGGGCTGATGTAACAAGAGCACCATAAACTAGGTGCTTTAAAGACATACTTATTTCTCTCAGTTCTGGAAGCTGGGAAGTCTACGATCAAGACCCTGGAAGATTCCGTGTCTGTTCAAGTGCCCACTTCCTGGGTCACAGATGACCATCTTCTCCCTATAACCTCCAAGGTGGAGGAGGCGAGGGATCTCTGTGGGGTCTCTCTTATGGAGACACTAATCTCGCCCATGAGGACTCCACCCTCATGACCTAAACATCTCCCAAGGACCCCATCTCCTAGTTATGTCCCTTTGGACATTGAGTTTTCAACTTATGAATCCTGGAGGGATACACTGTCTACAGTGAGCTTCGTCAAACATCTTTTATGTTCAAGGCACTGTTTTTTGGCAAAATTAATCATTTCCTACACATCCTTTGAAGCAAGAGTATTTCTGCACTTTGCCTTCCTTTAGAACCTTTCTCTAGAGAGGATCCTAAAAAGTTCAGAAAAGATGCAGAAGAAACCTGCTGGTTAGCTCGTTTTTCACAGTAGAGCAGAATTCATTTTGAAGTAGGTTAATCTTAGAAATCCAGGCGAAGACACTTCGCTTGAAAATCATCTCAAATGATCAGTTAGTTTTGTTAGTAGGAGTAATAGTAACTATAAGATCAATAGAACAACTTTTTGTTCTACTGTGGGCCTACTGTGTGCTGGGTACCTCGGAGCACCTGAGTCGAACCATCTCGTGATCCTTTCAACAGCCCACTGAGGGTCACACTGTCTTCTCCTCCACGTTATGGATGAGCCTTAAGTCTGGGCCAGAAATGACACAACTTTTCTCAAAGCCATATTGCTACTGAGGGGCCAGCTGGGATCTACGCCCACTCTGGTGCCAGAGCCTGTGATTGCAAACGTGGGCTGCACTAGCTGTTCAGAACAAAGGACTGTTCATGGAGGTGACACAGCTAACCCGTGAGACCCACCACCCTTTTCCCTAAGGTCATCCCGGTACAGCCTGCAGTGATGGCCCGAGTTAAGCATTTGAACTTGGTGCTGCAGAGGGCGTGTTTTAGGGACAAGATTGGTGTTAAGGGGGTCTAATGAAGCCCAGAGGGAATGGAAGGAAACAGGACTTGGGGAAATATCTGGGTCCCTGGAGCAGTGATCTCCTTTTATTACTGTGCACCTCTCTTTCACAAAAATAAATACATACATACATACATACATACATACATACATACAAAAAATATTTGCGGACATAGCACAAATTTAAGCAAATTTTTGATAAATTATAAACTCTACTACTCTACTAAATTATTATAAAAGGCATGCAAAAGCTAAACAGTTAAATGGATGACATGAAATATGAATAAAACTTATAATATTTTCTTCCAGCCCCTTACTGGACTATTTGTGAAACTCCCTTTGGAGAAGAATTTTTAAAGATTTGTTTATTTATTTATTGAGAGAGAGAGAGACAACACGTGTGTGCACATGTGAGTAGGGGGGGTGGGGCAAAGGGAAAAGGAGAGAAGCAGACTCCCCATTGAGCACAGAGGCCTCACTAAGGGCTCAATCCCATGACCCTGAGATCATGACTTGAGCCAAAATTTTGAGTCAGACATTTAATCAACTGAGACACCCAGGTGCCCTGGAGAAGACTTTTTAAGAAAGAGATAGGACACTGGATTTATAGCAATAATTCCTAGAATTAATCTTTAAAAGTGGGAAGATAGAAATGGTTTTTTTAATTTTTTTAAAGATTTTCTTTATTTATTCATAAGAGATGGGAGGCAGAGACAGAAGCAGGCTTCCCACAGAGCAGGAAGTCCAGAGTGGGACTTGATCCCAGGACCTGGGATCATGACCCTAGCTGGAGATAGACGCTGGAGATACTGATAAACCAAACTTTAGGGAAAAATACTGAACTTTACTGGGAAGATGAAGCAGAACAACAGCATATGGCAGCAACATGAGTTTTAGATAGTTGTTGGTCGCCCAGAAGGCTTAAGGTGGAGAGAAAAACAAAAGGCTGTAGTGACCCAAAATTGTCCGAGTTGTGACCCAGGAACTTCCGGGTGACATAAAGATTTGTTTATTTATTACACAGACAGCGCCATGTGGGGACAGAGCGAGGGGGAATGAGAATTCCATACAAACGTGTGAGTGGCTCTTCTCCCATCTCCAGGGGGGAAGGAAGAGATTGGGTTTACTCCAGTAAGCATGGTGATGAGTTGGTGAGGTAGGTTGACTAGATGTCTGGACACCTGAAAAAGCCAGCTAAGGGGGCTTCCTGGCCATCTTGTCAGTGTCTTATTGAAAGCTTGTCATGTGCAAGACTTTCTTTTAACAGGTTGCCAGGTGAATTGATGTACAAATCAGACTACCGGCCGCCATGTGTCATTGCTCAGGTGGTCCATGACACAGTGCCCTGCCACTAAGGGGATGCACTTAGCATTACAGACATCGTTCTGTCTTTGTTATTTTGAAATTTAGAAAATATCTTATTAATTTGTTCACCCCAAAGAGGCAATTTATTGCTTACTATGACAGTCTTTTGGTAGAGGACACAAAACTGCTTTCTTTGTTATGAAAATCAATGTGTTACACCAATTTTCTGAAAGATAGAAATGAATTGCCTCCTTCCAGCTGGGTCAGGACATATGTGTACCCTATGTACTGGTTTTTCAATAGATTCCATTTACAGATTGTACATGTCTCTCAATACAGAAGACATTTGCTCACATTTATGTGTAGAACATTCCCGAACCTGGTCCAGGTTGCGGATGAAACCGTCACTCTGACTGGCAAGGCATAACGAAGAAGAGTTTTCCTGTAAACAATATGTGGTCATGGAAGGAATCAGCACTGCAATTCGTGGCTGATTCCAAAGGCTCTAAGAGGTGGTAGATGCACAGGCAAAGTGGTGACTTTTGCAGAGGAAGCAGGCTGGGGAGAGATAGCAAAACAGAAGTTTGAGAGGGCCCTAAAATCTCCTCCTGTGGGATTATTGGCCATTGAGCTTGAGAAAGGCTATGGTGAAAACTTGAAAGAGCATCAGATCAAACCCTTGGCCACTGGAGGTTGAAACTGACATGAGCAGCACTATCTCTATTCTTGACCCAAGGCCACAGGATGACAAGCTTTGCTTTTTCAATGTGGTCTCAAGTCTCTATACTGCCCTATAAAGAAAATAATACAAATAAATGCTGAGAGTGTAAAGTGTAAGCAGAGCTCCCCTTGGCCATTTCCTGTTTTCTCCACTCCGAAGTGAGTATCACTTTGGTGAGTGCATTGCAGGAAATGGCCTTAATGATCAATGGCAGACCTCCACTCCAGAGTGACATAAAAAGCAATCTGCACCTCCTTCCTGATTTGTCTGTAATGAAACTTGCTTTCCTCAGGTCCCAGCATTCGAGGCAGATAAATATGTTCCCTTTCGTTGGCTCTTACTCATACTTCAGCAAAATTTCCCATGTGCTTTCCTTGGCTGGCTGGGAAACTGGACGACAATTTATGGGATCTTAGGGGACAGGCGCGTATAATTCCAGTGGGATCCCGGAACAGAACCTAATTGGAGATTAGAGACCATTGCAGTGAAAAGCTTTTCTTTGAGATCGAAAGAGGTGCATGTTATGTAAATATTAGCAAGTGTAAGTTCACACTGTCTATTGAAAATTTATAGACTCATTATGGTCAAGAAGGCTGGAAGATAAGTAGATTTTGGGAAAGATTCAGGTAAATTCAGGGAGGTGGCAAATTACCCCAGGGAAAGTAGAATGGCTAAAGAGTATGGCCCAAACTTTTTAAAAAAATTTTATTCACTTATTTGACACACAGAGAGCCAGAAAGCACAAGTGGGGGGAATGGCAGAGGGAGAAGGGGAAGCAGGCTCCCCGCTGAGCAGGGAGGCAAATGTGTGGGACTCGATCCCAGGACCCTGGGATCATGACCTGAGCTGAAGGCAGACACTTAACCGACTGAGCCACCCAGGCACCCCCTGGCTCCAACTTCCAAAGATGTGTATGAGATACCTTTGGTGGGAAGGAATGAAGATCAGCAACTGTCCTTGATTCTGCTTCTCAGGAAGGCATTGTGATGTGGTGCCCAGGACTTTGGAGACAGACACATGCTTGGTGCCCTCTGGCTCTGCCGCAAAAGCAACACCTTCCAGAGGGCAGCTGCAGGCACCGGGTGGCGTCACACAGGGTCAGACCCAGGAGGCACTCAGCCACGTACCCATTCCACCATCCTGCTGGGTTTGGAAGAGCGCTATCTAAGTCCCTGCTGCTGAAGGACCATCCAGAGTGACATGTCCCATGGGGCATCCCGGCATTCCTTTACCCCTTCAGGTTGTTGGCAGCAAGGCTGGAAATTTTTTTAATTGCCTGGGAAAATGATAGCAAACAGCTCCATAAAGGAGTTTCAGAACTCAGACTTCATACTATGTTTTGAGTACATTTCATTTATTTGGCAGGTACTGACAGGGTGCTTAAGTGCCAGGTGCTGCTGCATTAGAAACGGACTTGAGAAGTTAACAGGAGGGGGCTCCAGCCCTCAACCAGCACAAAGTTGATCAATGGATGCATGTGACAGACAGAGCACTGTGACGGGGAGTACTAGGTGCTGTCATAAGAAGGGTATGCCTGGAGTTAAAGGAATACTCGGGGGGAGCCAGCACCAACACTCGGGGAGAGCTGTGGGAAATATGATGGATGCAGATGGCTCCAGAGGAAACCAGAGAACTGCTCAGATCCCTGCTTCTTAACAGCTCCAAGTGCCCGCCGCTTCAGAGTGGGGGCTGGGCGAGCAGGGAGCTGGGGTGGGCGCAGCGATGCCTAAGTTCCGACCTCAAGCCCCTGCGCTGTTTCACCTGTCCCTTTAGGAGTACAATGACATAGGATGTCACCAACGGAGGATCTACCCCTGCATCCTGGTACTGGGAAAGCACGCGAGGGCTGCGGAGCTGAAAGCAAGAGTTGGCAGTTCCAGTAATGTGTGCAGGGTTTTAAAAAACTATATACCGGAAAATATCCGGTCTTATTTGCATGTGTTTGTATCATGCACAATTTTTAACTGCAATCCTCCTTTTACCTTCTTCCCTGTTGTTAAGACTCTCCTCTCCTCACCGCTGCCTTTGTCCCTATAATACCTGTTGACAGCCTGGTGCTCATCCATGAGCTCATTCGCCTCTATCCACGCACGCATGGGGCTCTGTCACTGTTTAACAAATATGGGCTCATTTTATCTACCTCTTGATCTAGTGCTTCCCAGTTAATAATCCCTCCTGCATAACGTCCTTCTGTTTTTATCTTCATTTTTATAAAGAATGGTTGCTCACCTTTTATCAGGTGCCTTTATTTTTTTATCAAATGCATTTATTGCTATGGTCTTAAGAGTTTTTTCACAGTTAATTTAGTGATGAGGTAAATCTTATTGATTTTCTGGTCTTGAGCTCCCTTTATTTTCCTGGAATGAATCCAAGTTGGTCTCAGGATATAGTCCTTTGATAGATGCCTGACTTCTGTTATTTGCTAACATTAGTTCAGTTTCTGTGAACTAATCTGTCCTAAGCCAGATTTGTTAATAGCTTCCCCGTTCCTCCCTCTCAGGTTTGGGTATTAAAATTGTGCTCAGCTTCATCAAGTGAATTGACTTATTATTGTTTAATTGCCTGTTGCCATTTAACAGTAGAATGACAGTTATCCAGCTGCAAACCTGTCTGATCTTGGAACTCATCTTCTTAATTTTCCATTCTTGAATCATTTGGATGATTTTGTTTTCCTAGGAAATCATCGTTTCTTCTAGGTTATCAAATTGATTAGTATAAAGTGCCTTGCAGTTTAGTGATTCTTTTATATTATGCATTTGCTTTTATATCTCTGTTCCCAATCCTTATCTGTTTTGCAACTCTCTCCCTATCTCTGTCCCCTCCTCCCTGAAACCCCCCTTTCCCCATTCCCCTTCCCTCTCTCCACCTCCTCCCACACCCCATCTTCCCCCTCTCTTATCCTTAATAGGGCATGTGAAGTTTTTTTTATTATTATTATTTCATTAGTCTTTCATAGAAACAACTTTGAGTTTATTTGCCCCTGATATTTTTTATTAGTTTAAAAATTTATCTTTATTATAATTACTTCCTTTCTTTGGATTGAGCTGCCCTTTTCTGATGGGTTTAAATGAGTACTTTCTTTTATTTAAAAAATGTTTGAAATTGAAGACATTTGACACTAAAGTCTCCTTAGAGTATAACTTCTGGTGTCTTCTGTAAGTTTTGGTATGAAATAGTCTCCTTTCCATTGCTTTCAAGATTTTCTTCAGTTGTCTTATGATTTCTTCTTTGACTGAAGACTGTATTTCTTAACTTGTATGTAGTTTCAATTTTTTGTTACCAGGTTATCTAATTCTGATTCTACTGGATTGTGATCAAAGAACTGTTCTTTAAATCTTTAATTTGGAAGGCTTGTAAAGGTTTCCTTTGTTGCCTAGTATGCAATTAATCTTTACAAATATGGCTTTCCTTAGGTGTAAGAAAGAAATGTTTTCCGAGGGAAATAAGGATGTCTATTTTCTTTTTTTTTTTTAAGATTTTATTTATTTATTTGACAGACAGAGATCACAAGTAGGCAGAGAGGCAGGCAGAGAGTGAGAGAGAGGAGGAAGCAGGCTCCCCGCGGAGCAGAGAGACCTATGTGGGGCTCGATCCTAGGACCCTGGGATCATGACCTGAGCCGAAGGCAGAGGCTTTAACCCACTGAGCCACCCAGGCGCCCCAGGATGTCTATTTTCTGTGTGTCCTTGTTTTTCCCTCCTTCTAGTAGATACTCCCATTTGAAAAGCTAAAATTTTACCTTGTTATTGCATTTTTAGAGTCTTCAGGTATTATGTTGTTAGATGTATACCTGCTTATACCTTTTACATCTTCTTTCCAAACTCTGCCTTTAAAAATGTCCCTCTTCATCTTAGTACCTATAACTTTATTTTTTTTTAAAGATTTTATTTATTTATTTGACAGACAGAGATTACAGGCAGGCAGAGAGGCAGGCAGAGAGAGAGGAGGAAGCAGGCTCCCTGCTGAGCAGAGAGCCCGATTCGGGGCTCGATCCCAGGACGCTGAGATCATGACCTGAGCCGAAGGCAGCGGCTTAACCCACTTAGCCACCCAGGCGTCCCAGTACCTATAACTTTAGACCCAACTTGTCTGCGATGAATTTTGCCATTCCGGCTTTCTCTTTTGCATGGTATCTCCTCACCTGATACATTCTCAATCCCTTTTGCATTTTAAGTATGTTTCTTGAACAGCGTGGATCTGTAACCTGCTGATAGGCGCTTTAATAGAAAAAGTCAGTCTGTACACATTTAAATTAATTATAAACAGTCATAATTTTATTCCTCCCATCTTATTTTGTTTTTATTTTCCCCATTTTTGATGTTTTTAATCAAGTTCATTCTTTTTGTACTTGATAAATAAAGAAGTTCTTTGCATTTTTCGATGACAGCTTAATTGAGATATAATTCACAGGCCATACCACTCACCATCTAATGTGGACAATTTAATGGCTTTCACTATATTTAACTATACTATACTGAACTACCTACACATTTTCATCATCCTCAAAAGAAAAGTTTAGCCATCACCACCAGTCTTAGGCAACCGCTAATCTACTTTCGGTCTCTGTAGATTTAGCTATTCTGGAAATTCCATATAAATCAAATTATGCAATACGTGGTCTTCTGTGACTGACTTCTCTCAATCAGCAGAATGTTTTCAAGGCTCCTCTGTGTCGTGGCACATATCAAAATTCTATTCCTTTTCAAGGCTGAATAATATTCCACAGGCTGGATGGATCACATTTTATTTATCTCTTCATCAGTTGATGAACATCAGGGTTGTTCTCACCTTTTCGCTATTATGAATAAACCCTAAACCTTCATGCACAAGTTTTTGTGTGGGCATAGTTTTTTTCTTGGCTCTATACACAGGAGTGATATTGGTGTGTCATATGGCAACTCTGTGTTCTGCATTTTGAGGAGCTACTAAACCATTTCTAATGTGGCTGTGCCATTTTCCAAGCCCACCAGCAATTTACAGGTTCCAGCTCTTCACATCCTTCCAACACCTGCTTTTGGGGTTTTTGATAGTAGCCATCCACGTGGGTGGGAGGTGGTATCTCACCATGGTTTTGATTTGCATTTCCCGAATGATTAGTGATGTTGAGCATATTTACACGTGCTTATTGTCCCATATATTTTATATATACCTTATATGTATCTTTAAATATATATTATATATTTCATATTTTATTTATATTTAAATACATATTTAAGAATGTAAATATATTTACATAAATATGTTTATAGAAATATATGATCATGTAAAATATATTTATATATACATTTATATATTAATGTATACATTTGAATATTAGAGAAATGTATATTCAAGTTCTTTGCTCATTTTTTAAGAGATTTTATTTATTTATTTGAGAGAGATTTATTGAGAGAGATCACAAGCAGGCAGAGAGGCAGGCAGAGAGAGAGGAAGAAGCAGGCTCCCTGCTGAGCAGAAAGCACGGGGCTCGATCCCAGGACTCTGAGTTCAAGACCTGAGCGGAAGGCAGCAGCTTAACCCGCTGAGCCACCCAGGCGCCCCTCTTTGCTCATTTCTTAACTTGGTTGTCTTTTTATTTGAGTTGTAAGAATTCTTGGGTGCCTGGGTAGCTCAGTGGGTTAAGCCGCTGCCTTCGGCTCGGGTCATGATCTCAGGGTCCTGGGATTGAGGCCCGCATCGGGCTCTCTGCTCAGCAGGGAGCCTGCTTCCCTCTCTCTCTCTCTGCCTGCCTCTCCATCTACTTGTGATTTCTCTCTGTCAAATAAATATAAAAAAAAATCTAAAAAAAAAAAAAAAGAATTCTTCACACAGTCTGCATGCATGTTCCTTATATATGACCTGCAAATATTTTCTCCCATTTAGTGGCTTGTCTTTTGACTTTGTCAATGGGGTCCTTGGAAGCACAAAACTGGGATATTTTGGTTGAGTCCCATTTATTTGTTTATTATTTTTTTTAAGTTGCTTGTACTTTGGTGTTTGGCTGAGGAGCCGTTGTTAGATTCAAGACCACTAACATTTACCTTTGTGTTTTCTTCTGAAAACTTTATCATTTTACTTTATTTTTATTTTTTAAAAGATTTTATTTATTTGAGAAAGAGACAATGAGAGAGAGCATGAGCGAGGAGAAGGTCAGAGGGAGAAGCAAGCTCTGTGGAGCTTGGAGCCTGATGCAGGACTCAATCCGGGGTCTCTGGGATCATAACCTGAGCAGAAGGCAGCCGTCCAACCAACTGAGCTACCCAGGCATCTCGAACTTTATCATTTTAATGCTTACACTTATGTCTTTGATGCATTTGGGGTTATTTTCTCTGTATGGTGTTAGGCAGGACTCCTGTTTCATTATTTGCATGTGGCTGCTTGGGAGTAAAATACTGTTCTTACCCCCATTGAATTGTTTGGGAGTCTTGTCAAACATTAGTTGACTGTAATTTATTTTCCTTTTTTTTCCCCATTGAGGCATTTCACGTGCCATGTATATTATATTTCTAGGAAAAAGGAATCCCAGGATTTTCCCTCCGGCCTGGATTCTTCCTTCTTCATGGTGCATGATGCCAGAAGAATTTTTCCATGCAGTGAAACCAAACTGAGGGGATGGAAATATTCTGCCACTTTTCTAGATCTTTCAGTTATACAAGTCTAGGGCTGGTCATGCCACACTTGTTTAACTTGCCCGTGAGGTTCACAGCAGTTTTCCCAGCTCTGTGGTCATCAATAATTTCAAATTTGCCAATGTACTCATGCTTCGTCATCACAGTGAGGAAACGGGACGATGACTTTGGTGCAGGGCCTCCTAAGAACCTGACCTTCGCCCCCCCTTTCAGCAGTGTTAATGTTCTTGAGGGCATCTGTGGGACATTTGTTCACACTGTTACTGCGGCACGGAAAGATGGCAGAAAAAGCTTTTTTCCCTTTTATTAATATTTGGTCTTGTTCTCCTTCCTTTCTCATAACCGAATGCGTATTTCCCCTTCGTCATTTGAAAACTGCATACTGTTCTCCAGCTGTTTTCCCCAGACGAGACCTTGTGTATCAAGAATCCTTATTTCACGGTTATTATACACAATCTTAAAGATTTATGACTGTCCGCTTATTTTACACATGCATACACACGAAGCACTAAATACGGACTTTATCTGAATGGCTAAATTTTGGCCAAGACAGAAGCCAGTTGTAGTGGGAACTGATAGGATAAAGATATAGTCTGAAGTTTTTGTTTTTTAAAAAAAGCCTTCATGGGGCGCCTGGGTGGCTCAGTGGGTTAAGCCGCTGCCTTCGGCTCAGGTCATGATCTCAGGGTCCTGGGATCAAGTCCCATGTCGGGCTCTCTGCTCAGCGGGGAGCCTGCTTCCTCCTCTCTCTCTCTCTGCCTGCCTCTCTGCCTACTTGTGATCTCTCTGTCAAATAAATAGGTAAAATCTTTAAAAAAAAACAAAAAAAACAAAAAAAGCCTTCATGGGGTGCCTGGGTGGCTCAGTGGGCTAAAGCCTCTTGCCTTCAGCCCAGGTCATGATCCCAGGGTCCTGGGATCAAGTCCTGCATCGGATTCCCTGTTCAGTGGGGAGCCTGCTTCCCCCTCTCTGCCTGCCTCTCTGCCTACTTGTAATCTCTGTCTTTCAAATAAATAAAATCTTAAAAAAAAGGCCTTCATATTTTATTAAAAATTTTAGGTGTCCGAATTCAAAAGGTTAACAATATAGTACAATAATAATAATAATAATAATAATAATATATCATCTAATAATAAAATAATAATAATTTCTCCTGCATAGTCACTGCTGCACACTAGTAAAATGAGATGTTTCTTTTCTTTTCTTTTTTAAAGATTTTATTTATTTTATTTATATGACAGACAGAGATTACAAGTAGGCAGAGAGGCAGGCAGAGAGAGAAGGAGGGAAGTGGGCTCCCCGCTGAGCAAAGAACCCGACGTGGGGCTTGATCCCAGCCAAAGGCAGAAGCTTAAACCACCCAGGCGCCCCGAGATGTTTATTTTCATTTGGGATTATGGAGGGGCAAGGTGTTTTTGGCTCTCCTGCTGAAGTAGGGACTCAGTCAGCATTGTCTCCACCTTTTTCCCTAATAGTAGCTCTGGAAGATGAAGACGTCCCTCCATCTCCCAGACATGAGGGTTTGACCAGGACATGGGATGTTATAAGCTCATTGACAGTCTCATGAACTAAGCCCTGGTTTATTGGTCACAGTCGTTCTCCAAGTATTTTCAGGAATAAACTTCAGGTGTTGCCCTTACTCTAATTTTTCTTTCTGAGATTTCTGACTGCAATTGCTACTTCCTGCAGTCACTCAAGGAGAAACGAGGCATGTGGCAGCGCAACAGTGTGTTTTTCTTTCAAGATGACAGAATCACTCTTGATTTCTTTACGCATCTCGGATTTTCATATACGAACATGGATTTTGGTGTCTACCCTGAGGAGATAATACATATGGTGTGAGCTACACATGTATTCTCATGACACGTCACCTGGGTTACCCAGAACTTTCTGGGCCCGGCAGAAAGGCAGAAACCCAGGTGAATTCCTCATTGTTCCAGCAGGCTGTCAGCCCTCAAAGGCCTTCTGGATGTGTTTGTGCATCGCAATGTCTGCTGTGTAAGATACAGAAAGAGCACAGTAGTTCAGGGGGAAAATATTTAGGAACACATTTTCCAGGAGGAACCAGGATTCAGTTTGGGTGACTCTTGACCATTTTTCATCTTCTGACGACTGAAAGTGGTAGTTAATCTACAGTCATGGTTTTAACATGCATTTCAAATGTAATGTGAGTTTCTATCAACATAAAACTATAAGAACTGCCTTCCTAAAGGGCATTCATGTAAGGCCCGTTATTTTCCAGCTTGATTAATGAAAACAAAATTTTTCTGTAATGCTTTCTTCCTACTCTGTATTAGTTTTCAGGACTGGATTGAAAGTGATTTATTGTGGATAGGGTTATACCTGCTCGTGGAATTTTTTTCTGTTCCTGGGTTTTTAAAGGTGGCAGAGTTGACTTTCTGATTTTAATTCATCTTCACTAGATGAAGAATTCACAAATAGGACTTTTTCTTGAAATAACCATAGCCTGGGGGCGCTTGGGTGGCTCAGGTCATGATCTCAGGGTCCTGGGATTGAGTCCCATATCGGGCTCCCTGCTCAGTGGGGAGCCTGCTTCACTCTTTGCCTCCCCCTCTGCTTATGCTTTCTCTAATAAGTAAATAAATAAATAACCTAAAAAAAAAAAGAAGTTGTATTTGACTGGAGCTTCATGTGGAGTGACAGATCAACAGAAAGACAAAGGAATAAGAGACAGGAAGCAATGAAGGAAATCACAGAGGCGCACAGTATAGACAGATGTTCCTCAGCTTATGACGGCCTCGGCTTCTAATAAACCCATTGTTCAGCTGGAAATCTCTTTAGTTGAAAATGCATGGAAAACACCTAAGCGACTGAACATCAGAGCTTAGCCCCGCCAAACTTAAATGTCTTGAGAACACTTAAAGTATTGCACAGTTGGGCAAAATCCTCTAACACAAAGCCTATTTCACAATAAAGTGTCTGGTATCTCATGTAACTTACTGAACACTGCACTGAAAGCCAGAACAGGACGGTTCAAGTGTGTTGGTTGCTGACCCTCGTGATCACGTGGTTTGCCTGGGGGCTGTGCTCGCTGCCTCTGCCCAGCATTACAAAAGAGGACCCTACTGTAGATCGCCAGCCTGGGAAAAGATCCAAACTAAATGCATATCACTTCTGCACTATTATAAAAAGTCAAAAAACCATAAACTGAACCAAGGTGAAGTCAGGGATCTTCTGTACCAGGTGTGTTAGGGAAGGTCAAGTGCTCCTGTCTGGCCAGGAACCATAGTGGTATGGGGGAAAGTTCCACAGTAGAAAGTTCTACAGCGGAGAACCACTAGGACTCAAGCACCAACGGTCACAGGTTACACCAGGAAGACTGGATGCTCTTCTGTGGGCGATGAGAAGCCACGAGCGACTCAGGAAGGCTGAAGAGCTCTGGGCAGGTGGGACAGCTGAGGGCTGCAATGAAGAGGGACAGGTGGAGCTGGGAGACCAGGTGGGGAGAGCCCGCTACCCTCGAACAAAAGGCAACAAAGGTCTGGACTGGGATGATGGAGATGGTGGAAGGTAATGGGATATTCATGAAACAGAACTGGAAAGCCATGGAAATGAAATAAGAGAGGGAGGGAAAACCGTTCATGACTTTAATTGCCATCAGTATAAAACATGTTGAATTAAAATGAATTGGTATTTCTAGACCGATGATGACATCACAATAATGGGAGGAAACCAATTTTGATTTTGAGCCTGGTTAAGGAGACAGTATAGACAAGAGAAAAGCAGAGGCTCTGGAGTCACACAAATGTCACCATTGAGATACGTCCCCACTCTTCATTCCCTTCCCTGTAAACCCAGGCAAGTGACACCTGCCTCACAGCACTGGTAACAAATAGGGAAGAGCACACGTTCCCACGTTCCCGGGTCAGACAGGACAGCCAGGGATCAGCGGCACATGAGGAGGTGACAGGTGGTCACTAAACTGAGCTCAGGTGCATACACAGCATTTTACGTCACCTTGAGATGGCTCCTCTTGTGACCTCTCGAAGAAGGTGGCAGTGGTGAGGAACGAACTCCAGGAGCTTATTAGCATACATGATCTTCAGGCCGTCTGGATGAGACTCAACGATCTGCTCTACAATCACCTAGCAGAAGGAAGAGCGTTTTATTTTTATTTATTTATTTGTTTGTTTGTTTGTGTTTTTGTTTGTTTTTAAAGCACCTAAAAGAGAAGTATGAACTATACACTACAGAGAAAAGAATCGTGTAAACCTTAAAAATGCACTTCGTCCTTCCTCCTCCCCACTCAGTATGCTTTCTAAACAGGAGGTAAGTAACATTGGCATGAAAATCTAGGTCCTGGGATTTGGGAATACTGCTCCAACCCTGGGGGACACAGAGGCTGAGGGACAGAGACTGGCCTGAAGCTAAAACATCACACACACTCATCTGCTTCCCTTCTGAGCTTAAAAGCAAAATACTGTATCTGCAGACAACAGCTCTGTATCATCTTCACCCTGGCCTTATCCTCTACCGTCTCCAGAACAGGGAAAGGGCTGAGATGGAAAGTGATGGAAGAAAACACATCTTATTTTGCTTTAGTATTTAATTTTTTTTGGTGAGGCTGAGTTGCAGGAGGTGAATGACAAGCATACAAACTTAAAATACAAACGTGGCCACAGTTCATTTAATGACATGGAAACGTAAAGTACTTCCCCAATTTAGCATATTAGATTCAGTTCAATGAAAAGGGCATAAATTAAATAACTAAAATATTTTCATTTAGTGACAAAGAATAATGTGATCTTTTTCACCCCCACAGAGAGAGCTATGAACTATAATAGGATACATACAAAGAACTGACAGATCATTTACTTTTAGTAGTCTTAATGAAGCTGAGAAGATTACTGAAATTAATCCTTCAATTTCATTTCTATCACTGGGATACTGTCTCGTTTTAAAACTGGAAGCCTTTCATCCTGAAGTCATGGTGGGTAGCTTTATACTTACCAGACAGAAAGAACACTCGCACTGGCAGGTGACTGGAAGAAAGCCCTCAAACGCTGAGACTGGCTTCATGACTTCTGTCCGCTTGAACTAGATGAAACCGACGCTCTCTAAGTTGGAAGCTGCTGATTGCTGGCGGCCTCACATGGTGCAGCCCATACTCCGGCCGCTCAGAGGCAGGATACACTGACTCCCTGTATTTTACTGTATCCTTATAGGTCAAGAACACTGGGTAACCAAGTTCTGGACTTAAGGTACTACCCGGCTAACTCGCCCTTCAAAGCCCTTTATCTTTGAATATTCCCTCCCTCCCACCTTCCTAGCCTGGCAAACTCCCCCATGGTCTTCAAAACTTAGGCCACATCAATTCTGCGAAGACGCTTCCCCTCACAGACTTTCCCTGCGCACAGAGCTGTCTTCCAGCTCCTCCAGTGGGCACGGGCGCCTTGGTGGGGTCACGCTTTTCGGCAACTTCATTAACGTATAACTTATGGAAATGGAAATTGACCTGAAAATGTTCTGATCCGTACCTTCTTCCTAGGCAAGTCCCTCACCCCTACTAAATTAAGATGATCCCTGAGTTATGGCATCACTGTAAGAGACCAGAGCGCATGCCTGATTCCTGCCATGCTGATGGGCACCAAGCGGGACCAACCTTTTCTTACAACCAGAAGATCAGGAACTAAGAGCATCTTCAAGGAAGAGCCCTGAGCTCTCTCGCACCCAGTCAAGAAACAAAGCCAGATTAGATGCTCTGTGTTTGTGGAATGAGGTGCATGGGGGCACAAACCTCATCCATGTATGGTTTCACCAGTACTTGACCGACTAAGGCCTCTGCATCCCGTGTCTTGTCAATTGTAGCGTAAGTCTGGAGGCAGTGCCGTATGATGTCCACATTGGAAGTCTGAAGCACTTCTAGCAGCAGGCCTCCCAGGGACTGCTGCAGCATGGCCTTAATGTGGGCTATACGCTGCAAGAACAGAGAGACCAGGAAAGAAGGTTCAGGTACCACAGTTTCTAAAAGCTCAAATATATGTGTATAATTTATATACATATGTGTTATATATATAAAGCGAGCCTCTAATTCTACCAGAATATATGTAAGATTAAAATCCCAACATTTCCTAGAGAATAACAATGAATCTCTTCTCCCCATGATTGCTTTCTTTCTTTTTTTTTTTTAAAGGTTTTTATTTATTTATTTGTTGAGAGAGAGCACAAGCACACAAGGAGACACAGGCAGAAAGAGAAGCAGGCTTCCTGCCAAGCAAGGAGCCCAAGGTGGGACTCAATCCCAGGACCCTGGGATCATGACCTAAGCCAGAGGCAGTGGCTTAACTGACTGAGCCACTGAGGCGTCCCCTCCCTATGATTTCTTTGAAAGTAAGTCGGCTTCATCAAAGTGAAGTTCAGACAATTACGGAATGACAAAAAGTTATTTGCCTCTTAAGCTACGGAGTTAATCTGACAAACGTGCATTTAAACCCAGTCAAGGGCTTTGGATAAATGAACTCTGACTACATCATATGATGTGTCAAGTTACATGAAATTCAGAATTAATTTTACTTGCATAGTTTGGAGACTACGCTTGTGTCTTTACACAAAATCTATCTAGTGTGACATAATGGAAGCAGGGTCCCAAGCAGGAGACACTGAAAAAAAAAGAATTCAAAGCTAGCTTCAAAATCCTGTAGAGTAGCAATTATCAGGGGCAATGCTAGGTCAAACCAAAATCATCCAGGAAATTCGCAAACAGCAAATTGAAAATCGAAACCAACACTTGCTGGTCTTACTTTGTCCAGAAGAGGCATGCCTTTGCTCTGAACAGCATGAAAGTGTAACTGGTTAAATTCTGTGGCAATTCTCTCCAAAATCTGTCTAGTCCAGAGAGGGCTAGTAGAGACAATTAGAGAAATGTAATTCCCAAAGTTAAAAACCTGCCACCCCCACCGCCCCACATGCCTTACAGCGCTCAGGCACCTGCACCTGAACGCCATCAATTTTCATGACAAACTGTCTGTGCAGCAGGCCCCAGTGCAAGGGGTGAGGAGCGGGGAGGTCGTAGAAGCCACCGACGCAGCCTGGCCCAGGCCACAGGGCCCAGGCAAGGGGATGGAGCTATTTTAGGTCAGTGTGGGTACAACTGCATGATTCCTCCACGTTCCTCGGGCTCTCCCATTTGTGCCCTTCTTCTCCCTTCTTCTCCCATTCTCTAACCCCCTCCTCTCTCTTGCCCTGTCCTACCGTTCATACCCGAAGCCCCCTCTTCTTCTCTGCCTGCCTCATTCTCCCTCCCAAGTACCTCCCCAGTACCAACTACTGCTGTCTCCTCAATCAGCTAAAACTGACCGCCTAGCAGCAACCTGGGAAATCGCTCAGAGCAGTGGACTCCAAGTTTAAATTTACCCAACGGCAGAAAGAGCAAGCTCGGTGCTCCGGGAGCTGGTGAGAAATCACTCACAGTGCATCTGCCATCAAGTGGACTGGATACACTTCCCTCTTGCCCCCCACATTAGAAAGCTTCAACCCCATTCAAAAGGAAGTCGAACAGTGAAAGAAAAAAAAACACACAACAAAGGCCCCAAAGCCCCTGCTGGGCTCTATGAGGCATCCCACATCTGAGGATGGGCAGTCAGGTAGTAAGGAAACACACTGTAAGAAAACCCAAAATCGCTGGAGACCTGCCATGGTGTGCCCCATCCCAGAGCATCAGAACTGGTGTGGAGGGAAGGCAAGCGCTTGGCACGACCAATGCAGAAGCCTAATCCCAACCTCTACTGACTGATCCCATGTGCATTTCCTATTTATCCTTTTCTCGGCATTTCTGGGCCTGGCAGAGCATGATGGATTTACTGTGCACTGACGCTGCTCTGGCTTTCCTGACTCTAGAGCTCAGAGCTGCTCTTCTGGAGAAAAAAGTCCTCCAAGGTAATTCTGAGCAAGAAAGTGCACAATGTCTGTTTATCAAGGACAGTGTTGCAAAGGGACAGGATTGTAGACACAGAGCTCACTGAGGTGTTTCTATCCGATGAGCACAGCAGCAACAGCAAAGACGGGAAGAACACTGGAGGGCCAGCTCCCCAGGGGCCGAACGTGGACATGGCTGGAGGGGCTGCAGGCGCTGCCAAGGGCCGCAGTGAAGCAGAGCCGCTGGAGACACACGGGCTGCAGAAGGGCCGCGTGCAGACTGTCTGCTAAATGTGGACGAACGGGGCAGAAGCACGAGTGCAATGGGCTAGAGCCACAAGCACAGTGGAGGCTGACCACTTAGTTGAATGCCTTGATGTGAAAGGGGACAGAGACCTAGGACCAGAGAATCGCTTCCTTTGGGATGTGTCCATTCTTAATCTCCATCATGAGACATGCGGAGCATATGGTCTCTCAAGTTCCTTCCAAATCTAAAACCTTAATTCCTAAAATTTAGAAACCTAACTCCGCCTGCAAGGGGAGGGACTGTTAGCGTCACACAACAGAGCACTCAGGGCACCAGGCGACCTTGACGCAGGCAGCCCAGCTGGTATGTGTAGGACCAGCCCCGGCTACTCCCACTGCACCACTGTGCGTCTCACAGTGCTGACAGGACCTAACTACTCATTTTCTGAGTCACTCATCTACCCTGGATGATTGAAAATTCACACCAGGAAGGGAACAAGACAATCACAGTGTAACAAAGAGAGCCATCATCTTTTTCCTATTTCATAAGTTTTTCCTTTCCTGTTTGTAAATTTCAATTGGATATGTCCTATACTGTTTCATAATAATATAATGCTGGTGCAAAATACATCAATGGTAATACTCTGGGCATGTCTAGGAAAAAAAATGAGATGGAGAAAAACCAAGATGAATGGTAGGTATGCCTTAAAGATCAACAGGACTTTGCTAGTCCTCAGGGAAGGTGATTCCAAATATACTTTTACACTGCAAGCATAATGACGTGTTGGAACTGTGGTCTATAACCAAAGCGTTTATAGGAACGTGTTATAGATTTTACCATTTCATGCTCTCCACTCTCCTGGAGCTACATTCTAGCCACAAACCTGGATTTTCTTCTTGTTCAGAAATGAATTCTAACTAAGCCGTCCCCGCCTAATTAGATTGGATGTGAAGTATTAATTTATGTGCTACTTAGTTAAAAAAAAATGCTTACCTGCTTGCTTCTAGTGCAGAGGTTTCTTTCGAACTTTGTGAATTTAAGATTTTTTCAATCTTTTCCACTGATCAAATAACTTGTATAAGCCTCAACACACACATCTATAAAAATAAAAATTAAGCAAACAAAAAACGTCACCATCTTTACTCTTAATCATCTTTATTTCCCATGCTAAATGCAGGAAAATATAAGACCAAAAGTTAACTTCAAATATATAGGGCATGCTATATTTTGAATATTTCTATGAAACACAGAATTCTCAAGAATGCAAATCTTAGTTCTAGAATAAGCATACTTCCATATTCTATTGCAAGTTTATAGAGGAAAAAAAAAAACCCTAGACTTTGCTTTCTCATATTCTATACTCTTATTTCTTTTTTTCCCCATCCTGAATCTTTCTATGGGCATTTCTTTCCTATTTTCTTAAAAAAGATTTGTTTATTTGAGAGAGAGAGAGACTGCATGTGCGCGTGCAGGGGAGGGGCAGAGGGAGAGAGAGAATCTCGAGCAGACATCCTGCTGAGCACAGAGCTCAATGCGGGGCTCAATCTCATGATCCTGAGATCATGACCTGAGCCAAAATCAAGAGTCGGACGTTTAACCAACTGAGCCACCAGGCGCCCCTCCATTTGTTTTCTTATGGCCCTTTATTCATGTTTTAACTTTGGCTTCCGATTGTACTGGCCCTCTCAGTTTACATGTGCATATACCTATATGCCCAAGCACCAAATCATTAAAGACCTTTTACACTACAAATATTATCAAAGAGGTTGAGGGACATTATGAAAACTTTCATCCTTAAAGAACAAAAAAATACAAAGTCATCCATTCAATAAATAATAATAATAATGAACACCCCTGGGAGCTCGATATTCATTCCGACGGGGGGTGGGGGGGCACGAGAAAATAAAGCAAGAAATACACCCTGCTCTCACAAAGCTTACTGTTTTGTCTGGAAGCGCACGACAAGCATTCTTTGGACAAAAGCTGTGAGGAGATCCAGAGGCGAATTAAACAGAAGGTCCCTCAAACAGGCTTCTCCCCACTGAGATTTGAACAAATATGCTAATAATACACATAGAAAACATTGTACAGAGCAGCAGGCGAGAGTCAGAAGCCCAGACTCCCAATTCCCGCTGTGCCCCTACATCGTTATGCTCATGAATGATATCGGGGACACTTGGAACTGGAGATAGCACTAAGGGGCACACTCCCGGGGTGAGCCCTCAGATGTACAGAGCCATTGCCTGTCTCACACACCTGAAACTAAGCCAACACCGCATGCTAACTACTGGGAATTGAAAAAATTAAAGTGAACACCAGAACATAAAGAACACAGGATCAGAAAATAACAGCAAACCTATGGCAGAATCCTGAGTTTGCTTTGGAAAGCCCACTTCTCCCCTAGTCTCTAATATAGGCCTATTTTCTTTACAGGGCCGCTGACAATTTATACAGTCATTAACTGTCAAGCGCTGCACTGACAACAGTTATCACTGTTTCTTGTTCTGGAAAAAGTGGGTGATCTTGAGATCGTGTGGGTACCTCTGAAATTCTGTCTTCTTATTTCAGGTAGATAACGTGACATAATGCATAAAATGCACATGCGTGAGAGCTTTGAAAAAAAGCTAAATTAAAAAAAAAAAAGAAAAAAAGCTGAATAGTGCTGACAAGTTCGCGGAGACAAGAGGAGAGGGCTTCAACTGGCATGCAGCATAAGAAATCTACTGGAGGGTACCTTTTTCTTCCTTATGTCCTCTTGTTTACACATTCGTTCATCTACTGCCCGAATTCCTTCACTGACTGATGACCTGAGACTCTTTAAAAGAATAATAAAGAAAATGTATTACAGACATTGTTTTGTCACATTATCAATTTCCTACATCTCATTCAATTTTACAGAAATTAATACCTGTGCACCAGTACTATGCAGATATTGACAAAAAAAAAAAAACATGATATACCAGACACAGTTACTGTTGAGGGGACTCATGACCTGGGGGCATAATGACACGAAGGCAGGGTCGCATGGCTAGAAGAAGAATGACATATACAGTGAAAGTTATGGGGATGAGGGGGCTTAGAATGGAGAACAGATAATATGAAGCAAAGTACAGGAGAGTCTGGAAATGCGACGGGGCTCGAATCGGACTCTGAAAGCCATGTGTACACAGCTGCCGAGGTGGGGAGGGGATGGGGAGCAGATGTAAGTGCACACACACTCAGGGGCAGGGTCAGACAGGCACACAGCCATGTGCACTGCAGGCTTCCTTCTGGAGAGAAGCAGAAATAGGAATGGAGGGCCAACTTCACTGAGATGAAGTCTTTAGATTCTGCATATTTTGGAGAACGAAAGAATGTCAAAGCACTGATGCATGATGATGAAATGTGGGTATGGAAATACCAGGAATCAAGAATGAAGAACAGAAGACCAGAAAAAGGCAGAGCACAGAGGTAGAGAAACATGTCCAGAAGCTAATGAATAAAGAGATAATTAGGAATTAGGGCCAAAACAAAGGTTAACAGAAACAACTAGAATGAAGTAGGCAGATCACAAAAATTCCACAGGAAGGTGAATTAATTCACTCCATCAACATTATGAAACACCTCCTGGACGTCAGTATTGTGGCAGCCTACAGGGATGCAATGAAGACAGATATAGTCGTATCCCTCAGTGATCTGAGAATCTCACAGAACAGCTTCAGAGTTGGGACCAGAAAGGCAGGTCAGGCCTGTGGCTGAGCAGGACCAAAGTGGCCATAAAAACAGGCCATGGAAAAGGGAGGGTATATGGTGATGGCAGGGGGTGAGGTGGGACGGGAGCCTGTGTGAGTAGAGCAAATCTGCCTCCAGGGAGGGGGTTCGAGAGAAGAGTGGGAGGCCAAAGGAAGGCTAGGCTTGGGAAACAACACCACTATGAGGCCCCGGGAGGAAGAGGCACACCAAGGAGGCAGTGGGAGAGCCCCACAGCGGCTGGTGTGGAATCCAACAGCGGACCATGAATATCCCTTCCGTTCCAAGGAAAAGTATCTTTAACAAGATTTTGCAAAATTCAAATGAGACATAAACCATGGAAAGTATTGGCTACCTCAAGGCACAACTCAAGATTTTTACCTGTTTCACGAACTCTTTCCTGCCTGCCCCTCCCCTAGGCTTCTCAGCACTGATATTTCCATTATTTCGCATTTTTCTTGGTTCTAACCATGTACTGTGTCTTCCCTTAAATTATGTTCTCTTTATATTCTCTCTAGGATGCAGGCACTGTCTTAGGGGAGGGACGCAAGAGGCCACTCAAGCTAGAGGAGACACACAAGGAAGGATGGTGTTGTTTTGACAAGTTTACGACAGGGCATCAGAATGGACAGAGGCCGTAAGTCAGGGCACCAGACACAGACGGGGGGGGGGGGCGGAGGGGAGACAGGGCAGCACAGTTTTCTGTTAGAAGTGATGCCACAACTGCCCCTCCACTGTTCACCCAGGTGGAGTTCCTATTCCCAATGGCTTAGAGGTGGGGAGTCCCATTCCCACAACAGAGATTTTTCTGAGAGAACATGCAAATGTAACATTTATTAAGTATTACATTTTATTTATATTATCCTTCAGTTCCATTAGGGATTACACAGTTTTTGTAGATCAGCCCAGGAACCTAACCACACGTAGCTTACATGCGGTGGGGGGGGGGGGGGATCTTTACAAGATTACAAACTGTTAAAATACAAGTCATTCGTAAGTTAGAAACCACTTACATATGACCAAAGTGGCATTAATAAGTTGAATTTGGAAATATGCTTCCTCTCCCCTGACATTTTAAGGTTGTCTACTCTGAGAATAGGTCTTCTTCAATTCGAACATGTTTTTTTAGGTTTTTAGCATATGCAAAAACAAAATCATTTACAACACTTCTGAAGGTGAATATTATAACCATGAACCGTTAAAATACAACCAAACTAACAGATGAAAAGAGTTCTTAGAGAAAAGCCGACGAGGACAAGAGGCGTCAGAGCAGACTGTTTTCATTAATTGGGGAATTACCAGAACTTCTCATAACTGTCGCAAAGGCACAGAAAGTTGATTGAGGGCTTTGTCCATGCCAACCTAAAGGGGCACTTCCCCTGTACCACTGTTGCCAGACTAACCTTACCTATCCTGCAGGGTCAGGTCGGCCTGGCCCTTTATATGTTGCTCTCCTCTGAGTGGTTAGTTTTTCATAGAAACCGTGCTTTGCTTTTGTCAGGATTTACCCTGGATTATCAAAACCCTTTCCTTGTGCCAGTGAAGCCTAAGAAACAGTCCTAATGAGAGAACCAGGAACTCAAACAGATCATATTTATCCTGAATGTTCTGTCCAAAATGAAAAATTCCTTTCTGAGGAGCCTCAAGATCTCTGAGAAGGGAAGTTTAACCAACTCTGTCATGTAGAGGCACCAATTCCGATTCTGTGTCAATTGTCCTACTTTCCCAGGTAGTAATTCTCTACCTCAGAAAGCCCACTCTCAACCGTTTCCTCTTTCAAAGGCAGTTGCTCTTAGAGTCTGCACATGGCACTTGGGGCCTGCTGGTCGTTGGCTACTGACCTCTGTACCTTGGGTGTAACAGCTGCAGGGCATCAAGATGAGCACGTCTCTTGTTCTAGGACTTAATATAGTTTGGGGCACATGGTAAGCAATAATCACTTCTTTAGTTGATCCAAGTGTTGGATCTTTCTTAATTATTCTACTACCGCAATTTACTTGTTCTAAGATTGGTCCCCCCCCCCCATTTTAATATCTCTTAAGGTGGCACTCACCTTGCACTTGATGACATATCCTACTTTAACTGACAACATTTCTCTTTCTTAGTCGAACATAAACTATAGTGCATCTTACACTTGATGAAAGCTAGGATGCAATGAAATACTCTATTATGGTTACGATTCCGATATTTGAAATCCTCCGGTAGCTCCCTGTGCCCCCACAGTGTAGTACCTCACCTCCTCGCCATAGTATACAAACCTTCTCACCCCAGTGTTAACCCCGGGGCTCAGCCTCCATCCCCAGGTGATGCTGCCAGATCAGCTGTCGGTTGTCATGAACTTGCTGTAGTTTAACGAATGCACTGTTCTGCCTCCTGGCACTTTGAAACTTGACACACTCATCCTCATTCTTCGCTTTGCCCTTGTCTATCACCTCCCTTGAAAATCTGTACCTAAGTGGCTTTTCCCAGCTCCCACCTACCCTTGGCAGTCTATTATTTCCCTGTGGTAAAGCCTGTCACACTGCACCATGGACATGCCCGTTGTCCCCCTGAGAAGAGAAAAGGGACAATGAGGGCCACCAGCATTTGCAGCTCTAGTGCAGAGCCCCATGCCTGGCTTGCAGGAAATGCCAGATCATGAAGACAAACGGAGATCATCCTCTGGCTAAAACCAGCTCTTCTTTGCCTACCGCAGGATCTGGATCAACAAAGAGCAGCCAGTTATTATTGCTGGTTTTCTAGGGATTTTTACCCCATATATTTCCCAGGTCTCTACTCTTTTTGTAGCACTTTAATTCAGGCTTCAACCACTTCCTAGTCAGATCAGGTGAAATCATTTTCCTTCCCATACCCTCGATGTATTTCACATCTAGTAATTCTTTTTTTAAAGATCTTATTTACCCATTTGACAGACAGATCACAAGTAGGTAGAGAGGGAGGCAGAGAGAGAGGGGGGAAGCAGGCTCCCCGCTGAGCAGAGAGCCCGATGTGGGGCTCCATCCCAGGACCCTGAAATCATGACCTGAGCCGAAGGCAGAGGCCTAAACCACTGAGCCACACAGGACCCGCCATATCTGGTAATTTTTAACCAACGTGGATTTGCTGCATCAAATAGTTCCTTCTTCTTCAAATATAAATATATAAATAAAGTGATCAAGTCACTCGCATGTCTTAGGAGAATGTCATACCTTTAGTAGCAAACTTGAAATCTTGGCCATTGGTTTTGATTTTTGTTTTGGTTAGATTAGGTTCGGTTTTTGTCATTTAAAAAACCCCTCCAGCCCTTGGCTCTGTCTGACCTGATTGCTTTCAGCTGTTTCTGCAACAAAATTTTCCTGGCAGCGAAAACTCTCATTGTTTACAGTGGCGCCCCCTTCTGAACACTTGGTTAATAAAAAGCTTTTTTTTTGTTTTTCGGCTATGGTAAATGTGGAACAACAATGAGGTATTTCAAAGAGGTGAACCACAGATAAATTTCTCTAAGGGTGGGGTGAGGGTTACTCAAAAAGGAACTTGACAAGGCTTTTAAAGATATCGACAATCATTATAACATAACGTGACTGATTGTTACCGCGCTCTTAACTGGGCAAACACTTGTTGGCTTCCAAGAAAGACTAACATAGTTGAGATGGTTCTAGCGGCCTTCTAGCACAGGGTCTCATGAGGCAGGGATTTTAGCCACTGGCTGTGCAAGGCATGAGGCCTGTTAGTGATTCTATTTTTTCCTCTGCAGAATAGGTCTTTCTACATTCCAGGTCCTTTCTACCCCAATAAATAATGTGGCGATTCTCTCAGTGAGTTGTACTATTGGTTTAAACAGCCAACTGTGTCTTTAAAAGGACTTTTGTTTAAATTCCTTTAAAAAAAAAGTCCTTTCAAAAAAATCTTTTTTCTTTATTTTTTATTTTTTATCCCATATGTTTACTCTGATCGTGGAACTTTGTCATTTTGACCTTCTCTGCTGATTAAAATATTCTTCATCATCAGCACCTACTCCTCTCCTCTCCTGGTGGTCTCTCCGGAAGGGGTCTTCTCTAGCTCTTCTAGCAGGAGATGGGCACTTCCCCTCTACCCCTGTTGCCAGACCAGCCTTACCTATCCTGCAGGGTCAGGTCGGCCTGGCCCTTTTTCTGTTGTTCTCCTCTGAGTGGTTAGATTTTCATAGATCCCGTGCTTTGCTTTTGTCAGGATTTACCTGGATTATCAAAACCCTTTTCTTGTGCCAGTGAAGCGTAAGAAACAGTCCTAATGAGAGAACCAGGAACTCAAACAGATCATATTTATCCTGAATGTTCTGTCCAAAATGAAAAATTCATTTCAGAGGAGCCTCAAGATCTCTGAGAAGGGAAGTTTCACCAACTCTGTCATGTAGGGGCATCAAATCCGATTCTGTGTCAATTGTCCTACTTTCCAAGCTAGTAATTCTCTACCTCAGAAAGCCCACTCTCAACCGTTTCCTCTCTCAAAGGCAGTTGCTCTTAGAGTCTGCACATGGCACTTGGGGCCTGCTGGTCGTTGGCTACTGCCCTCTGTACCTTGGGTCTAACAGCTGCGGGGCATCAAGATGAGCACGTCTCTTGTTCTAGGACTTAATATAGTTTGGGGCACATGGTAAGCAATAATCACTTCTTTAGTTGATCCAAGTGTTGGATCTTTCTTAATTATTCTACTACCACAATTTACTTGTTCTAAGATTTGTCCCCCCCCATTTTAATATCTCTTAAGGTGGCACTCACCTTGCACTTGATGACATATCCTACTTTAACTGACAGCATTTCTCTTTCTTAGTCGAACATAAACTATAGTGCATCTTACCCTTGATGAAAGCTAGGATGCAATGAAATACTCTATTATGGTTACGATTCTGATATTTGAAATCCTCCGTTAGCTCCCTGTGCCCACACAGTGTAGTACCTCACCTCCTCGCCATAGTATACAAACCTTCTCACCCCCAGTGTTAACCCCGGGGCTCAGCCTCCATCCCCAGGTGACGCTGCCAGATCAGCTGTCGGTTGTCATGAACTTGCTGTAGTTTAACGAATGCACTGTGCTGTCTCCTGGCACTCTGAAACTTAACACACTCATCCTCATTCTTCGCTTTGCCCTTGTCTATCACCTCCCCTGAAAATATGTTCCTAAGTGGCTTTTCCCAGCTCCCACCTACCCTTGGCAGTCTATTATCTCCCTGTGGTAAAGCCTGTCACACTGCATCATGGACATGCCCGTTGTCCCCCTGAGAAGAGAAAAGGGACAATGAGGGCCCCCAGCATTTGCAGCTCTAGTGCAGAGCCCCATGCCTGGCTTGCAGGAAATGCTAGATCATGAAGACAAACGGAGATCATCCTCTGGCTAAAACCAGCTCTTCCTTGCCTATCGCAGGATCTGGTCAATAAAGAGCGGCCAGTTATTATTGCTGTTTTCCTAGGGATTTTTACCCCATATATTTCCCAGGTCTCTACTCTTTTTGTAGCACTTTAATTCAGTCTTCAACCACTTCCTAGTCAGATCAGGTGAAATCATTTTCCTTCCCATATCCTCGATGTATTTCACATCTACTAATTCTTTATTTAAAGATCTTATTTACCCATTTGACAGACAGATCACAAATAGGTAGAGAGGGAGGCAGAGAGAGAGGGGGGAAGCAGGCTCCCCGCTGAGCAGAGCGCCCGATATGGGGCTCCATCCCAGGACCCTGAAATCATGACCTGAGCCGAAGGCAGAGGCCTAAACCACTGAGCCACCCAGGAGCCCCCATATCTGGTAATTTTTAACCAACGTGGATTTGCTGCATCAAATAGTTCCTTCTTCTTCAAATGTAAATATATAAATAAAGTGATCAAGTCACTCGCATGTCTTAGGAGAATGTCATACCTTTAGTAGCAAACTTGAAATCTTGGCCATTGGTTTTGATTTTTGTTTTGGTTATATTTGGTTCGGTTTTTGTCATTTTAAAAACCCCTCCAGACCTTGGCTCTGTCTGACCCGATTGCTTTCAGCTGTTTCTGCAACAAAATTGTCCCGGCAGCGAAAACTCTCATTGTTTAGAGTGGCGCCCCTTCTGAACACTTTGTTAATAAAAAGCTTTTTTTTTTGTTTGTTTTTGTTTTTGTTTTTCGGCTACGGAAAATGTGGAACAACCATGAGGTATTTCAAAGAGGTGAACCACAGATAAATTTCTCTAAGGGTGGGTGAAGGTTATTCAAAAAGGAACTTGACAAGGCTTTTAAAGATATCGACAATCATTATAACATAACGTGACTAATTCTTACCGTGCAATTAACTGGGCAAACACTTGTTGCCTTCTACGAAAGACTAACATAGTTGAGATGGTTCTAGCGCCATCTAGCACAGGGTCTCATGAGGCAGGGATTCTAGCCACTGGCTGTGCAAGGCATGAGGCCTGTTAGTGATTCTATTTTTTCCTCTGCAGAATGGGTCTTTCTACATTCCAGGTCCTTTCTACCCCATAAATAATGCGGCGATTCTCTCAGTGAGTTGTACTATTGGTTTAAACAGCCAACTGTCTCTTTAAAAGGACTTTTGTTTAAATTCCTTTAAAAAAAAGTCCTTTCAAAAACATCTTTTTTTTTATTTTTTATTTTTTAGTCCCATATGTTTACTCTGATCATGGAACTTTGTCATTTTGACCTTCTCTGCTGATTAAAATATTCTTCATCATCAGCACCTACTGCTCTCCTCTCCTGGTGGTCTCTCCGGAAGGGGTCTTCTCTAGCTCTTCTAGCAGGAGATGGGCACTTCCCCTCTATCCCTGTTTCCAGACCAACCTTACCTATCCTGCAGGGTCAGGTCGGCCTGGCCTGTTATCTGTTGTTCTCTTCTGAGTGGTTAGTTTTCATAGATACCTTGCTTTGCTTTTGTCAGGATTTACCCTGGATTATCAAAACCCATTTCTTGTGCCAGTGAAGCTTAAGAAACAGTCCGGATGAGAGAACCAGGAACTCGAACAGATCATATTTATCCTGAATCTTCTGTCCAAAATGAAAAATACATTTCAGAGGAGCCTCAAGATCTCTGAGAAGGGAAGTTTCATCAACTCTGTCATGTAGGGGCATCAATTCCGATTCTGTGTCAATTGTCCTACTTTCCCAGCTAGTAATTCTCTACCTCTCAAAGCCCACTCTCAACCGTTTCCTCTCTCAAAAGCAGTTACTCTTAGAGTCTGCACATGGCACTTGCGGCCTGCTGGTCGTTGGCTACAGCCCACTGTACCTTGGGTCTAACAGCTGCGGGGCATCAAGATGAGCACGTCTCTTGTTCTAGGACTTAATATAGTTTGGGGCACATGGTAAGCATTAATCACTTCTTTAGTTGATCCAAGTGTTGGACCTTTCTGATTTATTCTACTACCACAATTTACTTCTTCTAAGATTTGTCCCCCACCCCCATTTTAATATCTCTTAAGGTGGCACTCACCTTGCACTTGATGACATATCCTACTTTAACTGACAGCATTTCTCTTTCTTAGTCGAACATAAACTATAGTACATCTTACACTTGATGAAAGCTAGGATGCAATTAAATACTCTATTATGGTTTTGATCCTAATCCAATCCATTACTCTAACACTGACTACTACATAACCCTGTCGTTGATACTAATGTGGACTTTAAACCAATACCTGATCCTGACTGTAAACATGACCCTGGCTCTAGACTTCACCTGACCCTGACTAAGGCAAACACCAGAAACCTAACCCTGAACCTAAAAGTGACCCTGACCCTGACCCTAACACTAACCCTGACACTGAATGTGAGCCTGACCCTAACTCTAACCCTAAACCTAACCCTCCCTGACACTAACACGGGCCCTGACCCGAAACCTAACGCTGAACCTAACCCTAAAACTAACCCCTAACATTATCCCTGACACTGACCCTAACCCGGTCTAACCCTAACCCTCAACCTACCTCTACCCTAACCCTAACCACACATTAACAATAATCCCGAACCTCTCCCTGACCATGATCATAACCCTAACTCTGAAATTTGCCTTTGTCAGATCTTAAACTTAAACCTGACCCTGGCCTTGACCTTAACTCTTATTCTCTTTTGTTAATTTTCACATGTTAACAAAGCCAACGTTTTTTCTAGCAGACAAGATCTTAAATCCTAACAAAACTCAATTTTTTCCTTTTTTTTTTAAGTTTGAGAGCCTCATGTTCTCTCATGCTGCTTTAAATACAACTCAAAAAAAAAAAAAGGAGCTAAATGGGGCAGTAAGACCAGACTTTTTATTTTATTTTATTTATCTTATTTTTAATTAAAAAATTAAAGATTGTATTTATTTATTTGAGAGAGAGAGAGAGCATGAGTGGGGCAGGGGGAGGTAGATGCAGAGAGAGACTGAGAAGTATACTCCCTAATGAGCAAAAAGCCCGATATGGAGCTCGATCCCAGGATCCTGACTGATATCATGACCAGAGACAAAGGCAGATACATGTGCAAAATCCCTTTTTTTCTGGGAAACAATATTTTACAAGAGATGTTTGAAAAAGTACTGGGAAATCCACTTTAATAGGAGATACAAACATTTAATTGATTTTTGTAAAGCTACAGGGATCCAAATGATGGGAATCCCAGCCCGTTTAGGTTGTGGACCACAGAGTATTCCTCTCTGTAATATTTTATTTTCTTCCATGTCTACTAACTCCAGTCCAAGTTCACTGATCTCTTTTTAGATAGTGCAAAACATGTTAAAGAATACCAAACGAGTGCCCAATATTCTACATTTCTTATATCATTTCTAACATGTAGAAGTGTGTTATCAAGGCTGATTCTGTGAACGAACATAGTTATGCTAAAGTGTGTTTTGTTCTCCAAGAAATTAAATGCATGATTATCACACAATTATAAAATACTTGTGTCAAGAATTTTTATTCAAAAATTAATAAGAAGCAGATATTAAAACTAGTTCACATGGTTATTTGGGATATAAGCAGAGTTGTGCAGCAGAAGTGCTCTGGGCCCATAATTTGGGTTATAGAATTTATGTTTTCTAATGAAATATCACTAACTTGCATTATTGTTAACAAGAATCTTGTGCATTACCATCAGTTTTCTACATTATAACCTCTTGCTCTACAGTTTGTAAATAACTTTGTCAATAGCAAGCTAGTAAACAGGGTGACTCCAATGGATTGAGATAATCTCCAGAGTTTCTGCTACATAATACCCAGGACTCCATTGAAAGGACACCTAAGAATTTATTTTGCCCAAAAATTTGATCATTTTTTTCACTGTCCTTACCTATTTTCCAAACCTAGTCCTTTTGCTTCACCTTTCAGTCTACGGACAACCCTGTATCTGACTGACTTGTTAATTCTGGGAATGTCTTGCAGATTAATTTGCTTGCCAGAGGTGGTTCCTCTAATTGATGTCTAAGAACCCTAATTAGTTAAGAAAACTTTTTAACATTTTCATTGCTATTTATTATTATTATTATTATTGCTAATATCTCTATTATAAATAATTCACAAGGGCATCTTTCTGACAAAAGACAAAGAGCTGGCTACTAGTAGAAAAAGTACATTTGACTCTGTCAGTGAAAGTGGTAAAGGGATTTGAGAAAATAAGGCAAAGCACTGGAATTTTGTGTTAAAACTTTAAATATTATAGACACATTTACTTAATTTCTAATACTGTTGTTGCTTATAATTAAATAAGATGTTTTCCATGAACCACACATTACAGCAAATATATTGTTTATACAGATTAAATTTTCATCAAAAGGGACGCCTGGGTGGCTCAGTTGGTTAAGCAGCTGCCTTTGGCTCAGGTCATGATCCCAGCATCCTGGGATCGAGTCCCACATTGGGCTCCTTGCTCGGCTGGGAGCCTGCTTCTCCCTCTGCCTCTGCCTGCCATTCTGTCTGCCTGTGCTTGCTCTCTCGCCCACTCTCTCTGATAAAGAAATAAAATCTTAAAATAAATAAATAAATTTTCATCAAAAAATTGTAAGTGTATTTTATTGTAGGATCATGATCAGCATTTTGCAGATGAGAAAAGTGAAATTTAGAAAAGTATGTCTCTTCAAATCCCTCATACAATATCTGGCCTAGATAGAAGGATACACTATCACAATTGAGGAAGATAATTGAGATTACTTAAAATGATAAACTTTACTATATAGGGTTTTTAAAAGTTTGCCACAGATTCAGATTCTTTTAAAATATATATCTATTTTGTGTAAAGAGAATGCACTGAGAAGTAAAAAGAAAGTGATATATCAGAGCTACCAACTAATGGCTATAATATCATCACCTTATTTATGAACAATGAAACAGTGTGCAATATTTAAGTAAATTTATATAAATTCCTATTTATTTTATATATTTATAAATTTAAATAAATTCCTATTTATTTATTATTAAAGAAATTCCTCTAACAAACAGTATGTTTTGAAGGTTGCTAGCAGGAAAGTGTCGTACTTCATGGAAGTAATCAGAATATATGATCTAAATTTCTGCTTTCAAGGGCGCCTGGGTGGCTCAGTGGGTTAAAATTCTGCTTTCAAGAAGCTATAACAGTAAGTACTGAGCATTAGCTATTATATGCTATGGATGAATAACTGAAATCTACATTTGAAACTAATGGTACACTATATGTTAACTAATTGATTTTAAAAAGTTAATAAAAAAAAACACTATTTTATAAAACAATATTCCCAACAGGCTCTTTTGCTTTAAAATACTCACTCTGTAATGAGAGTCATTACTTTTGTCCAGCAAATTCTTACATCACTGTTTATCCCTTCCCTGCTTTATCCCTTCCCAGTATCAATAAAGGCTCACTTGGATTACCTAGAAGCCATGAGAAAGCTTGTAATAGATCTGGCTGGTTTTCTCCAGCAATTTGACCACCATGTGCACAGGGAAGTCTATTGATAAAGGCTATATTGCAATAAATTGCAAATACATGGATGATTTTGAATTCTCTTTCTAGAGGTCTTGTTTCATGATAATAAATGTAGGGTGGCTTATTGGAATGGATGTTATTAACATATTTTCATAGTTCTAAGTACATGGAATTGTAAAATAGGTAAATGAATGTGGCATTACTGACAACCGTCCTCATTTTGAAATCAAATTACAGTGTACTGAGCTGAGGTGGCAAAGCAGATTTGGGATTAGGAGTGAAATAATTTTAAAAAGTCTTAGGGGTATGATCAGACTATTGGGTAATTCAGTAGAAAAATATCAACTGATTGAGATTCTGTGTTCCCTGATTTCAGAGAGAAGTTAAGATAAATAAGTAACACGAGGAGACTAGGAAGCCAAACATAAGTGATACTTTTGTGCCAGGGTGTGTATACATCTGTTTATCTTCTTGCTTTACCTCTAAGGTTGCTCCTAGAGGAGAGTTTAAATATGTGTTGGAGCTAATCTCTGTGGATTACACAAGAAACCACATCCTACAGCTCTCCCTGAAACACCGCGTATGATTTCAATGTAATTTGGTTTTTGCATTTTTAGAAATAACAAAATACTTTGCAAACTCATCTACTTTATTACCACCACAAGTGAGTCAGCTGACTCCCCATTTTAACACAGTGACAGTCACAGAGGAATGGAGGAGTGAGTAGAGTTATCAATATAGGTGCTTTAAAGAAGTATGACAGGGTAGCAGCTATTTCCAGGAACCAAAACATGGGTCAGCAGCTGTGCAGGAAAAGTGATGGAATAAATGACTCATTTCAGAGGAGTTCTATAACATATTAGTTCTATAATGTATCTTCAGCACCCAATTACCCGCTTTGATCTAAAGATAAGGATTTACAGTTAAGATCCCATTTATGATTTGTCTGGTAGGGTCTGAATCATGTTTACTATTGTTTTGACTATTACTTGAAACCTATAGTAGTACTTGGGATATGTGTTGTGTATTCTGTGAACATGTGCTATTTTTAGATTAGATAATTCCTGTCTCGAACCCCTGTTAATTTGTTTGCTTTTGTTTATTTGATAGTGCTTTCAGTAAATGGATATATCTGAAAAATTGCAAAGCCATTATTAAAATAAGTTATTATTATATATAGCATGGAATTGCACATTCCTCCTTTGAATCCGACAGAGCTTCACCATATCCTTAACAACTTGGGAAAAACACGCTATTATTTTTCTTCATAAAATTTCTCCTGTTAGGCTGTGATGGTTGTCATCAGCAGTAACTCCTCTGAAGGCTTTGTCAAAAGAGTTGAAAAAATTGGAAAGGTGTGAATGAAGCTGTTTGCTGAATATAAAGAAAAGAGCATTGAAGTACAATTCACACTCTTACTTCTCCTTCTATGCTTTCAGATGTTTGACATTTGAAAATTTTGCTTCTAGAAGAGATGCCCTATATAATTCTTACTTTAAGGAGCAAGTTGCTTTTATAATTTTTTTTTATTATTCTACCATTCAAGTATTTCCATTTAAATTAAATTCAATACCATTTAAAAAAAATCAAAAGTGCAGCCAGTATTGTATTCAATTCCTGGGCTAAATAATTTTAGAAAGCTTTGTGTTATTGAACCTACGGGGTTTTTCTGTAGTTTTAACTCTTTCTTTCTGTGATTTTTCCCATTAGTCACATAAGTGACTGCAATATAACAGACATTGAGGATAAAGGACTGAATAGAACAATCCTTGGCCTCATGAAGTTGAGAATCTAGCAAGGGAGTCAAACAATTCGATCATTCAGAGACAATTTATTGAATGCCTGGCCTAAGATGAGCACAACAAAACCCCAGCCCAGAGGAATCATTTTAATGGGAGAGATAGATAATAGGTAAGCCAACTTTAAAAAGAAAAAAAATCGTACTGGTTTTTCTTTAATAGTGATGCATATTTGAACTAAATAAGCACATTTTAATAAGAGCAGTGATTGAGAAGAGGTTTTGTAACTGAGTGGTCTGAAAGGGCCTCCCTAAAAAAGTCTGTTTTGAACAGATTTCTGAATAATATCAGCCAGGAAGCTGCGTAAAAATCTCAGGGATGGGTGATTTTTCCAGTCAAAAAACTGTAAAGGCTCCAAAGTCACAATACAGCTGTAAGTTTCTCTAATAAAGTAACTTCTGACAAAGAATGAGAAGAAATAACTAACCCAGGTTTGAAAGAAAAGGGACAGACTTTCTATGGAATTCATATTTAATTAAAGCTCTAAAGGACAAAAATACAATAGAGCAAAATTCTGGTCCCGCTGATATACCTAATGAAAGTTCATAAACAAGGTGTGGGTAGCAAAGAGTGTGTGGGAATGTTGGTAAGGACAGTGGGGAAGAGTCATCCCTGAACATGTTCTTAAATGAAGCAATTCTTGTGTTGTTTTAAAGGGTAACTTGGAGTTTGCCTAAGTGATTAGAGAAGGATGCCTCGGCTTATGGAAGTTCAAAGCCATAAAGATGTGATAAACTACTGCAGATATTTTCATGTATATTTGTTGTTGCTTCTAGTAATGGTGATCTAAAAACTCCTACTTAAGACAACTTAAAAATCCAGACAAAATAGCTTTTAAAGTTAAAAATATCAGAATGATTATAAAAATAAGTGAGGGATTACTGGGCCAATACGAAACACAATGAGAGCCTAGAGATATATGCCCTGAAGCCATTTTAGCTATGAGAGCATTAGAAACTGCTAAAACACACTGAGCTGTGTTTTTAATAGACACTTGATACTAGAGAAAAAAATTCAAAATCCAGCAGCAATCAAATTTGAGGACTTTGGTACAACCCAAATTTAAGTTGAGATCCCCAAAGCACAAGGAGAAGCAGAAATAAGACTAGAGCCTACCTTGCCTTCTGTGTAAACTGAGAAAGTCAACCACTGAATTTGGAGTATGATTGTCTTGTAAAGTCTCAGATATAAGAGAAAATTCTGCCAAGGAGGACCATACCATTATTATAGCTCTTAATTATTCCTACTCAATAAGAGTTTCAAATATAATGTCTTGAACATACCAAAATGTAACAAAGCACACAAAGAAAAACCATTAACAAGATTTGATAGACAAAATGGGATTAAGTATGATATTAAAATGATCAATAAATATTGTAAAATGGCTTGATTACTCTGCTCAAAGAAATGAGAGGGGAAGCAAATTGAACAAAAAACTGAAACTAAAAAATGATATTGAGAAAGATTTTATAAATGAACCAAATGGATACTCTAGAACTTTAAAGATATGACAGCCAATTTAAGATACCCCAGGGGTGCCTGGGTGGCTCACTTAATTAAACCTCCAATTCTTTTTCCTTTTTTTTTAACACCTTAATTTTATTTTATTTCTTTCTTTTTGGCTCAGGTCATGATGTCAGGCTTGTGAAATAGAGCCCAGAGTTGGGCTCTGTGCTGAGCCTGGAGCCTGCTTAAGATTCTTTTCCTTTCTTTTTCTATCCCTCCCCTGCGCTCTCACTCGCTCGCTCTCTCTTGCTTGCAAATAAATAGACAATAGACAAAGCAAAATAAAAGCAGATTATGAAAATAAATATAAAGTTTTTGAAATGAAAGCAAGTTCAAAATAAAATAGAGAAGACCTACACAGCTAAAAGTTCATTCAGGAAATCTATTCTTAAAGAAGTCAGTATGACACAATGTTAAGATATCAAAAGATTGAAGCATGTACTTTACAGAAAGGGTAATCCAAATGGCCACTCATAGGTAAAAACTGTTTATCTTTTTTATGAATCTGGAATTAAATTAAATTAAATTAAAAATAAATTAAAACCTAGAATGGCATACTATTACACACTTACCATATTGGGAAACAGTAAAAATGTCTTGCAAGAATGTGAAAGAATGACAGTGCCCATAATAAAAACATTTGAGGTAGGTTGGACAATATTTAGAAAAATTAAAAATTAAAAAAAAATTTTGTCCATTCCTGGAAATACAACATGGAACTAAATGAATATTTTCACCAGGATATGAAAACAGATGATTATAGTTATTTCATTCATAACGGCATATCAGCAGTGGTATATTTGCACAATGTTACATTAAATAAGAGAGAATATTAACAAACTGGGAGAAGGGGCTAGGTTGTTATCATAAACAGATCTTCTATGGTGCTGATTATGTTCTATTTCTCAAAATCTTTAAGTTAAAAAATCTTCAAATTTATATCTAAATAGATAGATAGATAGATAGATAGATGATAGATAGACAGATATCCCAGGAGCTGCAATGCTAGGCTAAGACCAGGCTTTAAAGGGCTTTTCTATATTCTACTAAATACTTTAAACCATTCATTATATCATAGCTCAGTGTTCGAATCTCCATTTGTTTCCTCAGTTTTCTAATATTTATCTTAAGGTGACCTGATCCAGACTTTTGATCACCTTTGTCTAAATATTTCTATTTTAACAAAGTCCTTTTTAATACTCAGAGACTAAAACTTAGAAAAATACTCTGATTGTTATCTCACTAGAGTGGAAAATATATGGTTACCCATTAACTAATGATATCCATGTCTACATTAGCTCCATGACATTTTTAATTCTTGGGAGCTTTTGGTTAAATGAATTTTTTTAAGCTTTCTTTAAATGAAGCTTTAAGCCATCACCACATGAATAAAATTAAAGAACTAAATGAAAACAAGCCAAGTAATAGAGTAATAGAATGTGCAGTGGAAAGAGTACAATTCTGAAATCATAAAGCCTAAATTAGTGTGATGCATCTTTACTAGCCATGTAATCATAAACCAGTTATCTAAATGTGTTAGCCTCAGATTTTTCACCCATGAAATGGTGATGATAATACTTATTATGCAGAATTGTTGTGTGGATGTGATGAAGCATGGAGCATGAGAGTCTCATATTCCATGCTAAAATGATAGCTATTTTTATACTTATAATAATTCTAATAATAGTAATTAAATTGTTCAAAATGGTAATATTCATTTATATTGAGGCATTGTATTGACTATTCATAGACACATTTACCAAAATAAATTTCATTTTACTTTACCCCCTCTGAGGCTATATATTCCTTAATTCAATATGAATCTTATTATGAATAATAATTATCTTGATAAATATGCTGATTTTTCTTCTATTTATTTTTAGGGAAGTATCCTTTACTGTTGAACATAAAGAAACTTAAGCAAGTCTGTCTTATTCAAAATTTGCATGCTGCTTTCTTATGAAACTAGATTATAGAGTTGTATGAAATAAATTCATGCAGTTAAGACATTTATGTTTGGAAAACTGGGTGGTCAGTTTAGTATTTCAAAAGAAGATTTTAAATTTAAACCTTAAAACTGAGCTCTTTCAGCCTTATTTATAGACCATCCTTCATGCTTCATAAGTATTCCTTCATTGTAAACTAACTAATAGTGTTTGTCACAGTGTGTATATAACTAAAATGGATTTTGTATTCTATTATTTCAGAGTTAGTTGCAGTTTCTACTTCCTTACTTCCTCTTTTGAAAAATAGATTAATTCTACAAAAGGTTATTTCCAGCTTTATTGAAAAATAATTGACATATTATAATTTGTAAATTTAAGAAATGATTTCTTATAACACTGCAAACTTTTAACATTGTGTAAATTTTGTACCATTTGATAAATTGGTATACATCTGCATTGCAATATAATCTACATAAAAATGTTAATACATCTACTATCTCATATAGTTGCCTCTGTTTTTTATGCATGTATTGTAAGGAATTTTAAGATCTACTCTCTTAGCAACTTTTATGTATATAGTACAGTAGAGATAAACTTCAGAGGTCTTGTGGGTTTTGTTCCAGACCGCCTCAATAAAGTGATTATTTCAATAAACTAAGTCAAATCATTATTATTATTTTTTGGTTTCCCAGTGCAAATAAAAAATTATGTTTCCCAGTGCATATAAAAAATAAACACTATACTGTACTGTTCAAAAGCATTATGTCTTTAAAGAAAAACAATGTATATACCTTAAGTAAACTAGTTCTGAGTTTTCAGTGGGTCATAAATACTGATCACAGATCACCATAACAAATACAATAATAATGAAAAAACTTGAAATATTGCAAGAATTACCAACATGTGACAAAGAGACACAAAATGAACAAATGGTGTTAGAAAAATGGTGGCAGCAGACCTATTTTATACAAGATTGCTATAAACTTTCAACTTGTAAGAATGTAATATATGCAAAATTTAATAAAGGGAAGCACAATTAAAAAAGTATGTATATATTATTAACTATGACCATCATGCTGTACATTAGATCCCCAGAACTTTTTCCTATTATAGTTGCAAGTTTGTACCCTTTGACCACCTTATTCCACCCCAGGTTCACCCCTTGTCAACTCAACTCTAAGTTTCCATTAGTTTGCTTTTTCTTCAGATTCTGTATGTAAGGGATATCGTAATACATAAATTAAAAAATATATAAAATCTTTGAAATATTTCACTTAGTATAATACCTTCAAGATCCATCCATGGTATTGTAAATGGCAGTATTTCTTAATTTTTCATGGTTAAGTAGTATTCCATAGTATATATTTACCATACTTATTTTATTCATTCATCCATTAATGGATACTGAAGTTATTTCCATCTCTTGCTTAGAGTTAATAATTTTATAATGAACATAAGAGTGCAGAGATGTCTTCGAATAGTGACTTCGTTTCCTTTAGCTATATCCCTAGAAGTGGGATTACTGAATCATATGGTAATTTTACTTTTAATAATATGAATAGTCTCCATACTGTTTTCCATACAAATTTATATCCCTATCACAGTGCATAAGTTCCCCATTTTCCCCAATATTTACCAAAATTTGTTAGTTTTAATTTTTTGGTAGTATATATTCTAAGAGGTAGTAATATCTTGCTGTGTTTTTCAGAGGTAAACAAAAACAACAACATAATGACTTTGCCCTGAGTTTTTTACGTTGAGCACTTTTTAATGCTCCTGTTGGTCATTTATATAACTTTTTTGAAAAAAAAGTCTATTGAGATCCTTTTGCTATTTTTTTAATTATATATTTTTTTCTTTTTGTATCTGTTAGTTATTAACCTCTTTTCAGATATAAGTTTTGTAAGTATTTTCTTCCATTCTGTGGATTGTGTTTTCATTCCCCCCTTTTTTTTTTGGCAATGCAGAAAATTTAGTTTGATGTAATACCATTTATTTATTTTTGCTTGTGTTTTTGGTCTGGTATCCAAAAAACTATTGGCAAGACCAATGTCAAGGAGAATTTTTCCTATGTTTTCCTTTAGGAAATTAGTTTCATGCATCACATTTAAGTCTTTAATCTATTTCAAGTTAAGATTTATGAGTGATATAAGGTTCCAGTTTCATACTGTTTATGTGACTATTCAGTTTTAAATATCATTTACTGAACAGACTATCTTTACACATTACATATGTTGGCCCCTGTCAAATATTAGGTGACTGTATGAAAGGATTTATTTCTGGACTCTCAATTCTGTTCTACTTGTTTATTGGTCTGTTTTTATGCCCGTATGCTTTATTGTTTTGAGCATGAGGGCTTTGTAGTATAGTTTCAAATCAAGAGTGTAATTTCGCTTCTTCATTCTTTCTCAGAACTGCTTTGATTATTTGTTGTCTTTTATGGTCTCATATAAATTTTAGGATTCTTTACTTACTTCTGTAAAAACACAATATTGGATTTTTTAAAAAAATTATTTATTTATTTATTTGAGAGAGAGAGAGGACAAGCAGGCAGAGAGGCAGGCAGAGAAAGAAGAGGTAGCAGCTTCCTGCTGAGCAGAGAGGCTGATGCGGGGCTCGATCCCAGGACCCTGGGATCATGACCTGAGCCGTAGGCAGCAGCTTAACCCACTGAGCCACCAAGGTGCCTCTAACATTGGATTTTTGATAGGAATTGAATTTACAGATGGTTTTCGGTAGTATGGACATTTTAACAATGTTAATTCTTACCATTCATAAATATGAGCTATCTTTCCATTTGTGTCTCCTTCAATTTCTTTATCAATGTCATAGATTATGGGGTACAGATCTTTCATAGTCTTAGTTAAATCTTATCCTAAGTATTATATTAGTTTTGATGCTAGTGTGAATTAGATTGTTTTCTTTATTTTTTCAGATAGTTCATCATTAGAGTGTTAAAATGCTCCTGTCTTGTGCTTACTTTGTCAGCACATATACTAAAATTGGAATGATGCAGAGAAGATTAGCGTGATCACTGAGCAAGGATGACATGAAAAACTATTAAAAAAACGAAAAAAAAACCAAAATTCTTGTCTTCTATATATTGATCTTGTATTTGGCAGCTTTACTAAATTTGTTTATTCAAAAATTTTTATGAAGTTTTTAGGATTTTTTTACATGTAAGTTCATGTTATCCAAAAAAAGAAAATTTTACTTCTTCCTTTTTTTTTTTTATTTGGAGTCTCTTATTTCTCTGTGTTCCTTGTTTCTCTGGCTAGGACATCCAGTACTACGTCAAATGAGAGTAGTGAAAGTGGACACACTTGTCTTTTTTCTGATCTTTAAGGGAAAAACTTTCAAACTTTTTTGATTGAATATGAGATTAGCTCTGGGCTTGCAATATGTGTTTTTTCTTTAATGGATTTTTTTAAATTATTTTTTTAAAAATTTTTATAAACATATAATGTGTTTTTATCCCTAGGGGTACAGGTCTGTGAATCACCAGGTTTACACATTTCACAGCACTCACCATCACTCACCATAGCACCTGCCCTCCCCAATGTCCATACCCCCACCATCCTCTCCCAACACACCTCCCCCCAGCAACCCTCAGTCTGTTTTGTGAGATTTAGTCTTTTATGGTTTGTCTCCCTCCCAATCCCATCTTTTATTTTTCTTTTCGTACGCCCGAAACCGCCTATGTTGCATCTCCACTTCATCATATCAGGGAGATCATAGGATAGTTGTCTTTCTCAGATTGATTTATTTCGCCAAGCATAATACCCTCTAGTTCCATCCACGTCATCACAAATAGCAGGATTTCATTTCTTTTGATGGCTGCATAGTATCCCATTGTACATATATACCACATCTTATTTATTGATTCATCTATTGAAGGACATTTAGGTTCTTTCCATAGTTTAACTATTGTGGACATTGCTGCTATAAACATTTGGGTGCATGTGCCCCTTCAGAATGCCACGTTTGTATCTTTAGGGTATATACCCAGTACTGCAATCACTGGGTCATAAGCTAGTTCTATTTTCAGCTTTTTGAGGCACCTCCACGCTGTTTTCCAGAGTGGTTGCACCAGCTTGCATTCCCACGTACAGTGTAGGAGGGTTGCCCTTTCTCCACATCCTCGCCAGCATCTGTCATTGACTGACTTGTTCATTTTAGCCATTCTGAAAGGTGTGAGGTGGTATCTCATTCTGGTTTTGATTTGTATTTCCCTGATGCCGAGTGATGTGGAGCATTTTTTCATGTGTCTGTTGGCCATTTGGATGTATTCTTTGCAGAAATGTCTGTTCATGTCCTCTGCCCATTTCTTCATTGGATTATTTGTTCTTAGGGTGTTGAGTTTGATAAGCTCTTTATAGATTTTGGATAGATACTGGCCCTTTATCTGGTATGTCATTTGCAAATATCTTCTCCCAGATAACTTCTGACAGTCATCTTTTGGCTTTGTTAACTGTTTCCTTTGCTGGGCAAAAGCTTTTTGATCTGATGAAATCGCAAGAGTTCATTCTTGCCCTTGCTTCCCTTGCCTTTGGCGATGTTCCTACGAAGAAGTTGCTGCTGGTGAGGTCAAAGAGTTTGCTGCCTGTTCTCTCCTCAAGAATTTTGATGGATTCCTTTCTCACATTATGCTTCTTCATCCATTTCCAGTCTATTTTCATGTATGGTGTAAGGAAATGGTCCAACTTCATTTTTCTGCATGTGGCTGTTCAATTTTCCCAACACCATTTGTTGAAGAGGCTGTCTCTTTTCCATAGGACATTCCTTCCTGCTTTGTTGACGATTAGTTGACCATAGAGTGGAGGGTGTATTTCTGGGCTCTCTATTCTATTCCATTGATCTATGTCTGTTTTGGGGACAGTTCCCTACCATCTTGATGATGACAACTTTGTAATAGAGCTTGAAGTCTGGAATTGTGATGCCAACAACTTTGGCTTTCTCTTTCAATATTCCTCTGGCTATTCGAGGTATTTTCTGGTTCCATATATATTTTAGGAAGATTTGTCCCATTTCTTTGAAAAAAATGGAGGAGATTTTGATAGGGATTGCATTAAATGTGTAGATTGCTTTAGGTAGCATAGACATTTTCACAATATTTGTTCTTCCAATACAGGAGCATGGAACATTTTTCCATTTCTTTGTGTCTTCTTCAATTTCTTTCATGAGTACTCACTTTGGAGTTTTCTGAGTATAGATTCTTTGTCTCTTTGGTTAGGTTTATTCCTAGGTATCTTAGGGTTTTGAGTGCAATTGTAAATGGGATTCACTCCTTAATTTCTATTTCTTCAGTCTTGTTGGTTTAAAAAAATGCAACCAATTTCTGTGCATTGATTTTATATTCTGACACTTTACAGAATTCCTATACAAGTTATAGCAGATTTGGAGTGGAGTCCTTTAAGTTTTCCACATACAGTGTCATATCGTCTGCAAGTAGGGATAGTTTGACTTCTCTTTTGCCAATTTGGCAAAATTTGGATGCCCTTAATTTCTTTTTGTTGTCTGATTGCTGAGGCTAGGACTTCTAGTACGATGTTGAATAGCAGTGGTGATAACGGACATCCCTGCCGTGTTCTGACCTCAGCGGAAAAGTATTCAGTTTTTCTCCATTGAGAATGATATTTGCAGTGGGTTTTTCATAGATGGCTTTGATAACATTGATAATATGTGCCCTCTATCCCTACACTTTGAAGAGTTTTAATCAGGAAGGGACACTGCACTTTGCCAAATGCTTTTTCAGCATCTATGGAGAGTATCATGTGGTTCTTGTTCTTTCTTTTATTAATGTGTTGTATCACATTGATTGATTTGCATATATTGAACCAACCTTGTAGCCCTGGAATAAATCACACTTGGTCGTGGTGAGTAATCCTTTTAATGTACTGTTGAATCCTATTGGCTAGTATTTTGGTGAGAATTTTCGCATCTGTGTTCATCAAGGATATTGGTTTGCTGTTCTCTTTTTTGATGGGATCCTTGTCTGGTTTTGGGATCAAGGTGATGCTGGCCTCATAAAATGAGTTTGGAAGTTTTCCTTCCATTTCTATTTTTTTGGAACAGTATCATGAGAATAGGAATTAATTCTTCTTTAAATGTTTGGTAGAATTTCCCTGGGAAGCCATCTGGCCCGGGGCTTTTGTTTGTTTGGAGATTTTTGATGACTGTTTCAATCTCCGTACTGGTTATGGGTCTGTTCAGGTTTCCTATTTCTTCCTGGTTCAGTTGTGGTAGTTTATATGTCTCTAGGAATGTATCCATTTCTTCCAGATTGTTGAATTTGTTGGCGTAGAGTTGCTCATAGTATGTTCTTATAATTGTTAGTATTTCTTTGGTGTTGGTTGTGATCTCTCCTCTTTCATTCATTACTTTATTTATTTGGGTTCTTTCTCTTTTCTTTTTGATAAGTCTGGAAAGAGTTTTATCAATCTTATTAATTCTTTAAAGGACCAGCTCCTAGTTTCATTGATTTGTTCTATTGTTTTTTGTTGTTGTTGTTGGTTTTTTGTGGTTTTTATTTGTTTGTTTATTTGTTTATATTTCATTGATTTCTGCTCTGATCTTTATTATTCCTCTTCTGCTGGGTTTAGGCTTTCTTTGTTGTTCTTTCTCCATCTCCTTTAGGTGTAGGGTTATGTTGGGTATTTGAGATCTGAGAGAGAAGCGTGGTTGCACACGTGTGTCACTGCATTCCCCAAGAGCACGTCTGGGGAAGGTGCAGCAAGCCACCCCAGGAGAAGAGAAGGATACGTTGGCTTTGTGGTCGGGAAAGGTCGGGAAGCAGAATAGCCTGCCGTGGCAGGAACAGCAGGCCGGTGGCAAGACAAGTGTCACCCGCTCCCTGTGCAGAGAGACAAAGCCTGGTTCCTAAGGAGACATGAGGGGATGACTAGGGCAGAGATGCATGCTCCACTCTGAGGAAGGAGTCTGGGCAGAAGGCAGGCCTGTCCTGTGCCTCTGGTCCCAAGGGGACAGCATCTCCTTGACCACCTGTCCCTAGGGCCGACTTGGGCTAGCTACCAGGCGCCATACCCGGAACTCGCAGAAATAGCTCCCTCAAGAAACAGGCAGTCAGATGCCATCTTCCTCCAAGATGTGACAGCGTTTTCGGTGGCAGGGGGTTTGCCGGGGAAGGAGTGGGGACAATCTCCCAAAGCTCCCCATTCCAGTGAACGGGCGGTGTTCAGGGATCCTGTCGCCTCTCCTCTCCTGTGTGGAAGGCACTGGCCTTGTCCGCGAGTCCGCCTGAGGGCCTGTGCAAAAGGCCAAGCGTTGCCTACACTGGGAGAATGTAGTGTGCATTGAGTGCCATCCTAGGCCACGCACGCTGCTGCAGCGTTGTGGCTGTGTCTGCTTAGTTCGGACTGGCAGGGTAAACCCAGGGTGCCAACGTAGAGCCCGGGAAAGCAAGGCCCAAGAGGGACCAGCTCTCCCGCAGCTCTTCTTCCCTGATGCGACAGAGCGAACACCCAAAGCCTTGCTGAGGAAGCAGCAGCGAAGTGCCGTTCGCGCCAAGCTGAAAACCTCTGTGAAAGCATAGCAGTCGCTGGGAAATCAGAGTCGTTTTTGTGGGCTGCTGTTGCTGCTTGCCTTAGCCTAGTATTCGCAGCACGGCGGGAGAAACCCTCATACAGTGAAAGGGTCTTTGCCTGGGCATCTCCTCTGGGAAAGCACAGCATTCTTTGGGAAATCAGTCGGGTCTGTGGGATGCTGCTGCTGCTTGCCTAAGCAAAACCCAACAGCACAGTGTAATAAACCCGCATGGAGCGAAATCCTCTTTGCTTGGGCATCCCCACTGCCTGAGAGAGAACCATGGTTGCGCCTGTGGAAAGAGCCTTAAGGAAGGGGACATGTCTGTCACTGGGCTCCCCAGGAGCCTGTCTGGGGAAAGTGCAGCAAGCTTCACAGGAGAAGAGAGGGAGCCGTTGGCCTTGTGGTCGGGAAATGGTCGCGAAGCTGGAGAGCTGGCCCTGGCAGGAACAGCGGGCCGGTGGCAAGACAAGTCTCACCCGCTCCCTGTGCGGAGAGATGGAAGCCTGGCTGCTAAGGAGACATGAGGGGACGACTAGGGCAGGGGCGTGTGCTCCCCTCTGAGGAAGGAGTCTGGGCAAAAGGCAGGCCTGTCTTGTGCCTCTGGACCCAAGGGGACAGCATCTCCTTGGCCACCTGTCCCAAGGGCAGTCTTGGGCATGCCACCAGGTGCCATACCCGCAACTCACAGAAACAACCCCATGGAGAAACGGGCAGTCAGATGCCGTCTTCCACCAAGATGTGGCAGCGATGTGGGTGGCAGGGGGTGTGCGGGGAAGGAGTGGAGACTGTCCCCCACAGTTCCCCATCCAAGTGAACGGGCCTGGTGCAGGGATCCTGTCGCCTCCTCTCTCCTGTGCTGAAGGCACTAGCCTAAAAGCAAAAAGTAGAAATTTTTATGTTTGATTTTTAATCATGATTAAAAATAATGTTAGTACATTATAAAAGTGTGGATCTTTGTAAAACAATGTCATAATGTAAGAAATAGGTTGCATAGTCCTTTTGAGAATATGAAACCAAGTGTTCAGGTGCCATCTAATTTCTTGTTTAATCCAGAACTTTGGTGTGCATTATCTTGAGGAATAGAATTTTGAAGTCCAGACAGACTAACAGAAAACTGACCCAAATGTGTGTGTTTATATTTCTGCTTTTGTTGTAAAAATCAAAGTGTGATTGCTGGTTTAAAATGGTAAAACTAATAATGTTCATGGACTCTATTATAAATTTTCTAATTGTATGGGAAGAATCCAAGAAACATAGAATTAATTGATTTGCAAATCCTCAAAGAGCTACAGGATCAGGTAGTGGTATGTTCTGATTCAACAGCATCATAATGCAGCATTTTATGTGTGTGGCTAATGGATATTTTCATGAATGTTTGCTAGCTAGTCAGCCAATACAGAGAAATATTAGGTAGGGTAATTACTCACAGTTGTGTTTAATAAAATGAGAGAAAATTATCAAATGACACTAATAATAATAATCCTAGAGCAGGCTAAATAATTCAATGATAATTACAAGTATTAATCTAGCTTTCTTCCCTGATTATGACTCTTCTCTCCTTTATCATAATGGGAGTAGCAGATTGTCTGCAATGAATTGTGAAAACCCAGCAGTGACTTTGGCAGTGAAGGCCTCCCATCAATTTTGATAGGTTAAAATGATTCTGGATGGTCTTGAGCAAATGTGTCAATTTTTTTTTCTGTGTGTGTAATAAAAGAAAGAAGCAATAGTAAATTCTTGCTGTTATTCCATGGAGCCAATAAAATCATACTGCCAACAAGAGGCTGTTGACACTGTAAGTGTGGTTAACTGTCTTGAAATACTAGGCCTGGAAATAAAATTCCAGTATTTCACATAACCTCTTTTTTTTTTTTTTTTAAGAAAAAAACAAAACAGGGACGCCTGGGTGGCTCAGTTGGTTGGACGACTGCCTTCGGCTCAGGTCATGATCCTGGAGTCCTGGGATCGAGTCCCGCATCAGGCTCCCAGCTCCATGGGGAGTCTGCTTCTCTCTCTGACCTTCTCGTTCATGCTCTCTCTCACTGTCTCTCTCTCAAGTAAATAAATAAAATCTTAAAAAAAAAAATAAAAGAGTCACTTATAAAAAAAAAAAGAAAAAAACAAAACAAAACAAAGAAACTATACTGCTTACATTTAGGGCCCTGCTGTTGTGTAACTATTTTTAAACATGTCTACTGTAAGTGTATATATATATTTTTTTTTTCTGTGCAATAAATTCATTTAGAGATAAATTTGGATTGCAAATTATTTGGGGGGAGGCATGGTATTTGTGGCTAGTCTTACAAGTAAAAAGGACTAAAAGAAAGAAGAAAAACATTTTTTATTACAGCATATTTACATCTGTCCAAAGTACTTATTTACTATAATACTGACTAATGTATAATACTGTACACAAAGAAAGAAGTTAAATGAGTTATAATTCAGTCGAAGTATAGCTGGCCATTTTAAAACTTACCACTGAATCTTTCTGGTATGAAATATGATATCTGGCAATCTGGTCCAGTTCATTACATCAGGTCATTTGTATGTTCTTATTACCATTTTGATAGCATAGCACATTTTATAACCCAGACATTTAACAATGGAACTATGATGCATGTATTTTCAAAAGTATAGACATACATGAAGCTATGAGGTCAAAAAAGATGAATGTCCGTAGTACCATATAGACTCAACAAATAAAAATGTCCAAGGCGGGGCGTCAGGGTGGCTCAGTGGGTTAAGCCGCTGCCTTCGGCTCAGGTCATGATCTCAGGGTCCTGGGATCGAGTCCCACATTGGGCTCTCTGTTCGGCAGGGAGCCTGCTTCGCTCTCTCTCTCTCTCTCTGCCTGCCTCTCCATCTACTTCTGATCTCTCTCTATCAAATAAATAAATAAAATCTTTAAAAAAAATGTCCAAGGCTCTGAGTGAGATTTATGAATATTGTATAAGATTAGGCCAACATGTGGTTTTGATATAAATCATCTGTTCTTAAATTAGAATTACAATCGTTGAGTACAGTGTTGAAAATGGCAGATAGATTTTAGCTATCTTTGCTCACTAGGGAAAATGGAAAAATGTTTAGTTTGGTCAGATTTTCACTTAACTTCTGAAAAATCTTACGTTTGAGAGAACCCTTCTGAAATAAGAATCCTTAAAGACATAACCCCTTTGGCACAAGTTTTCAAGAAACTTGTTGGATGTTGTAGACAATTATATGGCACACATACTGTTCTAGATGTTTCATGCCAATAATATGTAAGCCATACCAAGGTTACATATACATATAGAGATGTTCCTCAGCTTACAAGGGGGCTATGTACAGAGAAACACATAAAAAACTGAAAATTCATTTAATACCCCTAAACTATCAAATATCATAGCTTACCTTAAGCTTATTTAAACATACTCAGAACACTTACATTTGCCTGCATTTGGGCAAAATCATCTTAAGCAAAGCCTATTTTATAACAAAGTATCAAATATCACATGCAATTTATTAAATATTACACTACAAAAAAGAAGAATGGTTATATATAGAATGGTTGTAAGAATATCAGGTGTTCACCCCTGTAATCTTCTAGCTGACTGGGAGCTGTGGCTCACTGCCCCTGCCCAGCATCACAAGACGGCACCATACCACATGTCACTAGCCCTTTTTTATAAAGACCCAAATTCAAAATTCAAAGTACAGTTTCTACTGAATCACTTTCACTTTCACATCATTGCCAAATATATTGTAAGTTGAATCATTGTAAATCAGGAGCCATCTTATTTGAAAGTTAAATCACAGTCACCTTCATATAGGGCCATCTATGTATCTCTAAACAACATAGCATGACCTATCAACAGCAAAAAATGGATGTGAAGGGGACAATTGCTTTGCGTCAGTACTCTGAGCAGTAACATACATGGCCTTACTCACCTAGCAGAACTCCAGAGCTAGCTGATGGCAAGGAATTTTACAAATGTTTGCTGAACAGCTTAAGCACTATTATTTTTAAATTAGTGTGCATATCTGTTTTCTAAAGATATGTTAATTTATTTTATGGACTTATTACAAAACCAAATAATTTCCTCTTATTTAAGTGGCAGGTAAATAGAATTCTTTTTAATTTAAATCAAATGGCTTTTTAGGGAAAATATACTAAAAATTCTGAAACTTGTATTGCTTATGAATCTTTTATTGGAATCCTTATCAAGTTGTATTTTTCAAGTTTTTCCTAAATAATCTTCAATGAATTGAAAATATTTTTTGGATTTTATTCAAGGCTATTAACTCACAATTTCACTTTGTTAAATATAGTGCTAAACGTTCAACCAAAACGTTGTGTCTTTTTTTTTTCCACTACCACATCCTCCATCTACTGACTGGATTCTCTCCCCAACTAGCACATATATACCATTGTCTATCTTTAGGATAAGTAAGGGTCATCTTTTGTCTTTATTCTATTCCTCGCATGCTTCTGAACTTGTTGAATTTTAATATAGTCACACCATAAGCATCACATATTTGATTCCCCTTTCAATAGTAAACAGTGCACAACCAGAGCATACCTTCAAAGCTATCAATAGACTTGCTCTGATATATTATTTTTGTATTTTTGTAAATTAAAATAATTAAATTATAGAACAAGAGTTTCAGGTGGTAGGTGTTGTAAGTTTTACCCAAACTGACTTTTGTCAAACTCGTTTTTGTCATCATATATGACAAGTAGTTTTCTCACGTTTGTTTTTAGAATATCCTTGTATAATGAATATTTACACTGATATCTAGTATAAAAATCTTGCAATTTATTTTAGAAACATTAAGATATTGAAAATCAATCTATTTCTTTGATTCATTAAAGACATTTTTGGCATGTTTCCAGTACTTTCTTACTGGTTAAAAAATGAATTTGAAGTAGTCTGAATTTCATTATTATATGGCACTTTCCCTTTGATGAATACAAAGATGATATTCTATATTAGCTATCTGAGAAGAATTTGTTTTTTTAATTTTATTTATTTGTGAGTGAGAGAGAGCACAAGCAGGGGGAGCAGCAGGGTGAGGGAGAAGCAAACTCCCGGCTAAGCAGGGATTCTGTTGCAGAACTGAGTCCCAGGACCCTAAGATCATGACCTGAGCTAAAGGCTCAGGCGTTTAACTGACTGAGCCACCCAGGTGTCCCAATCTGAGAAGAGTTCTGTATGTTATTCCTATTAATATGCAGTTTAAAGTCTAGGTGATTAACTTAATATTTTAGTGGCTATTACATAGATAGCACTATGTTCCAGGCAGAGAGTAAGAAAGAAATAGTAAATCAACCATATTCTATGCATTCTAAATGAAAATAATTAATCAATCATAATAAATCCTTCTATTTATGGAATATCAACTTATAAGCTTTCCTCCATATGAAAAATGCCAAATACCAGAATAAAGGGTCATCTAATACAAATAAAGGATAGAATTAAAGAATTCTGGTAAGCCATTTAATTTTGAAAAATGGTGCTGTATTGTTGCTGAGTTGTGGTTTTCAGTTACATAATATCTGATAAGTGTAGAAGTAACATGAGTGTTACGTGAGATGAGAAATGGTTTATAATTAAGATAATTTTAAAAGTACAGATAAATACAAATTTGTAAACATAGCATTATGGAGGAATAAAAATAAATGATAGCTACACACTCTAAAGTGAATAAATCTTGGAAAGTTAATAGAGAAGTAAAACAAGGGCAGTGCAAAAAGTATGGTACATTTTTATGAAGTTCAAACAAATTCTGTGAAACCATAGATGGACTTAAAGATACTAGTATGTATCAAATATTGTAAAAATTAAGCAAGGAAATAGCAAACATAAAATAACCAAAGCATACAAACTTGGGTAGATACAATAGGTGTGATCATGTTCTACTTCAAAAAGAGATGAGTTAATAGATAAATAGAAGTAACTAGACTTTTTAGAAGTTAATAAAACTTTGCCTGTTATTTCTTAGTAATATAAAATATATGGTTTTCTAACAAAAACGTTTATCTTAAAAATATTTAAAAATAAATTTCAGGCTACTCATAAGGTTCTATTTACTTTTCCACTGAAGGAAAAGCTGGTTGTTGTAGTTGTAGTTGTTTGTTTGTTTTAGTCTCCTCCTAGTTTTTATTATTATAATGTGGAATAAGGAATGTTAGATTGAAAAGTGAATTATTTTATAGACAAAATCATTACTTGATTCACCTCCTGGTACAGCAGATGGAACTCCTGAAAATATGCCTTTTGCCTTACGGAAGAGTAACAGTTATGCTTACTTCTGAAACATACTTGGTGGTGGCCCTAAATAGTGACACCATAGTAAACATTTTGAATATTTGCAATTAATTTTTATAGTCATAGGGCTCCAAAAGGCACTGCTGGTATCTTAGCAGGTATTTCAATAAAGCTAAAAGTTGCCTGACTGTTTAAAAATATTAACAAGGCACAAAACGGCAGAAGTATTGTCCTCAGATATTATTTTTTTTCCATATGCTCCTGATTCCAGACATGACAAGTTATTTTTTTTTAATTTTTTTTATAAAAGATTTTATTTATTTATGTGACAGAGATCACAAGTAGGCAGAGTCAGGCAGAGAGAGAGGAAGAAGCAGGAACCCTGCTGAGATGAGAGCTCAATGTGGGACTCGATCCAAGGATCCTGGGATCATGACCTGGGCTGAAGGCAGAGGCTTTAACCCACTGGGCCACCCAGGCGCCCCCATGACAAGTTATTTTTGATAGATATATATACAATGTATTTTCCAGTTATAAGAAAAATGGTTCTGCTATTTATAACCTTTTTTAAAAATTACATAATTTTTTAAATTAAAATTTTATGTTTTAATGTTTTAATTTTCTTTTCTTTTTTTTAAAAGATTTTATTTATTTATTTGAAAGATGGAGATCACAAGTAGGCAGAGAGGCAGGCAGAGAGAGAGAGAGAGGGAAGCAGGCTTCCTGCGGAGCAGGGAGCCCGATGCGGGGCTCGATCCCAGGACCCTGAGATCATGACCCGAGCCAAAGGCAGCAGCCCAAACCACTGAGCCACCCAGGCACCCCAATGTTTTACTGTTCAATATACTACTTAGAATATAAAACCTATTCCATTTGGTAAGATATTTACCATTTAAAAAATGGTAATTTTCTCATAGTGTGTTCCCCTCACATTGCTTTATTTTGAATAAAAAAATTTCACAATAAACATAACTGATGCTTTCCTTTTGATTGTCCCTCTGTTGGTCATACTGTATATGAGCCATGACAATTAGTTTTACAAAATTTATTCATGTTTGTTGATATGTTTTATCATAACTAATTTTCCCTCCCTTATCTAGATTCCCCAGCTTTCAGACAGGTGGACACTTCAATAAACCATACCCAAGGGATGTATCAAGTACTTCTTAGACATCTCTCAGATCCTTGAGGTCTCATTTTACCTAGGGATTTGCAAAAGGTTCTGCCAGAGGCACCACTGTGACAACTGATGACCATGGTCTATCTCCTGCTAAGCTCAAGAGGTCACTGGTTTCCAAATTTATCTATACAATTAATGCATTCCAGCAAGTTCTTTGTTTTTTAATATTAACAAACTTACTTTAAAGTTTATATGAAGAGGCAAAGACTCACAATAGTCAACATAGTGTTGAAGGAGAACAAAGACTGAGGACTGACTTCAAAGTTTACCATAACGATGGGGCGCCTGGGTGGCTCAGTGGGTTAAGCCTCTACCTTCGGCTCAGGTCATGATCCCAGGGGCCTGGGATCGAGTCCTGCATTGGGCTCTCTGCTCAGCAGGGAGCCTGCTTCTCCTCATCTCTCTCTCTGTCTGTCTCTCTGCCTATTTGTGATCCCTCTCTGTCAAATAAATAAATAAAATCTTTTTTAAAAAAAGTTGACCATAATGATAATTGTAAGCAAGATATTGTAATACCACAGAAAGACTAGATTAAAGGAACAGAATATATATTATCAATTATATTTTATATTTAATATAAAAGCAAAAGCAATACAAGAGAGCAAAATACAATCTTTTAAACAAATGGTTCTGGAGTAATGGTGAAGCTAAATGTAAAAATATAAAATAAAATAAAATAAAATAATAAAATAAAATAAATCCAGGCAGATATCATACACTCTTCACAAAAATTAACTCAGATTGGATTATAAACCTAAACATGAAACATGTAGAAGGTAATATAGAAGAAAATTTAAATGACCTTGGTTTTGGCAATAATTTTAGCTACAAAAGCACAAGCACTGAATTTTAAAATGTCTACTCTGTGAAACACAATGCCGAGAGAATGAAAAGGCAAAGCACAGACTATGAGAAAAAATTTGCAAAATACACATCTGGCAAAGGACTGTTAATCAAAAATACACAAAGACCCCTTAAAACTCAACAATGGGGGAAAAACCTGATTAAAAACGAGCCAAAGACCTTAGCAGATACCTCACAAAAGAAAATATTACAGATGGCAAATAAGCATATAAAAAGATGCTTCACATCATATGTCATCAGGAAAATGCAAATTAAAACAAAAAAGAGACACCCGTACATACCCAGAATTCAAAACACTGAAAACAGAACACGAAATGTTGGTGAGGATGTGGAGCAACAGGAATGTTCTTCCATGTCTATTGAGAATAAAGAATGGAAAAAACTTGGCAGTTTCTTACAAAACTAAACATATTCTTGCCAGATGATTCAGCAGTAGCAGTTCTTGGTATTTATCCAAAGAAGATGAAATCTATACCCACAAAGAGGTCTATAGTAGTTTTATTCATAACTGACAAAAGCTTGGAAGCAACCAGGATATCATTCCACAGGTGAAAGGTCAAATAAAGTGTAGTACATGCAAACAATGGAATATTATTTAATTCTAGAGAAATGAATTACCAAGCCATGAAAAGATATGGATATAAATATTTAATAAATATTTGATTTTAGGCTTCTACCAGCCTATCAATAGTATTAGTATATTTTAACAGTGAATGCTCAGCATTCATGAATTTACCTAATAAAATATTTTGGGCTCAATATTTTAAATACTTCAACCTCTATGATTATATTCCTAATAATTTTGAATTGGGGTAAATAAACCTTAACTTTTTGTAACTTGTTTCAATATGCAAAAGAGCTCAATGAAATTTTAGAAAATAAAAATGTACCAAAAAAAAGTTTAGTTTACTATTGCCAAATAATTTAAAACTTTATCTTATATTCAAATACATATATTTTTCTAAATTGATTTATATGCTACTAAAACCAAAAACTTTTAGTTATACTAGATTTCATATCATGCCATCAATGCCAGAAAGCCATCTGTCGATGACTTGTCTTAGAGTTAAGATGGGCGTTATTACAATGCAAGATGGAAACAAAGATAGTATAACAATTGAGTGTTACATAACTTTTCTGTTTTGATCAAGTTACTAATCTACAAAAGGCTTTTATCGGTGACAGACTTGGGAATTTAACAAAACTTTTAAACTAGCATGTGCGACTCATTCCTAGAAAACAACACAATCAATAACACTTTATTTAGATTAAATCATAACTATTTCTCCATTTGAATAAAAAAGGTAGCAACCCCAATAAGTTTATTGAACGTGAAAAGTTGAAATGCTGTAATGCTCCTAAGGAATCAAATGATCCAGTCATGAATTACAAAAAAATGATATAAATACTAAAGTGTTTGTATAATTGTAATGTACAACTGCCCATTATCGTTCAATAGTGTAGGCTTGTACAAGAACTCTATAAAAGAACTCCACTTCTAAACTGTGGAAAATATGTTCCCTTTCTCCCTATATACAACTATTAAGCCATTCATTTAGCTTTTAAAATATCCACTTAATACAGGCCTTTTACTCATTTGAACCCGGCAGCAGGGTTCTATTCTTATTGCTTACATCTGAAGGATAGACTTCTAGCGTAAGAGGTAAAGCCCATAAAGGAGCCCAATAATAACAACAAAATACAGTTTAGTGATCCCTTACAATCTTCCAGCTACCTTTCTGAGAATACTTCAATTAATAAAACATATAAAATAGCTGACCACAAAGAGCTTACATTCTTTTGAAATATAATAGTGAAATAAACCAATAATAGAGGGGCGCTTCGGTGGCTCAGTCCATTGAGTGACTGCCTCTGGCTTGGGTCATGATCTCAGGGTCCTGGGATGTAACTCCCCAGCAGGCTTTCTAGGCAGTGGGGTGTTTTCTTCTTCCTCTGCGCACCCTCCCAATTCTCTCTCTCTCTGTCTCAAATAAGGAAATAAACCAGTAATAGAATAATGATTGATGGTTGATGGTGATAAGTGTTACAAAGAAATACAAGAAAGGTAAAAGCCATTGGAGAATGCTGGGATGAAAGTTAATTTTATTTTGTGTCGGGTGGTTATATCTCATTTAGGAGATGTTATTTGCACAAAGACCCAGGAAGTGAAGGAGGGTGTTATACAAATATTAAAGGAAAAGATTGCTCTAGGCAGAGCAAGTAAGTATATAGACTTTGTGTGAACAGCTTGTCTGTTACTTTTGAGGAAAAGCAAGGAGGCCAATGAGGAGTTCATAGTGGTGGAGAGAGGAAGAACGTATTGTACCTTCTAGTACATTGAAACGCCTTCAGTTTTTATTTAATGTGAAAGGGGAAGATACCAAAAGACTTTCAACAGCAGAATAAAATCATCTGACTTGATTTTTAGGTTAAGTTGCTGTACCAAAATAAATTTGCAGGGAGAAAGGAGTGCAGTATGTGTGGAAGTGGGGCTATCAATCAAGTCAATAATTCAGGAACATATGATGGTGTTTTTAGCATGCTGGGTGGTAATAGAAGTGGTGAGGTATGGTTTTTATTTTGTATATATTTTGATGGTGAATATTCCGGTGAACAGGATGGGGTATGTGCAGGACAGACAATATCAACATTTATTTTAGCTGCACAAACAGAAGGGTGGAGTCTTCATTCCCTGATATGGAGAGAACTCTGAGTTCAATTGTTCTTTGTCATTAAATGGCATAGTGATGATGAGGATTTAGTCAGACAGTGAAAGAGAACAGTAAGCATAGTGTTAGGCGGTAAGACATTATAATACATTTGAACAACAAAAAACGTTGTGTTGGATCATGTGTTTATGTGAGTAAATAAATAAATAAAGCTTCCTGGGCTTCTGATAGAGGTAAAGAAGACTAGTATATGATCCAAAGGGGCACGTGCACCAAATATTTATAGCGGCAATATCCACAATAGCCAAACTATGGAAAGAACCTAGATGTCCATCAACAAATGAATGGTATATATATATATATATATATATATATATATATATATATATATGATGGAATACTATGCAGCCATCAAAAGAAATGAAATCTTGCCATTTGCGATGACATGGATGGAACTAGAGGGTATTATGCTTAGCAAAATAAGTCAACCAGAGAAAGACACTATCATATGATCTCTCTGATATGAGGAACTGGAGGTGCAATGTGGGTGCTTGGGGGACAGGAAAAGAGTAAATGAAACAAGATGGGATCAGGAGGGAGACAAACCATAAGAGACTCTTAATCTCACAAAACAAACTGAGAGTTGCCGGGGGGTGGGGAGGGTAGGGAGAGGGTGGTGGGGTTATGAACATTGGGGAGGGTATGTGCTGTGGTGAGTGCTGTGAAGTGTGTAAACCTGGCGATTCACAGACCTGTACCCCTGGGGCTAATAATACATTATATGTTAATTTTAAAAAAAGAGGTTTACAGCAAAGAGTGTGTAATCAGGCATATTTTATTAAAGTAACCATGTAAAATGATGGTTGAAAATTGGAATAACAGAAAACATAAAAATTAGAGATTTTAAAAAGAGATCTGGGACAGTGTAGAGAATATAATCAATGATATTATAATAGTGTTATATGGTGACAGATGGTGGCTATATTTATAGAAATCATAGAATAATGTATGGAGATATTGAAAACCTGAAACCAATGTAACACTGAATATCACTATACTCAAATAAAAAAATAGTAAAAATAAAACATTTTATTTTAAAAAGATAAAAAGAGGGACAAGAATTTGTAAAGTGAATTTCAAAAAGCTTAAAGATGAGGCTAAGACATACTCTGAACCTTGAGGAAAACACCATTTTGAAAATTCTTCCCATTTTGAAAAAACTCAAATGAATCAATACCATAAAAGAACCCATTTTAACTGAGAGATGTAATGAATGCTCAAGAAATAATTTTATGACAGGATAATTCTTCCCTATGAAACAGCATACAGAAACCAGTGGAAACACCTGGAAGCAAAATAAACTATACTGAAAATAAGAATTAGGAAAAAGATAAATGATGAAAGATAAGAAAATTAAAACTGCGAGAGAGACCTAGTGAATAGAATTTTTAGCTTGTGGTTTAATGTTTTTGAGGATAATCTAGAGTTCATAACTGCCTTGAGACAGGCTGGTTGTAGGCAGTTTAGGCAGACCCCTAAGACAGGCCTACTTTGGGCAGGTGGTGTTGGAGGAGGCCATTGGGCTGGACAAAGACAAATCCAACCATTTGACTAAAGTGTCTGTGAAGATGTTGAAGTCAGATGCAACAGAGAAAGACCTGTTAAACCTAATCTCAGAAATGGAGATGATGAAGATGTTTGGACACCATCATCCTGCTGGGTCCTGCACACAGGATGGTCCTTCGTACACTTTCATGGAATATGCCTCCAAAGACAACATACAGGAGTACCTGCAGGCCCAGAGGCCTCCTGACCTGGAGTACTGTTACAATATCAGCCACAATGCAGCAGAGCAACTCTCCTCCAAGGACCTGGTATCCTGTGCCTATCAGGTAGCCTGAGGCATGGAGTACCTTGCCTCCAAGAAGTGCATACACCAAGACCTGGCCACCAGGGAAGTGCTGGTGACAAAGGACAACATGATAAAGATCTCAGACTTCAGCCTTGCCAGAGATATCACCACATCAGTTACTATAAAAAGACAACCAACAGTGGACTGCCTGTGAAGTGGATGGTCCCTAAGGCCATGTTTGACCAGAGCTACATCCACCAGAGTGACTTCTGGTCTTTTGGGGTGATCCTGTGCAAAATCTTCAATCTGGAAGCCTCCCATATCCTGGAGTGCCTGTGGAGGTGGCTTTCAAGCTGCTGAAGGAGTCATTTGATGGATAAGCCAATAAGTGCACCAGAGAGTTATACACAATAATGAGGGGTGGCTGGCATGTGGTTCCTTCAAGCTGCTGGTAGAAGACCTGGATCATACTGTGGCCTTGACCTCCAACCAGGAGTACCTGTACCTGTCCTTGGCCCTGGAACAATACTGTCTATGCTTTCCCAACACCTGAAGCTCAACCTGCTCCTCAGAGAAGAATTCCACCTTCTCTCATGTGCCGTTGCCCAGGGAGGCCTATCTGCCCTGACACCCAGCCCAGCTTGCCAATGGTGGACTCAAATGACTAGTATCCCTATTACTCCTGTCCAGATTCCGTCATAAGCTGTAACCCTTAGCCCCCACCCTCCCTGCAAGACTCACTGCCTTCTCCTTTGTCCCTTTCCTACTGGCAGGAGCCAGCTGCCTACCTGAGGCCTTCACCCCTTGAAGTTCACCTCTCTTCCCCTTCCTCTTCCTCCTCCTTACAACCTGCTCATGAAAGAAAGACACAGAGAGGCAGGTACTTGCTCGTGGCTACTTCCTTCCCACCCATATGTTGGACCAAGACCCCTCCCTGGCATCTGGTACTGCCTGGACGTCGAGGGAGTGGGAGATGAGGCATGCCAGTCAAAGCTGTTGGAGCTTTCCTGTTTTGGTTTTGTCTGCTTAGCATAACATGTAAGACTGAGTTCTGGTGGCAGGGACCTAGTCCTTGGGGCTATAGCACTAGCGAGGGGAGGTCAACTTCTGTGGGCCTTGGCTAAGAGCAACCCCTTCTCCAGAGATATGGTGCCAAGGGCTTATGAATTTTGATACTAATTTGCTTTGCTGACCAAATATCTGGTATCCAAAGATGGGAAGGCAAAGGCTGAAAGCAGTGTTGTGACCATGGGGTCCAGCCCCAAACTATGAAGAAAACACAAAGTGTATAAATCTGAGTAAGTATATATTTACACACCTTTTTAAATAGGTTGTTATCAAAGACTTAATCAATGGGTAATATGCTCCTCGTGGCTGGGAAGCATCAGTTGCCATATATTAAAAACAAAGAAAAGAGGTGTCTGGGTGGCTTCCTCCATAAGTGTCCCTTCTTTTCAGGTCATGATCCCAGGGTCCTGGGATGGAGCCCCACATCAGGCTCTCTGCTCAGTGGGAAACCTGCTTCTCCTTTTCCCTCTGCCCTGCTTATAGTTCCTCTTCCTATCTCTCTGTCTCTCAAATAAATAAAATATTTAAAAAAAAGGAAGAAACAAAATGTTTTTAAAAGGTCTTTTTTTAAAAAAATTTTCTAGGGGTGCCTGGATGACTCAGTTGTTTAAGCAGATGTTTGCCTTTGGCTGAGGTCATGATTCCAGTGTACAGGGCTCCAGCCCTGCATGGGACTACTTGCACCCCAAGGAGCTTGCTTCTTCCTCTCCCTTTGCACGTGATTCCCCCCGCTTGTGCGCTTCCACTCTCTCTCTCTCTCTTTCTCTCTCTTGCTGTCAATAAACAAAATAAAATCTTTTCTTAAATAAATAAATAAATAAATAAATAAATAAATTTCTAAACCTACTTTCAGTTTAGGTCCCTTAACAAAAATTGCTACTGCTTCATTTAAAAAAAAAAAAAAGATAATTTAGAAATGTGCTTCCAGAGCTAAAAAGCTGTTTTGTTTTTTTTTTTGTCAGGATTAAATATAGAAGTGCTTTAAAAAGTAAAAGAAAAAATATGCTATATTAACACTAATCACACTATAACTTTGGTGGTTATATCAAGATAATGAAAAGTGATTTTAAAGCAAATTTCATTATCAGACATAAAGATCAAGTCAAAATTACAGAATAGTAAAAGGATGAATTCCTCAGGGAGTATAATAATTCTTGACTTTTAATACTTAATAACAGATTTGGGGATATATAGGGAAAAACTAAGAACAAAAATCATAACTTCTACCTTAGAAGAGAAATGGAAAAAAATTTCAACACCTTTATTTTAAGATTATATAGACAAATGGTCATCAAATTGGTAAGATATGTAAGACTTGAACAAAATTATCAACTAACTAGATATGCTTGATATTACAGAACACTCCCAACAACCGCAGACTACATATATCTTAAGCCATGATTTTCTTTGCAAAGGTCAACATTGATAATGTTCTAGTCATTCCTCCGTGTACCAGGAAAGAAGTAGCACTATCTTGAAAGACACAGCTATCAAAGCTCCATTGAGAAACCGTAAAGATGGAGAAGGGATTTGCAAATTATATATCTGATAATGGACATCTACTCTGATTATTAAAAAAATGAATAAAAATAAAAAACCTTACTAATAACCACACAGAGTATCCAATTTTACATGTGAAGAAAATTATTGCAGAGACATGTCACCAAAAGGATATGGATGGCTTATAAGCACATGACAAATTTCTCAACATTTAGACATTAAAGAAATACGAATTAAAATCATAATGAGACATGCTTACATATCTATTAGAATGGCTAAAATTATAAAGGCTAATTGTACTTCGTCTGAGCTAGATTGAGAAGCAACAAAAAATCTAAACTGTTGTTGGCATATATCATGATACCACCACTTTGGAAAATATCTGCCATATAATAGGTTCAGTAGACAATTTGTAAATTTCAGAAAAAAATAATGTTGAGAGTATACTGAATTTCATAAGTCATTTCAATATTTTTTTTCAAAAAATAAACTATGTAAAACATACCTTAAATTTACTTTCAAAATATTTTATAGCATATAATGGACAATATACATAAGCCTTAAAGAAACAATCATATAAATAACCATTTCATACCTACTTAAAAACTGCATAATACCCCACTCCTAGATCCTCTCTGAATGCTCTAAAATAACCCTTCAAAGGAAATACATTTTTAAAAATAACAGATTTTTGTTGGCAAATATTTTAATAAATAAAAGTTTCATTCATCTACGTAGATCATAATAAATGTTTTTAATAAGCATGAAATTATAACTCTGAAGTGTGCTAAAATGAAACCACCTGCTAAGGGTGAGAGAACAAAAATAAACATCATTTTTCCAAATAAGAGGAATTTATTACCTTTGAATCAAAGCATGTGGATTTGTTCAAACTGGCAATAAAGGAATATGGAAACACAAAAAATAGAAAGTCATATTTTAGATTTCTAAAAGACTTCAAAGTGAAGAGTATACATTTTTTAAATGTTACCTAATGCTACATAATGACAAGATGACAGGTTGTGACAAATAGCTTTTTAAAAGCTCTACTCATAATGGAACGGAAGGTGTCATTTCCCTATAATTTTATATATGTCATTAATTTACTATATCTGGATACAACATATTACCAAACAGATGTTTATCAAATACTAAATCATTTTTAATGGAACATAATAATTTGAACCTACATCTATTAATCATTTTTTTCGATCAAACATTTATAGTCTTGCTAAACATTTTATCAGTTGTCAACAAAATTAAAAAACAAAAGGATAAAAAGTCGTGTTTGGAAAAGTAGATTATTGTTGAAATTTGCATTTAAATGAAAATATTTGCTGATATTTTTAAAACTTTAAATGTAATTTTATATATATCTGACCTATCAAATGATATAAAATTTTTGGATACTTAATATAGTTTGGGGCACATGGTAAGCAATAATCAATTTTTTTGTTGATCCAAGTGTTCTTGTAACATTTTTTTAATTAATCTAGGACCATAATTTATAGTTCTAAGATTTTTCCACCCCCCCATTTTAATATCTCTTAAGGTGGCACTCACCTTGCACTTGATGACATATCCTAGTTTAACTGACAGCATTTCTCTTTCTTAGTCGAACATAAACTATAGTGCATCTTACCCTTGATGAAAGCTAGGATGCAATTAAATACTCTATTATGGTTACGATTCTGATATTTGAAATCCTCCGGTAGCTCCCTGTGCCCCCACAGTGTAGTACCTCACCTCCTCGCCATAGTATACAAACGATCTCACCCCCAGTGTTAACCCCGGGGCTCAGCCTCCATCCCCAGGTGATGCTGCCAGATCAGCTGTCGGTTGTCATGAACTTGCTGTAGTTTCCCGAATGCACTGTGCTGCCTCCTGGCACTTTGAAACTTGACACACTCATCCACATTCTTCGCTTTGCCCTTGTCTATCACCTCCCCTGAAAATTGTTCCTATGTGGCTTTTCCCAGCTCCAACCTACCCTTGGCAGTCTTTTATCTCCCTGTGGTAAAGCCTGTCACACTGCACCATGGACATGCCCGTTGTCCCCCTGAGAAGAGAAAAGGGACAGTGAGGGCCCCCCAGCATTTTCAGCTCTAGTGCCGAGCCCCATGCCTGGTTTGCAGGAAATGCCAGATCATGAAGACAAACGGAGATCATCCTCTGGCTAAAACCAGCTCTTCTTTGCCTACCGCAGGATCTGGATCAATAAAGAGCAGCCAGTTATTATTGCTGTTTTTCTAGTGATTTTTACCCCATATATTTCCCAGGTCTTTACTCTTTTTGTAGCACTTTAATTCAGGCTTCAACCACTTCCTAGTCAGATCAGGTGAAATCATTTTCCTTCCCATACCCTCGATGTATTTCACATCTAGTAATTCTTTTTTTAAAGATCTTATTTACCCATTTGACAGACAGATCACAAGTAGGTAGAGAGGGAGGCAGAGAGAGAGGGGGGAAGCAGGCTCCCCGCTGAGCAGAGAGCCCGATGTGGGGCTCCATCCCAGGACCCTGAAATCATGACCTGAGCCGAAGGCAGAGGCCTAAACCACTGAGCCACGCAGGAGACCCCATATCTGGTAATTTTTAATCAACGTGGATTTGCTGCATCAAATAGTTCCTTCTTCTTCAAATATAAATATATAAATATATTGATCAAGTCACTCGCATGTCTTAGGAGAATGTCATGCCTTTAGTAGGAAACTTTAAATCTTGGCCATTGGTTTTGATTTTTGATTTTTGTTTTGGTTAGATTTGGTTCGGTTTTTATAATTTTAAAAATGTCTCCAGCCCTGGGCTCTGTCTGACCTGACTGCTTTCAGCTATTTCTGCAACAAAATCGTCCAGGCAGCGAAAACTCTCCCTGTTTACAGTGGCGCCCCCTTCTGAACACTTTGTTAATAAAAAGCTTTTTTTTTTTTTTTTTTTTTTGGCTATGATAAATGTGGAACAACAATGAGGTATTTCAAAGAGGTGAATGACAGATAAATTTCTCTAAGGGTAGCGTGAGGGTACTCAAAAAGGAACTTGACAAGGCTTTTAAAGATATCGACAATCATTATAACATAACGTGACTGATTGTTACCGTGCTCTTAACTGGGCAAACACTTGTTGGCTTCCAAGAAAGACTAACATAGTTGAGATGGTTCTAGCGGCCTTCTAGCACAGGGTCTCATGAGGCAGGGATTCTAGCCACTGGCTGTGCAAGACATGAGGCCTGTTAGTGATTCTATTTTTTCCTCTGCAGAATAGGTCTTTCTACATTCCAGGTCCTTTCTACCCCAATAAATAATGCTGCGATTCTCTCAGTGAGTTGTACTTTTGGTTTAAACAGCCAACTGTCTCTTAAAAAGCACTTTTGTTTAAATTCCTTTAAAAAAGTGTTTTTAAAAAAAATCTTTTTTTTATTTTTTATTTTTTAATCCCATATGTTTACTCTGATCGTGGAACTTTGTCATTATGACATTCTCACCTGATTAAAATATTCATCATCAGCACCTACTGCTCTCCTCTCCTGGTGGTCTCTCTGGAAGGGGACTTCTCTAGCTCTTCTAGCAGGAGATGGGCACTTCCCCTCTACCCCTGTTGCCGGACCAGCCTTACCTATCCTGCAGGGTCAGGTCATTCTGGCCTTTTATCTGTTGTTCTCTTCTGAGTGGTTAGTTTTTCATAGATACCGTGCTTTCCTTTTGTCAGGATTTACCCTGGACTATGAAAACCCTTTTCTTGTGCCAGTGAAGCCTAAGAAACAGTCCTGATGAGAGAACCAGGAACTCGAACAGATCATATTTATCCTGAATGTTCTGTCCAAAATGAAAAAAACATTTCTGAGGAGCCTCAAGATCTCTGAGAAGGGAAGTTTCACCAACTCTGTCATGTAGGGGCATCAATTCCGATTCTGTGTCAATTGTCCTACTTTCCCAGCTAGTAATTGTCTACCTCTCAAAGCCCACTCTCAACCGTTTCCTCTCTCAAAGGCAGTTGCTCTTAGAGTCTTCACATGGCACCTGGGGCCTGCTGGTCGTTGGCTATTGCGCTCTGTACTTTGGGTCTAACAGCTGCGCGGCATCAAGATGAGAACGTCTCTTGTTCTAATACTTAATATAGTTTGGGGCACATGTTAAAAAATAATCACTTTTTTAGTTGATCCAAGTGTTAGAACTTTCCTTAATTATTCTAGTACCACAATTTACTTTTCTAAGATTTGCCCCCCATTTTAATATCTCTTAAGGTGGCACTCACCTTGCACTTGATGACATATCCTAGTTTAACTGACAGCATTTCTCTTTCTTAGTCTAACATAAACTATAGTGCATCTTACCCTTGATGAAATCTAGGATGCAATTAAATACACTATTATGGTTACGATTCTGATATATGAAATCCCCCGGTAGCTCCCTGTGCCCCCTCAGTGTAGTACCTCACCTCCTCGCCATAGTATACAAACCATGTCACCCCCAGTGTTAACCCCGGGGATCAGCCTCCATCCCCAGGTGATGCTGCCAGATCAGCTGTCAGTTGTCATGAACTTGCTGTCGTTTCCCGAATGCACTGTGCTGCCTCCTGGCACTTTGAAACTTGACACACACATCCTCATTCTTCGCTTTGCCCTTGTCTATCACCTCCCCTGAAAATCTGTTCCTAAGTGGCTTTTCCCAGCTCCAACCTACCCTTGGCAGTCTTTTATCTCCCTGTGGTAAAGCCTGTCACACTGCACCATGGACATGACCATTGTCCCCCTGAGAAGAGAAAAGGGACAGTGAGGGCCCCCAAGCATTTGCAGCTCTAGTGCAGAGCCCCATGCCTGGCTTGCAGGAAATGCCAGATCATGAAGACAAACGGAGATCATCCTCTGGCTAAAACCAGCTCTTCTTTGCCTACCGCAGGATCTGGATCAATAAAGAACAGCCAGTTATTATAGCTGTTTTTCTAGGGATATTTCCCCCATATATTTCAGGGGTTTCTGGTTAGCCCCAGAGGGCAATGATTTTTCTTCTGGAGGGCAGGCAGAGGGCTGCATTGTAGTTCTGGAATTGCCAAACTGGAGGGCTTGTGGGCCAGGAGTTGAGGACAGAAGTCTGAGAACACAAGCAACCTTAGGGTCTGGGCAAGGGCATGGCAGGTACGCTCTGCAGATGAAACAAGATCTCGTGCATTTGAAATCAGGTGAGGATCTGAGAAACGCTCAGGTTGGAGTATTTGTCCCTTATGGCCCTCTTCATGAAGAGGTGGTGGATCACGAGGCCATGGAATTTTTTCCACGATGGGAGTTGTGAGATGCTCCAAACTGTAAAGATTCTTCTGCAGAGCGATTGAGACCTGTTGGTTGGCTCCAGGACTTCTCATACGGATCGATTCCGAGTAGGTTTCTAAGGATGGATGGCTGGGAAGCCCGACTCTCATTCCTCTTGTGTCCTAGTGACAAGACAGGTTAGATCTGCTGGATCAGGGGGAGAAAATGATAGGGTTGAGTTGAAATGGACTCTCTTGTGGATGGGTCCTAATGTGGGTTTGTGTCCATGGAGAACTTGGAATGAGGCAGTGGCACAGGGTCCCTGAAGGGTTCTCCTAACCAGAGGCTTTGACTCAGCTCCAACGTGCAAGATTCCCACGTGGAGACGAGATTTCTTCTGATGGGTGCCTCAAGAAACAGCCATATGCTGCTATTGGAATCCAGGCCTCTGAGGAGAGAGGCCTGGACAACAAAGCAATGGATCCGATTAGGATCTAGGGGCCTGCTCACTGCAATTTACCTCTGGGGACATCTGTCCACGGGTCTAAGTGCAGGTAGATGCTCAGCTGGTGTCAGACCGCCCTTGTTTTCCTGGGCAGTCAACACTATTGGGATGGCCCCGGGCACTTTGGAGGTTTATCATCCTATTTCTAGGTTTGTGGCCAATGGAATGGGCAGAATTCCCAGGTACAGTCCTCAGGTTTGGCTCCAAGAACCTGTGCCTGTAGGTTTTGTGGGCCAGGGCTGTGGGGACAGTTGTCTGAAAACACAAACTCGGCTTAGGTTTCGGGTCGTAGGTATTGCAGGACTGATCTACAGACAGTGAGGAGAACTCTTCACGATATGAAAAAGGGGGCAAATGTGAGACGCTTGCTCAAGATTTTGTCTCTGGATATTGTTTCACTGATGGCCGTGGAATGTCTGGGTGGCCTCATGGGCCATGGACGAGTCTTCCTCTCTGGGCATTTGGCCCGATCCGAAGAGTTTGGGGTTATTCTTTGAGATGGGAGGAGTTGGTTTTGTTTTGTTTTTACCTCAGGTGTCCCACCAAAAGAGAGTTTCCAGAGCAGAGCCCTGGGGAGGGGCGAGGGGACAACCAGAAAGCTGGTTAAAACTTGGGGCCTAGGGGCATGGCAAGCCCATTATGACGTCTAATGGTCCAGCCACTGAGAGGACTTACTAGAGGACAGGACTCACGCTGAGGGTCACAATGCGAGTTTGTGCCCTCTTCGTACTTAAGGATTGGCGGGGCATAATGTGTCAGGGTAAGGGTCAGTGTCAGCGTTTGGGTTAGGGTTTGGGGCAGGCTCACAGTCAGTGTCAGGGTCAGGGTTAGTGGTTACTGTTAGGGTTATCCCCGCTCCTGGGTCATGGACCCATCCGTTCAGGGTCTCAGGATAAACCCTGTGCAGAAGGGTGTAGACCCTCCACCCGATCCCACTTAACCAGCCTTAAACTGGTGTGTGAACATAACTTGCCCACCAGACATCTAAACCCTCATCAGCCTGATCCTGCTTGGGGCATCTCCTCCCACGATGGCATGGCAAGGTCCTCTTTACACACAGACACACAGACACCCAGAGGCACACACACACACACAGAAACGGGGAAGAGACCTAGGGCTACACCCGTGGATCAGAAGGTGTGGGACTCTCTGACTCTGAGCCCCCTGGTGTCACCTTTTGATTTTATTAGCCAAAGGGTCTGAGGCATTGGGGAAACATGATATGACCTGAAGGGAGGTGACGTGTCTGGCGGGCGAGCTCTCTTCTCCCTGCATCCTCTCGGCTTCAGTACAGCAGAAGAACATGTCGCTTCCTTTAGGATGTGCCTAGAAATGAGCTGGGCAGGGGGTTTTTCTCTGTAATGGGTTGCCTGGATACGTGGGTTCCAATTCCGTTGGGCTCTGTCGTCAGGGAAGTGAGGTCACCACTGCCTGGGGGCTCCTTACCGAACTTCCTGCTGTACGAGAGCCCCCTGAGCCACCGGTGTGCAAGCTGCTCAGGCTCACACTCCACTCAATGCAGTGCCCATCCAGTGACCCCCATTCAGACTCCACCCAGCCCTTGGGAGGCCTGGGTGCAGCTGTTGTCCCCGCTGGAGGCAACAGAGCTGGGTTTAGACTAGGTTAGTGTTAGGGTTAGGGTTAACAAAGACTTAGGGTCAGGGTTAGGTTTAGACGTCGTTGGGGTCAGCGTTAGCTTAAGGCTTAGGGTAGGGGTCAGGGTTAGGGTTAGGTTCATGGTTAGGTTTAGGGTCAGGCTCACAGTAGGGTCACGGTTAGCGTAACGGTCAGAGTCAGGGTCAGGGTCAGTGTTAGGGTGACAGTTAGGTTTAGGGTCAGGTTCAGGGTCATGGTCAGATTTAGGGTCAGGTTCAAGTTTTGGTTTGGGGGCAAGGTTCATGTCAGTGTTAGGGTTAGGTTTGGGACAGGTTTAGTGTCAGGGTTAGGGTCAGGGTCAGGGTTGGGTTCATGGTTATGGTAAGGTCAGCTTGATGTTTAGGATCTGTTTTATGAGTAGGTTCAGAATCAGGGTTAGCTTTAGGGTTACGATTCTGTTCAGGATCTTGGATTGGTTCAGAGTTAGGTGTACATTCAGGGTTAGGGTCAGTGTTAAGGTCAAGGCCAGGGTAAGGTTTAAGTTTAAGGTCTGACATAGGCAAAGTTCAGAGATAGGGTTATGATCAGGGTCAGGAAGAGGGTCAGGATTATTGTTAAAGTGGGGTTAGGGTTAGGGCTAGGTAGGTTGAGGGTTAGGGTTAGACCAGGTTAGGGTCAGTGTCAGTGATAATGTTAGGGGTTAGTTTTAGGGTTAGGTTCAGCATTAGGTTTCGGGTCAGGGCCCGTGTTAGTGTCAGGGTCAGGGTTACGTTTAGGGTTAGAGTTAGGGTCAGGCTCACATTCAGTGTCAGGGTTATGGTTAGGGTCAGGGTCAGGGTCACTGTTAGGGTCAGGGTTACGTTTCTGGTGTTTGCCTGGGTCAGGGTCAGGGGCAAGTCTAGGGCCAGTGTCAGGTTTACGGTCAGGATCAGGTATTGTTTTAATGTCCACATTCGGGTCAGCGACAGGGTTATATCGTTGTCAGTGTTAGGGTCATGGTTAAGTTTCGGCTCAGGGCCAGGATCAGGTATAGGGTCAGGGTCTGGTATAGGCAAAGTTCAGAGATAGGGTTATGATCATAGTCAAGTATAGGGTCAAAGTTAAAGTTAAAGTTTAGGGTTAGTGCTAGGGTTAGCGTTTGGTTGACGGTTCGGGTTAGAACTTGTTAGGATCAGGGTCCGTGGTAGGGTTAGGGATAGTGTTAGGGTTGGGTTCAGTGATAGGATTCTGGGGAGGGCCCGTGTTAGTGTCAGGGTCAGGGTTGCATTTAGGGTTAGAGTTAGGGTCAGGCTGACAGTCAGGGTCAGGTTTAGCGTTCAGGTCAGGGTCAGGGTCACTGCCAGGGTCAGGGTTAGATTTATGGTCATGGTCTGGTTCAGGGTCAGGGTGAAGTCTTGGGCCAGTGTCAGGTTTACAGTCTGGATCAGGTATTGGTTTAAAGTCCACATTCAGGTTAGCGACAGGGTTATGTAGTGGTCAGTGTTAGGGTCATGGTTAGGTTTAGGCTCAGGGCCAGGGTCACGTATAGGGTCAGGGTCTGGTATAGGCAAAGTTCAGGGTTAGGGTTATAATCATAGTCAGGTATAGGGTCAGGGTTATTGTTAAATTTAGGGTTAGTGTTAGGGTTAGCGTTTGGTTGACGTTTAGGGTTAGAGCTTGTTAGGATCAGGGTCTGTGGTAGGGTTAGTGGTTAGTGTTAGGGTTGGGACCAGCGATAGGATTCGGGGGAGGGCCCATGTTAGTGTCAGGGTCAGGGTTACATTTAGGGTTAGTGTTAGGGTCAGACTCACAGTCAGGGTCAGGTTTAGTGTTCAGGTCAGGGTTGGCGTCACTGTTAGCGTCAGGGTTAGATTTATGGTCATGGTCTGGGTGAGGGTCATGGTGAAGTTTAGCGCCAGTGTCAGGTTTAGGGTCAGGTATAGGTATTGGTTTAAAGTCCACATTCAGGTCAGGGACAGGATTGTGTAGTGGTCAGTGTTAGTGTCATGGTTAGGATAAGGGTCAGGGTCAGGGTCAGGTGAAGGTCAGGGCCAGGGTCAGGTTTAGGGTCAGGCTTTGGTATAGGGTCAATGTTTGGTTCAGTGTCACAGTTAGGTTTGTCGGTAGCGTTTGGGATTGGGGTTAGAGTTAGAGTTAGAAGTAGGGTTATGGTTAGGGTTAGCATTAGACAACGTAAGGTCAGGGTTAGGATTTGGTTTAGGGTAGGGGTTAGTGTTAGGGTCAGGGTCAGCGTTAGGTTTAGGTTCAGGGTATGTATTAGGGTCATGGTTAGAGATACATTTAGGTTTAGGGTTAGGGTCAGGCTCACAGTCACGGTCATGGGTAAAGTTAGGGTCAGGGTTATGTCAGCATCAGGGTTAGGATTAGGGTCATGGTCAGGGTCATGGTTAGTTATGAGTCTTGGTTAGAGTAATATCAATGTTAGGTTTAGGTTCAGGGACCATATCAGGGCCAGTGTCAGGCTTAGGTTTAGGTTTAGGGTTCCGGTCAGGATCACAGATAGGGTCAGGGTCAGGGTCAAGGTTTGGGTTAGGGTTTGGGGAAGGCTCATAGTCAGTGTCAGGGTCAGGATTAGTGGTTACTGTTAGGGTTAGCCCCGCTCCTGGGTCATGGACCCATCCGTTCAGGGTCTCAGGATAAACCCTGGGCAGAAGGGTGTAGACCCTCCACCCGATCCCCCTTAACCAGCCTTAAACCGGGGTGTGAACATAACTTGCCCACCAGACATCTAAACCCTCATCAGCCTGATCCTGCTTTTGGCATCTCCACCCACGATGGCATGGCCAGGTCCTCTTTACACACAGACACACGGACACCCAGAGGCACACACACACACACACACACACACACACACAGATCTGGAGGAGACCTAGGTCTACACTGGTTGATCATAAGGTGTGGGACTCTCTGTCTCTGAGCCCCCTGGTGTCACCTTTTGATTTTTTTAGCCAAAGGGCCTTGGGCGTTGGGGAAACCTGATATGAACTGCCATGGAGGGGATGTATCTGGCGGGCGTGCTCTCTTCTCCCTGCATCCTCTCGGCTTCAGTACAGCAGAAGAACATGTCGCTTCCTTTAGGATTTGCTTTGAAATGAGCTTGGATGGGGGATTTTCTCTGTAATGGCGTGCCTGGATACAAAGGTTCCAATTCTGTTGGGTTCTGTCGTCAGGTAAGTGAGTTCAACACTGCCTGGGGGCTCCTTACCAAACTTCCTGCTTCACCAGAGCTCCCTGAGCCACCGGTCCCAAGCTGCTCAAGGCTCACCCGCCACTTAATGCAGTGCCAATCCAATGACCCCCATACAGCCTCCCCCAAGCTCCTGGGAGACCTGGGTGCAGCTGTTCTCCCCGCTGGAGGCAACAGAGCTGGGTATAGACTAGGTTAGTGTTAGGGTTAGGGTTAAGAAAGACTTAGGATCAGGGTTAGGGTTAGACGTCATTGGGGTCAGGGTTAGCGTAAGGCTTAGGGTAGGGGTCAGGGTTAGGGTTAGGTTCATGGTTAGGTTTAGGGTCAGGCTCACAGTAGGGTCACAGTTAAGGTTATGGTCAGAGTCAGGGTCAGGGTCAGTGTTAGTGATGGTTAGGTTTAGGTTCAGGTTCAGGGTCATGGTCAGATTTAGGGTCAGGTTCAAGTTTAGGTTTGGGGGCAAGGTTCATGTGAGGGTCAGGGTTAGGTTTGGGACAGGTTTAGTGTCAGGGTTAGGTTCAGGTTCAGGGTTAGGTTCATGGTTATGGTAAGGTCAGCTTTATGTTTACGTTCTGTTTTATGTGTAGGTTCAGGATCAGGGTTAGCTTTAGTGTTATGATTCTGTAAGGATCATGGATTGGGTGAGAGTTAAGTTTACAGTCAGGGTTAGGGTCAGTGTTAAGGTCAAAGCCATGGTCAGGTTTAAGGTTAAGGTCTGACGTAGGCAAAGTTCAGAGTTAGGGTTATGATCAGGTTCAGGGAGAGGGTCAGGATTATTGTTAAAGTGGGGTTAGGGTTAGGGTTAGGGTTAGAGGTAGGTTGAGGGCTAGGGTTAGACCGGGTTAGAGTCAGGGTCAGTGATAATGTTAGGGGTTACTTTTAGGGTTAGGTTCAGCGTTAGGTTTTGGGTCAGGGCCCGTGTTAGTGTCAGGGTCAGGGTTATGTTTAAGGTTAGAGTTAGGGTCAGGCTCACAGTCAGGGTCAGGTTCAGTGTTCAGGTCAGGGTCGGGTCACTGTTAGATTCAGGGTAAGATTTACAGAAACAGCTGAAAGCAATCAGGTCAGACAGAGCCAAGGGCTGGAGGGATTTTTAAAATGACAAAAACCGAACCAAATCTAACCAAAACAAAAATCAAAACCAATGGCCAAGATTTCAAGGTTGCTAATAAAGGTATGACATTCTCCTAAGACATGCGAGTTGCTTGATCACTTTATTTATATATTTATATTTGAAGAAGAAGGAACTATTTCATGCAGCAAATCCACGTTAGTTAAAAATTACCAGATATGGGGGCTCCTGGGTGGCTAAGTGGTTTAGGTCTCTGCCTTCGGCTCAGGTCATGATTTCAGGGTCCTGGGATGGAGCCCCACATCGGGCTCTCTGCTCAGCGGGGAGCCTACTTCTCCCCTCTCTCTCTCTGCCTCCCTCTACCTACTTGTGGTCTGTCTGTCTAAAAGGTAAATAAGATCATTGAAAAAAGAATTACTAGATGTGAAATACATCGAGGGTATGGGAAGGAAAATGATTTCACCTGATCTGACTAGGAAGTGGTTGAAGCCTGAATTAAAGTGCTATAAAAAGAGTAAAGACCTGGGAAATATATGGGGTAAAAATCCCTAGAAAAACAGCAATAATAACTGGCTGCACTTTATTGATCCAGATCCTGCGGTAGGCAAAGAAGAGCTGGTTTTAGCCAGAGGATGATCTCCGTTTGTCTTCATGATCTGGCATTTCCTACAAGCCAGGCATGGGGCTCTGCACTAGAGCTGCAAATGCTGGGGGCCCTCATTGTCCCTTTTCTCTTCTCAGGGGGACAACGGGCATGTCCATGGTGCAGTGTGACAGGCTTTACCACAGGGAGATAATAGACTGCCAAGGGTAGGTGGGAGCTGGGAAAAGCCACTTAGGAACAGATTTTCAGGGGAGGTGATAGACAAGGGCAAAGCGAAGAATGAGGATGAGTGTGTCAAGTTTCAAAGTGCCAGGAGGCAGCACAGTGCATTCGGCAAACTACAGCAAGTTCATGACAACCGACAGCTGATCTGGCAGCATCACCTGGGGATGCAGGCTGAGCCCCAGGGTTAACACTGGGGGTGAGATGGTTTGTATACTATGGCGAGGACGTGAAGTACTACACTGTGGGGGCACAGGGAGCCCCCGGATGATTTCAAATATCAGAATCTTAACCATAATAGAGTATTTAATTGCATCCTAGCTTTCATCAAGTGTAAGATGCACTATAGTTTATGTTCGAAAAGAAAGAGAAATGCTGTCAGTTGAACTAGGATATGTCATCAAGTGCAAGGTGAGTGCCACCTTAAGAGATATTAAAATGGGGGGGGGATAAAGCTAAGAACAAGTAAATTGTGGTAGTAAAATAATTAAGAAAGATCCAACACTTGGATCAACTAAAGAAGTGATTATTGCTTACCATGTGCCCCAAACTATTTTAAGTCCGAGAACAAGAGACGTGCTCATCTTGATGCCCCGCAGCTGTTAGACCCAAGGTACAGAGGGCAGTAGCCAACGACCAGCAGGCCCCAAGTGCCATGTGCAGACTCTAAGAGCAACTGCCTTTGAAAGAGGAAACGGTTGAGAGTGGGCTTTCTGAGGTAGAGAATTACTAGCTGGGAAAGTAGGACAATTGACACAGAATCGGAATTGATGCCCCTACATGAAAGAGTTGGTGAAACTTCCCTTCTCAGAGATCTTGTGGCTCCTCAGAAACGAATTTTTCATTTTGGACAGAACATTCAGGATAAATATGATCTGTTTGAGTTCCTGGTTCTCTCATCGGGACTGTTTCTTAGGCTTCACTGGCACAAGAAAAGAATTTGGATAATCCAGTGTAAATCGTGATAAAAGCAAAGCACGGGATCTATGAAAAACTAACCACTCAGAGGAGAGGAACAGATAAAGGGCCAGGCCGACCGGACCCTGCAGGATAGGTAAGGTTAGTCTGGCAACAGGGGTAGAGGGGAAATGCCCATTTCTGGCTAGATGAGCTAGAGAAGACCCTTCCGGAGAGACCACCAGGAGAGGAGAGCAGTAGGTGCTAATGATGAAGAATATTTTAATCAGCAGAGATGGTCAAAATGACAAAGTTCCATGATCAGAGTAAACATATGGGATTTAAAAATAAAAAATAAAAAAATTTTTTAAAGGACTTTTTTTTTAAAAGGAATTTAAACAAAAGACCTTTTTAAGAGACAGTTGGCTGTTTAAACCAAATATACAACTTACTGAGAGAATCGCCGCATTATTTATTGGGGTAGAAAGGACATGGAATGTAGAAAGACCCATTCTGCAGAGAAAAAATTAGAATCACTAACAGGCCTCATGCCTTGCACAGCCAGTGGCTAGAATCCCTGCCTCATGAGACCCTGTGCTAGAAGGCCGCTAGAACCATCTCAACTATGTTAGTCTTTCTTGGAAGCCAACAAGTGTTTGCCCAGTTAAGAGCACGGTAACAATCAGTCACGTTATGTTATAATGATTGTCGATGTCTTTAAAAGCCTTGTCAAGTTCCTTTTTGAGTAACCTTCACCCACCCTTAGAGAAATTTATCTGTGGTTCACCTCTTTGAAATACCTCATTGTTGTTCCACATTTACCATAGCCGAAAAACAAAAACAAAAATTAAACAAAGCTTCTTATTAACAAAGTGTTCAGAAGGGGGCGCCAGTGTAAACAATGAGAGTTTTCACTGCGGGGACAATTTTGTTTCAGAAACAGCTGAAAGCAATCAGGTCAGACAGAGCCAAGAGCTGGAGGGATTTTTAAAATGACAAAAACCGAACCAAATCTAACCAAAACAAAAATCAAAACCAATGGCCAAGATTTCAAGGTTGCTACTAAAGGTATGACATTCTCCTAAGACATGCGAGTGACTTGATCACTTTATTTATATATTTATATTTGAAGAAGAAGGAACTATTTGATGCAGCAAATCCACGTTGGTTAAAAATTACCAGATATGGGGGCTCCTGGGTGGCTCAGTGGTTTAGGCCTCTGCCTTCGGCTCAGGTCATGATTTCAGGGTCCTGGGTTGGAGCCCCACATCGTGCTCTCTGCTCAGCAGAAAGCCTGCTTCCCCCCTCTCTCTCTGCCTCCCTCTCTACCTACTTGAGATCTGTCTGTCAAATGGGTAAATAAGATCTTTAAAAAAAGAATTACTAGATGTGAAATACATCGAGGGTATGGGAAGGAAAATGATTTCACCTGATCTGACTAGGAAGTGGTTGAAGCCTGAATTAAAGTGCTACAAAAAGAGTAAAGACCTGGGAAATATATGGGGTAAAAATCCCTAGAAAACCAGCAATAATAACTGGCTGCTCTTTATTGATCCAGATCCTGCGGTAGGCAAAGAAGAGCTGGTTTTAGCCAGAGGATGATCTCCGTTTGTCTTCATGATCTGGCATTTCCTACAAGCCAGGCATGGTGCTCGGCACTAGAGCTGCAAATGATGGGGGCCCTCATTGTCCCTTTTCTCTTCTCAGGGGGACAACGGGCATGTCCATGGTGCAGTGTGACAGGCTTTACCACAGGGAGATAATAGACTGCCAAGGGTAGGTGGGAGCTGGGAAAAGCCACTTAGGAACAGATTTTCAGGGGAGGTGATAGACAAAGCAAAGCGAAGAATGAGGATGAGTGTTTCAAGTTTCAAAGGGCCAGGAGGCAGCACAGTGCATTCGGGAAACTACAGCAAGTTCATGACAACCGACAGCTGATCTGGCAGCATCACCTGGGGATGGAGGCTGAGCCCCGGGGTTAACACTGGGGGTGAGAGGGTTTGTATACTATGGCAAGGAGGTGAGGTACTACACTGTGTGGGCACAGGGAGCTAACGGAGGATTTCAAATATCAGAATCGTAACCATAATAGAGTATTTAATTGCATCCTAGCTTTCATCAAGGGTAAGATGCACTGTAGTTTATGTTCGACTAAGAAAGTGAAATGCTCTCAGTTAAACTAGGATATGTCATCAAGTGCAAGGTGAGTGCCACCTTAACAGATATTAAAATGGGGGGGGGACAAATCTTAGAACAAGTAAATTGTGGTAGTAAAATAATTAAGAAAGATCCAACACTTGGATCAACTAAAGAAGTGATTATTGCTTACCATGTGCCCCAAAGTATATTAAGTACTAGAACAAGAGACGTGCTCATCTTGATGCCCCGCAGCTGTTAGACCCAAGGTACAGAGGGCAGTAGCCAATGACCAACAGGCCCCAAGTGCCATGTGCAGACTCTAAGAGCAACTGCCTTTGAAAGAGGAAACGATTGAGAGTGGGCTTTCTGAGGTAGAGAATTACTAGCTGGGAAAGTAGGACAATTGACACAGAATCAGAATTCATGCCCTACATGACAGAGTTGGTGAAACTTCCCTTCTCAGAGATCTTGAGGCTCCTCAGAAACGAATTTTTCATTTTGGACAGATCATTCAGGATAAATATGATCTGTTTGAGTTCCTGGTTCTCTCATTAGGACTGTTTCTTAGGCTTCACTGGCACAAGAAAAGGATTTTGATAATCCAGGTAAATCCTGACAAAAGCAAAGCACGGGATCTATGAAAATCTAACCACTCAGAGGAGAACAACAGATAAAGGGCCAGGCCGACCTGACCCTGCAGGATAGATAAGGTTAGTCTGGCAACAGGGGTAGAGGAGAAGTGCCCATCTCCTGCTAGAAGAGCTAGAGAAGACCCTTTCCAGAGAGACCACCAGGAGAGGAGAGCAGTAGGTGCTGATGATGAAGAATATTTTAATCAGCAGAGAATGTCAAAATGACAAAGTTCCACGATCAGAGTAAACATATGGGATAAAAAATAAAAAATAAAGAAAAAAGATTTCTTTGAAAGGACTTTTTTATTAAAGGAATTTAATCAAAAGTCCTTTTAAAGAGACAGTTGGCTATTTAAACCAATAGTACAACTCACTGAGAGAATCGCCGCATTATTTATTGGGGTAGAAAGGACCTGGAATGTAGAAAGACCTATTCTGCAGAGGAAAAAATAGAATCATAACAGGCCTCATGCCTTGCACAGCCAGTGGCTAGAATCCCTGCCTCATGAGACCCTGTGCTAGAAGGCCGCTAGAACCATCTCAACTATGTTAGTCTTTCTTGGAAGCCAACAAGTGTTTGCCCAGTTCAGAGCACGGTAACAATCAGTCACGTTATGTTATAATGATTGTCGATATCTTTAAAAGCCTTGTCAAGTTCCTTTTTGAGTAACCTTCACCCACACTTAGAGAAATTTATCTGAGGTTCACCTCTTTGAAATACCTCATTGTTGTTCCACATTTACCATAGCCGAAAATCAAAAACAAAAACAAAAAAAAACTTTTTATTAACAGAGTGTTCAGAAGGGGCGCCACTGTAAACAATGAGAGTTTTCGCTGCCGGGACAATTTTGTTTCAGAAACAGCTGAAAGCATTCAGGTCAGACAGAGCCAAGGGATGGAGCGATTTTTAAAATGACAAAAACCGAACCAAATCTAACCAAAACAAAAATCAAAACCAATGGCCAAGATTTCAAGGTTGCTACGAAAGGTATGACATTCTCCTAAGACATGCGAGTGACTTGATCACTTTATTTATATATTTATATTTGAAGAAGAAGGAACTATTTGATGCAGCAAATCCACGTTGGTTAAAAATTACCAGATATGGGGGCTCCTGGGTGGCTCAGTGGTTTAGGCCTCTGCTTTCGGCTCAGGTCATGATTTCAGGGTCCTGGGATGGAGCCCCACATCGTGCTCTCTGCTCAGCGGGGAGCCTGCTTCCCCCCTCTCTCTCTGCCTCCCTCTCTACCTACTTGAGATCTGTCTGTCAAATGGGTAAATAAGATCTTTAAAAAAAGAATTACTAGATGTGAAATACATCGAGGGTATGGGAAGGAAAATGATTTCACCTGATCTGACTAGGAAGTGGTTGAAGCCTGAATTAAAGTGCTACAAAAAGAGTAAAGACCTGGGAAATATATGGGGTAAAAATTCCTAGAAAACCAGCAATAATAACTGGCTGCTCTTTATTGATCCAGATCCTGCGGTAGGCAAAGAAGAGCTGGTTTTAGCCAGAGGATGATCTCCGTTTGTCTTCATGATCTGGCATTTCCTACAAGCCAGGCATGGTGCTCGGCACTAGAGCTGCAAATGCTGGGGGCCCTCATTGTCCCTTTTCTCTTCTCAGGGGGACAACGGGCATGTCCATGGTGCAGTGTGACAGGCTTTACCACAGGGAGATAATAGACTGCCAAGGGTAGGTGGGAGCTGGGAAAAGCCACTTAGGAACAGATTTTCAGGGGAGGTGATAGACAAAGCAAAGCGAAGAATGAGGATGAGTGTTTCAAGTTTCAAAGGGCCAGGAGGCAGCACAGTGCATTCGGGAAACTACAGCAAGTTCATGACAACCGACAGCTGATCTGGCAGCATCACCTGGGGATGGAGGCTGAGCCCCGGGGTTAACACTGGGGGTGAGAGGGTTTGTATACTATGGCAAGGAGGTGAGGTACTACACTGTGTGGGCACAGGGAGCTAACGGAGGATTTCAAATATCAGAATCGTAACCATAATAGAGTATTTAATTGCATCCTAGCTTTCATCAAGGGTAAGATGCACTGTAGTTTATGTTCGACTAAGAAAGTGAAATGCTGTCAGTTAAACTAGGATATGTCATCAAGTGCAAGGTGAGTGCCACCTTAACAGATATTAAAATGGGGGGGGGGACAAATCTTAGAACAAGTAAATTGTGGTAGTAAAATAATTAAGAAAGATCCAACACTTGGATCAACTAAAGAAGTGATTATTGCTTACCATGTGCCCCAAAGTATATTAAGTACTAGAACAAGAGACGTGCTCATCTTGATGCCCCGCAGCTGTTAGACCCAAGGTACAGAGGGCAGTAGCCAATGACCAACAGGCCCCAAGTGCCATGTGCAGACTCTAAGAGCAACTGCCTTTGAAAGAGGAAACGATTGAGAGTGGGCTTTCTGAGGTAGAGAATTACTAGCTGGGAAAGTAGGACCATTGACACAGAATCAGAATTCATGCCCTACATGACAGAGTTGGTGAAATTTCCCTTCTCAGAGATCTTGAGGCTCCTCAGAAACGAATTTTTCATTTTGGACAGATCATTCAGGATAAATATGATCTGTTTGAGTTCCTGGTTCTCTCATTAGGACTGTTTCTTAGGCTTCACTGGCACAAGAAAAGGATTTTGATAATCCAGGTAAATCCTGACAAAAGCAAAGCACGGGATCTATGAAAATCTAACCACTCAGAGGAGAACAACAGATAAAGGGCCAGGCCGACCTGACCCTGCAGGATAGATAAGGTTAGTCTGGCAACAGGGGTAGAGGAGAAGTGCCCATCTCCTGCTAGAAGAGCTAGAGAAGACCCTTTCCAGAGAGACCACCAGGAGAGGAGAGCAGTAGGTGCTGATGATGAAGAATATTTTAATCAGCAGAGAATGTCAAAATGACAAAGTTCCACGATCAGAGTAAACATATGGGATAAAAAATAAAAAATAAAGAAAAAAGATTTCTTTGAAAGGACTTTTTTATTAAAGGAATTTAATCAAAAGTCCTTTTAAAGAGACAGTTGGCTATTTAAACCAATAGTACAACTCACTGAGAGAATCGCCGCATTATTTATTGGGGTAGAAAGGACCTGGAATGTAGAAAGACCTATTCTGCAGAGGAAAAAATAGAATCATAACAGGCCTCATGCCTTGCACAGCCAGTGGCTAGAATCCCTGCCTCATGAGACCCTGTGCTAGAAGGCAGCTAGAACCATCTCAACTATGTTAGTCTTTCTTGGAAGCCAACAAGTGTTTGCCCAGTTCAGAGCACGGTAACAATCAGTCACGTTATGTTATAATGATTGTCGATATCTTTTAAAGCCTTGTCAAGTTCCTTTTTGAGTAACCTTCACCCACACTTAGAGAAATTTATCTGAGGTTCACCTCTTTGAAATACCTCATTGTTGTTCCACATTTACCATAGCCGAAAAACAAAAACAAAAACAAAAAAAAACTTTTTATTAACAGAGTGTTCAGAAGGGGCGCCACTGTAAACAATGAGAGTTTTCGCTGCCGGGACAATTTTGTTTCAGAAACAGCTGAAAGCAATCAGGTCAGACAGAGCCAAGGGCTGGAGGGATTTTTAAAATGACAAAAAACGAACCAAATCTAACCAAAACAAAAATCAAAACCAATGGCCAAGATTTCAAGGTTGCTACTAAAGGTATGACATTCTCCTAAGACATGCGAGTGACTTGATCACTTTATTTATATATTTATATTTGAAGAAGAAGGAACTATTTGATGCAGCAAATCCACGTTGGTTAAAAATTACCAGATATGGGGGCTCCTGGGTGGCTCAGTGGTTTAGGCCTCTGCCTTCGGCTCAGGTCATGATTTCAGGGTCCTGGGTTGGAGCCCCACATCGTGCTCTCTGCTCAGCAGAAAGCCTGCTTCCCCCCTCTCTCTCTGCCTCCCTCTCTACCTACTTGAGATCTGTCTGTCAAATGGGTAAATAAGATCTTTAAAAAAAGAATTACTAGATGTGAAATACATCGAGGGTATGGGAAGGAAAATGATTTCACCTGATCTGACTAGGAAGTGGTTGACGCCTGAATTAAAGTGCTACAAAAAGAGTAAAGACCTGGGAAATATATGGGGTAAAAATTCCTAGAAAACCAGCAATAATAACTGGCTGCTCTTTATTGATCCAGATCCTGCGGTAGGCAAAGAAGAGCTGGTTTTAGCCAGAGGATGATCTCCGTTTGTCTTCATGATCTGGCATTTCCTACAAGCCAGGCATGGTGCTCGGCACTAGAGCTGCAAATGCTGGGGGCCCTCATTGTCCCTTTTCTCTTCTCAGGGGGACAACGGGCATGTCCATGGTGCAGTGTGACAGGCTTTACCACAGGGAGATAATAGACTGCCAAGGGTAGGTGGGAGCTGGGAAAAGCCACTTAGGAACAGATTTTCAGGGGAGGTGATAGACAAAGCAAAGCGAAGAATGAGGATGAGTGTTTCAAGTTTCAAAGGGCCAGGAGGCAGCACAGTGCATTCGGGAAACTACAGCAAGTTCATGACAACCGACAGCTGATCTGGCAGCATCACCTGGGGATGGAGGCTGAGCCCCGGGGTTAACACTGGGGGTGAGAGGGTTTGTATACTATGGCAAGGAGGTGAGGTACTACACTGTGTGGGCACAGGGAGCTAACGGAGGATTTCAAATATCAGAATCGTAACCATAATAGAGTATTTAATTGCATCCTAGCTTTCATCAAGGGTAAGATGCACTGTAGTTTATGTTCGACTAAGAAAGTGAAATGCTGTCAGTTAAACTAGGATATGTCATCAAGTGCAAGGTGAGTGCCACCTTAACAGATATTAAAATGGGGGGGGGACAAATCTTAGAACAAGTAAATTGTGGTAGTAAAATAATTAAGAAAGATCCAACACTTGGATCAACTAAAGAAGTGATTATTGCTTACCATGTGCCCCAAAGTATATTAAGTACTAGAACAAGAGACGTGCTCATCTTGATGCCCCGCAGCTGTTAGACCCAAGGTACAGAGGGCAGTAGCCAATGACCAACAGGCCCCAAGTGCCATGTGCAGACTCTAAGAGCAACTGCCTTTGAAAGAGGAAACGATTGAGAGTGGGCTTTCTGAGGTAGAGAATTACTAGCTGGGAAAGTAGGACCATTGACACAGAATCAGAATTCATGCCCTACATGACAGAGTTGGTGAAACTTCCCTTCTCAGAGATCTTGAGGCTCCTCAGAAACGAATTTTTCATTTTGGACAGATCATTCAGGATAAATATGATCTGTTTGAGTTCCTGGTTCTCTCATTAGGACTGTTTCTTAGGCTTCACTGGCACAAGAAAAGGATTTTGATAATCCAGGTAAATCCTGACAAAAGCAAAGCACGGGATCTATGAAAATCTAACCACTCAGAGGAGAACAACAGATAAAGGGCCAGGCCGACCTGACCCTGCAGGATAGATAAGGTTAGTCTGGCAACAGGGGTAGAGGAGAAGTGCCCATCTCCTGCTAGAAGAGCTAGAGAAGACCCTTTCCAGAGAGACCACCAGGAGAGGAGAGCAGTAGGTGCTGATGATGAAGAATATTTTAATCAGCAGAGAATGTCAAAATGACAAAGTTCCACGATCAGAGTAAACATATGGGATAAAAAATAAAAAATAAAGAAAAAAGATTTCTTTGAAAGGACTTTTTTATTAAAGGAATTTAATCAAAAGTCCTTTTAAAGAGACAGTTGGCTATTTAAACCAATAGTACAACTCACTGAGAGAATCGCCGCATTATTTATTGGGGTAGAAAGGACCTGGAATGTAGAAAGACCTATTCTGCAGAGGAAAAAATAGAATCATAACAGGCCTCATGTTTTGCACAGCCAGTGGCTAGAATCCCTGCCTCATGAGACCCTGTGCTAGAAGGCCGCTAGAACCATCTCAACTATGTTAGTCTTTCTTGGAAGCCAACAAGTGTTTGCCCAGTTCAGAGCACGGTAACAATCAGTCACGTTATGTTATAATGATTGTCGATATCTTTTAAAGCCTTGTCAAGTTCCTTTTTGAGTAACCTTCACCCACACTTAGAGAAATTTATCTGAGGTTCACCTCTTTGAAATACCTCATTGTTGTTCCACATTTACCATAGCCGAAAACAAAAACAAAAAAAAACTTTTTATTAACAGAGTGTTCAGAAGGGGCGCCACTGTAAACAATGAGAGTTTTCGCTGCCGGGACAATTTTGTTTCAGAAACAGCTGAAAGCAATCAGGTCAGACAGAGCCAAGGGCTGGAGGGATTTTTAAAATGACAAAAAACGAACCAAATCTAACCAAAACAAAAATGAAAACCAATGGCCAAGATATCAAGGTTGCTACTAAAGGTATGACATTCTCCTAAGACATGCGAGTGACTTGATCACTTTATTTATATATTTATATTTGAAGAAGAAGGAACTATTTGATGCAGCAAATCCACGTTGGTTAAAAATTACCAGATATGGGGGCTCCTGGGTGGCTCAGTGGTTTAGGCCTCTGCCTTCGGCTCAGGTCATGATTTCAGGGTCCTGGGTTGGAGCCCCACATCGTGCTCTCTGCTCAGCGGGGAGCCTGCTTCCCCCCTCTCTCTCTGCCTCCCTCTCTACCTACTTGAGATCTGTCTGTCAAATGGGTAATTAAGATCTTTAAAAAAAGAATTACTAGATGTGAAATACATCGAGGGTATGGGAAGGAAAATGATTTCACCTGATCTGACTAGGAAGTGGTTGACGCCTGAATTAAAGTGCTACAAAAAGAGTAAAGACCTGGGAAATATATGGGGTAAAAATTCCTAGAAAACCAGCAATAATAACTGGCTGCTCTTTATTGATCCAGATCCTGCGGTAGGCAAAGAAGAGCTGGTTTTAGCCAGAGGATGATCTCCGTTTGTCTTCATGATCTGGCATTTCCTACAAGCCAGGCATGGTGCTCGGCACTAGAGCTGCAAATGATGGGGGCCCTCATTGTCCCTTTTCTCTTCTCAGGGGGACAACGGGCATGTCCATGGTGCAGTGTGACAGGCTTTACCACAGGGAGATAATAGACTGCCAAGGGTAGGTGGGAGCTGGGAAAAGCCACTTAGGAACAGATTTTCAGGGGAGGTGATAGACAAAGCAAAGCGAAGAATGAGGATGAGTGTTTCAAGTTTCAAAGGGCCAGGAGGCAGCACAGTGCATTTGGGAAACTACAGCAAGTTCATGACAACCGACAGCTGATCTGGCAGCATCACCTGGGGATGGAGGCTGAGCCCCGGGGTTAACACTGGGGGTGAGAGGGTTTGTATACTATGGCAAGGAGGTGAGGTACTACACTGTGTGGGCACAGGGAGCTAACGGAGGATTTCAAATATCAGAATCGTAACCACAATAGAGTATTTAATTGCATCCTAGCTTTCATCAAGGGTAAGATGCACTGTAGTTTATGTTCGACTAAGAAAGTGAAATGCTGTCAGTTAAACTAGGATATGTCATCAAGTGCAAGGTGAGTGCCACCTTAACAGATATTAAAATGGGGGGGGGGACAAATCTTAGAACAAGTAAATTGTGGTAGTAAAATAATTAAGAAAGATCCAACACTTGGATCAACTAAAGAAGTGATTATTGCTTACCATGTGCCCCAAAGTATATTAAGTACTAGAACAAGAGACGTGCTCATCTTGATGCCCCGCAGCTGTTAGACCCAAGGTACAGAGGGCAGTAGCCAATGACCAACAGGCCCCAAGTGCCATGTGCAGACTCTAAGAGCAACTGCCTTTGAAAGAGGAAACGATTGAGAGTGGGCTTTCTGAGGTAGAGAATTACTAGCTGGGAAAGTAGGACAATTGACACAGAATCAGAATTCATGCCCTACATGACAGAGTTGGTGAAACTTCCCTTCTCAGAGATCTTGAGGCTCCTCAGAAACGAATTTTTCATTTTGGACAGATCATTCAGGATAAATATGATCTGTTTGAGTTCCTGGTTCTCTCATTAGGACTGTTTCTTAGGCTTCACTGGCACAAGAAAAGGATTTTGATAATCCAGGTAAATCCTGACAAAAGCAAAGTACGGGATCTATGAAAATCTAACCACTCAGAGGAGAACAACAGATAAAGGGCCAGGCCGACCTGACCCTGCAGGATAGATAAGGTTAGTCTGGCAACAGGGGTAGAGGAGAAGTGCCCATCTCCTGCTAGAAGAGCTAGAGAAGACCCTTTCCAGAGAGACCACCAGGAGAGGAGAGCAGTAGGTGCTGATGATGAAGAATATTTTAATCAGCAGAGAATGTCAAAATGACAAAGTTCCACGATCAGAGTAAACATATGGGATAAAAAATAAAAAATAAAGAAAAAAGATTTCTTTGAAAGGACTTTTTTATTAAAGGAATTTAATCAAAAGTCCTTTTAAAGAGACAGTTGGCTATTTAAACCAATAGTACAACTCACTGAGAGAATCGCCGCATTATTTATTGGGGAAGAAAGGACCTGGAGTGGTGCCTGGGTGGCTCAGTGGGTTAAAGCCTCTGCTTTCGGCTCAGGTCATGATCCCAGCGTCCTGGGATCGAGCCCCGCATCAGGCTCTCTGCTCCATGGGGAGCCTGCTTCCTCCTCTCTCTGCTTGTCTCTCTGCCTACTTGTGATCTATATCTCTGTCAAATAAATAAATAAAATATTAAAAAAAAAAAATAAAAGAAAGGACCTGGAATGTAGAAAGTCCTATTCTGCAGAGGAAAAAATAGAATCACTAACAGGCCTCATGCCTTGCACAGCCAGTGGCTAGAATCCCTGCCTCATGAGACCCTGTGCTAGAAGGCTTCTAGAACCATCTCAACTATGTTAAGTGTTTGCCCAGTTAAGAGCACGGTAACAATCAGTCACGTTATGTTATAATGATTGTCGATATCTTTAAAAGCCTTGTCAAGTTCCTTTTTGAGTAACCTTCACCCACACTTAGAGAAATTTATCTGAGGTTCACCTCTTTGAAATACCTCATTGTTGTTCCACATTTACCATAGCCGAAAAACAAAAACAAAAACAAAAAAAAACTTTTTATTAACAGAGTGTTCAGAAGGGGCGCCACTGTAAACAATGAGAGTTTTCGCTGCCGGGACAATTTTGTTTCAGAAACAGCTGAAAGCAATCAGGTCAGACAGAGCCAAGAGCTGGAGGGATTTTTAAAATGACAAAAACCGAACCAAATCTAACCAAAACAAAAATCAAAACCAATGGCCAAGATTTCAAGGTTGCTACTAAAGGTATGACATTCTCCTAAGACATGCGAGTGACTTGATCACTTTATTTATATATTTATATTTGAAGAAGAAGGAACTATTTGATGCAGCAAATCCACGTTGGTTAAAAATTACAAGATATGGGGGCTCCTGGGTGGCTCAGTGGTTTAGGCCTCTGCCTTCGGCTCAGGTCATGATTTCAGGGTCCTGGGTTGGAGCCCCACATCGTGCTCTCTGCTCAGCGGGGAGCCTGCTTCCCCCCTCTCTCTCTGCCTCCCTCTCTACCTACTTGAGATCTGTCTGTCAAATGGGTAATTAAGATCTTTAAAAAAAGAATTACTAGATGTGAAATACATCGAGGGTATGGGAAGGAAAATGATTTCACCTGATCTGACTAGGAAGTGGTTGACGCCTGAATTAAAGTGCTACAAAAAGAGTAAAGACCTGGGAAATATATGGGGTAAAAATTCCTAGAAAACCAGCAATAATAACTGGCTGCTCTTTATTGATCCAGATCCTGCGGTAGGCAAAGAAGAGCTGGTTTTAGCCAGAGGATGATCTCCGTTTGTCTTCATGATCTGGCATTTCCTACAAGCCAGGCATGGTGCTCGGCACTAGAGCTGCAAATGATGGGGGCCCTCATTGTCCCTTTTCTCTTCTCAGGGGGACAACGGGCATGTCCATGGTGCAGTGTGACAGGCTTTACCACAGGGAGATAATAGACTGCCAAGGGTAGGTGGGAGCTGGGAAAAGCCACTTAGGAACAGATTTTCAGGGGAGGTGATAGACAAAGCAAAGCGAAGAATGAGGATGAGTGTTTCAAGTTTCAAAGGGCCAGGAGGCAGCACAGTGCATTTGGGAAACTACAGCAAGTTCATGACAACCGACAGCTGATCTGGCAGCATCACCTGGGGATGGAGGCTGAGCCCCGGGGTTAACACTGGGGGTGAGAGGGTTTGTATACTATGGCAAGGAGGTGAGGTACTACACTGTGTGGGCACAGGGAGCTAACGGAGGATTTCAAATATCAGAATCGTAACCATAATAGAGTATTTAATTGCATCCTAGCTTTCATCAAGGGTAAGATGCACTGTAGTTTATGTTCGACTAAGAAAGTGAAATGCTGTCAGTTAAACTAGGATATGTCATCAAGTGCAAGGTGAGTGCCACCTTAACAGATATTAAAATGGGGGGGGGACAAATCTTAGAACAAGTAAATTGTGGTAGTAAAATAATTAAGAAAGATCCAACACTTGGATCAACTAAAGAAGTGATTATTGCTTACCATGTGCCCCAAAGTATATTAAGTACTAGAACAAGAGACGTGCTCATCTTGATGCCCCGCAGCTGTTAGACCCAAGGTACAGAGGGCAGTAGCCAATGACCAACAGGCCCCAAGTGCCATGTGCAGACTCTAAGAGCAACTGCCTTTGAAAGAGGAAACGATTGAGAGTGGGCTTTCTGAGGTAGAGAATTACTAGCTGGGAAAGTAGGACAATTGACACAGAATCAGAATTCATGCCCTACATGACAGAGTTGGTGAAACTTCCATTCTCAGAGATCTTGAGGCTCCTCAGAAACGAATTTTTCATTTTGGACAGATCATTCAGGATAAATATGATCTGTTTGAGTTCCTGGTTCTCTCATCCGGACTGTTTCTTAGGCTTCACTGGCACAAGAAAAGGATTTTGATAATCCAGGTAAATCCTGACAAAAGCAAAGCACGGGATCTATGAAAATCTAACCACTCAGAGGAGAACAACAGATAAAGGGCCAGGCCGACCTGACCCTGCAGGATAGATAAGGTTAGTCTGGCAACAGGGGTAGAGGAGAAGTGCCCATCTCCTGCTAGAAGAGCTAGAGAAGACCCTTTCCAGAGAGACCACCAGGAGAGGAGAGCAGTAGGTGCTGATGATGAAGAATATTTTAATCAGCAGAGAATGTCAAAATGACAAAGTTCCACGATCAGAGTAAACATATGGGATAAAAAATAAAAAATAAAGAAAAAAGATTTCTTTGAAAGGACTTTTTTATTAAAGGAATTTAATCAAAAGTCCTTTTAAAGAGACAGTTGGCTATTTAAACCAATAGTACAACTCACTGAGAGAATCGCCGCATTATTTATTGGGGTAGAAAGGACCTGGAGGGGTGCCTCGGTGGCTCAGTGGGTTAAAGCCTCTGCTTTCGGCTCAGGTCATGATCCCAGCGTCCTGGGATCGAGCCCCGCATCAGGCTCTCTGCTCCATGGGGAGCCTGCTTCCTCCTCTCTCTGCTTGTCTCTCTGCCTACTTGTGATCTATATCTCTGTCAAATAAATAAATAAAATATTAAAAAAAAAAAAAAAAAAAGAAAGGACCTGGAATGTAGAAAGTCCTATTCTGCAGAGGAAAAAATAGAATCACTAACAGGCCTCATGCCTTGCACAGCCAGTGGCTAGAATCCCTGCCTCATGAGACCCTGTGCTAGAAGGCCGCTAGAACCATCTCAACTATGTTAGTCTTTCTTGGAAGCCAACAAGTGTTTGCCCAGTTAAGAGCACGGTAACAATCAGTCACGTTATGTTATAATGATTGTCGATATCTTTAAAAGCCTTGTCAAGTTCCTTTTTGAGTAACCTTCACCCACACTTAGAGAAATTTATCTGAGGTTCACCTCTTTGAAATACCTCATTGTTGTTCCACATTTACCATAGCCGAAAAACAAAAACAAAAACAAAAAAAAACTTTTTATTAACAGAGTGTTCAGAAGGGGCGCCACTGTAAACAATGAGAGTTTTCGCTGCCGGGACAATTTTGTTTCAGAAACAGCTGAAAGCAATCAGGTCAGACAGAGCCAAGAGCTGGAGGGATTTTTAAAATGACAAAAACCGAACCAAATCTAAGCAAAACAAAAATCAAAACCAATGGCCAAGATTTCAAGGTTGCTACTAAAGGTATGACATTCTCCTAAGACATGCGAGTGACTTGATCACTTTATTTATATATTTATATTTGAAGAAGAAGGAACTATTTGATGCAGCAAATCCACGTTGGTTAAAAATTACCAGATATGGGGGCTCCTGGGTGGCTCAGTGGTTTAGGCCTCTGCCTTCGGCTCAGGTCATGATTTCAGGGTCCTGGGTTGGAGCCCCACATCGTGCTCTCTGCTCAGCAGAAAGCCTGCTTCCCCCCTCTCTCTCTGCCTCCCTCTCTACCTACTTGAGATCTGTCTGTCAAATGGGTAATTAAGATCTTTAAAAAAAGAATTACTAGATGTGAAATACATCGAGGGTATGGGAAGGAAAATGATTTCACCTGATCTGACTAGGAAGTGGTTGACGCCTGAATTAAAGTGCTACAAAAAGAGTAAAGACCTGGGAAATATATGGGGTAAAAATTCCTAGAAAACCAGCAATAATAACTGGCTGCTCTTTATTGATCCAGATCCTGCGGTAGGCAAAGAAGAGCTGGTTTTAGCCAGAGGATGATCTCCGTTTGTCTTCATGATCTGGCATTTCCTACAAGCCAGGCATGGTGCTCGGCACTAGAGCTGCAAATGATGGGGGCCCTCATTGTCCCTTTTCTCTTCTCAGGGGGACAACGGGCATGTCCATGGTGCAGTGTGACAGGCTTTACCACAGGGAGATAATAGACTGCCAAGGGTAGGTGGGAGCTGGGAAAAGCCACTTAGGAACAGATTTTCAGGGGAGGTGATAGACAAAGCAAAGCGAAGAATGAGGATGAGTGTTTCAAGTTTCAAAGGGCCAGGAGGCAGCACAGTGCATTCGGGAAACTACAGCAAGTTCATGACAACCGACAGCTGATCTGGCAGCATCACCTGGGGATGGAGGCTGAGCCCCGGGGTTAACACTGGGGGTGAGAGGGTTTGTATACTATGGCAAGGAGGTGAGGTACTACACTGTGTGGGCACAGGGAGCTAACGGAGGATTTCAAATATCAGAATCGTAACCATAATAGAGTATTTAATTGCATCCTAGCTTTCATCAAGGGTAAGATGCACTGTAGTTTATGTTCGACTAAGAAAGTGAAATGCTGTCAGTTAAACTAGGATATGTCATCAAGTGCAAGGTGAGTGCCACCTTAACAGATATTAAAATGGGGGGGGGGGACAAATCTTAGAACAAGTAAATTGTGGTAGTAAAATAATTAAGAAAGATCCAACACTTGGATCAACTAAAGAAGTGATTATTGCTTACCATGTGCCCCAAAGTATATTAAGTACTAGAACAAGAGACGTGCTCATCTTGATGCCCCGCAGCTGTTAGACCCAAGGTACAGAGGGCAGTAGCCAATGACCAACAGGCCCCAAGTGCCATGTGCAGACTCTAAGAGCAACTGCCTTTGAAAGAGGAAACGATTGAGAGTGGGCTTTCTGAGGTAGAGAATTACTAGCTGGGAAAGTAGGACAATTGACACAGAATCAGAATTCATGCCCTACATGACAGAGTTGGTGAAACTTCCATTCTCAGAGATCTTGAGGCTCCTCAGAAACGAATTTTTCATTTTGGACAGATCATTCAGGATAAATATGATCTGTTTGAGTTCCTGGTTCTCTCATCCGGACTGTTTCTTAGGCTTCACTGGCACAAGAAAAGGATTTTGATAATCCAGGTAAATCCTGACAAAAGCAAAGCACGGGATCTATGAAAATCTAACCACTCAGAGGAGAACAACAGATAAAGGGCCAGGCCGACCTGACCCTGCAGGATAGATAAGGTTAGTCTGGCAACAGGGGTAGAGGAGAAGTGCCCATCTCCTGCTAGAAGAGCTAGAGAAGACCCTTTCCAGAGAGACCACCAGGAGAGGAGAGCAGTAGGTGCTGATGATGAAGAATATTTTAATCAGCAGAGAATGTCAAAATGACAAAGTTCCACGATCAGAGTAAACATATGGGATAAAAAATAAAAAATAAAGAAAAAAGATTTCTTTGAAAGGACATTTTTATTAAAGGAATTTAATCAAAAGTCCTTTTAAAGAGACAGTTGGCTATTTAAACCAATAGTACAACTCACTGAGAGAATCGCCGCATTATTTATTGGGGTAGAAAGGACCTGGAATGTAGAAAGTCCTATTCTGCAGAGGAAAAAATAGAATCATAACAGGCCTCATGCCTTGCACAGCCAGTGGCTAGAATCCCTGCCTCATGAGACCCTGTGCTAGAAGGCCGCTAGAACCATCTCAACTATGTTAGTCTTTCTTGGAAGCCAACAAGTGTTTGCCCAGTTAAGAGCACGGTAACAATCAGTCACGTTATGTTATAATGATTGTCGATATCTTTAAAAGCCTTGTCAAGTTCCTTTTTGAGTAACCTTCACCCACACTTAGAGAAATTTATCTGAGGTTCACCTCTTTGAAATACCTCATTGTTGTTCCACATTTACCATAGCCGAAAAACAAAAACAAAAACAAAAAAAAACTTTTTATTAACAGAGTGTTCAGAAGGGGCGCCACTGTAAACAATGAGAGTTTTCGCTGCCGGGACAATTTTGTTTCAGAAACAGCTGAAAGCAATCAGGTCAGACAGAGCCAAGACCTGGAGGGATTTTTAAAATGACAAAAACCGAACCAAATCTAAGCAAAACAAAAATCAAAACCAATGGCCAAGATTTCAAGGTTGCTACTAAAGGTATGACATTCTCCTAAGACATGCGAGTGACTTGATCACTTTATTTATATATTTATATTTGAAGAAGAAGGAACTATTTGATGCAGCAAATCCACGTTGGTTAAAAATTACCAGATATGGGGGCTCCTGGGTGGCTCAGTGGTTTAGGCCTCTGCCTTCGGCTCAGGTCATGATTTCAGGGTCCTGGGTTGGAGCCCCACATCGTGCTCTCTGCTCAGCAGAAAGCCTGCTTCCCCCCTCTCTCTCTGCCTCCCTCTCTACCTACTTGAGATCTGTCTGTCAAATGGGTAAATAAGATCTTTAAAAAAAGAATTACTAGATGTGAAATACATCGATGGTATGGGAAGGAAAATGATTTCACCTGATCTGACTAGGAAGTGGTTGACGCCTGAATTAAAGTGCTACAAAAAGAGTAAAGACCTGGGAAATATATGGGGTAAAAATTCCTAGAAAAACAGCAATAATAACTGGCTGCTCTTTATTGATCCAGATCCTGCGGTAGGCAAAGAAGAGCTGGTTTTAGCCGGAGGATGATCTCCATTTGTCTTCATGATCTGGCATTTCCTACAAGCCAGGCATGGTGCTCGGCACTAGAGCTGCAAATGATGGGGGCCCTCATTGTCCCTTTTCTCTTCAGGGGGACAACGGGCATGTCAATGGTGCAGTGTGACAGGCTTTACCACAGGGAGATAATAGACTGCCAAGGGTAGGTGGAGCTGGGAAAAGCCACTTAGGAACAGATTTTCAGGGGAGGTGATAGACAAAGCAAAGCGAAGAATGAGGATGAGTGTTTCAAGTTTCAAAGGGCCAGGAGGCAGCACAGTGCATTCGGGAAACTACAGCAAGTTCATGACAACCGACAGCTGATCTGGCAGCATCACCTGGGGATGGAGGCTGAGCCCCGGGGTTAACACTGGGGGTGAGAGGGTTTGTATACTATGGCAAGGAGGTGAGGTACTACACTGTGTGGGCACAGGGAGCTAACGGAGGATTTCAAATATCAGAATCGTAACCATAATAGAGTATTTAATTGCATCCTAGCTTTCATCAAGGGTAAGATGCACTGTAGTTTATGTTCGACTAAGAAAGTGAAATGCTGTCAGTTAAACTAGGATATGTCATCAAGTGCAAGGTGAGTGCCACCTTAACAGATATTAAAATGGGGGGGGGGGACAAATCTTAGAACAAGTAAATTGTGGTAGTAAAATAATTAAGAAAGATCCAACACTTGGATCAACTAAAGAAGTGATTATTGCTTACCATGTGCCCCAAAGTATATTAAGTACTAGAATAAGAGACGTGCTCATCTTGATGCCCCGCAGCTGTTAGACCCAAGGTACAGAGGGCAGTAGCCAATGACCAACAGGCCCCAAGTGCCATGTGCAGACTCTAAGAGCAACTGCCTTTGAAAGAGGAAACGATTGAGAGTGGGCTTTCTGAGGTAGAGAATTACTAGCTGGGAAAGTAGGACAATTGACACAGAATCAGAATTCATGCCCTACATGACAGAGTTGGTGAAACTTCCCTTCTCAGAGATCTTGAGGCTCCTCAGAAACGAATTTTTCATTTTGGACAGATCATTCAGGATAAATATGATCTGTTTGAGTTCCTGGTTCTCTCATTAGGACTGTTTCTTAGGCTTCACTGGCACAAGAAAAGGATTTTGATAATCCAGGTAAATCCTGACAAAAGCAAAGCACGGGATCTATGAAAATCTAACCACTCAGAGGAGAACAACAGATAAAGGGCCAGGCCGACCTGACCCTGCAGGATAGATAAGGTTAGTCTGGCAACAGGGGTAGAGGAGAAGTGCCCATCTCCTGCTAGAAGAGCTAGAGAAGACCCTTTCCAGAGAGACCACCAGGAGAGGAGAGCAGTAGGTGCTGATGATGAAGAATATTTTAATCAGCAGAGAATGTCAAAATGACAAAGTTCCACGATCAGAGTAAACATATGGGATAAAAAATAAAAAATAAAGAAAAAAGATTTCTTTGAAAGGACTCTTTTATTAAAGGAATTTAATCAAAAGTCCTTTTAAAGAGACAGTTGGCTATTTAAACCAATAGTACAACTCACTGAGAGAATCGCCGCATTATTTATTGGGGTAGAAAGGACCTGGAATGTAGAAAGACCTATTCTGCAGAGGAAAAAATAGAATCATAACAGGCCTCATGCCTTGCACAGCCAGTGGCTAGAATCCCTGCCTCATGAGACCCTGTGCTAGAAGGCCGCTAGAACCATCTCAACTATGTTAGTCTTTCTTGGAAGCCAACAAGTGTTTGCCCAGTTAAGAGCACGGTAACAATCAGTCACGTTATGTTATAATGATTGTCGATATCTTTAAAAGCCTTGTCAAGTTCCTTTTTGAGTAACCTTCACCCACACTTAGAGAAATTTATCTGAGGTTCACCTCTTTGAAATACCTCATTGTTGTTCCACATTTACCATAGCCGAAAAACAAAAACAAAAACAAAAAAAAACTTTTTATTAACAGAGTGTTCAGAAGGGGCGCCACTGTAAACAATGAGAGTTTTCGCTGCCGGGACAATTTTGTTTCAGAAACAGCTGAAAGCAATCAGGTCAGACAGAGCCAAGACCTGGAGGGATTTTTAAAATGACAAAAACCGAACCAAATCTAACCAAAACAAAAATCAAAACCAATGGCCAAGATTTCAAGGTTGCTACTTAAGGTATGACATTCTCCTAAGACATGCGAGTGACTTGATCACTTTATTTATATATTTATATTTGAAGAAGAAGGAACTATTTGATGCAGCAAATCCACGTTGGTTAAAAATTACCAGATATGGGGGCTCCTGGGTGGCTCAGTGGTTTAGGCCTCTGCCTTCGGCTCAGGTCATGATTTCAGGGTCCTGGGTTGGAGCCCCACATCGTGCTCTCTGCTCAGCAGAAAGCCTGCTTCCCCCCTCTCTCTCTGCCTCCCTCTCTACCTACTTGAGATCTGTCTGTCAAATGGGTAAATAAGATCTTTAAAAAAAGAATTACTAGATGTGAAATACATCGAGGGTATGGGAAGGAAAATGATTTCACCTGATCTGACTAGGAAGTGGTTGACGCCTGAATTAAAGTGCTACAAAAAGAGTAAAGACCTGGGAAATATATGGGGTAAAAATTCCTAGAAAACCAGCAATAATAACTGGCTGCTCTTTATTGATCCAGATCCTGCGGTAGGCAAAGAAGAGCTGGTTTTAGCCAGAGGATGATCTCCGTTTGTCTTCATGATCTGGCATTTCCTACAAGCCAGGCATGGTGCTCGGCACTAGAGCTGCAAATGATGGGGGCCCTCATTGTCCCTTTTCTCTTCTCAGGGGGACAACGGGCATGTCCATGGTGCAGTGTGACAGGCTTTACCACAGGGAGATAATAGACTGCCAAGGGTAGGTGGGAGCTGGGAAAAGCCACTTAGGAACAGATTTTCAGGGGAGGTGATAGACAAAGCAAAGCGAAGAATGAGGATGAGTGTTTCAAGTTTCAAAGGGCCAGGAGGCAGCACAGTGCATTCGGGAAACTACAGCAAGTTCATGACAACCGACAGCTGATCTGGCAGCATCACCTGGGGATGGAGGCTGAGCCCCGGGGTTAACACTGGGGGTGAGAGGGTTTGTATACTATGGCAAGGAGGTGAGGTACTACACTGTGTGGGCACAGGGAGCTAACGGAGGATTTCAAATATCAGAATCGTAACCATAATAGAGTATTTAATTGCATCCTAGCTTTCATCAAGGGTAAGATGCACTGTAGTTTATGTTCGACTAAGAAAGTGAAATGCTGTCAGTTAAACTAGGATATGTCATCAAGTTCAAGGTGAGTGCCACCTTAACAGATATTAAAATGGGGGGGGGACAAATCTTAGAACAAGTAAATTGTGGTAGTAAAATAATTAAGAAAGATCCAACACTTGGATCAACTAAAGAAGTGATTATTGCTTACCATGTGCCCCAAAGTATATTAAGTACTAGAACAAGAGACGTGCTCATCTTGATTCCCCGCAGCTGTTAGACCCAAGGTACAGAGGGCAGTAGCCAATGACCAACAGGCCCCAAGTGCCATGTGCAGACTCTAAGAGCAACTGCCTTTGAAAGAGGAAACGATTGAGAGTGGGCTTTCTGAGGTAGAGAATTACTAGCTGGGAAAGTAGGACAATTGACACAGAATCAGAATTGATGCCCTACATGACAGAGTTGGTGAAACTTCCCTTCTCAGAGATCTTGAGGCTCCTCAGAAACGAATTTTTCATTTTGGACAGATCATTAAGGATAAATATGATCTGTTTGAGTTCCTGGTTCTCTCATCCGGACTGTTTCTTAGGCTTCACTGGCACAAGAAAAGGATTTTGATAATCCAGGTAAATCCTGACAAAAGCAAAGCACGGGATCTATGAAAATCTAACCACTCAGAGGAGAACAACAGATAAAGGGCCAGGCCGACCTGACCCTGCAGGATAGATAAGGTTAGTCTGGCAACAGGGGTAGAGGAGAAGTGCCCATCTCCTGCTAGAAGGGCTAGAGAATACCCTTTCCAGAGAGACCACCAGGAGAGGAGAGCAGTAGGTGCTGATGATGAAGAATATTTTAATCAGCAGAGAATGTCAAAATGACAAAGTTCCACGATCAGAGTAAACATATGGGATAAAAAATAAAAAATAAAGAAAAAAGATTTCTTTGAAAGGACTTTTTTATTAAAGGAATTTAATCAAAAGTCCTTTTAAAGATACAGTTGGCTATTTAAACCAATACTACAACTCACTGATAGAATCGCCGCATTATTTATTGGGGTAGAAAGTACCTGGAATGTAGAAAGTCCTATTCTGCAGAGGAAAAAATAGAATCATAACAGGCCTCATGCCTTGCACAGCCAGTGGCTAGAATCCCTGCCTCATGAGACCCTGTGCTAGAAGGCCGCTAGAACCATCTCAACTATGTTAGTCTTTCTTGGAAGCCAACAAGTGTTTGCCCAGTTAAGAGCACGGTAACAATCAGTCACGTTATGTTATAATGATTGTCGATATCTTTAAAAGCCTTGTCAAGTTCCTTTTTGAGTAACCTTCACCCACACTTAGAGAAATTTATCTGAGGTTCACCTCTTTGAAATACCTCATTGTTGTTCCACATTTACCATAGCCGAAAAACAAAAACAAAAACAAAAAAAAACTTTTTATTAACAGAGTGTTCAGAAGGGGCGCCACTGTAAACAATGAGAGTTTTCGCTGCCGGGACAATTTTGTTTCAGAAACAGCTGAAAGCAATCAGGTCAGACAGAGCCAAGAGCTGGAGGGATTTTTAAAATGACAAAAACCAAACCAAATCTAACCAAAACAAAAATGAAAACCAATGGCCAAGATTTCAAGGTTGCTACTAAAGGTATGACATTCTCCTAAGACATGCGAGTGACTTGATCACTTTATTTATATATTTATATTTGAAGAAGAAGGAACTATTTGATGCAGCAAATCCACGTTGGTTAAAAATTACCAGATATGGGGGCTCCTGGGTGGCTCAGTGGTTTAGGCCTCTGCCTTCGGCTCAGGTCATGATTTCAGGGTCCTGGGTTGGAGCCCCACATCGTGCTCTCTGCTCAGCAGAAAGCCTGCTTCCCCCCTCTCTCTCTGCCTCCCTCTCTACCTACTTGAGATCTGTTTGTCAAATGGGTAAATAAGATCTTTAAAAAAAGAATTACTAGATGTGAAATACATCGAGGGTATGGGAAGGAAAATGATTTCACCTGATCTGACTAGGAAGTGGTTGACGCCTGAATTAAAGTGCTACAAAAAGAGTAAAGACCTGGGAAATATATGGGGTAAAAATTCCTAGAAAACCAGCAATAATAACTGGCTGCTCTTTATTGATCCAGATCCTGCGGTAGGCAAAGAAGAGCTGGTTTTAGCCAGAGGATGATCTCCGTTTGTCTTCATGATCTGGCATTTCCTACAAGCCAGGCATGGTGCTCGGCACTAGAGCTGCAAATGATGGGGGCCCTCATTGTCCCTTTTCTCTTCTCAGGGGGACAACGGGCATGTCCATGGTGCAGTGTAACAGGCTTTACCACAGGGAGATAATAGACTGCCAAGGGTAGGTGGGAGCTGGGAAAAGCCACTTAGGAACAGATTTTCAGGGGAGGTGATAGACAAAGCAAAGCGAAGAATGAGGATGAGTGTTTCAAGTTTCAAAGGGCCAGGAGGCAGCACAGTGCATTCGGGAAACTACAGCAAGTTCATGACAACCGACAGCTGATCTGGCAGCATCACCTGGGGATGGAGGCTGAGCCCCGGGGTTAACACTGGGGGTGAGAGGGTTTGTATACTATGGCAAGGAGGTGAGGTACTACACTGTGTGGGCACAGGGAGCTAACGGAGGATTTCAAATATCAGAATCGTAACCATAATAGAGTATTTAATTGCATCCTAGCTTTCATCAAGGGTAAGATGCACTGTAGTTTATGTTCGACTAAGAAAGTGAAATGCTGTCAGTTAAACTAGGATATGTCATCAAGTGCAAGGTGAGTGCCACCTTAACAGATATTAAAATGGGGGGGGGGACAAATCTTAGAACAAGTAAATTGTGGTAGTAAAATAATTAAGAATAATCCAACACTTGGATCAACTAAAGAAGTGATTATTGCTTACCATGTGCCCCAAAGTATATTAAGTACTAGAACAAGAGACGTGCTCATCTTGATGCCCTGCAGCTGTTAGACCCAAGGTACAGAGGGCAGTAGCCAATGACCAACAGGCCCCAAGTGCCATGTGCAGACTCTAAGAGCAACTGCCTTTGAAAGAGGAAACGATTGAGAGTGGGCTTTCTGAGGTAGAGAATTACTAGCTGGGAAAGTAGGACAATTGACACAGAATCAGAATTCATGCCCTACATGACAGAGTTGGTGAAACTTCCCTTCTCAGAGATCTTGAGGCTCCTCAGAAACGAATTTTTCATTTTGGACAGATCATTCAGGATAAATATGATCTGTTTGAGTTCCTGGTTCTCTCATTAGGACTGTTTCTTAGGCTTCACTGGCACAAGAAAAGGATTTTGATTATCCAGGTAAATCCTGACAAAAGCAAAGCACGGGATCTATGAAAATCTAACCACTCAGAGGAGAACAACAGATAAAGGGCCAGGCCGACCTGACCCTGCAGGATAGGTAAGGTTAGTCTGGCAACAGGGGTAGAGGGGAAGTGCCCATCTCCTGCTAGAAGAGCTAGAGAAGACCCTTTCCAGAGAGACCACCAGGAGAGGAGAGCAGTAGGTGCTGATGATGAAGAATATTTTAATCAGCAGAGAATGTCAAAATGACAAAGTTCCACGATCAGAGTAAACATATGGGATAAAAAATAAAAAATAAAGAAAAAAGATTTCTTTGAAAGGACTTTTTTATTAAAGGAATTTAATCAAAAGTCCTTTTAAAGAGACAGTTGGCTATTTAAACCAATAGTACAACTCACTGAGAGAATCGCTGCATTATTTATTGGGGTAGAAAGGACCTGGAATGTAGAAAGACCTATTCTGCAGAGGAAAAAATAGAATCACTAACAGGCCTCATGCCTTGCACAGCCAGTGGCTAGAATCCCTGCCTCATGAGACCCTGTGCTAGAAGGCCGCTAGAACCATCTCAACTATGTTAGTCTTTCTTGGAAGCCAACAAGTGTTTGCCCAGTTAAGAGCACGGTAACAATCAGTCACGTTATGTTATAATGATTGTCGATATCTTTAAAAGCCTTGTCAAGTTCCTTTTTGAGTAACCTTCACCCACACTTAGAGAAATTTATCTGTGGTTCACCTCTTTGAAATACCTCATTGTTGTTCCACATTTACCATAGCCGAAAAACAAAAACAAAAACAAAAAAAAACTTTTTATTAACAGAGTGTTCAGAAGGGGGGCCACTGTAAACAATGAGAGTTTTCGCTGCCGGGACAATTTTGTTTCAGAAACAGTTGAAAGCATTCAGGTCAGACAGAGCCAAGGGCTGGAGCGATTTTTAAAATGACAAAAACCGAACCAAATCTAACCAAAACAAAAATCAAAACCAATGGCCAAGATTTCAAGGTTGCTACTAAAGGTATGACATTCTCCTAAGACATGCGAGTGACTTGATCACTTTATTTATATATTTATATTTGAAGAAGAAGGAACTATTTGATGCAGCAAATCCACGTTGGTTAAAAATTACCAGATATGGGGGCTCCTGGGTGGCTCAGTGGTTTAGGCTTCTGCCTTCGGCTCAGGTCATGATTTCAGGGTCCTGGGATGGAGCCCCACATCGTGCTCTCTGCTCAGCGGAAATCCTGCTTCCCCCCTCTCTCTCTGCCTCCCTCTCTACCTACTTGAGATCTGTCTGTCAAATGGGTAAATAAGATCTTTAAAAAAAGAATTACTAGATGTGAAATACATCGAGTGTATGGGAAGGAAAATGATTTCACCTGATCTGACTAGGAAGTGGTTGAAGCTTGAATTAAAGTGCTATAAAAAGAGTAAAGACCTGGGAAATATATGGGGTAAAAATCCCTAGAAAACCAGCAATAATAACTGGCTGCTCTTTATTGATCCAGATCCTGCGGTAGGCAAAGAAGAGCTGGTTTTAGCCAGAGGATGATCTCCGTTTGTCTTCATGATCTGGCATTTCCTACAAGCCAGGCATGGTGCTCGGCACTAGAGCTGCAAATGATGGGGGCCCTCATTGTCCCTTTTCTCTTCTCAGGGGGACAACGGGCATGTCCATGGTGCAGTTTGACAGGCTTTACCACAGGGAGATAATAGACTGCCAAGGGTAGGTGGGAGCTGGGAAAAGCCACTTAGGAACAGATTTTCAGGGGAGGTGATAGACAAAGCAAAGCGAAGAATGAGGATGAGTGTTTCAAGTTTCAAAGGGCCAGGAGGCAGCACAGTGCATTCGGGAAACTACAGCAAGTTCATGACAACCGACAGCTGATCTGGCAGCATCACCTGGGGATGGAGGCTGAGCCCCGTGGTTAACACTGGGGGTGAGAGGGTTTGTATACTATGGCAAGGAGGTGAGGTACTACACTGTGTGGGCACAGGGAGCTAACGGAGGATTTCAAATATCAGAATCGTAACCATAATAGAGTATTTAATTGCGTCCTAGCTTTCATCAAGGGTAAGATGCACTGTAGTTTATGTTCGACTAAGAAAGTGAAATGCTGCCAGTTAAACTAGGATATGTCATCAAGTGCAAGGTGAGTGCCACCTTAACAGATATTAAAATGGGGGGGGGGGACAAATCTTAGAACAAGTAAATTGTGGTAGTAAAATAATTAAGAAAGATCCAACACTTGGATCAACTAAAGAAGTGATTATTGCTTACCATGTGCCCCAAAGTATATTAAGTACTAGAACAAGAGACGTGCTCATCTTGATGCCCCGCAGCTGTTAGACCCAAGGTACAGAGGGCAGTAGCCAATGACCAACAGGCCCCAAGTGCCATGTGCAGACTCTAAGAGCAACTGCCTTTGAAAGAGGAAACGATTGAGAGTGGGCTTTCTGAGGTAGAGAATTACTAGCTGGGAAAGTAGGACAATTGACACAGAATCAGAATTCATGCCCTACATGACAGAGTTGGTGAAACTTCCCTTCTCAGAGATCTTGAGGCTCCTCAGAAACGAATTTTTCATTTTGGACAGATCATTCAGGATAAATATGATCTGTTTGAGTTCCTGGTTCTCTCATTAGGACTGTTTCTTAGGCTTCACTGGCACAAGAAAAGGATTTTGATAATCCAGGTAAATCCTGACAAAAGCAAAGCACGGGATCTATGAAAATCTAACCACTCAGAGGAGAACAACAGATAAAGGGCCAGGCCGACCTGACCCTGCAGGATAGATAAGGTTAGTCTGGCAACAGGGGTAGAGGAGAAGTGCCCATCTCCTGCTAGAAGAGCTAGAGAATACCCTTTCCAGAGAGACCACCAGGAGAGGAGAGCAGTAGGTGCTGATGATGAAGAATATTTTAATCAGCAGAGAAGGTCAAAATGACAAAGTTCCACGATCAGAGTAAACATATGGGATAAAAAATAAAAAATAAAGAAAAAAGATTTCTTTGAAAGGACTTTTTTATTAAAGGAATTTAATCAAAAGTCCTTTTAAAGAGACAGTTGGCTATTTAAACCAATAGTACAACTCACTGAGAGAATCGCCGCATTATTTATTGGGGTAGAAAGGGCCTGGAATGTAGAAAGACCTATTCTGCAGAGGAAAAAATAGAATCATAACAGGCCTCATGCCTTGCACAGCCAGTGGCTAGAATCCCTGCCTCATGAGACCCTGTGCTAGAAGGCCGCTAGAACCATCTCAACTATGTTAGTCTTTCTTGGAAGCCAACAAGTGTTTGCCCAGTTAAGAGCACGGTAACAATCAGTCACGTTATGTTATAATGATTGTCGATATCTTTAAAAGCCTTGTCAAGTTCCTTTTTGAGTAACCTTCACCCACACTTAGAGAAATTTATCTGAGGTTCACCTCTTTGAAATACCTCATTGTTGTTCCACATTTACCATAGCCGAAAAACAAAAACAAAAACAAAAAAAAACTTTTTATTAACAGAGTGTTCAGAAGGGGCGCCACTGTAAACAATGAGAGTTTTCGCTGCCGGGACAATTTTGTTTCAGAAACAGCTGAAAGCAATCAGGTCAGACAGAGCCAAGAGCTGGAGGGATTTTTAAAATGACAAAAACCAAACCAAATCTAACCAAAACAAAAATCAAAACCAATGGCCAAGGTTTCAAGGTTGCTACTATAGGTATGACATTCTCCTAAGACATGCGAGTGACTTGATCACTTTATTTATATATTTATATTTGAAGAAGAAGGAACTATTTGATGCAGCAAATCCACGTTGGTTAAAAATTACCAGATATGGGGGCTCCTGGGTGGCTCAGTGGTTTAGGCCTCTGCCTTCGGCTCAGGTCATGATTTCAGGGTCCTGGGTTGGAGCCCCACATCGTGCTCTCTGCTCAGCAGAAAGCCTGCTTCCCCCCTCTCTCTCTGCCTCCCTCTCTACCTACTTGAGATCTGTCTGTCAAATGGGTAAATAAGATCTTTAAAAAAAGAATTACTAGATGTGAAATACATCGAGGGTATGGGAAGGAAAATGATTTCACCTGATCTGACTAGGAAGTGGTTGACGCCTGAATTAAAGTGCTACAAAAAGAGTAAAGACCTGGGAAATATATGGGGTAAAAATCCCTAGAAAACCAGCAATAATAACTGGCTGCTCTTTATTGATCCAGATCCTGCGGTAGGCAAAGAAGAGCTGGTTTTAGCCAGAGGATGATCTCCGTTTGTCTTCATGATCTGGCATTTCCTACAAGCCAGGCATGGTGCTCGGCACTAGAGCTGCAAATGATGGGGGCCCTCATTGTCCCTTTTCTCTTCTCAGGGGGACAACGGGCATGTCCATGGTGCAGTGTGACAGGCTTTACCACAGGGAGATAATAGACTGCCAAGGGTAGGTGGGAGCTGGGAAAAGCCACTTAGGAACAGATTTTCAGGGGAGGTGATAGACAAAGCAAAGCGAAGAATGAGGATGAGTGTTTCAAGTTTCAAAGGGCCAGGAGGCAGCACAGTGCATTCGGGAAACTACAGCAAGTTCATGACAACCGACAGCTGATCTGGCAGCATCACCTGGGGATGGAGGCTGAGCCCCGGGGTTAACACTGGGGGTGAGAGGGTTTGTATACTATGGCAAAGAGGTGAGGTACTACACTGTGTGGGCACAGGGAGCTAACGGAGGATTTCAAATATCAGAATCGTAACCATAATAGAGTATTTAATTGCATCCTAGCTTTCATCAAGGGTAAGATGCACTGTAGTTTATGTTCGACTAAGAAAGTGAAATGCTGTCAGTTAAACTAGGATATGTCATCAAGTGCAAGGTGAGTGCCACCTTAACGGATATTAAAATGGGGGGGGGGGGACAAATCTTAGAACAAGTAAATTGTGGTAGTAAAATAATTAAGAAAGATCCAACACTTGGATCAACTAAAGAAGTGATTATTGCTTACCATGTGCCCCAAAGTATATTAAGTACTAGAACAAGAGACGTGCTCATCTTGATTCCCCGCAGCTGTTAGACCCAAGGTACAGAGGGCAGTAGCCAATGACCAACAGGCCCCACGTGCCATGTGCAGACTCTAAGAGCAACTGCCTTTGAAAGAGGAAACGATTGAGAGTGGGCTTTCTGAGGTAGAGAATTACTAGCTGGGAAAGTAGGACAATTGACACAGAATCAGAATTGATGCCCTACATGACAGAGTTGGTGAAACTTCCCTTCTCAGAGATCTTGAGGCTCCTCAGAAACGAATTTTTCATTTTGGACAGATCATTCAGGATAAATATGATCTGTTTGAGTTCCTGGCTCTCTCATTAGGACTGTTTCTTAGGCTTCACTGGCACAAGAAAAGGATTTTGATAATCCAGGTAAATCCTGACAAAAGCAAAGCACGGGATCTATGAAAATCTAACCACTCAGAGGAGAACAACAGATAAAGGGCCAGGCCGACCTGACCCTGCAGGATAGATAAGGTTAGTCTGGCAACAGGGGTAGAGGAGAAGTGCCCATCTCCTGCTAGAAGAGCTAGAGAATACCCTTTCCAGAGAGACCACCAGGAGAGGAGAGCAGTAGGTGCTGATGATGAAGAATATTTTAATCAGCAGAGAATGTCAAAATGACAAAGTTCCACGATCAGAGTAAACATATGGGATAAAAAATAAAAAATAAAGAAAAAAGATTTCTTTGAAAGGACTTTTTTATTAAAGGAATTTAATCAAAAGTCCTTTTAAAGATACAGTTGGCTATTTAAACCAATACTACAACTCACTGAGAGAATCGCCGCATTATTTATTGGGGTAGAAAGGACCTGGAATGTAGAAAGTCCTATTCTGAGAGGAAAAATAGAATCATAACAGGCCTCATGCCTTGCACAGCCAGTGGCTAGAATCCCTGCCTCATGAGACCCTGTGCTAGAAGGCCGCTAGAACCATCTCAACTATGTTAGTCTTTCTTGGAAGCCAACAAGTGTTTGCCCAGTTAAGAGCACGGTAACAATCAGTCACGTTATGTTATAATGATTGTCGATATCTTTAAAAGCCTTGTCAAGTTCCTTTTTGAGTAACCTTCACCCACACTTAGAGAAATTTATCTGAGGTTCACCTCTTTGAAATACCTCATTGTTGTTCCACATTTACCATAGCCGAAAAACAAAAACAAAAACAAAAAAAAACTTTTTATTAACAGAGTGTTCAGAAGGGGCGCCACTGTAAACAATGAGAGTTTTCGCTGCCGGGACAATTTTGTTTCAGAAACAGCTGAAAGCAATCAGGTCAGACAGAGCCAAGAGCTGGAGGGATTTTTAAAATGACAAAAACCAAACCAAATCTAACCAAAACAAAAATCAAAACCAATGGCCAAGATTTCAAGGTTGCTACTAAAGGTATGACATTCTCCTAAGACATGCGAGTGACTTGATCACTTTATTTATATATTTATATTTGAAGAAGAAGGAACTATTTGATGCAGCAAATCCACGTTGGTTAAAAATTACCAGATATGGGGGCTCCTGGGTGGCTCAGTGGTTTAGGCCTCTGCCTTCGGCTCAGGTCATGAATTCAGGGTCCTGGGTTGGAGCCCCACATCGTGCTCTCTGCTCAGCAGAAAGCCTGCTTCCCCCCTCTCTCTCTGCCTCCCTCTCTACCTACTTGAGATCTGTCTGTCAAATGGGTAAATAAGATCTTTAAAAAAAGAATTACTAGATGTGAAATACATCGAGGGTATGGGAAGGAAAATGATTTCACCTGATCTGACTAGGAAGTGGTTGAAGCCTGAATTAAAGTGCTACAAAAAGAGTAAAGACCTGGGAAATATATGGGGTAAAAATTCCTAGAAAACCAGCAATAATAACTGGCTGCTCTTTATTGATCCAGATCCTGCGGTAGGCAAAGAAGAGCTGGTTTTAGCCAGAGGATGATCTCCGTTTGTCTTCATGATCTGGCATTTCCTACAAGCCAGGCATGGTGCTCGGCACTAGAGCTGCAAATGATGGGGGCCCTCATTGTCTCTTTTCTCTTCTCAGGGGGACAACGGGCATGTCCATGGTGCAGTGTGACAGGCTTTACCACAGGGAGATAATACACTGCCAAGGGTAGGTGGGAGCTGGGAAAAGCCACTTAGGAACAGATTTTCAGGGGAGGTGATAGACAAAGCAAAGCGAAGAATGAGGATGAGTGTTTCAAGTTTCAAAGGGCCAGGCGGCAGCACAGTGCATTCGGGAAACTACAGCAAGTTCATGACAACCGACAGGTGATCTGGCAGCATCACCTGGGGATGGAGGCTGAGCCCCGGGGTTAACACTGGGGGTGAGAGGGTTTGTATACTATGGCAAGGAGGTGAGGTACTACACTGTGTGGGCACAGGGAGCTAACGGAGGATTTCAAATATCAGAATCGTAACCATAATAGAGTATTTAATTGCATCCTAGCTTTCATCAAGGGTAAGATGCACTGTAGTTTATGTTCGACTAAGAAAGTGAAATGCTGTCAGTTAAACTAGGATATGTCATCAAGTGCAAGGTGAGTGCCACCTTAACAGATATTAAAATGGGGGGGGGGACAAATCTTAGAACAAGTAAATTGTGGTAGTAAAATAATTAAGAAAGATCCAACACTTGGATCAACTAAAGAAGTGATTATTGCTTACCATGTGCCCCAAAGTATATTAAGTACTAGAACAAGAGACGTGCTCATCTTGATGCCCCGCAGCTGTTAGACCCAAGGTACAGAGGGCGGTAGCCAATGACCAACAGGCCCCAAGTGCCATGTGCAGACTCTAAGAGCAACTGCCTTTGAAAGAGGAAACGATTGAGAGTGGGCTTTCTGAGGTAGAGAATTACTAGCTGGGAAAGTAGGACAATTGACACAGAATCAGAATTCATGCCCTACATGACAGAGTTGGTGAAACTTCCCTTCTCAGAGATCTTGAGGCTCCTCAGAAACGAATTTTTCATTTTGGACAGATCATTCAGGATAAATATGATCTGTTTGAGTTCCTGGTTCTCTCATTAGGACTGTTTCTTAGGCTTCACTGGCACAAGAAAAGGATTTTGATAATCCAGGTAAATCCTGACAAAAGCAAAGCACGGGATCTATGAAAATCTAACCACTCAGAGGAGAACAACAGATAAAGGGCCAGGCCGACCTGACCCTGCAGGATAGGTAAGGTTAGTCTGGCAACAGGGGTAGAGGGGAAGTGCCCATCTCCTGCTAGAAGAGCTAGAGAAGACCCTTTCCAGAGAGACCACCAGGAGAGGAGAGCAGTAGGTGCTGATGATGAAGAATATTTTAATCAGCAGAGAATGTCAAAATGACAAAGTTCCACGATCCGAGTAAACATATGGGATAAAAAATAAAAAATAAAGAAAAAAGATTTCTTTGAAAGGACTTTTTTATTAAAGGAATTTAATCAAAAGTCCTTTTAAAGAGACAGTTGGCTATTTATTTATTTATTTATTTATTTTAATTTTTATTTTTTATAAACATATATTTTTATCCCCAGGGGTACAGGTCTGTGAATCACCAGGTTTAAACACTTCACAGCACTCACCAAAGCACATACCCTCCCCAATGTCCATAATCCCACCCCCTTCTCCCAAACCCCCTCCCCCCAGCAACCCTCAGTTTGTTTTGTGAGATTAAGAGTCACTTATGGTTTGTCTCCCTCCCAATCCCATCTTGTTTCATTTATTCTTCTCCTACCCACTTAAGCCTCCATGTTGCATCACCACTTCCTCATATCAGGGAGATCATATGATAGTTGTCTTTCTCTGCTTGACTTATTTCGCTAAGTATGATTTGCTCTAGTTCCATCCATGTTGTCGCAAATGGCAAGATTTCATTTCTTTTGATGGCTGCATAGTATTTCATTGTGTATATATACCACATCTTCTTGATCCATTCATCTGTTGATGGACATCTAGGTTCTTTCCATAGTTTGGCTATTGTGGACATTGCTGCTATAAACATTCGGGTGCATGTGCCCCTTTGGATCACTACATTTGTATCTTTAGGGTAAATACCCAATAGTGCAATTGCTGGGTCATAGGGCAGTTCTATTTTCAACATTCTGAGGAACCTCCATGCTGTTTTCCAGAGTGGCTGCACCAGCTTGCATTCCCACCAACAGTGTAGGAGGGTTCCCCTTTCTCCACATCCTCGCCAGCATCTGTCATTTCCTGACTTGTTGATTTTAGCCATTCTGACTGGTGTGAGGTGATATCTCATTGTGGTTTTGATTTGTATTTCCCTGATGCCGAGTGATATGGAGCACTTTTTCATGTGTCTGTTGGCCATCTGGATGTCTTCTTTGCAGAAATGTCTGTTCATGTCCTCTGCCCATTTCTTGATTGGATTATTTGTTCTTTGGGTGTTGAGTTTGCTAAGTTCTTTATAGATTCTGGACACTAGTCCTTTATTTGATATGTCGTTTGCAAATATCTTCTCCCATTCTGTCAGTTGTCTTTTGATTTTGTTAACTGTTTCCTTTGCTGTGCAAAAGCTTTTGATCTTGATGAAATCCCAATAGTTCATTTTCTCCCTTGCTTCCCTTGCCTTTTGCGTTGTTCCTAGGAAGATGTTGCTGCGGCAGAGGTCGAAGAGGTTGCTGCCTGTGTTCTCCTCAAGGATTTTGATGGATTCCTTTCGCACATTGAGGTCCTTCATCCATTTTGAGTCTATTTTTGTGTGTGGTGTAAGGAAATGGTCCAATTTCATTTTTCTACATGTGGCTGTCCAATTTTCCCAGCACCATTTATTGAAGAGGCTGTCTTTTTTCCATTGGACATTCTTTCCTGCTTTGTCGAAGATGAGTTGACCATAGATTTGAGGGTCTATTTCTGGGCTCTCTATTCTGTTCCATTGATCTATGTGTCTGTTTCTGTGCCAGTACCATGCTGTCTTGATGATGACAGCTTTGTAATAGAGCTTGAAGTCCGGAATTGTGATGCCACCAACGTTGGCTTTCTTTTTCAATATCCCTTTGGCTATTCGAGGTCTTTTCTGGTTCCATATAAATTTTAGCATTATTTGTTCCATTTCTTTGAAAAAGATGGATGGTACTTTGATAGGAATTGCATTAAATGTGTAGATTGCTTTAGGTAGCATAGACATTTTCACAATATTTATTCTTCCAATCCAGGAGCATGGAACATTTTTCCATTTCTTTGTGTCTTCCTCAATTTCTTTCATGAGTACTTTATAGTTTTCTGAGTATAGATTCTGTGTCTCTTTGGTTAGGTTTATTCCTAGGTATCTTATGGTTTTGGATGCAATTGTAAATGGGATTGACTCCTTAATATCTCTTTCTTCTGTCTTGCTGTTGGTGTAGAGAAATGCAACTGATTTCTGTGCATTGATTTTATATCCTGACACTTTACTGAATTTCTGTATAAGTTCTAGCAGTTTTGGAGTGGAGTCTTTTGGGTTTTCCACATATAGTATCATATCATCTGCGAAGAGTGATAATTTGACTTCTTCTTTGCCGATTTGGATGCCTTTAATTTCCTTTTGTTGTCTGATTGCTGAGGCTAGGACCTCTAGTACTATGTTGAATAGCAGTGGTGATAATGGACATCCCTGCCGTGTTCCTGACCCTAGTGGAAAAGCTTTCAGTTTTTCTCCATTGAGAATGATATTTGCGGTGGGTTTTTCATAGATGGCTTTGATGATATTGAGGTATGTGCCCTCTATCCCTACACTTTGAAGAGTTTTGATCAGGAAGGGATGCTGTACTTTGTCAAATGCTTTTTCAGCATCTATTGAGAGTATCATATGGTTTTTGTTCTTTCTTTTATTGATGTGTTCTATCACATTGACTGATTTGCGGATGTTGAACCAACCTTGCAGCCCTGGAATAAATCCCACTTGGTCGTGGTGAATAATCTTTTTAATGTACTGTTGAATCCTATTGGCTAGTATTTTGTTGAGTATTTTCGCGTCTGTGTTCATCAAGGATATCGGTCTATAGCTCTCTTTTTTGGTGGGATCCTTGTCTGGTTTTGGGATCAAGGTGATGCTGGCCTCATAAAATGAGTTTGGAAGTTTTCCTTCCATTTCTATTTTTTGGAACAGTTTCAGGAGAATAGGAATTAGTTCTTCTTTAAATGTTTGGTAGAATTCCCCCGGGAAGCCGTCTGGCCCTGGGCTTTTGTTTGTTTGGAGATTTTTAATGACTGTTTCAATCTCCTTACTGGTTATGGGTCTGTTCAGGCTTTCTATTTCTTCCTGGTTCAGTTGTGGTAGTTTATATGTTTCTAGGAATGCATCCATTTCTTCCAGATTGTCAAATTTATTGGCGTAGAGTTGCTCATAGTATGTTCTTATAATAGTTTGTATTTCTTTGGTGTTAGTTGTGATCTCTCCTCTTTCATTCATGATTTTATTTATTTGGCTCCTTTCTCTTTTCTTTTTGATAAGTCGGGCCAGGGGTTTATCAATTTTATTAATTCTTTCAAAGAACCAGCTCCTAGTTTCGTTGATTTGTTCTATTGTTTTTTTGGTTTCTATTTCATTGATTTCTGCTCTGATCTTTATGATTTCTCTTCTCCTGCTGGGCTTAGGGTTTCTTTCTTGTTCTTTCTCCAGCTCCTTTAGGTGTAGGGTTAGGTTGTGTACCTGAGACCTTTCTTGTTTCTTGAGAAAGGCTTGTACCGCTATATATTTTCCTCTCAGGACTGCCTTTGTTGTGTCCCACAGATTTTGAACCGTTGTATTTTCATTATCATTTGTTTCCATGATTTTTTTCAATTCTTCTTTAATTTCCCGGTTGACCCATTCATTCTTTAGAAGGATACTGTTTAGTCTCCATGTATTTGGGTTCTTTCCAAACTTCCTTTTGTGGTTGAGTTCTAGCTTTAGAGCATTGTGGTCTGAAAATATGCAGGGAATGATCCCAATCTTTTGATACCGGTTGAGTCCTGATTTAGGACCGAGGATGTGATCTATTCTGGAGAATGTTCCATGTGCACTAGAGAAGAATGTGTATTCTGTTGCTTTGGGATGAAATATTCTGAATATATCTGTGATGTCCATCTGGTCCAGTGTGTCGTTTAAGGCCTTTATTTCCTTGCTGATCTTTTGCTTGGATGACCTGTCCATTTCAGTGAGGGGAGTGTTAAAGTCCCCTACTATTATTGTATTATTGTTGATGTGTTTCTTTGATTTTGTTATTAATTGGTTTATATAGTTGGCTGCTCCCACGTTGGGGGCATAGATATTTAAAATTGTTAAATCTTCTTGTTGGACAGACCCTTTGAGTATGATATAGTGTCCTTCCTCATCTCTTATTATAGTCTTTGGCTTAAAATCTAATTGATCTGATATAAGGATTGCCACTCCTGCTTTCTTCTGATGTCCATTAGCATGGTAAATTCTTTTCCACCCCCTCACTTTAAATCTGGAGGTGTCTTCGGGCTTAAAATGAGTTTCTTGGAGGCAACATATAGATGGGTTTTGTTTTTTTATCCATTCTGATACCCTGTGTCTTTTGACAGGGGCATTTAGCCCATTCACATTCAGGGTAACTATTGAGAGATATGAATTTAGTGCCATTGTATTGCCTGTAAGGTGACTGTTACTGTATATGGTCTCTGTTCCTTTCTGGTCTACCACTTGTAGGCTCTCTCTTTGCTTAGAGGACCCCTTTCAATATTTCCTGTAGAGCTGGTTTGGTATTTGCAAATTCTTTCAGTTGTTGTTTGTCCTGGAAGCTTTTAATCTCTCCTTCTATTTTCAATGATAGCCTAGCTGGATATAGTATTCTGGGCTGCATTTTTTTCTCGTTTAGTGCTCTAAAAATATCATGCCAGCTCTTTCTGGCCTGCCAGGTCTCTGTGGATAAGTCAGCTGCCAATCTAATATTTTTACCATTGTATGTTACAGACTTCTTTTCCCGGGCTGCTTTCAGGATTTTCTCTTTGTCACTGAGACTTGTAAATTTTACTATTAGGTGACGGGGTGTGGGCCTATTCTTACTGATTTTGAGGGGCGTTCTCTGAACCTCCTGAATTTTGATGCTCATTCCCTTTGCCATATTGGGGAAATTCTCCCCAATAATTCTCTCCAGTATACCTTCTGCTCCCCTCTCTCTTTCTTCTTCTTCTGGAATCCCAATTATTCTAATGTTGTTTCGTCTTATGGTGTCACTTATCTCTCGAATTCTCCCCTCGTGGTCCAGTAGCTGTTTGTCCCTCTTTTGCTCAGCTTCTTTATTCTCTGTCATTTGGTCTTCTATATCACTGATTCTTTCTTCTGCCTCATTTATCCTAGCAGTTAGAGCCTCCATTTTTGATTGCACCTCATTAATAGCTTTTTTTATTTCAACTTGGTTAGATTTTAGTTCTTTTATTTCTCCAGAAAGGGCTTTTATATCTCTCGAGAGGGTTTCTCTAATATCTTCCATGCCTTTTTCGAGCCCGGCTAGAACCTTGAGAATTGTCATTCTGAACTCTAGATCTGACATATTACCGATGTCTGTATTGATTAGGTCCCTAGCCTTCGGTACTGCCTCTTGTTCTTTTTTTTGTGTTGAATTTTTACGTCTTGTCATTTTGGCCAGATAAGAGTAAATGAAGGGGCAAGTAAAATACTAAAAGGGTGGCAACAACCCCAGGAAAATATGCTTTAACCAAATTAGAAGAGATCCAAAATTGTGAGTGGGGAGAAAGGGGATAAAAAAAGGTTCAAAAAGGAAGAAAGAAAAAAAAAGAACAAAGAAAAGAAAAAAAAAAAAAGAACAGAAAAAAATTTTTAAAAAAGAAAACATCTGAGAAAAATGTAAAAAAGAAAAAATATATATATTAGATAAACTAGTAAAAAATCGTTAAAAAAGAAAAAGGTAACAGTTAAAAAAAAAAAAAATTTTACCCGAAGGCGAGAAGAAAAAAAAAAAAAAATGAAAAAGAAAAAATTAAATTAACTGCAAGACTAAAAAAAATCACAGGAAAAAAGCCCTGAGTTCCGTGCTTGGCTTTCTCCTCCTCTGGAATTCTGCTGCTCTCCTTGGTATTGAAACCGCACTCCTTGGTAGGTGAACTTGGTCTCGGCTGTATTTCTTGTTGATCTTCTGGGGGAGGGGCCTGTTGTAGTGATTCTCAAGTGTCTTTGCCCCAGGCGGAATTACACCGCCCTTACCCGGGCCGGGGTGAGTAATCCGCTTGGGTTTGCTTTCAGGAGCTTTTGTTCCCTGAGCGCTTTCCTTAGAGTTCCGGAGGACGGGAATACAAATGGCGGCCTCCTGGTCTCCGGCCCAGAGGAGCCGAGAGCCCAGGGCCGCACTCCTCAGGGCGCCCTCAGAGAACAGCGCCCCGTCACTCCCGTCTGCCTGACCTCCGGCCGCCCTCCGAGCTCACGGAGCCTGCGACCGGTTCAAGGTCACCCCGAGCTGCGAGCTTACTGTCAGCTCTGTCTCTGCAGCCGGCTTTCCCATTCCAATACCCGCAAGCTCTGTGACACTCAGACACCCCCGATCCTTCTGTGACCCTGCGGGACCTGAGGCCACGCTGACCCCGCGTGGGCTTCGCCCCGGTTTAGCCTCTGGAGCGATGTCCCTCAGCGGAACAGACTTTTAAAAGTCCTGATTTTGTGCGCGGTTGCTCCGCTGCTTGCCGGGAGCCGGCCCCTCCCCCCGGGGTCTATCTTCCCGTCGCTTTGGATTCACTTCTCCGCCGGTCCTACCTTTCAGAAAGTGGTTGTTTATCTGTTTCCAGAATTGCTGTTCTTCTTCTCTTCGATCTGCCGATGGATTTTCAGGTGTTTGCAATCTTTAGATAAGCTACCTAGCTGATCTCCGGCTAGCTGAAGCAGTCTCAGCTTGCTACTTCTCCGCCATCTTGACTCCTCCCCGACAGTTGGCTATTTAAACCAATAGTACAACTCACTGAGAGAATCGCTGCATTATTTATTGGGGTAGAAAGGACCTGGAATGTAGAAAGACCTATTCTGCAGAGGAAAAAATAGAATCACTAACAGGCCTCATGCCTTGCACAGCCAGTGGCTAGAATCCCTGCCTCATGAGACCCTGTGCTAGAAGGCCGCTAGAACCATCTCAACTATGTTAGTCTTTCTTGGAAGCCAACAAGTGTTTGCCCAGTTAAGAGCACGGTAACAATCAGTCACGTTATGTTATAATGATTGTCGATATCTTTAAAAGCCTTGTCAAGTTCCTTTTTGAGTAACCTTCACCCACACTTAGAGAAATTTATCTGTGGTTCACCTCTTTGAAATACCTCATTGTTGTTCCACATTTACCATAGCCGAAAAACAAAAACAAAAACAAAAAAAACTTTTTATTAACAGAGTGTTCAGAAGGGGCGCCACTGTAAACAATGAGAGTTTTCGCTGCCGGGACAATTTTGTTTCAGAAACAGCTGAAAGCAATCAGGTCAGACAGAGCCAAGAGCTGGAGGGATTTTTAAAATGACAAAAACCGAACCAAATCTACCCAAAACAAAAATCAAAACCAATGGCCAAGATTTCAAGGTTGCTACTAAAGATATGACATTCTCCTAAGACATGCGAGTGACTTGATCACTTTATTTATATATTTATATTTGAAGAAGAAGGAACTATTTGATGCAGCAAATCCACGTTGGTTAAAAATTACCAGATATGGGGGCTCCTGGGTGGCTCAGTGGTTTAGGCCTCTGCCTTCGGCTCAGGTCATGATTTCAGGGTTGGAGCCCCACATCGTGCTCTCTGCTCAGCAGAAAGCCTGCTTCCCCCCTCTCTCTCTGCCTCCCTCTCTACCTACTTGAGATCTGTCTGTCAAATGGGTAAATAAGATCTTTAAAAAAAGAATTACTAGATGTGAAATACATCGAGGGTATGGGAAGGAAAATGATTTCACCTGATCTGACTAGGAAGTGGTTGACGCCTGAATTAAAGTGCTACAAAAAGAGTAAAGACCTGGGAAATATATGGGGTAAAAATTCCTAGAAAACCAGCAATAATAACTGGCTGCTCTTTATTGATCCAGATCCTGCGGTAGGCAAAGAAGAGCTGGTTTTAGCCAGAGGATGATCTCCGTTTGTCTTCATGATCTGGCATTTCCTACAAGCCAGGCATGGTGCTCGGCACTAGAGCTGCAAATGATGGGGGCCCTCATTGTCCCTTTTCTCTTCTCAGGGGAACAACGGGCATGTCCATGGTGCAGTGTGACAGGCTTTACCACAGGGAGATAATAGACTGCCAAGGGTAGGTGGGAGCTGGGAAAAGCCACTTAGGAACAGATTTTCAGGGGAGGTGATAGACAAAGCAAAGCGAAGAATGAGGATGAGTGTTTCAAGTTTCAAAGGGCCAGGAGGCAGCACAGTGCATTCGGGAAACTACAGCAAGTTCATGACAACCGACAGCTGATCTGGCAGCATCACCTGGGGATGGAGGCTGAGCCCCGGGGTTAACACTGGGGGTGAGAGGGTTTGTATACTATGGCAAGGAGGTGAGGTACTACACTGTGTGGGCACAGGGAGCTAACGGAGGATTTCAAATATCAGAATCGTAACCATAATAGAGTATTTAATTGCATCCTAGCTTTCATCAAGGGTAAGATGCACTGTAGTTTATGTTCGACTAAGAAAGTGAAATGCTGTCAGTTAAACTAGGATATGTCATCAAGTGCAAGGTGAGTGCCACCTTAACAGATATTAAAATGGGGGGGGGGACAAATCTTAGAACAAGTAAATTGTGGTAGTAAAATAATTAAGAAAGATCCAACACTTGGATCAACTAAAGAAGTGATTATTGCTTACCATGTGCCCCAAAGTATATTAAGTACTAGAACAAGAGACGTGCTCATCTTGATGCCCCGCAGCTGTTAGACCCAAGGTACAGAGGGCAGTAGCCAATGACCAACAGGCCCCAAGTGCCATGTGCAGACTCTAAGAGCAACTGCCTTTGAAAGAGGAAACGATTGAGAGTGGGCTTTCTGAGGTAGAGAATTACTAGCTGGGAAAGTAGGACAATTGACACAGAATCAGAATTCATGCCCTACATGACAGAGTTGGTGAAACGTCCCTTCTCAGAGATCTTGAGGCTCCTCAGAAACGAATTTTTCATTTTGGACAGATCATTCAGGATAAATATGATCTGTTTGAGTTCCTGGTTCTCTCATTAGGACTGTTTCTTAGGCTTCACTGGCACAAGAAAAGGATTTTGATAATCCAGGTAAATCCTGACAAAAGCAAAGCACGGGATCTATGAAAATCTAACCACTCAGAGGAGAACAACAGATAAAGGGCCAGGCCGACCTGACCCTGCAGGATAGGTAAGGTTAGTCTGGCAACAGGGGTAGAGGGGAAGTGCCCATCTCCTGCTAGAAGAGCTAGAGAAGACCCTTTCCAGAGAGACCACCAGGAGAGGAGAGCAGTAGGTGCTGATGACGAAGAATATTTTAATCAGCAGAGAAGGTCAAAATGACAAAGTTCCACGATCAGAGTAAACATATGGGATAAAAAATAAAAAATAAAGAAAAAAGATTTCTTTGAAAGGACTTTTTTATTAAAGGAATTTAATCAAAAGTCCTTTTAAAGAGACAGTTGGCTATTTAAACCAATAGTACAACTCACTGAGAAAATCGCCGCATTATTTATTGGGGTAGAAAGGACCTGGAATGTAGAAAGACCTATTCTGCAGAGGAAAAAATAGAATCACTAACAGGCCTCATGCCTTGCACAGCCAGTGGCTAGAATCCCTGCCTCATGAGACCCTGTGCTAGAAGGCCGCTAGAACCATCTCAACTATGTTAGTCTTTCTTGGAAGCCAACAAGTGTTTGCCCAGTTAAGAGCACGGTAACAATCAGTCACGTTATGTTATAATGATTGTCGATATCTTTAAAAGCCTTGTCAAGTTCCTTTTTGAGTAACCTTCACCCACACTTAGAGAAATTTATATGTGGCTCACCTCTTTGAAATACCTCATTGTTGTTCCACATTTACCATAGCCGAAAAACAAAAACAAAAACAAAAAAAACTTTTTATTAACAGAGTGTTCAGAAGGGGCGCCACTGTAAACAATGAGAGTTTTCGCTGCCGGGACAATTTTGTTTCAGAAACAGCTGAAAGCATTCAGGTCAGACAGAGCCAAGGGCTGGAGCGATTTTTAAAAAGACAAAAACCGAACCAAATCTAACCAAAACAAAAATCAAAACCAATGGCCAAGATTTCAAGTTTGCTACTAAAGGTATGACATTCTCCTAAGACATGCGAGTGACTTGATCACTTTATTTATATATTTATATTTGAAGAAGAAGGAATTATTTGATGAAGCAAATCCACGTTGGTTAAAAATTACCAGATATGGGGGCTCCTGGGTGGCTCAGTGGTTTAGGCCCCTGCCTTCAGCTCAGGTCATGATTTCAGGGTCCTGGGTTGGAGCCCCACATCGTGCTCTCTGCTCAGCGGGGCGCCTGCTTCCCCCCTCTCTCTCTGCCTCCCTCTCTACCTACTTGAGATCTGTCTGTCAAATGGGTAAATAAGATCTTTAAAAAAAGAATTACTAGATGTGAAATACATCGAGGGTATAGGAAGGAAAATGATTTCACCTGATCTGACTAGGAAGTGGTTGAAGCCTGAATTAAAGTGCTACAAAAAGAGTAAAGACCTGGGAAATATATGGGGTAAAAATTCCTAGAAAACCAGCAATAATAACTGGCTGCTCTTTATTGATCCAGATCCTGCGGTAGGCAAAGAAGAGCTGGTTTTAGCCAGAGGATAATCTCCGTTTGTCTTCATGATCTGGCATTTCCTACAAGCCAGGCATGGTGCTCGGCACTAGAGCTGCAAATGATGGGGGCCCTCATTGTCCCTTTTCTCTTCTCAGGGGGACAACGGGCATGTCCATGGTGCAGTGTGACAGGCTTTACCACAGGGAGATAATAGACTGTCAAGGGTAGGTGGGAGCTGGGAAAAGCCACTTAGGAACAGATTTTCAGGGGAGGTGATAGACAAAGCAAAGCGAAGAATGAGGATGAGTGTTTCAAGTTTCAAAGGGCCAGGAGGCAGCACAGTGCATTCGGGAAACTACAGCAAGTTCATGACAACCGACAGCTGATCTGTCAGCATCACCTGGGGATGGAGGCTGAGCCCCGGGGTTAACACTGGGGGTGAGAGGGTTTGTATACTATGGCAAGGAGGTGAGGTACTACACTGTGTGGGCACAGGGAGCTAACGGAGGATTTCAAATATCAGAAACGTAACCATAATAGAGTATTTAATTGCATCCTAGCTTTCATCAAGGGTAAGATGCACTGTAGTTTATGTTCGACTAAGAAAGTGAAATGCTGTCAGTTAAACTAGGATATGTCATCAAGTGCAAGGTGAGTGCCACCTTAACAGATATTCAAATGGGGGGGGGGACAAATCTTAGAACAAGTAAATTGTGGTAGTAAAATAATTAAGAAAGATCCAACACTTGGATCAACTAAAGAAGTGATTATTGCTTACCATGTGCCCCAAAGTATATTAAGTACTAGAACAAGAGACGTGCTCATCTTGATGCCCCGCAGCTGTTAGACCCAAGGTACAGAGGGCAGTAGCCAATGACCAACAGGCCCCAAGTGCCATGTGCAGACTCTAAGAGCAACTGCCTTTGAAAGAGGAAACGATTGAGAGTGGGCTTTCTGAGGTAGAGAATTACTAGCTGGGAAAGTAGGACAATTGACACAGAATCAGAATTCATGCCCTACATGACAGAGTTGGTGAAACTTCCCTTCTCAGAGATCTTGAGGCTCCTCAGAAACGAATTTTTCATTTTGGACAGATCATTCAGGATAAATATGATCTGTTTGAGTTCCTGGTTCTCTCATCCGGACTGTTTCTTAGGCTTCACTGGCACAAGAAAAGGATTTTGATAATCCAGGTAAATCCTGACAAAAGCAAAGCACGGGATCTATAAAAATCTAACCACTCAGAGGAGAACAACAGATAAAGGGCCAGGCCGACCTGACCCTGCAGGATAGGTAAGGTTAGTCTGGCAACAGGGGTAGAGGGGAAGTGCCCGTCTCCTGCTAGAAGAGCTAGAGAAGACCCTTTCCAGAGAGACCACCAGGAGAGGAGAGCAGTAGGTGCTGATGATGAAGAATATTTTAATCAGCAGAGAAGGTCAAAATGACAAAGTTCCACGATCAGAGTAAACATATGGGATAAAAAATAAAAAATAAAGAAATAAGATTTCTTTGAAAGGACTTTTTTATTAAAGGAATTTAATCAAAAGTCCTTTTAAAGAGACAGTTGGCTATTTAAACCAATAGTACAACTCACTGAGAGAATCGCCGCATTATTTATTGGGGTAGAAAGGACCTGGAATGTAGAAAGACCTATTCTGCAGAGGAAAAAATAGAATCACTAACAGGCCTCATGCCTTGCACAGCCAGTGGCTAGAATCCCTGCCTCATGAGACCCTGTGCTAGAAGGCCGCTAGAACCATCTCAACTATGTTAGTCTTTCTTGGAAGCCAACAAGTGTTTGCCCAGTTAAGAGCATGGTAACAATCAGTCACGTTATGTTATAATGATTGTCGATATCTTTAAAAGCCTTGTCAAGTTCCTTTTTGAGTAACCTTCACCCACACTTAGAGAAATTTATATGTGGCTCACCTCTTTGTAATACCTCATTGTTGTTCCACATTTACCATAGCCGAAAAACAAAAACAAAAACAAAAAAAACTTTTTATTAACAGAGTGTTCAGAAGGGGCGCCACTGTAAACAATGAGAGTTTTCGCTGCCGGGACAATTTTGTTTCAGAAACAGCTGAAAGCATTCAGGTCAGACAGAGCCAAGGGCTGGAGCGATTTTTAAAAAGACAAAAACCGAACCAAATCTAACCAAAACAAAAATCAAAACCAATGGCCAAGATTTCAAGTTTGCTACTAAAGGTATGACATTCTCCTAAGACATGCGAGTGACTTGATCACTTTATTTATATATTTATATTTGAAGAAGAAGGAATTATTTGATGCAGCAAATCCACGTTGGTTAAAAATTACCAGATATGGGGGCTCCTGGGTGGCTCAGTGGTTTAGGCCTCTGCCTTCGGCTCAGGTCATGATTTCAGGGTCCTGGGATTGAGCCCCACATCGTGCTCTCTGCTCAGCGGGGAGCCTGCTTCCCCCCTCTCTCTCTGCCTCCCTCTCTACCTACTTGAGATCTGTCTGTCAAATGGGTAAATAAGATCTTTAAAAAAAGAATTACTAGATGTGAAATACATCGAGGGTATAGGAAGGAAAATGATTTCACCTGATCTGACTAGGAAGTGGTTGACGCCTGAATTAAAGTGCTACAAAAAGAGTAAAGACCTGGGAAATATATGGGGTAAAAATCCCTAAAAAACCAGCAATAATAACTGGCTGCTCTTTATTGATCCAGATCCTGCGGTAGGCAAAGAAGAGCTGGTTTTAGCCAGAGGATGATCTCCGTTTGTCTTCATGATCTGGCATTTCCTACAAGCCAGGCATGGTGCTCGGCACTAGAGCTGCAAATGATGGGGGCCCTCATTGTCCCTTTTCTCTTCTCAGGGGGACAACGGGCATGTCCATGGTGCAGTGTGACAGGCTTTACCACAGGAAGATAATAGACTGCCAAGGGTAGGTGGGAGCTGGGAAATGCCACTTAGGAACAGATTTTCAGGGGAGGTGATAGACAAGGGCGAAGCGAAGAATGAGGAAGAGTGTGTCAAGTTTCAAAGGGCCAGGAGGCAGCACAGTGCATTCGGGAAACTACAGCAAGTTCATGACAACCGACAGCTGATCTGGCAGCATCACCTGGGGATGGAGGCTGAGCCCCGGGGTTAACACTGGGGGTGAGAGGGTTTGTATACTATGGCGAGCAGGTGAGGTACTACACTGTGTGGGCACAGGGAGCTAACGGAGGATTTCAAATATCAGAATAGTAACCATAATAGAGTATTTAATTGCATCCTAGCTTTCATCAAGGGTAAGATGCACTGTAGTTTATGTTCGACTAAGAAAGTGAAATGCTGTCAGTTAAACTAGGATATGTCATCAAGTGCAAGGTGAGTGCCACCTTAACAGATATTAAAATGGGGGGGGGGACAAATCTTAGAACAAGTAAATTGTGGTAGTAAAATAATTAAGAAAGATCCAACACTTGGATCAACTAAAGAAGTGATTATTGCTTACCATGTGCCCCAAAGTATATTAAGTACTAGAACAAGAGACATGCTCATCTTGATGCCCCGCAGCTGTTAGACCCAAGGTACAGAGGGCAGTAGCCAATGACCAACAGGCCCCAAGTGCCATGTGCAGACTCTAAGAGCAATTGCCTTTGAAAGAGGAAACGATTGAGAGTGGGCTTTCTGAGGTAGAGAATTACTAGCTGGGAAAGTAGGACAATGGACACAGAATCGGAATTGATGCCCCTACATGACAGAGTTGGTGAAACTTCCCTTCTCAGAGATCTTGAGGCTCCTCAGAAACGAATTTTTCATTTTGGACAGATCATTCATGATAAATATGATCTGGTTGAGTTCCTGGTTCTCTCATCAGGACTGTTTCTTAGGCTTCACTGGCACAAGAAAAGGATTTTGATAATCCAGGTAAATCCTGACAAAAGCAAAGCACGGGATCTATGAAAATCTAACCACTCAGAGGAGAACAACAGATAAAGGGCCAGGCCGACCTGACCCTGCAGGATAGGTAAGGTTAGTCTGGCAACAGGGGTAGAGGGGAAGTGCCCATCTCCTGCTAGAAGAGCTAGAGAAGACCCTTTCCAGAGAGACCACCAGGAGAGGAGAGCAGTGGTGCTGATGATGAAGAATATTTTAATCAGCAGAGAATGTCAAAATGACAAAGTTCCACGATCAGAGTAAACATATGGGATAAAAAATAAAAAATAAAGAAATAAGATTTCTTTGAAAGGACTTTTTTATTAAAGGAATTTAATCAAAAGTCCTTTTAAAGAGACAGTTGGCTATTTAAACCAATAGTACAACTCACTGAGAGAATCGCCGCATTATTTATTGGGGTAGAAAGGACCTGGAATGTAGAAAGACCTATTCTGCAGAGGAAAAAATAGAATCACTAACAGGCCTCATGCCTTGCACAGCCAGTGGCTAGAATCCCTGCCTCATGAGACCCTGTGCTAGAAGGCCGCTAGAACCATCTCAACTATGTTAGTCTTTCTTGGAAGCCAACAAGTGTTTGCCCAGTTAAGAGCACGGTAACAATCAGTCACGTTATGTTATAATGATTGTCGATATCTTTAAAAGCCTTGTCAAGTTCCTTTTTGAGTAACCTTCACCCACACTTAGAGAAATTTATATGTGGCTCACCTCTTTGAAATACCTCATTGTTGTTCCACATTTACCATAGCCGAAAAACAAAAACAAAAACAAAAAAAACTTTTTATTAACAGAGTGTTCAGAAGGGGCGCCACTGTAAACAATGAGAGTTTTCGCTGCCGGGACAATTTTGTTTCAGAAACAGCTGAAAGTATTCAGGTCAGACAGAGCCAAGGGCTGGAGGGATTTTTAAAATGACAAAAACCGAACCAAATCTAACCAAAACAAAAATCAAAACCAATGGCCAAGATTTCAAGTTTGCTACTAAAGGTATGACATTCTCCTAAGACATGCGAGTGACTTGATCACTTTATTTATATATTTATATTTGAAGATGAATGAACTATTTGATGCAGCAAATCCACGTTGGTTAAAAATTACCAGATATGGGGGCTCCTGGGTGGCTCAGTGGTTTAGGCCTCTGCCTTCGGCTCAGGTTATGATTTCAGGGTCCTGGGATGGAGCCCCACATCGGGCTCTCTGCTCAGCGGGGAGCTTGCTTCACCCCTCTCTCTCTGCCTCCCTCTCTACATACTTGTGATATGTCTGTCAAATGGGTAAATAAGATCTTTAAAAAAAGAATTACTAGATGTGAAATACATCGAGGGTATGGGAAGGAAAATGATTTCACCTGATCTGACTAGGAAGTGGTTGAAGCCTGAATTGAAGTGCTACAAAACGAGTAAAGACCTGGGAAATATATGGGGTAGGAATCCCTAGAAAAACAGCAATAATAACTGGCTGCTCTTTATTGATCCATATCCTGCGGTAGGCAAAGAAGTGCTGGTTTTAGCCAGAGGATGATCTCCGTTTGTCTTCATGATCTGGCATTTCCTGCAAGCCAGGCATGGGGCTCTGCACTAGAGCTGCAAATGCTGGCGGCCCTCATTGTCCCTTTTCTCTTTTCAGGGAGACAACGGGCATGTCCATAATGCAGTGTGACAGGCTTTACCACAGGGAGATAAAAGACTGCCAAGGGTAGGTGGGAGCTGGGAAAAGCCACTTAGGAACAGATTTTCAGGGGAGGTGATAGACAAGGGCAAAGCGAAGAATGAGGATGAGTGTGTCAAGTTTCAAAGTGCCAGGAGGCAGCACAGTGCATTCGGGAAACTACAGCAAGTTCATAACAACCGACAGCTGATCTGGCAGCATCACCTGGGGATGGAGGCTGAGCCCCGGGTTTAACACTGGGGGTGAGATGGTTTGTATCCACTGGCGAGGAGGTGAGGTACTACACTGTGTGGGCACAGGGAGCTACCGGAGGATTTCAAATATCAGAATCGTAACCATAATAGAGTATTTAATTGCATCCTAGCTTTTATCAAGTGTAAGATGCACTATAGTTTATGTTCGACTAAGATAGAGAAATGCTGTCAGTTAAAATAGGATATGTCATCAAGTACAAGGTGAGTGCCACCTTAAGAGATATTAAAATGGGGGGGCAGACAAATCTTAAAACAAGTAAATTGTGGTAGTAGAATAATTAAGAAAGATCCAACACTTGGATCAACTAAAGAAGTGATTATTGCTTACCATGTGCCCCAAACTATATTAAGTCCTAGAACAAGAGACGTGCTCATCTTGATGCCCCGCAGCTGTTAGACCCAAGGTACAGAGGGCAGTAGCCAATGACCAGCAGGCCCCAAGTGCCTTGTGCAGAGTCTAAGAGCAACTGCCTTTGAAAGGGGAAACGGTTGAGAGTGTGCTTTGAGAGGTAGAGAATTACTAGCTGGGAAAGTAGGACAATTGACACAGAATCGGAATTGATGCCCTACATGACAGAGTTGGTGAAACTTCCATTCTCAGAGATCTTGAGGCACCTCAGAAATGAATTTTTCATTTTGGACAGAACATTCAGGATAAATATGATCTGTTTGAGTTCCTGGTTCTCTCATTAGGACTGTTTCTTGGGCTTCACTGGCAGAAGAAAAGGGTTTTGATAATCCAGGGTAAATCCTGACAAAAGCAAAGCACGGTTTCTATGAAAAACTAACCACTCAGAGGAGAGCAACAGATAAAGGGCCAGGCCGACCTGACCCTGCAGGATAGGTAAGGTTAGTCTGGCAACAGTGGTAGAGGGGAAGTTCCCCTTTAGGTTGGCATGGACAAAGCCCTCAATCAACTTTCTGTGCCTTTGCGACAGTTACGAGAAGTTCTGGTAAGTCCCCAATTAATGAAAACAGTCTGCTCTGACGCCTGTTGTCCTCGTCGGCTTTTCTCTAAGAATTCTTTTCATCTGTTAGTTTGTTGGTACTGGTGGTTGTATTTTAACGGTTCATGATTATAATATTCACCTTCAGAAGAGTTGTAAATGATTTTGTTTTTGCATATGCTAACAACCTAAAAAAACATGTTCGATTTGAAGAAGACATATTCTCAGAGTAGACAACCTTAAAATGTCAGGGGAGAGGAAGCATATTTCCAAATTCAACTTATTAATGCCACTTTGGTCATATGTAAGTGGTTTCTAACTTACGAATGACTTGTATTTTAACAGTTTGTAATCTTGTAAAGTTCCCCCCTCGACCCCATGTAATCTACGTGTGGTTAGGTTCCTGGGCTGATCTACAAAAATTTTGTAATCCCTAATGGAACTGAAGGATAATATAAATAAAATGTAATACTTCATAAATGCTACAATTGAATATTCTCTCAGAAAAATCTCTGTTGTGGGAATGGGACTCCCCACCTCTAAGCCATTGGGAATAGGAATTCCACCTGGTGAACAGTGGAGGGGCAGTTGTGGCATCACTTCTAACAGAAAACTGTGCTGCCCTGTTTCCCCTGCCGCCCCCCCCCCCCGTCTGTGTCTGGTGCCCTGACTTACGGCCTCTGTTCATTCTGATGCCCTGTCGTAAACTTGTCATAAACGACACCATCCTTTCTTGTGTGTCTCCTCTAGCTTGAGTGGCCTCTTGCGTCCCTCCCCTAAGACAGTGCCTGCATCCTACAGAGAATATAAGGAGAACTTAATTTAAGGGAAGACACAGTACATGGTTAGAACCAAGAAAAATGCGAAGTAATGGAAATATCAGTGCTGAGAAGTCTAGGGGAGGGGCAGGCAGGAAAGAGTTCGTGAAACAGGTAAAAATCTTGAGTTGTGGGCGCCTGGGTGGCTCAGTGGGTTAAGCCGCTGCCTTCGGCTCAGGTCATGATCTCAGAGTCCTGGGATCTAGTCCCGCATCGGGCTCACTGCTCAGCAGTGAGCCTGCTTCCCTCTCTCTCTCTCTCTGCCTGCCTCTCCATCTACTTGTGATTTCTCTCTGTCAAATAAATAAATAAAATCTTTAAAAAAAAAATCTTGAGTTGTGCCTTGAGGTAGCCAATACTTTCCATGGTTTATGTCTCATTTGAATTTTACAAAATCTTGTTAAAGATACTTTTCCTTGGAATGGAAGGGATTTTCATGGTCCGCTGTTGGATTCCACACCAGCCGCTGTGGGGCTCTCCCACTGCCTCCTTGGTGTGCCTCTTCCTCCCGGGGCCTCATAGTGGTGTTGTTTCCCAAGCCTAGCCTTCCTTTGGCCTCCCACTCTTCTCTCGAACCCCCTCCCTGGAGGCAGATTTGCTCTACTCACACAGGCTCCCGTCCCACCTCACCCCCTGCCATCACCATATACCCTCCCTTTTCCATGGCCTGTTTTTATGGCCACTTTGGTCCTGCTCAGCCACAGGCCTGACCTGCCTTTCTGGTCCCAACTCTGAAGCTGTTCTGTGAGATTCTCAGATCACTGAGGGATACGATTATATCTGTCTTCATTGCATCCCTGTAGGCTGCCACAATACTGACGTCCAGGAGGTGTTTCATAATGTTGATGGAGTGAATTAATTCACCTTCCTGTGGAATTTTTGTGATCTTCCTACTTCATTCTAGTTGTTTCTGTTAACCTTTGTTTTGGCCCTAATTCCTAATTATCTCTTTATTCATTAGCTTCTGGACATGTTTCTCTACCTCTGTGCTCTGCCTTTTTCTGGTCTTCTGTTCTTCATTCTTGATTCCTGGTATTTCCATACCCACATTTCATCATCATGCATCAGTGCTTTGACATTCTTTCGTTCTCCAAAATATGCAGAATCTAAAGACTTCATCTCAGTGAAGTTGGCCCTCCATTCCTATTTCTGCTTCTCTCCAGAAGGAAGCCTGCAGTGCACATGGCTGTGTGCCTGTCTGCCCCTGCCCCTGAGTGTGTGTGCACTTACATCTGCTCCCCATCCCCTCCCCACCTCGGCAGCTGTGTACACATGGCTTTCAGAGTCCGATTCGAGCCCCGTCGCATTTCCAGACTCTCCTGTACTTTGCTTCATATTATCTGTTCTCCATTCTAAGCCCCCTCATCCCCATAACTTTCACTGTATATGTCATTCTTCTTCTAGCCATGCGACCCTGCCTTCGTGTCATTATGCCCCCAGGTCATGAGTCCCCTCAACAGTAACTGTGTCTGGTATATCATGTTTTTTTTTTTTTGTCAATATCTGCATAGTACTGGTGCACAGGTATTAATTTTTGTGGAATTGAATGAGATGTAGGAAATTGATAATGTGACAAAACAATGTCTGTAATACATTTTCTTTATTATTCTTTTAAAGAGTCTCAGGTCATCAGTCAGTGAAGGAATTCGGGCAGTAGATGAACGAATGTGTAACAAGAGGACATAAGGAAGAAAAAGGTACCCTCCAGTAGATTTCTTATGCTGCATGCCAGTTGAAGCCCTCTCCTCTTGTCTCCGTGAACTTGTCAGCACTATTCAGCTTTTTTTCTTTTTTTTAAATTTAGCTTTTTTTTAAAGTTCTCACGCATGTGCATTTTATGCATTATGTCACGTTATCTACCTGAAATAAGAAGACAGAATTTCAGAGGTACCCACACGATCTCAATATTACCCACTTTTTCCAGAACAAAAAACAGTGATAACTGTTGTCGGTGCAGCGCTTGACAGTTAACGACTGTATAAATTGTCAGCGGCCCTGTAAAGAAAATAGGCCTATATTAAAGACTAGGGGAGAAGTGGGCTTTCCAAAGCAAACTCAGGATTCTGCTGTAGGTTTGCTGTTATTTTCTGATCCTGTGTTCTTTATGTTCTGGTGTTCACTTTAATTTTTTCAATTCCCAGTAGTTAGCATGCGGTTTTGGCTTGGTTTCAGGTGTGTGAGACAGGCAACGGCTCTGTACATCTGAGGGCTCACCCCGGGAGTGTGCCCCTTAGTGCTATCTCCAGTTCCAAGTGTCCCCGATATCATTCATGAGCATAACGATGTAGGGGCACAGCGGGCATTGGGAGTCTGGGCTTCTGACTCTCGCCTGCTGCTCTGTACAATGTTTTCTATGTGTATTATTAGCATATTTGTTAAAATCTCAGTGGGGAGAAGCCTGTTTGAGGGACCTTCTGTTTAATTCGCCTCTGGATCTCCTCACAGCTTTTGTCCAAAGAATGCTTGTCGTGCGCTTCCAGACAAAACAGTAAGCTTTGTGAGAGCAGGGTGTATTTCTTGCTTTATTTTCTCGTGCCCCCCCCACCCCCCGTCGGAATGAATATCGAGCTCCCAGGGGTGTTCATTATTATTATTATTTATTGAATGGATGACTTTGTATTTTTTTGTTCTTTAAGGATGAGAGTTTTCATAATGTCCCTCAACCTCTTTGATAATATTTGTAATGTAAAAGGTCTTTAATGATTTGGTGCTTGGGCATATAGGTATATGCACATATAAACTGAGAGGGCCAGTACAATCGGAAGCCAAAGTTAAAACATGAATAAAGGGCCATAAGAAAACAAATGGAGGGGCGCCTGGTGGCTCAGTTGGTTAAACGTCCGACTCTTGATTTTGGCTCAGGTCATGATCTCAGGATCATGAGATTGAGCCCCGCATTGAGCTCTGTGCTCAGCAGGATGTCTGCTGGAGATTCTCTCTCTCCCTCTGCCCCTCCCCTGCACGCGCACATGCAGTCTCTCTCTCTCTCAAATAAACAAATCTTTTTAAAAAAATAGGAAAGAAATGCCCATAGAAAGATTCAGGATGGGGAAAAAAAGAAATAAGAATATAGAATATGAGAAAGCAAAATCTAGGGTTTTTTTTTTTTCCTCTATAAACTTGCAATAGAATATGGAAGTATGCTTATTCTAGAACTAAGATTTGCATTCTTGAGAAGTCTGTGTTTCATAGAAATATTCAAAATATAGCATGCCCTATATATTTGAAGTTAACTTTTGGTCTTATATTTTCCTGCATTTAGCATGGGAAATAAAGATGATTAAGAGTAAAGATGGTGACTTTTTTGTTTGCTTAATTTTTATTTTTATAGATGTGTGTTTTGAGGCTTATACAAGTTATTTGATCATTTGAAAAGATTGAAAAAATCTTAAATTCACAAAGTTCGAAAGAAACCTCTGCACTAGAAGCAAGCAGGTAAGCATTTTTTTTTTAACTAAGTAGCACATAAATTAATACTTCACATCCAATCTAATTAGGCGGGTACGGCTTAGTTAGAATTCATTTCTGAACAAGAAGAAAATCCAGGTTTGTGGCTAGAATGTAGCTCCAGGAGAGTGGAGAGCATGAAATAGTGAAATCTATAACACGTTCCTATAAACCCTTTGGTTATAGACCACAGTTCCAACACGTCATTATGCTTGCAGTGTAAAAGTATATTTGGAATCACCTTCCCTGAGGACTAGCAAAGTCCTGTTGATCTTTAAGGCATACCTACCATTCATCTTGGTTTTTCTCCATCTCATTTTTTTTCCTAGACATGCCCAGAGTATTACCATTGATGTATTTTGCACCAGCATTATATTATTATGAAACAGTATAGGACATATCCAATTGAAATTTACAAACAGGAAAGGAAAAACTTATGAAATAGGAAAAAGATGATGGCTCTCTTTGTTATACTGTGATTGTCTTGTTCCCTTCCTGGTGTGAATTTTCAATCAGCCAGGGTAGATGAGTGACTCAGAAAATGAGTAGTTAGGTGCTGTCAGCGCTGTGAGACGCAAAGTGGTGCAGTGGGTGTAGCCGGGGCTGGTCCTACACATACCAGCTGGGCTGCCTGCGTCAAGGTCGCCTGGTGCCCTGAGTGCTCTGTTGTGTGATGCTAACAGTCCCTCCCCTTGCAGGCGGAGTTAGGTTTCTAAATTTTAGGAATTAAGGTTTTAGATTTGGAAGGAACTTGAGAGACCACATGCTCCACATGTCTCATGATGGAGATTAAGAACGGACACATCCCAAAGGAAACGATTCTCTGGTCCTAGGTCTCTGTCCCCTTTCACATCAAGGCATTCAACTAAGTGGTCAGCCTCCACTGTGCTTGTGTCTCTAGCCCGTTGCACTCGTGCTTCTGCCCCGTTCGTCCACACTTAGCAGACAGTCTGCACGCGGCCCTTCTGCAGCCCTTGTGTCTCCAGCGGCTCTGCTTCACTTCGGCCCTTGGCAGTGCCTGCAGCCCCTTCAGCCATGTCCACGTTCGGCCCCTGGGGAGCTGGCCCTCCAGTGTTCTTCCTGTCTTTGCTGTTGCTGCTGTGCTCATCGGATAGAAACACCTCAGTGAGCTCTGTGTCTACAATCCTGTCCCTTTGCAACACTGTCCTTGATAAACAGACATTGTGCGCTTTCTTGCTCAGAATTACCTTGGAGGACTTTTTTCTCCAGAAGAGCAGCTCTGAGCTCTAGAGTCAGGAAAGCCAGAGCAGCGTCAGCGCACAGTAAATCCATCATGCTCTGCCAGGCCCAGAAATGCAGAGAAAAGGATAAATAGGAAATGCGCATGGGATCAGTCAGTAGAGGTTGGGATTAGGCTTCGGCACTGTTCGTGCCAAGCGCTTGCCTTCCCTCCACACCAGTTCTGATGCTCTGGGACGGGGCACACCATGGCAGGTCTCCAGAGATTTTGGGTTTTCTTACAGTGTGTTTCCTCACTACCTGACTGCCCATCCTCAGATGTGGGATGCCTCATAGAGCCCAGCATGGGCTTTGGGGCCTTTGTTGTGTGTGTTTTTTTCTTTCACTGTTCGACTTCCTTTTAAATGGGGTTGACGCTTTCTAATGTGGGGGGCAAGAGGGAAGTGTATCCAGTCCACTTGATGGCAGATGCACTGTGAGTGATTTCTCACCAGCTCCCGGAACACCGAGCTTGCTCTTTCTGCCGTTGGGTAAATTTAAACTTGGAGTCCGCTGCTCTGAGCGATTTCCCAGGTTGCTGCTAGGCGGTCAGTTTTAGCTGATTGAGGAGACAGCAGTAGTTGGTACTGGGGAGGTACTTGGAAGGGAGAATGAGGCAGGCAGAGAAGAAGAGGGGGCTTCGGGTATGAACGGTAGGACAGGGCAAGAGAGAGGAGGGGGTTAGAGAATGGGAGAAGAAGGGAGAAGAAGGGCACGAATGGGAGAGCCCGAGGAATGTGGAGGAATCATGCAGTTGTACCCACACTGACCTAAAATAGCTCCATCCCCTTGCCTGGGCCCTGTGGCCCGGGCCAGGCTGCGTCGGTGGCTTCTACGACCTCCCCGCTCCTCACCCCTTGCACTGGGGCCTGCTGCACAGACAGTTTGTCATGAAAATTGATGGCGTTCAGGTGCAAGTGCCTGAGCGCTGTAAGGCATGTGGGGCGTGGGGGTGGCAGGTTTTTAACTTTGGGAATTACATTTCTCTAATTGTCTCTATTAGCCCTCTCTGGACTAGACAGATTTTGGAGAGAATTGCCACAGAATTTAACCAGTTACACTTTCATGCTGTTCAGAGCAAAGGCATGTCTCTTCTGGACAAAGTAAGACCAGCAAGTGTTGGTTTCGATTTTCAATTTGCTGTTTGAGAATTTCCTGGATGATTTTGGTTTGACCTAGCATTGCCACTGATAATTGCTACTCTACAGGATTTTGAAGCTAGCTTTGAATTCTTTTTTTTTCAGTGTCTCCTGCTTGGGACCCTGCTTCCATTATGTCACACTAGATAGATTTTGTGTAAAGACACAAGCGTAGTCTCCAAACTATGCAAGTAAAATTAATTCTGAATTTCATGTAACTTGACACATCATATGATGTAGTCAGAGTTCATTTATCCAAAGCCCTTGACTGGGTTTAAATGCTCGTTTGTCAGATTTACTCCATAGCTTAAGAGGCAAATAACTTTTTGTCATTCCGTAATTGTCTAAACTTCACTTTGATGAAGCCGACTTACTTTCAAAGAAATCATAGGGAGGGGACGCCTCAGTGGCTCAGTCAGTTGAGCTACTGCCTCTGGCTTAGGTCATGATCTGAGGGTCCTGGGATTGAGTCCCACCTTGGGCTCCTTGCTTGGCAGGAAGCCTGCTTCTCTTTCTGCCTGTGTCTCCTTGTGTGCTTGTGCTCTCTCTCGACAAATAAATAAATAAAAACCTTTAAAAAAAAAGAAAGAAAGCAATCATGGGGAGAAGAGATTCATTGTTATTCTCTAGGAAATGTTGGGATTTTAATCTTACATATATTCTGGTAGAATTAGAGGCTCGCTTTATATATATAACACATATGTATATAAATTATACACATATATTTGAGCTTTTAGAAACTGTGGTACCTGGACCTTCTTTCCTGGTTTCTCTGTTCTTGCAGCGTATAGCCCACATTACGGCCATGCTGCAGCAGTCCCTGGGAGGCCTGCTGCTAGAAGGGCTTCAGACTTCCAATGTGGACATCATACGGCACTGCCTCCAGACTTACGCTACAATTGACAAGACACGGGATGCAGAGGCGTTAGTCGGTCAAGTACTGGTGAAATCATACATGGATGAGGTTTGTGCCCCCATGCACCTCATTCCACAAACACAGAGCATCTAATCTGGCTTCGTTTCTTGACTGGGTACGAGAGAGCTCAGGGCTCTTCCTTGAAGATGCTCTTTGTTCCTGCTCTTCTGGTTGTAAGAAAAGGTTGGTCCCGCTTGGTGCCCATCAGCATGGCAGGAATCAGGCATGCGCTCTGGTCTCTTCCAGTGATGCCATAACTCAGGGATCATCTTAATTTAGTAGGGGTGAGGGACTTGCCTAGGAAGAAGGTACGGATCAGAACATTCTCAGGTCAATTTCCATTTCCATAAGTTATACGTTAATGAAGTTGCCGAAAAGCGTGACCCCACCAAGGCGCCCGTGCCCACTGGTGGAGCTGGAAGACAGCTCTGTGCGCAGGGAAAGTCTGTGAGGGGAAGCGTCTTCGCAGAATTGATGTGGCCTAAGTCTTGAAGACCATGGGGGAGTTTGCCAGGCTAGGAAGGTGGGAGGGAGGGAATATTCAAAGATAAAGGGCTTTGAAGGGCGAGTTAGCGGGGTAGTACCTTAAGTCCAGAACTTGGTTACCCAGTGTTCTTGACCTATAAGGACACAGTAAAATACAGGGAGTCAGTGTATCCTGCCTCTGAGCGGCCGGAGTATGGGCTGCACCATTTGAGGCCGCCAGCAATCAGCAGCTTCCAACTTAGAGAGCGTCGGTTTCATCTAGTTCAAGCGGACAGAAGTCATGAAGCCAGTCTCAGCGTTTGAGGGCTTTCTTCCAGTCACCTGCCAGTGCGAGTGTTCTTTCTGTCTGGTAAGTATAAAGCTACCCACCATGATTTCAGGATGAAAGGCTTCCAGTTTTAAAACGAGACAGTATCCCAGTGATAGAAGTGAAATTGAAGGATTAATTTCAGTAATCTTCTCAGCTTCATTAAGACTACTAAAAGTAAATGATCTGTCAGTTCTTTGTATGTATCCTATTATAGTTCATAGCTCTCTCTGTGGGGGTGAAAAAGATCACATTATTCTTTGTCACTAAATGAAAATATTTTAGTTATTTAATTTATGCCCTTTTCATTGAACTGAATCTAATATGCTAAATTAGGGAAGTACTTTACGTTTCCGTGTCATTAAATGAACTGTGGCCACGTTTGTATTTTAAGTTTGCATGCTTGTCATTCACCTCCTGCAACTCAGCCTCACCAAAAAAAATTAAATACTAAAGCAAAATAAGATGTGTTTTCTTCCATCACTTTCCATCTCAGCCCTTTCCCTGTTCTGGAGACGGTAGAGGATAAGGCCAGGGTGAAGATGATACAGAGCTGTTGTCTGCAGATACAGTATTTCGCTTTTAAACTCAGAAGAGAAGCAGATGGGTGTGTGTGATGTTTTAGCTTCAGGCCAGTCTCTGTCCCTCAGCCTCTGTGTCCCCCAGGGTTGGAGCAGTATTCCCAAATCCCGGGACCTAGATTTTCATGCCATTGTTACTTACCTCCTGTTTAGAAAGCATACTGAGTGGGGAGGAGGAAGGACGAAGTGCATTTTTAAGGTTTACACGATTCTTTTCTCTGTAGTGTATAGTTCATACTTCTCTTTTAGGTGCTTTAAAAACAAAAAAAAACACAAACAAACAAACAAACAAATAAATAAATAAAAATAAAATGCTCTTCCTTCTGCTAGGTGATTGTAGAGCAGATCGTTGAGTCTCATCCAGACGGCCTGAAGATCATGTATGCTAATAAGCTCCTGGAGTTCGTTCCTCACCACTGCCACCTTCTTCGAGAGGTCACAAGAGGAGCCATCTCAAGGTGACGTAAAATGCTGTGTATGCACCTGAGCTCAGTTTAGTGACCACCTGTCACCTCCTCATGTGCCGCTGATCCCTGGCTGTCCTGTCTGACCCGGGAACGTGGGAACGTGTGCTCTTCCCTATTTGTTACCAGTGCTGTGAGGCAGGTGTCACTTGCCTGGGTTTACAGGGAAGGGAATGAAGAGTGGGGACGAATCTCAATGGTGACATTTGTGTGACTCCAGAGCCTCTGCTTTTCTCTTGTCTATACTGTCTCCTTAACCAGGCTCAAAATCAAAATTGGTTTCCTTCCATTATTGTGATGTCATCATCGGTCTAGAAATACCAATTCATTTTAATTCAACACGTTTTATACTGATGGCAATTAAAGTCATGAACGGTTTTCCCTCCCTCTCTTATTTCATTTCCATGGCTTTCCAGTTCTGCTTCATGAATATCCCATTACCTTCCACCATCTCCGTCATCCCAGTCCAGACCTTTGTTGCCTTTTGTTCGAGGGTAGCGGGCTCTCCCCACCTGGTCTCCCAGCTCCATCTGTCCCTCTTCATTGCAGCCCTCAGCTGTCCCACCTGCCCAGAGCTCTTCAGCCTTCCTGAGTCGCTCGTGGCTTCTCATCGCCCACAGAAGAGCATCCAGTCTTCCTGGCGTAACCTGTGACCGTTGGTGCTTGAGACCTAGTGGTTCTCTGCTGTAGAACTTTCTACTGTGGAACTTTCCCCCATACCACTATGGTTCCTGGCCAGACAGGAGCACTTGACCTTCCCTAACACACCTGGTACAGAAGATCCCTGACTTCACCTTGGTTCAGTTTATGGTTTTTTGACTTTTTATAATAGTGCAGAAGTGATATGCATTTAGTTTGGATCTTTTCCCAGGCTGGCGATCTACAGTAGGGTCCTCTTTTGTAATGCTGGGCAGGGGCAGCGAGCACAGCCCCCAGGCAAACCACGTGATCACGAGGGTCAGCAACCAACACACTTGAACCGTCCTGTTCTGGCTTTCAGTGCAGTGTTCAGTAAGTTACATGAGATACCAGACACTTTATTGTGAAATAGGCTTTGTGTTAGAGGATTTTGCCCAACTGTGCAATACTGTAAGTGTTCTCAAGACATTTAAGTTTGGCGGGGCTAAGCTCTGATGTTCAGTCACTTAGGTGTTTTCCATGCATTTTCAACTAAAGAGATTTCCAGCTGAACAATGGGTTTATTAGAAGCTGAGGCCGTCATAAGCCGAGGAACATCTGTCTATACTGTGCACCTCTGTGTTTTCCTTCATTGCTTCCTGTCTCTTATTCCTTTGTCTTTCTGTTGATCTGTCACTCCACATGAAGCTCCAGTCAAATACAAATTCTTTTTTTTTTAGGTTATTTATTTATTTACTTATGAGAGAAAGCATAAGCAGAGGGGGAGGCAAAGAGTGAAGCAGGCTCCCCACTGAGCAGGGAGCCCGATGTGGAACTCAATCCCAGGACCCTGAGATCATGACCTGAGCCACCCAAGTGCCCCTAGGCTATGGTTATTTCAAGAAAAAGTCCTATTTGTGAATTCTTCATCTAGTGAAGATGAATTAAAATCAGAAAGTCAACTCTGCCACCTTTAAAAACCCAGGAACAGAAAAAAATTCCACGAGCAGGTATAACCCTATCCACAATAAATCACTTTCAACCCAGTTCTGAAAACTAATACAGAGTAGGAAGAAAGCATTACAGAAAATTTTTGTTTTCATTAATCAAGCTGGAAAATAACGGGCCTTACATGAATGCCCTTTAGGAAGACAGTTCTTATAGTTTTATGTTGATAGAAACTCACATTACATTCGAAATGCATGTTAAAACCATGACTGTAGATTAACTACCACTTTCAGTCGTCAGAAGATGAAAAATGGTCAAGAGTCACCCAAACTGAATCCTGGTTCCTCCTGGAAAATGTGTTCCTAAATATTTTCCCCCTGAACTACTGTGCTCTTTCTGTATCTTACACAGCAGACATTGCGATGCACAAACACATCCAGAAGGCCTTTGAGGGCTGACAGCCTGCTGGAACAATGAGGAATTCACCTGGGTTTCTGCCTTTCTGCCGGGCCCAGAAAGTTCTGGGTAACCCAGGTGACGTGTCATGAGAATACATGTGTAGCTCACACCATATGTATTATCTCCTCAGGGTAGACACCAAAATCCATGTTCGTATATGAAAATCCGAGATGCGTACAGAAATCAAGAGTGATTCTGTCATCTTGAAAGAAAAACACACTGTTGCGCTGCCACATGCCTCGTTTCTCCTTGAGTGACTGCAGGAAGTAGCGATTGCAGTCAGAAATCTCAGAAAGAAAAATTAGAGTAAGGGCAACACCTGAAGTTTATTCCTGAAAATACTTGGAGAATGACTGTGACCAATAAACCAGGGCTTAGTTCATGAGACTATGTCAATGAGCTTATACCATCCCATGTCCTGGTCAAACCCTCATGTCTGGGAGATGGAGGGACGTCTTCATCTTCCAGAGCTACTATTAGGGAAAAAGGTGGAGACAATACTGACTGAGTCCCTACTTCAGCAGGAGAGCCAAAAACACCTTGCCCCTCCATAATCCCAAATGAAAATAAACATCTCGGGGCGCCTGGGTGGTTTAAGCTTCTGCCTTTGGCTGGGATCGAGCCCCACGTCGGGCTCTTTGCTCAGCGGGGAGCCCACTTCCCTCCTTCTCTCTCTGCCTGCCTCTCTGCCTCCTTGTGATCTCTGTCTGTCAAATAAATGAAATAAATAAAATCTTTAAAAAAGAAAAGAAAAGAAACATTTCATTTTACTAGTGTGCAGCAGTGACTATGCAGGAGAAATTATTATTATTTTATTATTAGATGATATATTATTATTATTATTATTATTATTATTATTATACTATATTGTTAACCTTTTGAATTCGGACACCTAAAATTTTAAATAAAATATGAAGGCCTTTTTTTTTTAAGATTTTATTTATTTGAAAGACAGAGATCACAAGTAGGCAGAGAGGCAGGCAGAGAGGGGGAAGCAGGCTCCCCACTGAACAGAGAATCCGATGCAGGACTTGATCCCAGGACCCTGGGATCATGACCTGAGCCGAAGGCAGCGGATTAACCCACTGAGCCACCCAGGCGCCCCATGAAGGCTTTTTTTAAAGAACAAAAACTTCAGACTATATCTTTATCCTATCAGTTCCCACTACAACTGGCTTCTGTCTTGGCCAACATTTAGCCATTCAGATAAAGTCCGTATTTAGTGCTTCGTGTGTATGCATGTGTAAAATAAGCAGACAGTCATAAATCTTTAAGATTGTGTATAATAACCGTGAAATAAGGATTCTTGATACGCAAGGTCTCGTCTGGGGAAAACAGCTGGAGAACAGTATGCAGTTTTCAAATGACGAAGGGGAAATACGCATTCAGTTATGAGAAAGGGAAGGAGAACAAGACCAAATAATAATAAAAGGGAAAAAAGCTTTTTCTGCCATCTTTCCGTGCCGCAGTAACAGTGTGAACAAATGTCCCACAGATGCCCTCAAGAACATTAACACTGCTAAAAGGAGGGGTGAAGGCCAGGTTCTTAGGAGGCCCTGCACCAAAGTCATCGTCCCGTTTCCTCACTGTGATGACGAAGCATGAGTACATTGGCAAATTTGTAATTATTGATGACCACAGAGCTGGGAAAACTGCTGTGAACCTCACGGGCAAGTTAAACAAGTGTGGCATGACCAGCCCTAGACTTGTATAACTGAAAGATCTAGAAAAGTGGCAGAATATTTCCATCCCCTCAGTTTGGTTTCACTGCATGGAAAAATTCTTCTGGCATCATGCACCATGAAGAAGGAAGAATCCAGGCAGGAGGGAAAATCCTGGGATTCCTTTTTCCTAGAAATATAATATACATGGCACGTGAAATGCCACAATGGGGAAAAAAAAAAGGAAAATAAATTACAGTCAACTAATGTTTGACAAGGGTGCCAAACAATTCAATGGGGGTAAGAACAGTATTTTACTCCCAAGCAGCCACATGCAAATAATGAAACAGGAGTCCTGCCTAACACCATACAGAGAAAATAACCCCAAATGCATCAAAGACATAAGTGTAAGCATTAAAATGATAAAGTTCGGGATGCCTGGGTAGATCAGTTGGTTGGACGGCTGCCTTCTGCTCAGGTCATGATCCCGGAGTTCCCGGATTGAGTCCTGCATCAGGCTCCAAGCTCCACAGGGAGTCTGCTTCTCCCTCTGACCTTCTCCTCGCTCATGCTCTCTCTCATTGTCTCTTTCTCAAATAAATAAAATCTTTTAAAAAATAAAAATAAAGTAAAATGATAAAGTTTTCAGAAGAAAACACAAAGGTAAATGTTAGTGGTCTTGAATCTAACAACGGCTCCTCAGCCAAACACCAAAGTACAAGCAACTTAAAAAAAATAATAAACAAATAAATGGGACTCAACCAAAATATCCCAGTTTTGTGCTTCCAAGGACCCCATTGACAAAGTCAAAAGACAAGCCACTAAATGGGAGAAAATATTTGCAGGTCATATATAAGGAACATGCATTCAGACTGTGTGAAGAATTCTTACAACTCAAATAAAAAGACAACCAAGTTAAGAAATGAGCAAAGAGGGGCGCCTGGGTGGCTCAGTGGGTTAAGCTGCTGCCTTCCGCTCAGGTCTTGAACTCAGAGTCCTGGGATCGAGCCCCGTGCTTTCTGCTCAGCAGGGAGCCTGCTTCTTCCTCTCTCTCTGCCTGCCTCTCTGCCTGCTTGTGATCTCTCTCAATAAATCTCTCTCAAATAAATAAATAAAATCTCTTAAAAAATGAGCAAAGAACTTGAATATACATTTCTCTAATATTCAAATGTATACATTAATATATAAATGTATATATAAATATATTTTACATGATCATATATTTATATAAACATATTTATGTAAATATATTTACATTCTTAAATATGTATTTAAATATAAATAAAATATGAAATATATAATATATATTTAAAGATACATATAAGGTATATATAAAATATATGGGACAATAAGCACGTGAAAATATGCTCAACATCACTAATCACTCGGGAAATGCAAATCAAAACCATGGTGAGATACCACCTCCCACCCACGTGGATGGCTACTATCAAAAACCCCAAAAGCAGGTGTTGGAAGGATGTGAAGAGCTGGAACCTGTAAATTGCTGGTGGGCTTGGAAAATGGCACAGCCACATTAGAAATGGTTTAGTAGCTCCTCAAAATGCAAAACACAGAGTTGCCATATGCACACCAATATCACTCCTGTGTATAGAGCCAAGAAAAAACTATGCCCACACAAACACTTGTGCATGAAGGTTTAGGGTTTATTCGTAATAGCGAAAAGGTGAGAACAACCCTGATGTTCATCAACTGATGAAGAGATAAATAAAATGTGATCCATCCAGCCTGTGGAATATTATTCAGCCTTGAAAAGGAATAGAATTTTGATATGTGCCACGACACAGAGGAGCCTTGAAAACATTCTGCTGATTGAGAGAAGTCAGTCACAGAAGACCACGTATTGCATAATTTGATTTATATGGAATTTCCAGAATAGCTAAATCTACAGAGACCGAAAGTAGATTAGCGGTTGCCTAAGACTGGTGGTGATGGCTAAAGTTTTCTTTTGAGGATAATGATAAAGTGTAGGTAGTTCAGTATAGTATAGTTAAATATAGTGAAAGCCATTAAATTGTCCACATTAGATGGTGAGTGGTATGGCCTGTGAATTATATCTCAATTAAGCTGTCATCGAAAAATGCAAAGAACTTCTCTATTTATCAAGTACAAAAAGAATGAACTTGATTAAAAACATCGAAAATGGGGAAAATAAAAACAAAATAAGATGGGAGGAATAAAAGTATGACTGTTTATCATTAATTTAAATGTGTACAGACTGACTTTTTCTATTAAAGCACCTATCAGGAGGTTACAAATCCACACTGTTCAAGAAACATACTTAAAATGCAAAAGGGATTGAGAATGTATCAGGTGAGGAGATACCATGCAAAAGAGAAAGCCAGAATGGCAAAATTCATCGCAGACAAGTTGGGTCTAAAGTTATAGGTACTAAGATGAAGAGGGACATTTTTAAAGGCAGAGTTTGGAAAGAAGATGTAAAAGGTATAAGCAGGTATACATCTAACAACATAATACCTGAAGACTCTAAAAATGCAATATCAAGGTAAAATTTTAGCTTTTCAAATGGGAGTATCTACTAGAAGGAGGGAAAAACAAGGACACACAGAAAATAGACATCCTGGGGCGCCTGGGTGGCTCAGTGGGTTAAAGCCTCTGCCTTCGTTCGGCTCAGGTCATGATCCCAGGGTCCTAGGATCGAGCCCCACATCGGTCTCTCTGCTCCGCGGGGAGCCTGCTTCCTCCTCTCTCTCACTCTCTGCCTGCCTCTCTGCCTACTTGTGATCTCTGTCTGTCAAATAAATAAATAAAATCTTAAAAAAAAAAGAAAATAGACTACCTTATTTCCCTCGGAAAACATTTCTTTCTTACACCTAAGGAAAGCCATATTTGTAAAGATTAATTGCATACTAGGCAACAAAGGAAACCTTTACAAGCCTTCCAAATTAAAGATTTAAAGAACAGTTCTTTGATCACAATCCGGTAGAATCAGAATAAGATAACCTGGTAACAAAAAATTGAAACTACATACAAGTTAAGAAATACAGTCTTCAGTCAAAGAAGAAATCATAAGACGACTGAAGAAAATCTTGAAAACAATGGAAAGGAGACTATTTCATACCAAAACTTACAGAAGACACCAGAAGTTATACTCTAAGGAGACTTTAGTGTCAAATGTCTTCAATTTCAAACTTTTTTTAAATAAAAGAAAGTACTCATTTAAACCCATGAAAAAATCTTAAATTCACAAAGTTCGAAAGAAACCTCTGCACTAGAAGCAAGCAGGTAAGCATTTTTTTTTAACTAAGTAGCACATAAATTAATACTTCACATCCAATCTAATTAGGCGGGGACGGCTTAGTTAGAATTCATTTCTGAACAAGAAGAAAATCCAGGTTTGTGGCTAGAATGTAGCTCCAGGAGAGTGGAGAGCATGAAATGGTAAAATCTATAACACGTTCCTATAAACGCTTTGGTTATAGACCACAGTTCCAACACGTCATTATGCTTGCAGTGTAAAAGTATATTTGGAATCACCTTCCCTGAGGACTAGCAAAGTCCTGTTGATCTTTAAGGCATACCTACCATTCATCTTGGTTTTTCTCCATCTCATTTTTTTTCCTAGACATGCCCAGAGTATTACCATTGATGTATTTTGCACCAGCATTATATTATTATGAAACAGTATAGGACATATCCAGTTGAAATTTACAAACAGGAAAGGAAAAACTTATGAAATAGGAAAAAGATGATGGCTCTCTTTGTTACACTGTGATTGTCTTGTTCCCTTCCTGGTGTGAATTTTCAATCATCCAGGGTAGATGAGTGACTCAGAAAATGAGTAGTTAGGTCCTGTCAGCACTGTGAGACGCACAGTGGTGCAGTGGGAGTAGCCGGGGCTGGTCCTACACATACCAGCTGGGCTGCCTGCGTCAAGGTCGCCTGGTGCCCTGAGTGCTCTGTTGTGTGACGCTAACAGTCCCTCCCCTTGCAGGCGGAGTTAGGTTTCTAAATTTTAGGAATTAAGGTTTTAGATTTGGAAGGAACTTGAGAGACCATATGCTCCGCATGTCTCATGATGGAGATTAAGAACGGACACATCCCAAAGGAAGCGATTCTCTGGTCCTAGGTCTCTGTCCCCTTTCACATCAAGGCATTCAACTAAGTGGTCAGCCTCCACTGTGCTTGTGTCTCTAGCCCATTGCACTCGTGCTTCTGCCCCGTTCGTCCACACTTAGCAGACAGTCTGCACGCGGCCCTTCTGCAGCCCGTGTGTCTCCAGCGGCTCTGCTTCACTGCGGCCCTTGGCAGCGCCTGCAGCCCCTTCAGCCATGTCCACGTTCGGCCCCTGGGGAGCTGGCCCTCCAGTGTTCTTCCCGTCTTTGCTGTTGCTGCTGTGCTCATCGGATAGGAACACCTCAGTGAGCTCTGTGTCTACAATCCTGTCCCTTTGCAACACTGTCCTTGATAAACAGACATTGTGCACTTTCTTGCTCAGAATTACCTTGGAGGACTTTTTTCTCCAGAAGAGCAGCTCTGAGCTCTAGAGTCAGGAAAGCCAGAGCAGCGTCAGTGCACAGTAAATCCATCATGCTCTGCCAGGCCCAGAAATGCAGAGAAAAGGATAAATAGGAAATGCACATGGGATCAGTCAGTAGAGGTTGGGATTAGGCTTCTGCATTGGTCGTGCCAAGCGCTTGCCTTCCCTCCACACCAGTTCTGATGCTCTGGGACGGGGCACACCATGGCAGGTCTCCAGCGATTTTGGGTTTTCTTACAGTGTGTTTCCTTACTACCTGACTGCCCATCCTCAGATGTAGATGAGCCCAGCAGGGGCTTTGGGGCCTTTGTTGTGTGTTTTTTTTTTCTTTCACTGTTCGACTTCCTTTTGAATGGGGTTGACGCTTTCTAATGTGGGGGGCAAGAGGGAAGTGTATCCAGTCCACTTGATGGCAGATGCACTGTGAGTGATTTCTCACCAGCTCCCGGAGCACCGAGCTTGCTCTTTCTGCCGTTGGGTAAATTTAAACTTGGAGTCCGCTGCTCTGAGCGATTTCCCAGGTTGCTGCTAGGCGGTCAGTTTTAGCTGATTGAGGAGACAGCAGTAGTTGGTACTGGGGAGGTACTTGGGAGGGAGAATGAGGCAGGCAGAGAAGAAGAGGGGGCTTCGGGTATGAACGGTAGGACAGGGCAAGAGAGAGGAGGGGGGGGACACCTGGGTGGCTCAGTTGGTTAGGCAGCTGCCTTCGGCTCGGGTCATGATCCCAGTGTCGTGGGATCGAGTCCCACATCGGGCTCCTTGCTTGGCAGGGAGCCTGCTTCTCCCTCTGCCTCTGCCTGCCTCTCTGTCTGCCTATGCTCGCTCACTCTCTCTCCTCTATCCCTGACAAATAAATAAATAAAATATTTAAAAAAAAAAAAGAGAGAGGAGGGGGTTAGAGAATGGGAGAAGAAGGGAGAAGAAGGGCACGAATGGGAGAGCCCGAGGAACGTGGAGGAATCATGCAGTTGTACCCACACTGACCTAAAATAGCTCCATCCCCTTGCCTGGGCCCTGTGGCCCGGGCCAGGCTGCGTCGGTGGCTTCTACGACCTCCCCGCTCCTCACCCCTTGCACTGGGGCCTGCTGCACAGACAGTTTGTCATGAAAATTGATGGCGTTCAGGTGCAGGTGCCTGAGCGCTGTAAGGCATGTGGGGCGGTGGGGGTGGCAGGTTTTTAACTTTGGGAATTACATTTCTCTAATTGTCTCTACTAGCCCTCTCTGGACTAGACAGATTTTGGAGAGAATTGCCACAGAATTTAACCAGTTACACTTTCATGCTGTTCAGAGCAAAGGCATGCCTCTTCTGGACAAAGTAAGACCAGCAAGTGTTGGTTTCGATTTTCAATTTGCTGTTTGCGAATTTCCTGGATGATTTTGGTTTGACCTAGCATTGCCCCTGATAATTGCTACTCTACAGGATTTTGAAGCTAGCTTTGAATTCTTTTTTTTTCAGTGTCTCCTGCTTGGGACCCTGCTTCCATTATGTCACACTAGATAGATTTTGTGTAAAGACACAAGCGTAGTCTCCAAACTATGCAAGTAAAATTAATTCTGAATTTCATGTAACTTGACACATCATATGATGTAGTCAGAGTTCATTTATCCAAAGCCCTTGACTGGGTTTAAATGCACGTTTGTCAGATTAACTCCGTAGCTTAAGAGGCAAATAACTTTTTGTCATTCCGTAATTGTCTGAACTTCACTTTGATGAAGCCGACTTACTTTCAAAGAAATCATAGGGAGGGGACGCCTCAGTGGCTCAGTCAGTTAAGCCACTGCCTCAGGCTTAGGTCATGATCTGAGGGTCCTGGGATTGAGTCCCACCTTGGGCTCCTTGCTTGGCAGGAAGCCTGCTTCTCTTTCTGCCTGTGTCTCCTTGTGTGCTTGTGCTCTCTCTCAACAAATAAATAAATAAAAACCTTTAAAAAAAAAGAAAGAAAGCAATCATGGGGAGAAGAGATTCATTGTTATTCTCTAGGAAATGTTGGGATTTTAATCTTACATATATTCTGGTAGAATTAGAGGCTCGCTTTATATATATAACACATATGTATATAAATTATGCACATATATGAAACTGTGGTACCTGAACCTTCTTTCCTGGTCTCTCTGTTCTTGCAGCGTATAGCCCACATTACGGCCATGCTGCAGCAGTCCCTGGGAGGCCTGCTGCTAGAAGGGCTTCAGACTTCCAATGTGGACATCATACGGCACTGCCTCCAGACTTACACTACAACTGACAAGACACGGGATGCAGAGACGTTAGTCGGTCAAGTACTGGTGAAACAATACATGGATGAGGTTTGTGCCCCCGTGCACCTCATTCCACAAACACAGAGCATCTAATCTGGCTTTGTTTCTTGACTGGGTGCGAGAGAGCTCAGGGCTCTTCCTTGAAGATGCTCTTTGTTCCTGCTCTTCTGGTTGTAAGAAAAGGTTGGTCCCGCTTGGTGCCCATCAGCATGGCAGGAATCAGGCATGCGCTCTGGTCTCTTCCAGTGATGCCATAACTCAGGGATCATCTTAATTTAGTAGGGGTGAGGGACTTGCCTAGGAAGAAGGTACGGATCAGAACATTCTCAGGTCAATTTCCATTTCCATAAGTTATACGTTAATGAAGTTGCCGAAAAGCGTGACCCCACCAAGGCGCCCGTGCCCACTGGAGGAGCTGGAAGACAGCTCTGTGCGCAGGGAAAGTCTGTGAGGGGAAGCGTCTTCGCAGAATTGATGTGGCCTAAGTCTTGAAGACCATGGGGGAGTTTGCCAGGCTAGGAAGGTGGGAGGGAGGGAATATTCAAAGATAAAGGGCTTTGAAGGGCGAGTTAGCGGGGTAGTACCTTAAGTCCATAACTTGGTTACCCAGTGTTCTTAACCTATAAGGATACAGTAAAATACAGGGAGTCAGTGTATCCTGCCTCTGAGCGGCCGGAGTATGGGCTGCACCATGTGAGGCCGCCAGCAATCAGCAGCTTCCAACTTAGAGAGCGTCGGTTTCATCTAGTTCAAGCGGACAGAAGTCATGAAGCCAGTCTCAGCGTTTGAGGGCTTTCTTCCAGTCACCTGCCAGTGCGAGTGTTCTTTCTGTCTGGTAAGTATAAAGCTACCCACCATGACTTCAGGATGAAAGGCTTCCAGTTTTAAAACGAGACAGTATCCCAGTGATAGAAATGAAATTGAAGGATTAATTTCAGTAATCTTCTCAGCTTCATTAAGACTACTAAAAGTAAATGATCTGTCAGTTCTTTGTATGTATCCTATTATAGTTCATAGCTCTCTCTGTGGGGGTGAAAAAGATCACATTATTCTTTGTCACTAAATGAAAATATTTTAGTTATTTAATTTATGCCCTTTTCATTGAACTGAATCTAATATGCTAAATTGGGGAAGTACTTTACGTTTCCATGTCATTAAATGAACTGTGGCCACGTTTGTATTTTAAGTTTGTATGCTTGTCATTCACCTCCTGCAACTCAGCCTCACCAAAAAAAATTAAATACTAAAGCAAAATAAGATGTGTTTTCTTCCATCACTTTCCATCTCAGCCCTTTCCCTGTTCTGGAGACGGTAGAGGATAAGGCCAGGGTGAAGATGATACAGAGCTGTTGTCTGCAGATACAGTATTTTGCTTTTAAGCTCAGAAGGGAAGCAGATGAGTGTGTGTGAAGTTTTAGCTTCAGGCCAGTCTCTGTCCCTCAGCCTCTGTGTCCCCCAGGGTTGGAGCAGTATTCCCAAATCCCAGGACCTAGATTTTCATGCCAATGTTACTTACCTCCTGTTTAGAAAGCATACTGAGTGGGGAGGAGGAAGGACGAAGTGCATTTTTAAGGTTTACACGATTCTTTTCTCTGTAGTGTATAGTTCATACTTCTCTTTTAGGTGCTTTAAAAACAAACAAAAACACAAACAAACAAACAAACAAATAAATAAATAAAAATAAAACGCTCTTCCTTCTGCTAGGTGATTGTAGAGCAGATCGTTGAGTCTCATCCAGACGGCCTGAAGATCATGTATGCTAATAAGCTCCTGGAGTTTGTTCCTCACCACTTCCACCTTCTTCGAGAGGTCACAAGAGGAGCCATCTCAAGGTGACGTAAAATGCTGTGTATGCACCTGAGCTCAGTTTAGTGACCACCTGTCACCTCCTCATGTGCCGCTGATCCCTGGCTGTCCTGTCTGACCCAGGAACGTGGGAACGTGTGCTCTTCCCTATTTGTTACCAGTGCTGTGAGGCAGGTGTCACTTGCCTGGGTTTACAGGGAAGGGAATGAAGAGTGGGGACGTATCTCAATGGTGACATTTGTGTGACTCCAGAGCCTCTGCTTTTCTCTTGTCTATACTGTCTCCTTAACCAGGCTCAAAATCAAAATTGGTTTCCTTCCATTATTGTGATGTCATCATCGGTCTAGAAATACCAATTCATTTTAATTCAACACGTTTTATACTGATGGCAATTAAAGTCATGAACGGTTTTCCCTCCCTCTCTTATTTCATTTCCATGGCTTTCCAGTTCTGTTTCATGAATATCCCATTACCTTCCACCATCTCCATCATCCCAGTCCAGACCTTTGTTGCCTTTTGTTCGAGGGTAGCGGGCTCTCCCCACCTGGTCTCCCAGCTCCACCTGTCCCTCTTCATTGCAGCCCTCAGCTGTCCCACCTGCCCAGAGCTCTTCAGCCTTCCTGAGTCGCTCGTGGCTTCTCATCGCCCACAGAAGAGCATCCAGTCTTCCTGGTGTAACCTGTGACCATTGGTGCTTGAGTCCTAGTGGTTCTCCGCTGTAGAACTTTCTACTGTGGAACTTTCCCCCATACCACTATGGTTCCTGGCCAGACAGGAGCACTTGACCTTCCCTAACACACCTGGTACAGAAGATCCCTGACTTCACCTTGGTTCAGTTTATGGATTTTTGACTTTTTATAATAGTGCAGAAGTGATATGCATTTAGTTTGGATCTTTTCCCAGGCTGGCGATCTACAGTAGGGTCCTCTTTTGTAATGCTGGGCAGAGGCAGCGAGCACAGCCCCCAGGCAAACCACGTGATCACGAGGGTCAGCAACCAACACACTTGAACCGTCCTGTTCTGGCTTTCAGTGCAGTGTTCAGTAAGTTACATGAGATACCAGACACTTTATTGTGAAATAGGCTTTGTGTTAGAGGATTTTGCCCAACTGTGCAATACTTTAAGTGTTCTCAAGACATTTAAGTTTGGCGGGGCTAAGCTCTGATGTTCAGTCGCTTAGGTGTTTTCCATGCATTTTCAACTAAAGAGATTTCCAGCTGAACAATGGGTTTATTAGAAGCCGAGGCCGTCATAAGCTGAGGAACATCTGTCTATACTGTGCGCCTCTGTGTTTTCCTTCATTGCTTCCTGTCTCTTATTCCTTTGTCTTTCTGTTGATCTGTCACTCCACATGAAGCTCCAGTCAAATACAACTTCTTTTTTTTTTAGGTTATTTATTTATTTACTTATTAGAGAAAGCATAAGCAGAGGGGGAGGCAAAGAGTGAAGCAGGCTCCCCACTGAGCAGGGAGCCCGATGTGGAACTCAATCCCAGGACCCTGAGATCATGACCTGAGCCACCCAAGCGCCCCCAGGCTATGGTTATTTCAAGAAAAAGTCCTATTTGTGAATTCTTCATCTAGTGAAGATGAATTAAAATCAGAACGTCAACTCTGCACCTTTAAAAACCCAGGAACAGAAAAAAATTCCACGAGCAGGTATAACCCTATCCACAATAAATCACTTTCAATCCAGTCCTGAAAACTAATACAGAGTAGGAAGAAAGCATTACAGAAAAATTTTGTTTTCATTAATCAAGCTGGAAAATAACGGGCCTTACATGAATGCCCTTTAGGAAGGCAGTTCTTATAGTTTTATGTTGATAGAAACTCACATTACATTTGAAATGCATGTTAAAACCATGACTGTAGATTAACTACCACTTTCAGTCGTCAGAAGATGAAAAATGGTCAAGAGTCACCCAAACTGAATCCTGGTTCCTCCTGGAAAATGTGTTCCTAAATATTTTCCCCCTGAACTACTGTGCTCTTTCTGTATCTTACACAGCAGACACTGCGATGCACAAACACATCCAGAAGGCCTTTGAGGGCTGACAGCCTGCTGGAACAATGAGGAATTCACCTGGGTTTCTGCCTTTCTGCCGGGCCCAGAAAGTTCTGGGTAACCCAGGTGACGTGTCATGAGAATACATGTGTAGCTCACACCATATGTATTATCTCCTCAGGGTAGACACCAAAATCCATGTTCCTATATGAAAATCCGAGATGCGTACAGAAATCAAGAGTGATTCTGTCATCTTGAAAGAAAAACACACTGTTGCGCTGCCACATGCCTCGTTTCTCCTTGAGTGACTGCAGGAAGTAGCGATTGCAGTCAGAAATCTCAGAAAGAAAAATTAGAGTAAGGGCAACACCTGAAGTTTATTCCTGAAAATACTTGGAGAACGACTGTGACCAATAAACCAGGGCTTAGTTCATGAGACTGTCAATGAGCTTATAACATCCCATGTCCTGGTCAAACCCTCATGTCTGGGAGATGGAGGGACGTCTTCATCTTCCAGAGCTACTATTAGGGAAAAAGGTGGAGACAATACTGAGTCCCTACTTCAGCAGGAGAGCCAAAAACACCTTGCCCCTCCATAATCCCAAATGAAAATAAACATCTCGGGGCGCCTGGGTGGTTTAAGCTTCTGCCTTTGGCTGGGATCGAGCCCCACGTCGGGCTCTTTGCTCAGCGGGGAGCCCACTTCCCTCCTTCTCTCTCTGCCTGCCTCTCTGCCTCCTTGTGATCTCTGTCTGTCAAATAAATGAAATAAATAAAATCTTTAAAAAAGAAAAGAAAAGAAACATTTCATTTTACTAGTGTGCAGCAGTGACTATGCAGGAGAAATTATTATTATTTTATTATTAGATGATATATTATTATTATTATTATTATTATTATACTATATTGTTAACCTTTTGAATTCGGACACCTAAAATTTTAAATAAAATATGAAGGCCTTTTTTTTTTAAGATTTTATTTATTTGAAAGACAGAGATCACAAGTAGGCAGAGAGGCAGGCAGAGAGGGGGAAGCAGGCTCCCCACTGAACAGAGAATCCGATGCAGGACTTGATCCCAGGACCCTGGGATCATGACCTGAGCCGAAGGCAGCGGATTAACCCACTGAGCCACCCAGGCGCCCCATGAAGGCTTTTTTTAAAGAACAAAAACTTCAGACTATATCTTTATCCTATCAGTTCCCACTACAACTGGCTTCTGTCTTGGCCAACATTTAGCCATTCAGATAAAGTCCGTATTTAGTGCTTCGTGTGTATGCATGTGTAAAATAAGCGGACAGTCATAAATCTTTAAGATTGTGTATAATAACCGTGAAATAAGGATTCTTGATACACAAGGTCTCGTCTGGGGAAAACAGCTGGAGAACAGTATGCAGTTTTCAAATGACGAAGGGGAAATACGCATTCAGTTATGAGAAAGGGAAGGAGAACAAGACCAAATAATAATAAAAGGGAAAAAAGCTTTTTCTGCCATCTTTCCGTGCCGCAGTAACAGTGTGAACAAATGTCCCACAGTTGCCCTCAAGAACATTAACACTGCTAAAAGGAGGGGTGAAGGCCAGGTTCTTAGGAGGCCCTGCACCAAAGTCATCGTCCCGTTTCCTCACTGTGATGACGAAGCATGAGTACATTGGCAAATTTGTAATTATTGATGACCACAGGGCTGGGAAAACTGCTGTGAACCTCACGGGCAAGTTAAACAAGTGTGGCATGACCAGCCCTAGACTTGTATAACTGAAAGATCTAGAAAAGTGGCAGAATATTTCCATCCCCTCAGTTTGGTTTCACTGCATGGAAAAATTCTTCTGGCATCATGCACCATGAAGAAGGAAGAATCCAGGCAGGAGGGAAAATCCTGGGATTCCTTTTTCCTAGAAATATAATATACATGGCACGTGAAATGCCACAATGGGGAAAAAAAAAAAGGAAAATAAATTACAGTCAACTAATGTTTGACAAGGGTGCCAAACAATTCAATGGGGGTAAGAACAGTATTTTACTCCCAAGCAGCCACATGCAAATAATGAAACAGGAGTCCTGCCTAACACCATACAGAGAAAATAACCCCAAATACATCAAAGACATAAGTGTAAGCATTAAAATGATAAAGTTCGAGATGCCTGGGTAGCTCAGTTGGTTGGACGGCTGCCTTCTGCTCAGGTCATGATCCCGGAGATCCCGGATTGAGTCCTGCATCAGGCTCCAAGCTCCACAGAGCTTGCTTCTCCCTCTGACCTTCTTCTCGCTCATGCTCTCTCTCATTGTCTCTTTCTCAAATAAATAAAATCTTTTAAAAAATAAAAATAAAGTAAAATGATAAAGTTTTCAGAAGAAAACACAAAGGTAAGTGTTAGTGGTCTTGAATCTAACAACGGCTCCTCAGCCAAACACCAAAGTACAAGCAACTTAAAAAAAATAATAAACAAATAAATGGGACTCAACCAAAATATCCCAGTTTTGTGCTTCCAAGGACCCCATTGACAAAGTCAAAAGACAAGCCACTAAATGGGAGAAAATATTTGCAGGTCATATATAAGGAACATGCATTCAGACTGTGTGAAGAATTCTTTTTTTTTTTTTTAGATTTTTTTTTATATTTATTTGAAAGGGAGAAATCACAAGTAGATGGAGAGGCAGGCAGAGAGAGAGAGAGGGAAGCAGGCTCCCTGCTGAGCAGAGAGCCCGATGCGGGCCTCGATCCCAGGACCCTGAGATCATGACCCGAGCCGAAGGCAGCGGCTTAACCCACTGAGCCACCCAGGCACCCAAGAATTCTTACAACTCAAATAAAAAGACAACCAAGTTAAGAAATGAGCAAAGAGGGGCGCCTGGGTGGCTCAGCGGGTTAAGCTGCTGCCTTCCGCTCAGGTCTTGAACTCAGAGTCCTGGGATCGAGCCCCGTGCTTTCTGCTCAGCAGGGAGCCTGCTTCTTCCTCTCTCTCTGCCTGCCTCTCTGCCTGCTTGTGATCTCTCTCAATAAATCTCTCTCAAATAAATAAATAAAATCTCTTAAAAAATGAGCAAAGAACTTGAATATACATTTCTCTAATATTCAAATGTATACATTAATATATAAATGTATATATAAATATATTTTACATGATCATATATTTATATAAACATATTTATGTAAATATATTTACATTCTTAAATATGTATTTAAATATAAATAAAATATGAAATATATAATATATATTTAAAGATACATATAAGGTATATATAAAATATATGGGACAATAAGCACGTGTAAATATGCTCAACATCACTAATCATTCGGGAAATGCAAATCAAAACCATGGTGAGATACCACCTCCCACCCACGTGGATGGCTACTATCAAAAACCCCAAAAGCAGGTGTTGGAAGGATGTGAAGAGCTGGAACCTGTAAATTGCTGGTGGGCTTGGAAAATGGCACAGCCACATTAGAAATGGTTTAGTAGCTCCTCAAAATGCAAAACACAGAGTTGCCATATGACACACCAATATCACTCCTGTGTATAGAGCCAAGAAAAAAACTATGCCCACACAAAAACTTGTGCATGAAGGTTTAGGGTTTATTCGTAATAGCGAAAAGGTGAGAACAACCCTGATGTTCATCAACTGATGAAGAGATAAATAAAATGTGATCCATCCAGCCTGTGGAATATTATTCAGCCTTGAAAAGGAATAGAATTTTGATATGTGCCACGACACAGAGGAGCCTTGAAAACATTCTGCTGATTGAGAGAAGTCAGTCACAGAAGACCACGTATTGCATAATTTGATTTATATGGAATTTCCAGAATAGCTAAATCTACAGAGACCGAAAGTAGATTAGCGGTTGCCTAAGACTGGTGGTGATGGCTAAACTTTTCTTTTGAGGATGATGAAAATGTGTAGGTAGTTCAGTATAGTATAGTTAAATATAGTGAAAGCCATTAAATTGTCCACATTAGATGGTGAGTGGTATGGCCTGTGAATTATATCTCAATTAAGCTGTCATCGAAAAATGCAAAGAACTTCTCTATTTATCAAGTACAAAAAGAATGAACTTGATTAAAAACATCGAAAATGGGGAAAATAAAAACAAAATAAGATGGGAGGAATAAAATTATGACTGTTTATCATTAATTTAAATGTGTACAGACTGACTTTTTCTATTAAAGCGCCTATCAGGAGGTTACAGATCCACGCTGTTCAAGAAACATACTTAAAATGCAAAAGGGATTGAGAATGTATCAGGTGAGGAGATACCATGCAAAAGAGAAAGCCGGAATGGCAAAATTCATCGCAGACAAGTTGGGTCTAAAGTTATAGGTACTGGGACGCCTGGGTGGCTAAGTGGGTTAAGCCGCTGCCTTCGGCTCAGGTCATGATCTCAGCGTCCTGGGATCGAGCCCCGAATCGGGCTCTCTGCTCAGCAGGGAGCCTGCTTCCTCCTCTCTCTCTGCCTGCCTCTCTGCCTGCCTGTAATCTCTGTCTGTCAAATAAATAAATAAAATCTTTAAAAAAAAATAAAGTTATAGGTACTAAGATGAAGAGGGACATTTTTAAAGGCAGAGTTTGGAAAGAAGATGTAAAAGGTATAAGCAGGTATACATCTAACAACATAATACCTGAAGACTCTAAAAATGCAATAACAAGGTAAAATTTTAGCTTTTCAAATGGGAGTATCTACTAGAAGGAGGGAAAAACAAGGACACACAGAAAATAGACATCCTGGGGCGCCTGGGTGGCTCAGTGGGTTAAAGCCTCTGCCTTCGGCTCAGGTCATGATCCCAGGGTCCTAGGATCGAGCCCCACATCGGTCTCTCTGCTCCGCGAGGAGCCTGCTTCCTCCTCTCTCTCACTCTCTGCCTGCCTCTCTGCCTACTTGTGATCTCTGTCTGTCAAATAAATAAATAAAATCTTAAAAAAAAAAAGAAAATAGACATCCTTATTTCCCTCGGAAAACATTTCTTTCTTACACCTAAGGAAAGCCATATTTGTAAAGATTAATTGCATACTAGGCAACAAAGGAAACCTTTACAAGCCTTCCAAATTAAAGATTTAAAGGACAGTTCTTTGATCACAATCCGGTAGAATCAGAATTAGATAACCTGGTAACAAAAAATTGAAACTACATACAAGTTAAGAAATACAGTCTTCAGTCAAAGAAGAAATCATAAGACAACTGAAGAAAATCTTGAAAGCAATGGAAAGGAGACTATTTCATACCAAAACTTACAGAAGACACCAGAAGTTATACTCTAAGGAGACTTTAGTGTCAAATGTCTTCAATTTCAAACATTTTTTTAAATAAAAGAAAGTACTCATTTAAACCCATCAGAAAAGGGCAGCTCAATCCAAAGAAAGGAAGTAATTATAATAAAGATAAATTTTTAAACTAATAAAAAATATCAGGGGCAAATAAACTCAAAGTTGTTTCTATGAAAGACTAATGAAATAATAATAATAAAAAAAACTTCACATGCCCTATTAAGGATAAGAGAGGGGGAAGATGGGGTGTGGGAGGAGGTGGGGAGAGGGAAGGGGAATGGGGAAAGGGGGGTTTCAGGGAGGAGGGGACAGAGAGAGGGAGAGAGTTGCAAAACAGATAAGGATTGGGAACAGAGATATAAAAGCAAATGCATAATATAAAAGAATCACTAAACTGCAAGGCACTTTATACTAATCAATTTGATAACCTAGAAGAAACGATGATTTCCTAGGAAAACAAAATCATCCAAATGATTCAAGAATGGAAAATTAAGAAGATGAGTTCCAAGATCAGACAGGTTTGCAGCTGGATAACTGTCATTCTACTGTTAAATGGCAACAGGCAATTAAACAATAATAAGTCAATTCACTTGATGAAGCTGAGCACAATTTTAATACCCAAACCTGAGAGGGAGGAACGGGGAAGCTATTAACAAATCTGGCTTAGGACAGATTAGTTCACAGAAACTGAACTAATGTTAGCAAATAACAGAAGTCAGGCATCTATCAAAGGACTATATCCTGAGACCAACTTGGATTCATTCCAGGAAAATAAAGGGAGCTCAAGACCAGAAAATCAATAAGATTTACCTCATCACTAAATTAACTGTGAAAAAACTCTTAAGACCATAGCAATAAATGCATTTGATAAAAAAATAAAGGCACCTGATAAAAGGTGAGCAACCATTCTTTATAAAAATGAAGATAAAAACAGAAGGACGTTATGCAGGAGGGATTATTAACTGGGAAGCACTAGATCAAGAGGTAGATAAAATGAGCCCATATTTGTTAAACAGTGACAGAGCCCCATGCGTGCGTGGATAGAGGCGAATGAGCTCATGGATGAGCACCAGGCTGTCAACAGGTATTATAGGGACAAAGGCAGCGGTGACTAGAGGAGAGTCTTAACAACAGGGAAGAAGGTAAAAGGAGGATTGCAGTTAAAAATTGTGCATGATACAAACACATGCATATAAGACCGGATATTTTCCGGTATATAGTTTTTTAAAACCCTGCACACATTACTGGAACTACCAACTCTTGCTTTCAGCTCCGCAGCCCTCGCGTGCTTTCCCAGTACCAGGATGCAGGGGTAGATCCTCCGTTGGTGACATCCTATGTCATTGTACTCCTAAAGGGACAGGTGAAACAGCGCAGGGGCTTGAGGTCGGAACTTAGGCATCGCTGCGCCCACCCCAGCTCCCTGCTCGCCCAGCCCCCACTCTGAAGCGGCGGGCACTTGGAGCTGTTAAGAAGCAGGGATCTGAGCAGTTCTCTGGTTTCCCCTGGAGCCATCTGCATCCATCATATTTCCCACAGCTCTCCCCGAGTGTTGGTGCTGGCTCCCCCCGAGAGTTCCTTTAACTCCAGGCATACCCTTCTTATGACAGCACCTAGTACTCCCCGTCACAGTGCTCTGTCTGTCACATGCATCCATTGATCAACTTTGTGCTGGTTGAGGGCTGGAGCCCCCTCCTGTTAACTTCTCAAGTCCGTTTCTAATGCAGCAGCACCTGGCACTTAAGCACCCTGTCAGTACCTGCCAAATGAATGAAATGTACTCAAAACATAGTATGAAGTCTGCGTTCTGAAACTCCTTTATGGAGCTGTTTGCTATCATTTTCCCAGGCAATTAAAAAAATTTCCAGCCTTGCTGCCAACAACCTGAAGGGGTAAAGGAATGCCGGGATGCCCCATGGGACATGTCACTCTGGATGGTCCTTCAGCAGCAGGGACTTAGATAGCGCTCTTCCAAACCCAGCAGGATGGTGGAATGGGTACGTGGCTGAGTGCCTCCTGGGTCTGACCCTGTGTGACGCCACCCAGTGCCTGCAGCTGCCCTCTGGAAGGTGTTGCTTTTGCGGCAGAGCCAGAGGGCACCAAGCATGTGTCTGTCTCCAAAGTCCTGGGCACCACATCACAATGCCTTCCTGAGAAGCAGAATCAAGGACAGTTGCTGATCTTCATTCCTTCCCACCAAAGGTATCTCATACACCATCTTTGGAAGTTGGAGCCAGGGGGTGCCTGGGTGGCTCAGTCGGTTAAGTGTCTGCCTTCAGCTCAGGTCATGATCCCAGGGCCTGGGATCGAGTCCCACACATTTGCCTCCCTGCTCAGCGGGGAGCCTGCTTCCCCTTCTCCCTCTGCCATTCCCCCCACTTGTGCTTTCTGGCTCTCTGTGTGTCAAATAAGTGAATAAAATTTTTTTAAAAAGTTTGGGCCATACTCTTTAGCCATTCTACTTTCCCTGGGGTAATTTGCCACCTCCCTGAATTTACCTGAATCTTTCCCAAAATCTACTTATCTTCCAGCCTTCTTGACCATAATGAGTCTATAAATTTTCAATAGACAGTGTGAACTTACACTTGCTAATATTTGCATAACATGCACCTCTTTCGATCTCAAAGAAAAGCTTTGCACCGCAATGGTCTCTAATCTCCAATTAGGTTCTGTTCCGGGATCCCACTGGAATTCTACGCGCCTGTCCCCTAAGATCCCATAAATTGTGGTCCAGTTTCCCAGCCACCCAAGGAAAGCACATGGTAAATCTTGCTGAAGTATGAGTAAGAGCCAACGAAAGGGAACATATTTATCTGCCTCGAATGCTGGGACCTGAGGAAAGCAAGTTTCATTACAGACAAATCAGGAAGGAGGTGCAGATTGCTTTTTATGTCACTCTGGAGTGGAGGTATGCCATTGATCATTAAGGCCATTTCCTGCAATGCACTCACCAAAGTGATACTCACTTCGGAGTGGACAAAACTTAGGAAATGGCCAAGGGGAGCTCTGCTTACACTTTACACTCTCAGCATTTATTTGTATTATTTTCTTTATAGGGCAGTATAGAGACTTGAGACCACATTGAAAAAGCAAAGCTTGTCATCCTGTGGCCTTGGGTCAAGAATAGAGATAGTGCTGCTCATGTCAGTTTCAACCTCCAGTGGCCAAGGGTTTGATCTGATGCTCTTTCAAGTTTTCACCATAGCCTTTCTCAAGCTCAATGGCCAATAATCCCACAGGAGGAGATTTTAGGGCCCTCTCAAACTTCTGTTTTGCTATCTCTCCCCAGCCTGCTTCCTCTGCAAAAGTCACCACTTTGCCTGTGCATCTACCACCTCTTAGAGCCTTTGGAATCAGCCACGAATTGCAGTGCTGATTCCTTCCATGACCACATATTGTTTACAGGAAAACTCTTCTTCGTTATGCCTTGCCAGTCAGAGTGACGGTTTCATCCGCAACCTGGACCAGGTTCGGGAATGTTCTACACATAAATGTGAGCAAATGTCTTCTGTATTGAGAGACATGTACAATCTGTAAATGGAATCTATTGAAAAACCAGTACATAGGGTACACTTATGTCCTGACCCAGCTGGAAGGAGGCAATTCATTTCTATCTTTCAGAAAATTGGTGTAACACATTGATTTTCATAACAAAGAAAGCAGTTTTGTGTCCTCTACCAAAAGACTGTCATAGTAAGCAATAAATTGCCTCTTTGGGGTGAACAAATTAATAAGATATTTTCTAAATTTCAAAATAACAAAGACAGAACGATGTCTGTAATGCTAAGTGCATCCCCTTAGTGGCAGGGCACTGTGTCATGGACCACCTGAGCAATGACACATGGCGGCCGGTAGTCTGATTTGTACATCAATTCACCTGGCAACCTGTTAAAAGAAAGTCTTGCACATGACAAGCTTTCAATAAGACACTGACAAGATGGCCAGGAAGCCCCCTTAGCTGGCTTTTTCAGGTGTCCAGACATCTAGTCAACCTACCTCACCAACTCATCACCATGCTTACTGGAGTAAACCCAATCTCTTCCTTCCCCCCTGGAGATGGGAGAAGAGCCACTCACACGTTTGTATGGAATTCTCATTCCCCCTCGCTCTGTCCCCACATGGCGCTGTCCGTGTAATAAATAAACAAATCTTTATGTCACCCGGAAGTTCCTGGGTCACAACTCGGACAATTTTGGGTCACTACAGCCTTTTGTTTTTCTCTCCACCTTAAGCCTTCTGGGCGACCAACAACTATCTAAAACTCATGTTGCTGCCATATGCTGTTGTTCTGCTTCATCTTCCCAGTAAAGTTCAGTATTTTTCCCTAAAGTTTGGTTTATCAGTATCTCCAGCGTCTATCTCCAGCTAGGGTCATGATCCCAGGTCCTGGGATCAAGTCCCACTCTGGACTTCCTGCTCTGCGAGAAGCCTGCTTCTGTCTCTGCCTCCCATCTCTTATGAATAAATAAAGAAAATCTTTAAAAAAAATTAAAAAAAACCATTTCTATCTTCCCACTTTTAAAGATTAATTCTAGGGGCGCCTGGGTGGCTCAGTGGGTTAAGCCGCTGCCTTTGGCTCAGGTCATGATCTCAGGGTCCTGGGATCGAGTCCCGCATCGGGCTCTCTGCTCAGCAGGGGGCCTGCTTCCCTCTCTCTCTCACTGCCTGCCTCTCTGTCTACTTGTAATTTCTCTCTGTCAAATAAATAATTAAAATCTTTAAAAAAAAATAAATAAAGATTAATTCTAGGAATTATTGCTATAAATCCAGTGTCCTATCTCTTTCTTAAAAAGTCTTCTCCAGGGCACCTGGGTGTCTCAGTTGATTAAATGTCTGACTCAAAATTTTGGCTCAAGTCATGATCTCAGGATCATGGGATTGAGCCCTTAGTGAGGCCTCTGTGCTCAATGGGGAGTCTGCTTCTCTCCTTTTCCCTTTGCCCCACCCCCCCTACTCACATGTGCACACACGTGTTGTCTCTCTCTCTCTCAATAAATAAATAAACAAATCTTTAAAAAGTCTTCTCCAAAGGGAGTTTGACAAATAGTCCAGTAAGGGGCTGGAAGAAAATATTATAAGTTTTATTCATATTTCATGTCATCCATTTAACTGTTTAGCTTTTGCATGCCTTTTATAATAATTTAGTAGAGTAGTAGAGTTTATAATTTATCAAAAATTTGCTTAAATTTGTGCTATGTCCACAAATATTTTTTGTATGTATGTATGTATGTATGTATGTATGTATGTATGTATGTATTTTTGTGAAAGAGAGGTGCACAGTAATAAAAGGAGATCACTGCTCCAGGGACCCAGATATTTCCCCAAGTCCTGTTTCCTTCCATTCCCTCTGGGCTTCATTAGACCCCCTTAACACCAATCTTGTCCCTAAAACACGCCCTCTGCAGCACCAAGTTCAAATGCTTAACTCGGGCCATCACTGCAGGCTGTACCGGGATGACCTTAGGGAAAAGGGTGGTGGGTCTCACGGGTTAGCTGTGTCACCTCCATGAACAGTCCTTTGTTCTGAACAGCTAGTGCAGCCCACGTTTGCAATCACAGGCTCTGGCACCAGAGTGGGCGTAGATCCCAGCTGGCCCCTCAGTAGCAATATGGCTTTGGGAAAGTTGTGTCATTTCTGGCCCAGACTTAAGGCTCATCCATAACGTGGAGGAGAAGACAGTGTGACCCTCAGTGGGCTGTTGAAAGGATCACGAGATGGTTCGACTCAGGTGCTCCGAGGTACCCAGCACACAGTAGGCCCACAGTAGAACAAAAAGTTGTTCTATTGATCTTATAGTTACTATTACTCCTACTAACAAAACTAACTGATCATTTGAGATGATTTTCAAGCGAAGTGTCTTCGCCTGGATTTCTAAGATTAACCTACTTCAAAATGAATTCTGCTCTACTGTGAAAAACGAGCTAACCAGCAGGTTTCTTCTGCATCTTTTCTGAACTTTTTAGGATCCTCTCTAGAGAAAGGTTCTAAAGGAAGGCAAAGTGCAGAAATACTCTTGCTTCAAAGGATGTGTAGGAAATGATTAATTTTGCCAAAAAACAGTGCCTTGAACATAAAAGATGTTTGACGAAGCTCACTGTAGACAGTGTATCCCTCCAGGATTCATAAGTTGAAAACTCAATGTCCAAAGGGACATAACTAGGAGATGGGGTCCTTGGGAGATGTTTAGGTCATGAGGGTGGAGTCCTCATGGGCGAGATTAGTGTCTCCATAAGAGAGACCCCACAGAGATCCCTCGCCTCCTCCACCTTGGAGGTTATAGGGAGAAGATGGTCATCTGTGACCCAGGAAGTGGGCACTTGAACAGACACGGAATCTTCCAGGGTCTTGATCGTAGACTTCCCAGCTTCCAGAACTGAGAGAAATAAGTATGTCTTTAAAGCACCTAGTTTATGGTGCTCTTGTTACATCAGCCCAAACTAAGGTAAAGCTTGTCTCTTATACTGAAAAATAACACAAATGTTAACAACAATTTAAAAAAGGAACATTGTGGCCAATGACATGTAAGGAACATCATCTCTCCTCTACAGAGCCAAGAGCTTAATTAGTTTCGGGCAACTCAGTAGAGTATGATTAAACCAAAGAGCAGCAAGATGTCTAAATGCTCAAGTCCTCTGCCTCCTACTTTTCTGCCAAAACAAAAGAAAAGCCCTAGGCTGGTTTTGGTTACCACCAAGCACAAAACAGCCAAATTCCAAATTAAAAAGCTCTGGGGTTTAATTGTGGATGTATGGAATTACATAGAAGCTCTCTTTGATCATTCCAAAGGATGTTTCCCTCAAAGGTTACAAATACATCTCAGCCTACCAACCATCTCAGGCCTACCACAAAAATTATATATATACACTTTTAGCATTTTAAAATGTGTCTATATTTCAGTTTCAGATCCAGTTTTGACTATTGTTATGGGCTTAGTTGGATGCCCCCAGATTCCTACGTTGACGTCCTAATAACCAGCATCTCAGAATGTGGCAGTATTCAGAGACAGGATTTTTAAAGAGGTGATAAAGGGAAAACGAGCTCACTGGGGGTGGGCACCAAGCCAACAGGACTGGTGTGCTTAAAGGAAGAAGAGATTAGGACACAGACAGTACAGACTGAAGGACAATCGTTTGAAGACAGAGTGGAGAACACAGCTATCTGCAAGCCAAGGAGAGACGTTTGAAGAATCGAACCCTACTGCCACCTTGATCTTGGACTTCCAGCGCCCAGAACCATGAGAAAATAAATTGTATGTTGCCTAAGCCACCCGGCTGTTATTTTGTTTACGACAGCCCATGACTCAGAAATTTGAGGACCTCCCCCCCAGACTTTATCCTGAAGTTCTGTTTCAGCTTCAGGGGCTTGTGTAATACTACTGTATCAAGGAGGGAGGCTCCTGCCATTCCCTGCACTGGGTCATTGAGACACTGCACAGCTGTCCCCAGGGCTGGCTACATAATTTACAAGCCCCATGCAAAATGAAGATATAGGGCCCTTTGGGCAAAAACAGGGAGGAAGTGTTTATTAAAGGTACTAAAATAGAAAGCTCATTTCCTCCACCATCTGTCTTCTGAAGGGGCATGGCTGCTGTTTTCTATTTGCATTTAATGTCATTCCAAGCAAATAAAAATTTTATAATGTGATTATGGGCATGATTTATGCCATTCATCTTCGCAGGGTGCAATGTCAGTGTTAAATAATTCACACAGGGATTCCACAGCTGGGGCACACCCACGTGCCCTCTTCTTATCAGAACCGTAGAAATCCTGCACAAGACCAGCTCTGCCATCTTTACCTCACCTGGGGACTCACACCTGTTCCACCAACCCTGCTGCCCTCGGCTTCCTGATGAGTATGGAACTTGACAGGATCAGGAGCCAGGGTCTGCCTTTCTTTCCCTTCCCTCCTAAGTCACCACTTCCAAGGCTTGGCTAACACAGGGAGGTGACATGAGTGAGAAAGGACAAGACAGGGTTCTGGGCTGCTCACAAGAGGCCACCGCCTCCTGCCGGTGCTCAGAGCAAGCTCTGGTCTGTAGGGAAGGCGAGCTCCGGTTGACTCGGTCATAGACATCATGTGGTCAGTGAGTCTCGTTGACCACCACTCACGAGGTGTCCATTTCCATGCTGTGCTCACCGGGCAGGGCGAGCAGTACATGCAAATGAGCAGTACAGGCAAGGAATGGTGGATACCCACAGTGGGCTGTCCCCTCCACTATGTACATGCTCCACTATCCCACCTGTTATGCCCCAATAATGGGTCCATGATTAAAAGAGCGAGACTGATACAAAGCGAAGGTCAAACAAAGCTTTATTTTGCACCAAGCATCAAGAATCAAACTGACCAGCCAGGGCCGCTTTTCTTACAGAGAAGTCAACCCCTCTCTCCTTTACAGACTAGCTTTTAAGGACATAGGCCATGCGGTTGGGCCTGGTCATGCACAGGTGGCCAATGAAATTGTAACACACAGAGAAAGCTGCACAGTGATGCTAGGTGACCAATTGAATTACAACTTACCTTTTAGTAGATATTTGACCTAGCCTATCACCTTGGTTAGGATTTTCGCCCAAAAGACTCACAAAGGGCGGGACCCATACTCCTTGGTAGCTAGGGAGACAGTATGCAGCCCTCCACTGATCAGATGTCTTACCTGGCCTGACCCACCCTTGTATTTGGGCTTTGTTACCTGAGGTTGATTTCCGGGACTTGTTTTTAAGTAAGTCCCCTGGGAGAAGGGGAGCAGGGACAGCTTAAGGGTTAAACAACAAGGTTATTGTGTAACCTCAATGGAAGCCTCTGGCTAAAATATAAAAATATAAAGTAGGTCCTTACACCACCCACTTCGCTCAAAAAACACAAAGTCAAAAATAAAACTGAGTAATTCCTAGACATTGAGAGAGAAGCACACTGACTTCACCTTAGAACCCTTCTGAGGGCGGTGCTTGGCAGGGTAGGGGAGTGTGAGGGGGTTGGGGGTGGATAATGGGACCTCTGAGGGTGTGGCCAAAGGTCAGGGCCATTTGGGAAGGGGCTTTCTGGGGGAGGGGCCCTTCTGGGAGCAAAGCCCTGGGTGGGGGCATTCCCTCTGGGGGCAGGGCTGGGAGCAACCCCAGAAACCTGGCCCACAGAGAAGCTGGTCCTTTCTCTCCCTCTGCCCCCTTTCCCCAGGGACCCCTAGGCTTTGGAGACTAAAGTCAAAATTAAAGCCATATGTCTAAATGGTTCATACTGTGGTTGGGTAGTGTTTTTAACATATTAATTGACTGGTTTTTCTCAGTATTTGTCAAACCTTAACCAACTCAAGGCTTTCTCTTAAGCAGCAGCGCAAGGCAGGCCGTTTAGTTGGGTCAAGCTGTTTGGTGATTCTTTGTAAAAACCCACCCTCTTGCGCTGCTCAGGAGGGCAGTGTTGCATCCTAGGATAAACATAAATATATATCAAATGTGTTTACAAGTTATATTTATATGTATACATTCAATTCTCTGTTTACATATATATGTATAAAATAAAAATAAAAATATTGTTTAAAAGGCTGTTTTCCGGGGTGCCTGGTGGCTCGGTGGGTTAAAGCCTCTGCCTTCAGCTCAGGTCATGATCCCAGGGTCCTGGGATGGAGCCCCTCATTGGGCTCTCTGCTCAGCGGGGAGCCTGCTTCTCCCTCTCTCTCTGCCTGCTTCTCTGCCTACTTGTGATCTCTGTCGGTCAAATTAATAAATAAAATCTTTTAAAAAAATGCTGTTTTGCAGGGAACCTGGGTGGCTCAGTCCTTAAAGCGTCGTTTTTCCACTCAGATCATAATCTTAGGGTCTTGGGATGGAGGCCCACATTGGGCTCCCTGCTCAACAGGAAGACTTCTTCTCCCTCTCCCACTGCCCTGCTTGTATTCCTGCTCTGTCTCTCTGTCAAATAAATAATTTTTTAAAAAGAAATACTTTATTAAAAAAATATATGTAAAATGCTATTTTGCCCTCTATCCTGGTAAGATTGAACACATTCCTAACAAGAGATCTTTCTTGAATTCGTGATAAAAATTTAACATTGTCTTAATGAATCCTCACAACATCCGCCTCCCCAACCCTTCTCAGATGTTACAATTAAGGTTCAGTGAAGTCCAAACACTGGGCCTGAGGTAATATATCCAGTATGTGGCCTCTTGGTATAGTCTAGCAGCCCAAATTGGGGGCGAGGGTGTTTGAGTGTCGTTGGCCAGGATGAAAAAGCTGAAAGATGAAAAGAAGGGTAGTCTTGCTTTTTGTCCCAAAAAAAGAAGATTTAGAAAGAAAGAGACCTGTCGCCCAAAGGAGGAGGCTCCCCACTGATCCCGGCTGGGCAGGAGTCAGAGCAGAAGGAAAACTCCCATCACCAAGGAGAATGGGCTTCTCCTTCATACAAAAGCATAGGATCCCTCTCACCTGATATGTTTCTGTCCCATAGTCATCCCCCTGTGCCTGCCCCATAATAGCATTCACAGGAAATGGCTGAGAGATACATTCAACTTGCAGAATTATAGCAAATAAAGTAATCTTTGACCCATCCTGGGAGCTTCTGATTACTGGGAGGGGCCAAGCCATCCTAGGGCAAGTGCACTCATTTCAAGAACCAGTAAAATGACTCCAAGAGTATCATAAGGGCTAGTGATCATGACTGGTCCAGAAATATTTCTGGGAGTCCCTTTTAACATCCCTCCCATCATTTCTTCTCATCTTCAAGGGAATGGTACTTAGGTATTCTGAAAGAAATATGCATGACTAGTAAACTGTGTGTGACCCCTGCCGCCTAATTCATCCCTCACCAGCAATTAACACTGATGGTTTGAAGGATGGCTACTCCCCTGGAAGGGCAAGAGCTGAAGCAGAATGTATGGGGCGAGGCGGCTCTTCCCCCTGGATATAAATAATTAAACCCAGTAGCCACCCTTCCTGCCTGGCCACTGTCATTTAGGTATGGCTGATTATCCCTAAATGGGAATGAGATGGGGGCGGGGGTGGGGGAGGGAAGCAGGTGACGGTCAAAAAAACTACAGTAGCTGCCACTGAGGGTCCAACCTGGCATTAGACTGAGCTCAAGTCCTGATTCCATCATATACGAGCTGTATGAACTAGGAAAACTGAGTTCAACTCTCGAAGCATCTGCTTTGCCCCCCCCCCTTGGAGTGAGAATAGTCAGTAGTATTGACTTCAAAGGGCTTGTTAGGAGGATTAAATTAGATACTGTTCATTTAGCACAGTTCCTGGCCTATAGAAGGCACACACAAAAGTTGATTATCGTTTTTATGGACCTCCAACTTTAAGCCTTCTATAAAGAACCAAATGATATCTCTGAAAAATACCAACTGCCTACAAGGTTGTAGGGAAAGTGGTATCTATGTTGACCTGATTAGAAAAAAGTGGAAAATCTCTCTTGTTTAAGCCTTGTTGAAAATTTTCTAAACTCTGTCCACTCTTCTGCTTTAGTAATTAGAACAAACGTTGGAGACTCGTGATTTTCTGATAATTGAGTTGCTCGTTGTAACGCAGGGCAATTCGACATTAGTGTTTATTTAAAAAATTACCGCAAATGAAGATACATGGTGAGACGTGCACTAAATTTGATGAAAATCCTGACGTGAGTGTTTCTTCTTGGGATTCTCTCTCTCTCTTTTTTCTCCTATGATCTGAGAGCGGATTACATTCTACTTGGGTGATGGCTCAGGTCAAATGTGTGGTTTTGCAGGTGCCTAGCCTTTCACAGACAATCTTGGAAGAACCATCATTGTCTCTGTAAGAAAACGGAGGGAAAGATGTGATTTTAACACTCAGCCTACAACAGTTCAACAATCTACCAATGTGAATTTAGAAACGCTGAGCAAGTCCCCCTTCTAGTAACGAATATCTCTCCCGTTTTCTTATAATACCTGAGTTTCTACAACTGAGCAATCTACTCTTTTGTGTAAAACAGCTTCCCAGGATTGTTTCTCCTTTAAACGCAAGTGAACTTTGGGGATGGCACTCAGATCCCTTTCTTTTACTGGACAACTGTGGAGCAGGGGTTGGGTGTGCTTCAAGAGGGAAAATATCCACAAGGGGACAGAAAAAGGACATAAATGTACAAAATCCCATTTTCCAAGAATGTAAAAAGCTAACTTCCAGGGGAGCCTGGGTAGCTCAATTGTTAAGCATCTGCTCTTTGGCTCAGGTCATGATCCCAGGGGCCTGAGAATCCAGACCCGCATCGGGCTCGCTTCTCAGAGGAAAAACCTGCTTCTCCCTCTCCCACTGCTTGTATTCCCTATCTCATTGTGTCTCTGTCAAATAAATAAATAAAATCTTTTTTCCTTTGCTCTAAATACCTCAATGTTCACTTGTTGAAAGCAATTGATTGAAGCCCTGGGAAGAAGTGGTAGATTGAAGCACTCATCAGAGTTGTTTGTGCTGCTTTGCAGGGGTCTGGCTGCACTAAATTATTTCAAGAAGTATTAATTATCTAAGTCACTCAGAAGAATCCATTTACCTATTTCATTTTCTTTTTTTGAAGAGAATATTTTTTTTTAAGATTTTATTTCTTTGTCAGAGAGAGTGAGGGAGCAAGAGCGAGCACAGGCAGACAGAGTGGCAGGCAGAGACTGAGGGAGAAGCAGGCTCCCTGCCGAGCAAGGAGCCTGAGGTGGGACTTGATCCCAGGACGCTGGGATCATGGCCTGAGCCGAAGGCAGCTGCTTAACCAACTGAGCCACCCAGGCATCCCCCTATTTCATTTTCTGTGGTTCTTGATCCTTACCCCAAATTCTCACAGGCCTCCGCAGCTGGCACAGAGTCTGCTCCCATAACTATAATCCCTGTCCCATACTCTCACCTCCATCATACATCATACATACCTGATAAAACCCCACCCTGGTAAAAACCCAACCTTCTTTCCACCCTATGTCTGCCCCTGGCAGCTGAAGGTGGTTGGTGAGAAAAGCAACAATGCTGGAAGCTTTCACATTAAATTCTTTTTTTTTTTAAGATTTTATTTATTTATTTGACAGAGAGAGATCACAGTAGGAGAGAGGAAGGGAAGAGATCACAAAAAGAGGAAGGGAATCAGGCCCCCTGCTGAGCAGAGAGCCCAATGTGGGACTCGATCCCAGGACCCTGAGATCATGACCTGAGCCGAAGGCAGCGGCTTAACCCACTGAGCCTACCAGGCGCCCCTTTCACATTAAATTCTCAGCCACAAATCCAAGTATGTTTCTCTGACCGACAGAATCTCCATTCTTCTCGTGAAATATTTTGACTATTTCACATCTTCTTTCCTCCAACCTTAAGCCAGGGCTTCTCAACACTGGCCACACTTTTGAATCACCTGGAAGACTTTAAAACACAGGAGTGCCCACCTCCAAAGGACCTGATCTAATTGGTGTAGAACCAATTAGATTAATATCCAATTAGGGTCTGGATATAAGTGTGCTTTTAAAATTCTCCCAGTGATTCTAATGTACAGCCATTTTGTTCAGAGTGAGAATTGAACACCTTCCATCAGATACAGCTGATGACCGACCATTCTGATGACTTCACTGAGAAAAGTAAATTGAGGGCACCTGGGTGGCTTCAGCTCAGATCCTGGTCTCAGGGTCTCGGGCTCTCGCATCAGGCTCTCTGCTCAGCAGGAAACCTGCTTCTCCCTCTCCCTCTGCCTGCCTCTCTGCCTACTTGTGATCTCTCTCTCTCTCTTTCTCTCTGTGTCAAATAAATAAATGAATAAAATATTTTTAAAAAAGAATGAAAAACAAACTGGGTGGGTGTCTAGGTTGCTAAGTGGTTAAGCGTGTGAATCTTGGCTCAGGTCATGAGCTCAGGGTTATGGAGTCGAGCCCCATGTCAGGCTCCATGCTCAGCGGGGAATCTGATTGAGATTCTCTCCCTCTCCTTCTGTCTCTTCCCCCTGCATGTGTGTGCTCCTGCTCTCTCTCTCTCTCTCTCTCTCTCAAATAAATCTTGAAAAGAAAAATCGGTAAGGAAAGAAGACCACAGAATCCCACTAAGTTTACCTGGGTGGAACCCTTACTCCAATCCCTTCTGAGTGAGGACATGCCCCTCCACTTGGGATTTCTTCTCATTTCCCTGATCTCTGAGTATGAATGTGCTCCAGGACCCAACCTCAGACTTCTCCTCTGTCTACACTGAGTCCTTGGTGACTGTCCCTCTTCTACCATCTATCTCCTGATGACTCCACATCTCCACCTCCAGTCCAGACCTGGATTTTGAGCTTTCTTCCACTGCCTGCTTTCCAGATCTACCTAGATGAGTTAAACCCAACATGTTCAAAACCAAGCTCTTATTCTTCTCGAGCTCTGCTGGTCTTGCAATAGCTCAAACAGGAAACTGTAGAGTCATTCTTGATTCATCTCTTTCTTTCACTGCCCACGTTTAATTCTTTGGTAGAAACTGTGGATTCTATCTTCAAAATATATTCTAAATCTGACCAGTTCTCCACATTTCCGTTACTCCCACTGTGGTCCAAAACACCGTCTTCTATGAGTTATTGTAATAGTCTCCTATCTGGTCTTCTGGATTCCATCTTTGCTCTGTTCTAGTTTATTTTCCACTCAGCAGTTAAAGCAATCCGTTTAAGACAAAAGTCAGACCTTGTTATTTCTCTGCTCTAAGATCTCCAATGGCTCCCCATTTCACTCAATACAAAATTCAGTCTTACAAAATTTAACACTCAACTTCCTTCTCAATTCATCTCCTACCTCTTCACTCAGCTGTCTCTGCCTCCGCTCACCAGCCTCCTTAGTGTTTAACAGAGTACAGCAAGTGCGTGCCTTTCTTGGGGCGTTGCACTTGTTTCCTCTTCTTAAATGTACCCGTCTTGTTCTCTGAATCCACTCAAGGATCTGCCAATGTCTTCTTATCAGAGTAATCTCCCCTAACTGCACACACAGCCAGCACCAGCACCATCACAATCAACATAGTTTCTGTCCCTCTCTACTTTTGACTTCTTATCAACAGCTGACATATTATATATTTATTTATTTACTGTCTGTTCTCTCTCTTCTATTTGAATGCATGTGGTATAAAAATGGTATTTGTGGGTTTTTTTCCTTATTTATTCTGTGTTCAGAAGAGGATTTGATACATAATACTCAGTACATAATTGTTGAACGAATGAATGAATGAATGAATGAATGAATCAATGGAAATATCAGGTTATCTCAATCATAAGAGAGATTTCTCTCAAGCATTTTCTATAGTATTGCCCTATTTCAGCCTCTGCATCTCTGGGTTGATTAGTAGATAAAATCATCATGTAAAATCAGTTTGAGCAAGGTTGGATCCTTAAGCTTCTATGTCACCTAGGACTCCAAATGTCACGGTGTACCATGCACATTTGCCTCCAGCCTTCTCCCCCATATTTTGGTCATGGTTCAGCAGCTGTGGCATCGTTCAGCTTTCTTTTCCCCTCCCCTGTCTCAGTTCCAGGAGGTCCTCCTTGGCTTTGGGCCCCCTCCCTGTGAGTGATGAAGGCAATGTAGGGAGAAGCAGCAGCTTCCCTGACTCAGCCCTGCTTTCTCCATTCATACTGATCCAGTAACGCATAGCCTGTGCAGTACAGGGCTGGCCAGGTCAGTCTCTGCCACCTTAGGACCTCATTTTTGTTCCCTGCGGCAGCTTGGCCATTTGCAAAATCAGAAATTGTAAAAGTACAAACAGGAGACAATATGCCATATTTTATGGATTTTAAGATGCCCCTCCCCTCCCATTTTCTTTCACATCTCCAATGTCAGGAATTGTCTTATAGTTGGGGCTGAGCAGGTGGAAGTCCCTATAAAGTTACCACAGCTTGACCCTGTGCCATGTGGTTACTGCTCCTAGGGCACAACTGATCATCTACATCCCTTGGCATGCCAAGCCACAGGCCTTTTGAGGACCATTTAAAGAAAGAAAATAAACTGGTTATTATATGAAAATCTCAGATAAGGAAATAAAAAAGAAAAAGAAAAAGAGAAACCCTACCAGCATCAAACCAAGCAGAATGGATGACCTCAGAATACTTTTATAAGAAGTGTAGCATGCAAAACAATCTTGAGAAAGGAGAACAAAGCTCAAGAGATTTTGAGAACAAAATCTCAGATAAGGAAAAAAAAACAATCTTGAGAAAGGAGAACAAAGCTCAAGAGATTTTGAGAACAAAATCTCAGATAAGGAAAAAAAAAAAAAAGAAAAAAGAAAAAGAGAAACCCTACCAGCATCAAACCAAGCAGAATGGATGACCTCAGAATACTTTTATAAGAAGTGTAGCATGCAAAACAATCTTGAGAAAGGAGAACAAAGCTGGAGGTATCAATTTCTTGGATTTCAAGATATACTACAACGTTATAGTAATCAAAACAGTAGGGTACTGGGAGAAAATATACGCATAAATCAACGGAAACAGGATAGAGAGCCCAGAAATAAATCCACAATTATATGGTCAATTAATCTTTGACAAAGGAGGCAAGTATATGTAACAGAAGAAAGTCTCCTCAAAAACAGTGTTGGGAAAACTGGAGAGCCATTTGCAAAAGAATGAAACTAGACCACATTCTTTTACCATACACGTAAAGAAACTCAAAATGGATCAAAGATCTAAATGTGAAGTGTGAGGTGTGCCTGTCTTGCTCAGCCTTTACAGCATGTGACTCTTATTCTTGAGGCTGTGAGTTTAGGTCCCACATTCAGTGTAAAGCTTACTTAAAAAAAAAATTAAATGAATAAATGAGAGCCCTGAAACCATAAAACTCCTAAAAGACAATAAGCAGTAATCACTTGGAGATTGGTTTTAGCAACATTATTTGTGGGTATGTCTGCTTAGGCAAGGGAAACAAGAACAAAAATAAATTATTAAGACTACAACAAAATAAAAAGCTTTTGCACAGTAAGGGAAACCCGCAACAAAACCAAAAGGGAACCTACAGAATGGGAGAAGACAGTGGTGAATGATAAATAAAATAAAGAATTAATAACCAAAATATGTAAAGAACACACACACACACACACCAAACCCCCAAAAAACCCAAACCTCAACATATAATCCAATTGAAAAATGGGCAGAGGACTTAATAGACATTTTTCCAAAAAATACATACAGACACCCAATAGACATGTGAAAAGATGCTCAATATCACTCATCATCAGGAAAATAAAATCAAAACCACAGGGAGATCTATCACCTTATACTTGTCAGAATGGCTAGTATTAAAAAGACAAGAAAGAACAAGTGTTGGCCAGGATGTGGAGAAAAAGGAACCTCTGTACATTTTTAGTGGGAATGTAAATTGGTGCAACAACTGTGGAAAACAGTATGGAGGTTCCTCAAAAAATTAAAAATAGATTTACCATATGCTTTAGTAATTCTAGTACTTGATATTTACCCAAAGGAAATAAAAACACTTGATTCAAAAAGATATATGCCCTCCTAGGTTTTCTGCAGCACTATTTATAATAGCCAGTATATGGAAGCAGTTCAGGTGTTTATCAGTAGATGAATGGGTAAAGATATGGTGTATATAGATATATAATGGAATATTATCCAGCTATAAAAAAGAATGAGATCTTGCTATTTGTGACAATATGGCTGGATCTAGAAGGTATTAGGTTAAGAGAAATAAGTCAGACCGAGAAAGGCAAATACCATATGATTTCACTTCCTTTTTTTTTTCTTTTTAAGATTTTATTTATTTATTTGAAAGAGAGAGAGATCACAAGTAGGCAGAGAGACAGGCAGAGAGGCAGGTGAAGCAGGGTCCCCACCGAGCAGAGAGCCCGACTCGGGGCTCGATTCCAGGAACATGGTATCATGACCTGAGCCAAAGGCAGAGGCTTTAACCCACTAAGCCAACCAGGGGCCCCTGTAATTTCACGTCTATATGGAATATAAAAAAAGAAACAAGTGAACAGACAAAAAAATAAAACAGAAATAGACTCTTAAATACAAAGAACAAACTGGTGGTTATGGGAGGGAAGGTGGATGGGGGATGGGTGAAATAGGTGAAGGGGATTAAGAGGTACAAATTTCCTGTTATAAAATAAATAAAATAATTTCTTGTTCTTATCTGGAGATGAAAAGTACAGCATTGGGAATACAGCCAATGATATTATAATAAGTTTATATGGTGACGTGATGATATACTTACTGTGGTGATCACTGAGTAATGTATAGAATTGTCAAATTACTATGTTGTACACCTGAAACTAATTTAACATTGAATGTCAGGTATATGTCTAATAATAATTTTTTAAGTGCAGCATGACAAAAGCTCTGGGTGGCTCAGAGGAACATATTGTGAGAAAAATCTGGGCACTGAAATCTCTCAGTTAGAAAGTAAATAAAAGTAGTGAGATTCTTAATGTGAGGTTTGGAAAAACGTTAACCCAAAATTTTAACTTTTATTTTATGTATGCATTAAGGCCATATGTAATAAAAATCTGTCTAAATACTTACCAAAGAGCTTTTTGAATACATTTAAATTAAAATATTAATGAAAAGAAAACATTGTATCATAGTTTGAATGGTAGCATTTTTTGTTTCTTATTAAACTATACCAGGAAAGGAGGCCAAGACTCAATGAAATATGGCTATTATCCCCAGTTTCACAAGAGCATGAACCTCTCTGGCTTAACAAAGCCTAAGGAATCTACTACAGAAATGGGTCGTTCTTACTACCCTGGAGCCTTTTGTGCAGACTATGAACCAAAAGCTCAATATTAAATTTAAAATTAATTATATTACAAAGTTGTATTATTTGGAAGATGTGTTTAAATGACTCAAAGTTAAAAGATCTCAGTATAATGCTGGTTCTATAATTATCCTCCCAGAAAACATTACTTGTAAAACTTAATGATGTAGAACCATAATCATAGCATCGAGTAGGAGGTTGCCAAGCAGATGGGAAAGTTTTTTGGTTTTTGTTTTCCAGTTGTTTTCTTCCCTTTCCTCCCCTCCTTTCACAAGGAGAATCAGCCACCTGTTTTTAAAGGCTGAAGTATTTTTACTGTTCTTGGTCGGAAACATTTGTTTAAACAAAGTAGCACTTGGTTGCTAAACCCTTGATTCTAAATGGACATAGCCATCTCATTTTTGTTGGGCCAGGGTTTGGATAACAATTTGATTTCCCAGTCTGTTTCTTTTGTGACCATATAATCCTCTCCCAGTGTTGCATGCTCTGTGAGCTACAAGCACTTGAGAGCTCATAAGCACAAATACTCCAAGGTTTCTTTGGGATTAGCACCACACAAATGCAGATTTGGCACAATGGAAGACTGATTCCATCCTTGTAACTGTTACTGCTCTACTTCCTGCTTCCTCTGGGTAGCAAAGCTAGCTAATGTTTTTAAAATACTCACTTTAGCTGCTGACTTTTTCATTGGCTGCCTGGAGAAGAGAAGGAGTTCTTGCCTATGTATTTCAGTGTTTTGATCCCTTTCAATTATTTTTTAAAATATATGTCATTAAATTTTACAGGAGTATTACAGAATTCCTAATTGCAGAATTTGAACTTGAGCTACGCAATCTTACTTTTCGTCTTTAATCTATGTGTCAATGACCTTTTTAAGTCTGATTACCTGTATGAACTCTCTTCAGAATCTTTCCCTGGTTAACACAGTATAGAGAAGTGCTGGAAACCAGTTCTTTTCTGTGACACAATTCTTCCAACGGATTTGAAATGCTTTGCAAACCATTTCACGTATATCAGCCAATTCATATACAAAGCAATGTCATGTGAATGAATATTTTGAGTTTAAAGATGTCAAAGGTCAAAGACGGAAGGAATGACTAAGATTGGATGTTGACCCCCTCAAATTACAGGGGTATTGAAGCGAGACTGAGTCACCACCTGACCCCAGGAATGAACCAGCGAGGAGGGCTCCTTATTAGAGCAAGGCTCCCGGAAGCCAGATAGCCCTTGTGCTTGCAAGAGCTCAAGGTACAGCCGGCTGTGGAGCACCGAAGCAGCAGCAGCCACAGCAGCCACGGGAATCGTGACCCTCAGGCCCGGCGCCTACCTGGAATTTCCGCAGCGCCTGGTTCAGAACCACCGGGGCGGACAGCTCCCCGCCGCCGCCGGTGCCGACTGCGGAAGGGGACCGAGAGCGCGGGCTTCACGCTCCGTGAGCCGGCTGGGGCGGCGGGAAGACCGGCTGCGTCCCCCCCACACCCGACACCCACTCGGTTCCTCCCTTCCCCCTGCGGGGCCGCGCGGGGCCTGCGGGTGGCCGTCCCGGGCCACACGTCCCGCAGGCGAGAAAGCCGCCGGCCGCCCTCCCCCCTGCCGCCACCGGCGCCGCAGCTGCTCTCCTTGCCCCGCTCGGCCGAGGGGTGTGGGGCGTGCCCCGCGCGGGCCCCGCCCCGGCCTGCTCCCCATTGGCCAGCGGGCGGCCGGATGTGCGAGGAGGCGGGGCCGTCTCTGGCGGCTCGCGCCCGGGAAGGTCGGCCAGGGAGCGCGGGGTGCGGCGGGAGGGCGCGCGGGGACGCAGCGGGTGCGGAGGAGACGCAGCGGCGGCGGTAGCGGCGGCACCTGGGCCCGGCCGCAGCCCCTGCCTCCCGCCCTCGCGCCCTGCGTCCCTCCGCGGCCTGCAGCCTGCGGCGCCCGAGCTCCGAGGGCGCTTCCGAGGGCGCTGGGCCCGAGGCGGCCAAGATGGCGGGCCGGCCGGGCGTGGGGCGGCAGGCGCTGTGCTGCGGGCTGCGCTGGTGGGGGTCGGCGGGCCGCGGCGCGGGCCCGGTGCCCAGCGCGTGCGGCTGGGAGGCGCTCTGGGGGGCGGGCGCGCGGGCGGCGGCCGGGGCCAGGGCCCAGGTCAGCGGGAGCGCGCGGAGGAGGGCGCCGGCGCTGCTGGAGGCGGCCCTCGCGCGCCACGAGAGCCTGCACATCTGGGACGAAGTGTTCGGCGAGTCCGGCCCGGACAGCGGCGGGAACGCCTTCTACAGCACGTCCGCCGCCTCGCGCTCCACGTCCGCCGCCTCGCGCTCCTCCTCCGCCGCCTCCTCGGACGCCAAACACAAGCGCCCCGGCCCCCTGCTGCCTCCCGACGCCCCCGAAGGGCAGGAGTCCGACGAGGACGAGGCCAGCGCGGGTTGGAGTGCCACGCTGCGGGACCGCCCGCCCCCGCGCTTCGTGGACACTGGCGGTAAGGCGCGGCCCGCGGGTGCGGGGGCTGCCTGGGGAGGCGTGAGCGTGGGGCTGGGAGAACTCCGGATGCTCCGCGGGCTGGCTGCTTGAGGGCGGCTTTTCGGTCAGCACACAGATGGGGCCCTGGCAGCGGGGATTTGAAGTGCCAGAATCTGGTTGCGTGGTGGTGGTTGGTGGGGGCCGCTCCGACTTCTTCGCGGATGGAGAGGATGAGGCGGAGGCCAGGTGGCACCCTGCCACTGGCAAGGACCCAAGGGGAGGGCCTTTCCTCCCTTGCTGGGAGTGTCCAACCCAGTCACACCTGTGGGGTTGTTGTTAGGGGTGCGTTTGAGTTAGGTTCCTAAAGCCCGATGCAGCTTGTGTGTGTGTGTGTGTGTGTGTGTGTGTGTGTGTCTGTTTGTTGCGGGTGGGGGGTACGTAAATCGTTTTGTGTGGATGGCCCCAGAGCAGCGTTACCCAGGTGCCAGGGGTGGGGCAGCCAGCCTTTGGAGGGAGGCCTAGTGCGAGCCGGGACATCTTCACTGGCTCGTGTTTTCTCCAGTGAATCTGACCAACTTTGTCCATCCCTTTCAGGATCACTTGCTGAGAGCAGAGAAGAGTGAGAGGACCAGTTATCAGCGTTAAGCTGTCTTCTCTCGCTCCAGAAGGCACTTGTGTGTTCTGCTTACCGACACGGTCATGGTCAAGCCCCTGATATCTGGAGGTCGCAGGCCTGCTGGTGGTTGTGGCTGCTTGAAATCCTCCTTTACTGCCTACTTTTTGGGAAGGTAATTCTGACACGTCTCTGCTTAGCCTGCAGAAGCTCTGCGGCCTCTGCCCTCTGGGAGAGGTGGAGACCAGCCAGCAGTCCCACCTGTCCCCTGATGCTTTCTGTTCCTTGCTCGACAGCCTACTGTGGCAGGCCCTTGTTTCTGCACACCATTTTCTTGTGTTGAAGAGTGTGCAACCAGTGTTGTGGAGGACCAGGGAGTGGCCATACTGGACCCAATGCCGCTCTCCCTGTGGCTCTCCATGATTGTTGTTCAACCATAAGAGGGCAGGCCAAAGGGAACCCTGGCTGGTGCCTGGGCTAGGATCTGGACCTTGTGCCACAGCCTGCTGGTAGGCTGATTGGGTTGGCTGGACTCTCTCAGCAGGGAGTGGTCTGCAGACCTCCCACAGACAGGCTGCAGTGTGGACACCCTGAGCTACAGCTGGGCTCTAGGGTCCGAGTCAACTGTGCTGTGTTTTGGAATGGGTGAATTTAACATATTCTCATTTAGGCTTCAGTTCAGAGTTTGGGAATTTTGAAAGTCCCATCACCCTGCATAATCCTTTTAAAGCCCATACATTTCCCAGAATGTCATAAGGGTTTCCAGCCCCAGATGGCTGTTTTCCATTCAATTAGCTCTTTAAGAATTGTACGTACCCAGAGCTCTGGTTTGGCAGACTTGATGCTGTGAGTGCTGTGATCCAGTTTTTGATCTTGGAACATGAGAGACATGTCCTCTTGTTTCCCTCCCTCTCTGGGGAAAATAGGGGAATCGTGTTAGCTTAAGCCTGGTTATGACTAAGAGCCCATGAGTGTTGGTCTGAGAAGGATGAGCGCACCTAAATACATTTTCAAGCAATATTCTGTTTCTCAGTAACCTATACTTGGGAGAAATTCTGCATCAGAGCAATTTAGTCTAGCCACTGTGGCACTTAAATGGTCATGAAGTTCAGGATCATTTGTCATTTAGCATCAGGTTCAAATTCTGCTTGCTTTGGATGTGCACTGAGCTCACATCTGGACCTGAGAATCACAGGCAGGCAGGTGCTTTAACCAAAGACATTTAGTGGTTATTGGATGGTATTTATACCCAATTTTGTTTTCTGGTTTTTTGTGGAAGCTTGCTTTTAAAATCCAGCCCTAATGAAGAATTTCCTTTTCTTCTTGAAACAGTCTTTCCCTGTGGGAAATTTGGGGTGGTGGCGGAAGGGTGAGGTGGATGGTTTATTAAGCATGAGTTCAGATGGCCTGGAACAATGGGATATGATTTATGGGGCCTGGAAATAGATGCCGGGCAGAGAAAACCCTTGTGCCCCGCGGTGGGGGGAGGAGAGATGGACGGGTTTGGTAAGAGTGAGAGCTGCACCCTGGCCAGTCTGAGAGCAGAGAGGCTCAGGCTCTGAGGTTTATTAAAGTGTCAAATATAACCCCACTTTAGGAAGGCAGCTTGGGCCTGTCTTCCATCTTTGTTCCCTGGTTCACTGACAGACGTCAGTGGGCCAGTGGGGTAGGAAAGGGTGGCAAACAGGATGGTGGCATTTGGATCTGTGAGCAACCCTCGAATAGGAAAATCCGTAGCAGAAATGGCTGTTGCTGCTAGAAGCAGATGAGGAAAGCAAAGGACTTAGGGAACAGGTTTCATGCCTGCCTTCTGCTGCAAAAGCGTGTGTGTGTGTGTGTGTGTGTGTGTGTGTGTGTGTAGATAAGTGAATGTGTATGTGTGCATAGGTGTCTTACACATAAATATGTATTGCTTGTGCTGGATTGGGCTGGTTGGGGATTTTGGTTTTGGTTTTAAATTAGAGATCACAGGTGCTGTCTAGGAGTCCCGCTGATGCCCTAGAGTCCTTGCGCCGGAGAGAGGCATTGGCACTGGGCACCCCTGAGCTTGGATCTGCATCTGGAGTGCAGTAGGGAGGCACCTGGTGCCCAGCCGAGGGGAGGAGGGCAGGGAGGCAGAGGTGTTTCTGTGGTTCAGGTTGAGACTAGTCCACGAACAGCTCTTCTAGTCTTCCAGTCTTCCCAGATTCTTCCTTCTGTTCTGTCCACACATTTAGCTTCCTGGATCAGGCGCTCCAGAAGTGCAGCCAGCAGATAGGAGTGGAGGTACCCTCTCCCTCTCCCCCTTCCCTCTCCTCCCTGGCTTCTGGTTGTGCCTGGAGATATGGGCCCCCTTGAGGTGATTTAAATACAAAGACCATGCTTGCCCTGCTGCCTCTTAAACCCTGTCTGAAGGGAGGGTCAGCTTGGAAGCTGGAGATGCGTGCTGGGACCCCAGGGTCCAGAACCTTCTCCTGATCAGACTTACAGCTCTCCCTCTAAAATAACCCCTTCAAGCTGTCAGCCTCACCTGCCCACTGTGTAAATAACTGACACAGCAGCACAGCAGGCGGGCTCACTCCTTGGAAGCAGCACGAAATTCAGGACGCGCTGGTTTCCGGGCTTCTGCCCTTCTCATTTCCCATTCTGAGCAGTCTTGTGACTCGTTTCCTCTGAGGAGGCAAAGGAACAGGAAGATTTCCCAGATGCTCAGGGGCCCCTCTGTGTTTGGCTTTGTCGGTGGTTCCTTTGCCATGGCTGGCTGCATTCTGAGCTGTTTGCTTTTTCTCTTAGAGGCTGGACATCCTAAGAGTTTTTTTTTTCTGTGTACCGTGTCAGCAACCCTCGGTAATCATTCAGCAGGGAGGTGTGACCTTGAGAAGCTGAAGACGACCGTAGGCCTTAGGAAGTTAACAGGGTTAAATGTTTTATCTTAGGGTTTGTTGTTGGTTTACTCAGCTTAAAGTCTTTTTTGACTGAGAAGTAAGAGGAGAAACATCTTAAAGCTAGAGTTAAATGTATATGCTTGTAATGGGTTTGTGAGCTGAGGTACCTGAGCCCTCATCATTGGTGTCCACGGTGAGCCACTGCTCCCAGCTTTAGCTCTGTATGGCATTCGGTGGCTCCGGGAGGAGCTGTGCGTCTGGGTGAGCGACAGGGTACGCCTTATGCAGTGCTCCCTAATAGTCAGCCACGTGCCCCTACCACACAGAATTCAGAGAAGGGAGCTTCCTGGAGGGAGGTGGTGTTCAGGCTGTGGGCATGACGGTGACCACAACCAGCGGGCCCCGGTCATAATGTTCCGTTTCATAATCACGCCAAACCTTTGTGAGTACTCCGAGAGAGCCGCGATCACCTCCACTTCACAGAGAAACATGGATTCGTCTGAGGCGATGAGATTACCTTGGGAAGTGGTAGCCTTCTCTCGAGGGAGACTTTATTAATCAGGGAAGGTCGTGCCTTTTTAGTTTTTTTTTTTTCGTTACAGCAATCTGAAAACTTTTGCTGTCAGAAATACTTTCGTATTTTTACAGGGAATTGCTTTACAGGGTCTTTTTCTCAGGGCGTACGCAGTTCAGTGAGATCTAATGCATGTATGGATTTGGATTTGTTTAACCAATCTGCACAGTCGGATAAGAGACAGGAAATCTGCAATGTTATCTCTTTATTTAATCTGTCTCAGCCACTGTGATGAGCGTCGATAGAGCGCTTCTGCAGGCAGCAGGGCTCTGAATCCATGGGGAATCTGGGAGTTGTGTGGGGTCTGGTACTCAGTTTTATTTTATTTATTTAAAGATTTTATTTATTTTATTTGACAGATAGAGATCACAAGTAGGCAGAGAGGCAGGCAGAGAGAGGGACGAGGAAGCAGACTCCCTGCTGAGCAGAGAGCCCGATGCGGGGCTCGATCCCAGGACCCTGAGATCATGACCTGAGCCGAAGGCAGAGGCTTTAACCCACTGAACCACCCAGGCGCCCCTGGTACTCAGTTTTAGAGTTGAAAACTCACCTTTATTTTTAAGAAGTGTGATTGTGTATTTTTTCTTATTAATAAGTAATATATGTACATTTTAGGGGAAAATGATAAAATTTTAAGAAATCCCATAAACCCTCATGACCTTAGCTAATCATAGTTAATCATATTGAGTATATTCTTCATATATCTTAGGTGTCAGCTTGTTGGGTGACCTGCTCTTTAATTGTAATTAATATATTGTAGTCGTTTTCCATTTACATTTTTAAATGTCGATTTTAATGAGTCCGCGGTATCACACAGTTTCCTCTGGGTCCGTGTTGTTGCTGCCTCCCTCTTGTATTTGTTCTGCTGTGATAAATATTCTTGAAACCTAAGTCTGTGTGCACATCTGTAGCACAATCCTTAGCAGAAAATGACCGAAGCAGAATTGAATCAAGGACCCACTGGTGTCTGTGGTGAAATAGGTCTCCATAAACATATCTACAATGCTCCTGCCGGCTGTGCACCGAAATCCTTAGAAAGTCATGCTCGGAGGACCTGCTCCAGTGTGTGAATCCTGCCCGCCGGGGCTCTTGGAGGACCGTTGCCTTTGGTAAAGCTTGCTGAGGTGTAATACACACACACAGCACATGAGTCCTAGCATGCGGCACGCTGTGTGTAACTACTACCCAGATGAGGATCAGGAACATTCTGAGCACACCAGAGGTTCTTTCCTGCTCCTTCCCAGTCAGTCACTCCCTGCCCCCTGCTTCTCTTCCATCACCAGCGATCAAGTTTGCCTGTTACCTTGCTCTGGTGGTTCAGTTCCTCAGGACATCTGTGGATTCCTTCTTGTTGTCACGTATGTGGCATCTTAAATTTCGTTATCGTCTGTTGTCTTCCATCACGTAGGTACTGTAGTCAGTTATCCGTTCTCCTGTTAATGGTCTTTTACATGGCATCCAGTTTGGGGCTTCCGAGGATAAGCTGCTTTAGACATTCCTGTGGTTTTGATGGACAGATACATTTCCCTTGATCATGTAAAGCTAGGAAAAGGTTTTCCAGGTCCTAGATTAGATGCGGGTCTCCCCTGTCGACCTCGTGGACTGGGTGATGTTTTGCTGAGGCCTGTCTTGTGCATGGCCAGATGTTGGCCACCTCCATTTGGCCTCTCCCCACCAAATGCCCAGTGGCGCCCTTTCCTCCAATTACATCAACCAAACGTTTCTCCAGGCATTGCCATATGTCCCCTGGGGAGCCAAATCACCTGCAGCTGAGAACAACTGCTTAATTTTCTTAAAATTTATTTAAAATTTATTTTTTGAAAAGATTTTATGTATTTATTTGAGAGGGAGGGGAGAAGCAGAGGGAGAGGGAGAAGCCAACTCCCTGTTGAGTAGGGATCCCGGTGCAGGCCTGGATCCCAGGACCTTAGGATCATGACCTGAGCCGAAGGCAGATGCTTCACCGACTGAATCCCCTGGTGCTCTGAGAACCCCTGCTTCAGTACATGCTGCCACACTGTGTTCCAGTTCATCCAGCTGCCAGCGATGTGCGGGACATGCCATGTGTTAATTCAGCAACATACTGAACCCTGCTGGGATAAAATGATGAGTGAGACCTGTCTCCTGGGGTCCAGCAGGAGAGACAAAGTAAAGACAAGGAGAAAGAGCCTCTGGGAAGCAGTGGGATCAACGTTAACAGGGATTTATATGGAATTCTGGGGAGGGTCACCTGGTCCAGCGGGGTTGTGGAGGAGGTGGCCCCTCGGATGGAGGTGGCCCCCTGAGCTGCTTCTGGAAGCAGAGATAATGATTACTCAGGTGAAGAGGAAGGAACAGGGCATCTCCAACTCGGGCAAAGGCCAGGAGGAGAGAGAAGGTATGCCACTCTGCCCAGGGGTGAACCCACCCTTTTCCTACCCTGAGCATCCCGACCCGAGGCCTTATATACGAAAATGTCCTGAAACGCGACATGATGTCCTTGTTACCACAGCACAAGTAACTGTAGCTGGGATCCAAGGTCCCATGTTCAGGTGCAGATACAGATATTTACAGTGTTTCCTGGCGCCCACAGGGAGGGGAATGTGGTCGGCTCGGTGAGATCTATGAACTTAGGATGGAATCTCTGGAGAAGCCCTGAGCTCTGCCCTCGAAAGAAGGAAGAGGGAAAGGGAAAAACTCAACTTCTGTTGGCGGAAAGAGGCACGGTGTTGTCTCGGGGTGGGAGGGATGTCGTACTAAAAGGATAACAGGCTCTGAAAACACCCTGTAATGTGACGATGATGTTTTGCCCCGACTGGCACGTGGTGCAGAGAGCCCCTCTCCCCTTTTTGAGTTTCAGAAAAAACTTATTACAAAAGTAGGAACCCCGGGCAATAGTTAGCTGTGTGTTTAATAAGCCACTTTACTAAAAAGTTTAGAACTGCAAATCTTGACACTCTCACTGCGACAGACTCACTCCTTGGCCAGGATATTGGAAACTTCATCTGCTTCCATTTCCAGCTTCTAGGCTCGTGGTCACCCCCACCCCATCCCCATGTCTTCTGTGGAAGAGGAGCGATCTTTTACAAATATACGCTAATCTGATGATTCCCTGCTTAAACCTTCATGTAGCTTCTGGCTGAAACCAAAGGGAATTCCAGAGTCCTTCGCAAGGCCTCCAATGCCAACAGCTGCTCCGCAGCCTTCCTTTCCAGTGTCCCCTTAGTCCCCTGTCCTGCTGTCTGCACATAATCTATTCATTTCCGCCTTCATGCCTATGGGGCCCATACCTGGAATGTTCTTCATGGCAGGCTCTGCTTGTTAGTTTGATCTTGATTCAGATGTCACTGCCTTACCCCATCCCTCTTTGCTGCCACATTTGCTAATATGTTTCCTTTGTGGGATGAGATGCTGGATGTCTTGGTCACAGTTAGGACACGGTGAGTCCTCTATGTTTGTTGGATAAAGGAACTAACAGAAGACCAGATGAACACACAGCTAGATTGTTAAAAATGAGGATGGAATGAGCACCAATGGAGAAATGTCTAAACGTTTTCTACATCCCAAATAGTGGAAGAGAGGTTGGACCACTCTTGAGGGAACGGATTCCCTACTAGGAAGGCAGCGAAGCAAGTCTGGGATGTGTTTTACAGGTTTTCTGTCCTGCATAGAAAACTGAACTTGGCCTCGGAGGAACTCTACAATCTTGGGCTTCTGTGGCCTCCCCACTTCCTAAGAGCTAGAGACCCCCAGACAGGAGCCTATTAGAAATCTGAAGGGAAGCCAGCCTCTTGTACCCTTTTATCTGTTTAACAAGTGCTTGTGTGTCCTGTACTATGTGCATATAGTGTTCTAAGAACTTCGGTTTTTTTAAAGATTTTATTTATATATTTGAGAGAGAGAGAGAGAGGGCAGGAAGTGAAGAGGGAGGGAGAGGGACATGCAGACTCCTCGCTGAGCAAGGAGCCTGACACGGCCCTCTCCCAGGACCATGAGATCATGACCTAAGCTGAAGTCAGATGCTTACCCACTGAGCCACCCAGGTGCCTCTAAACACTTTGTAACGTGTGTACTCCTCAAAACAATCTTGTGATGTATTGTTATCCTCATTTTTAGTATAAGGAAACTGAGTCACCGATTGGTCAAGTGATCTCAGGTGAAAGAGTTCCTTTGATTAGGGCTCGAGGAAACCCCATCCTTACGGCGTGAATGTGGAACACAGTATATCTGTTCAGATCTGCTACTTAATGGTATTTCCCTTGTGAGGGGCCATTGAAGGCCAGTGTCATTCTCCAGATCTGTCTGACCTGCTGCCTCTCTTCCTGGTGGCAGCACCTCATTACTCAGCACCCTTTGTAGTGAGACGGGACCGCTGCCTGGATTCAGCGCAGTGGAAAATGAGCCCAAGGGTGGGCTCCACTCTCAGGCCTGGCCGCGGGGAGGCCCCTGGGAGCCACACGTCAGGGATGTTGGGGGCCAGCAGGTAAAACGACCTCGTATCGAAATCACCATTTGGAGAAAAGCTGCTCCTGCATCAGCCACAGCTCTCAGGGATTAAAGGCTTTTCGGCCAGAAATGAACTTCTTCCCCCGTTGGTTCTTGGTACGTTTGGTGGGGGGTGTTAGAGGAGCCAGGTTTGCAGACACAGACGCTGAAGAAAAGCGGATTCCTCCAGGGAAGTGGATTCAGAGCAGTAGGGCCCACACGGCATTGCTGCGTGGGGACTCCTGAGGGGCTACGATGGAAGACAACCCAGAGGATAAAAATCGATTCCCTGTCTCCTTGCTGCGACATTCCCACGGTGATTTTGGGAGCGGCCACGGAAGGGTGCCGGGAAGCCACGTGCATCCTGCGCTCTGGAGATGGGTGCTGAACCGCACGTCAGTGGTTTGAGGCTGTAGATGGTTTGGAAGGGGCTAGGGGGTCAGTTTATGGCTGGAGAGGACCTGGGGCAGGAGGCCTGGGCTGTGCGTGGGCTCCCCCTGTGACTTTGCACCAAGGGGCTCCTTCCCAGGGTTCTGAAGGTCAGGAAAGATGTTCGGGGAAGCCCAGAGCTGCTGGCTCATTCTGGGGACCTTTATCTTTCTTCCTTTAAACTCCCTCTGTCCTGTGTGGCCAAAATGCACATGATGGCTTTTGTGCTACTTAGGAGATTTTCAGACCTTTGCAGCAACCAGGAACCTTAAAGAGGGCAAACCCAGGGTACCTATATGAGGCAGGGGAAAGCAGGCGCTGTCTTTGAAGTTGGGAGTGGGAGGGCCCCAGAGCCCCCCACCCCAGGGTGCTTCCACACCCCATCCCGCTCAGTTCCTCATACTCTAATGTGAAGGACCTTTGGCTGGGACCTGGGTCAGGAGGGGAGAGAGGCCTCTGAGAGGCACCCAGTCCTTTTCTGAGATGGTGAAGAGGACACTGATAAGTCAATGAGATTCTGGTGTTTCAAACCCACCCAAAAGTGTCTATGGCAAAGTGATTAAAAATTGAATTATTTGGGGGCTTCCTAGGTGCCTCAGTTGGTTAAGCATCTGCCTTCGGTTCAGGTCATGGTCTCAGGGTCCTGGGATCGAGCCCCAAATCGGGCTTCCTGCTCAGTGGGAGAGTCTGCTTGTCCCTCTGCATATGTGCTCTGTCTCAACAAATCACAATTTTTTTTTAAATTTTAAAGATTTTTATTTTATTATTTTGGATGGAACTGGAATGGGAGGACATCTGTTTCCTTCTTTAGGAAACTGTTACAAAAAGAAGATCATGGATTGGGAGAGGGGATGATTTTCTAGGAAGAAAAAAGGTAAATAAGTGTAATTGCCTAAAAGTGGTGACAGTCTTGCTTGTAGATGTTCCTCCTGCATTTTGGGAAGTTGGAGAATCCGTAATACTTTCAATTAAAGTTTTCCTGAGAATCCCCAGCTGACTTTGGGGGTGGGGGACATTGTCCTTTGTGAAGATTTTGAGTTTCTGTGAGTGAGCAGACCTCCACTCCAGAGTGACATAAAAAGCAATCTGCACCTCCTTCCTGATTTGTCTGTAATGAAACTTGCTTTCCTCAGGTCCCAGCATTCGAGGCAGATAAATATGTTCCCTTTCGTTGGCTCTTACTCATACTTCAGCAAGATTTCCCATGTGCTTTCCTTGGCTGGCTGGGAAACTGGACCACAATTTATGGGATCTTAGGGGACAGGCGCATAGAATTCCAGTGGGATCCCAGAACAGAAACTAATTGGAGATTAGAGACCATTGTGGTGTGAAGCTTTTCTTTGAGATTGAAAGAGGTGCATGTTATGCAAATATTAGCAATGTGAGTTCACACTGTCTATTGAAAATTTATAGACTCATTATGGTCACGAAGGCAGGAAGATAAGTAGATTTTGGAAAAGATGCAGGTAAATTCAGGGAGGTGGCAAATTTGACAGAGAAAAATCACAAGTAGATGGAGACGCAGTCAGAGAGAGAGGGAAGCAGGCTCCCTGCCGAGCAGAGAGCCCGATGCGGGACTCGATCCCAGGACCGTGAGATCATGACCTGAGCTGAAGGCATCGGCTTAACCCACTGAGCCACCCAGGCACCCCCTGGCCCAAACTTTTTAAAAAGATTTTATTCACTTATTTGACACACAGAGAGCCAGAAAGCACAAGTTGGGGGAATGGCAGAGGGAGAAGGAGAAGCAGGCTCAGGGGAGCTGAGCAGGGAGGCAAATGTGTGGGACTCCATTCCAGGAGCCTGGGATCATGACCTGAGCTGAAGAAAGACACTTAACCAACTGAGCCACCCATGCGCCCCCTGGCTCCAACTTCCAAAGATGGTGTATGAGATACCTTTGGTAGGAAGGAATGAAGATCAGCAACTGTCCTTGATTCTGCTTCTCAGGAAGGCATTGTGATGTGGTACCCAGGACTTTGGAGACACACACACGCTTGGTGCCCTCCGGCTCTGCCACTAAAGCAACACCTTCCAGAGGGCAGCTGCAGGCACCGGGTGGCGTCACACAGGGTCAGACCCGGGAGGCACTCAGCCATGTACCCCTTCCACCATCCTGCTGGGGTTAAAAAAATTACCTATATATATAAAAAAAGAACCAGAATAGTGGGAATGAATGAAAGATAAAAGTGTCCTATGTAGTAGTGGTAGTTCTCTTGTAGTACTTTTTTTCTCTCTCTCTCTCTCTTTTTTTTTTTTTTTCTTTCTTGGTTTGTTTTCTGGGGAAGGGGCCTGCCATGTGGGTTTTCAGTCAATGATGTTCCCTGACTTAAGTCCTACCGCCCCCCTCAAGGGGGTGGGCTCTGAGGAAACTTTTTTTTTTTTCAGGCTTTTGTTCTCTGGCGGTTTTTTGTTTGTTCACTTTTTTTTTCTCACTTTGACCGCTTTTGATGGTTTTTGTAGTTTTAGAGGAAAACAAACCGCACCCTGATCTCCCTCTCAGAGAGAAGCCTCAGTCTGGCTGCAGAGCCCAAATAAGTTCCCCCTTGGCTGCTGGCAGAGCAGGTTCGAAGTCGCTGTCCCTGGGGATGGAGGATCATTTGCTTGTACCCAAAAGCACGGCAGCAGCTTTTGGGCACCTTTAGACTGCTAGAGAGGTTCCAAGCAGCAATCGCACACTGAGATTTTCCCGCTGGCCCGGGCTGCGAGTGCCCGGTCTTTCTGGGTCTAAGAGCGCCCACCTTACATGCACCAATTTCAAGGAAGGCAGAGGTTCGCGCGCGGGTCTCAGGCTCTGAGAATGGGGCACAGGTCCCAGAGACCAGGCTGGGCCTTCGTGCACCTCTCTGGGGCGAAAGTTTGGTGCAGGCTCTGAAACAAGGGCGTGTATCAAAGGGCACCTGCTGGGCCTTTATACCTCTCTCAGGGGAGTATCTCAGGCTCTATAGCAGGACTCTTGCATTCTGCCGCCTGGTGTGGCTCCCATCCCCTCACAGGAAACGGACCTCATGCATTCTCCTTGCGCTGGCAGCTTAGGGACCAAGAGCTGGTTTCTCTGCCGCACTCTCTCTGACTCAGTGCCAAGGGAGGCTGTCCTGGGACCAGGGACTTAAGCCCCTGTCCCTAGCCGCCCCGATTCCCACAATTTCCCCAGAGATGCTTTGCTCTTTTGGAGTGCTTTCAACCAGTCTCCGAGTTAATGCTGGTCCCCAGACGCAGGGCACTCTCGCTTGTATTGGGGTATTACTTTCCAACTGGTTGCCTCTGGTAGCTCCCTCCCCCTTTTGTTTATCTTCTGATATCAGTTCACAGTTCCCACTCCGCTTTACCTGCCCACTGGCTTCTTCTCCCCCTGTAGAGATCCACATGTGTATAATTCTGATATCAGGCTGATTTCATGGGTGATTGGAGTTCATGGGTGATTGGTAGGTAATCAGCTCATTTTGGGGTACAAGTTGAAAAGACGCCTCCTACTTCCGCGCCATTTTGTCCCCCCACTTAACTTTTTTTTTTTTTTTTAATTTTATTTGACAGCACAAGTAGAGGGAGAGGATGAAAGAGAAGCAGAATCTGCACTGAGCAGGGAGCCAGATGCAGGGCTGGATCCCAGGACCCTGGACAGATGCTGCACTGAGGGAGCCACCCAGAGACCCTTTTAGACATAGGATGCAGGTAGGAGAAGCAAGCCAGGGGTTCCTTGGCCCAACACTAATGACCATGGCTCAGACAAATCCATCTTCCACTGCAGGCTTCCAGATACTCTGCGAAGGAGACATTCCCCTTCCTGTCCCTGAAGGCTCTGCCAGTTCAAGGAAGATCCATGTTTCTGAGGGTTCCTCTTTGGTCATTCTGTCAGGGACAGCCAAGAGGGCTCCAAGCCTGTGTGGACCCCAGGCCTGGGGATCCCAGCCCTGAACTCTTTGCTCTGCCCTTGATGACCCCAGAATAGATCAATTCAGCAACTGTCAATCCATGCCAGGCCAGGGAACAAACCCAGCAGTACACAAGATCAACTCGCCTTGGTCCCAGGAGCCTGGATTCCCCAAGGAGGGCTTCACCTGGTCTCTGAAGGGGATTCCAGGGGTTCCAAGATGGCCATGGGTGGAGCCCACCAGGTAGAGAGGCCCCTGGAGAGTATCCACGGGCACTGAGCAGACGGAAGATCCCCTCAGGCCTTCCCTCGCGGCTCCACTGTGCCCTGGGGAGAGAAAAGGGCCAGCCACACCGCACCGGGGCCAAAGTTCGGCCGCCCAGGAGCAGCAGCGGGCCTAGCCTGGAGCTCAAGCAGTGGCAGGGAGCTGCAGGGAGGCCAGGACTGGGCTGGGGACTGTGGTCCTGGAGTCAGCAGAAGAGCAGCGGGAACCAGCAGGGGGCGCAGCCAGCCCCCTCACCGGACAGGACAGAACAGGAGGCTGGGCGAGGGCGCGCGGGCCTGCAGAGAGGCCTGCACTGCTGTTTGCCGCCCCCCACCCGCCACAGCTCGCCCGCACCTGCCTGCCCCACCCACCGCCTTCTGTGGGCCCAGCAAACTCACTGTGCAAGTAGCGCCTCCCGGGAAGGCAGGGGTTCTGGGCTGGCTGGGCAAGGAGCGGGGGAGTGCATCGGTGCCCCGCTGACTCAGGTACTGAGGGGCTGGGGAGGGGTAGGGGCGCTAGGCAGAGAGGGAGACTGGGGCCCTGCTGCCCGCTGCCACCTGCTCCTTCGTCCAAGGGAGCGGGAGGGGGCCTGGCGGAGAGGTTCCTGGCGGCCTGGTGCTCCTACGCCCCATAGCCCTTGCCCCACAGCCCTCGCTCCACTTCTCGGTATCCAGGGAACCCGTGGGACCCTACTGACATCAAGGGGCCCAGCACCACTGGGCTCGTCTGGACCCCGGAGAGACGCCTGTGCTGACAGGCTTCTTTTCCAGAACTTGATGGAAAATTTTGTCCCTCAGAATCGCCGGGCTCCCCAGCCTGAGAGGCGCTGGCTCTGCCCGCGCAGCCTGGGCCCCACTGGGTCCCCTCCACCTCAAGTGCCTTTTACCCAGGAGCCCCAGGATACCATTTTTTTCTGGCCCATGGAACCCTTTCCCCACCCCCACCCCACACCTCTACTTTCGGCCTGCAACCACCCTGGGATCACCTCCATCTCCGGCCCCCTACCCCACAGGTCCTTGTCCACCTCCAGGCCTGACCCCTGGCCCCTCTCACCTCTGGAGTTACTGAAACCCTTCCACTTGGGGGCCACTGGCATCTGTGATCCCAGACTCCCGGGACTCCCCTCCACCTTGGAGCTCCCTACCCTGTTTCCTCTAGGAACTGCTGTGCCTAGAGCACCGAAACCCCACATTCTCAAGCCAGCTGTCTTTGGGCCAAGGACTCAGGTATCCTCAGGGACCCTCCTTTCCGGGGCACATACTCCTCTCTGTGCAGGAGAGACCAGAGAGAGCAGGCTTGGGGATCCTTCACTCCAGCTGGATGGAGGGGCAGAAGCTGGGGTGTGTGTGAGGGGGTGCTCACAGGTGGCCTCCCTGGGTAAGGAGCTTCCAGGAGGAAACTTCGGAGTGAGGCTATGATGTGGAAGCCTCAGGAAGCACTGGCTGCACAGACTCCAGGCTCCTGGCTTGGGCAGTGGGCATTTAGTGGCCAGAGCCCTACAGGACCAACCCTGTCCAAACCCACCCCACCATGGCCGGCTTTTTTGTCTTGAATTTGCACAGCAACCTTTTCTCCAGTATGAAATTGAAAGCTTTGCTTTGGAAAATTTTGTGTCCAGGAGGCTCCTGGGCATCCACTTACTTTATTTCCGGAGGCTAGTTGAGGAGGGTGGAATCTTTGGGACCTTCACAGCAGGTCTCCTGATCCTTCCTGACTTCCTTTTTTTTTTTTTTTTTTTTTTTTTTTTTTTTTTTTTGATTTATTTATTTGAAAGAGAGAGAGATAAAGAGCACACCACAGAACACATGCAAGCACAGGTGAATGGGCCAGGTGAATGGACCTGTGCCAAAACAAAGAGTCAGATGCTCAACCAGCTGAAACCACCACCCCCCGTCCACCTTTTACAGATGGGTTACATCTTCACACTGTTAGGCGCTTTGCCTGGACCCGGCTAGTCTTACAGCAGTCCTAGGACACTGTCTCTTGCCCAGTGTCTCTGGTCAGTACCAACCCATGCCTCAAGTGTGGGAATGACTTCTTCCTGACTCCTTTTTTTTTTTTTAAGATTTTTTATTTTATTTTATTTATTTGACAGAGAGAGATCACAAGTAGGCAGAGAGGCAGGCGGAGAGAGAGAGAGAGGAGGAAGCAGGCTCGCTGCTGAGCAGAGAGCCTGATGCGGGACTCGATCCCAGGACCCTGAGATCATGACCTGAGCCGAAGGCAGCGGCTTAACCCACTGAGCCACCCAGGTGGCCTTCCTGACTCCTTCTTAACTCCTTGTCCAGCCTGGGTTGCCCACCCCCCTCCAGGCTGTCCTAGTTGTATATATTGGATCTCTGTAGATAGTGGGCACCATCAGATCCTCACCTGTTGTGGCCGGCGCAACAAATCAACCAGGAACATGAGGGTAAGAGGATGAAGAAAAGAACTCGAGAAGCAAAGAGATGGGGGACAGGAGGAGCACTGAGGAGGATGTCCAACAGTGCTGAGTTTATTCAAAGCCTTAAGGCCATATATATAGTGACATTACATCTGTGTTTAGTTAAGCAACTATGGTTCCTCATGACGCCAAATGGCTGATTCCAGTACAAATACAGCAAACCTGAAAGTAAATTATGGGTTGTACTAAGGCAGCAAGGACCAGCAACGAACTGTTCTCATTTGTTTAGTAGCGTGTGGGGAGTCACGTAGGCGAGCGCACAACACATAGCACAGACTCTTGCCCAGTGCTACTGAACTTTTCCCGTCCTAAACCTTTTGTTAGGTTATTTGGACTTTAAAGGAGGCACAAGTCAGGGTCTGGTTTGGTTCTCGTCTCAAGCCTTATTGCGGCCTCCCACACTCACCGAAATGAGAACATGGCTCAGGGTTATGGAGTGAATATACCCTTTAGGAAACATTAAAGGACATAGCATAACTGGTCCGGGGTCACCCAGCCTGTGAGAGGCATGGGTGAGATTCAGACTGCACTGGGTGCCACAGCCATTTTCAGCTCACCTTAGTGTCCAACCTGGTCCCAGAAGGTTCCTGCTCAGGACTGCTTTGTGCTGACTGGGATTGCTTCCTGACTTTGAAGCCATTTTCACAGTGTATCCCCAGCCCACCCTCTCACATTGAGCATCAGGGCTGCCTTGGCTGGCCTCTGTTGATCGTGCCATTCTTCTCAATCCCTCTCTCACCCCTCCGGCCCACTGTCCTACTGCCCTCTGTCCGGTGGGCCAAGTTCTGAGTTTCTTACCTGCACTTCCTCTTAACTGTGCTCTGTTGAAATCCTCTCTAACAGGGAAGACCTGCTTATCAGAGCAGCTTGATTTGGAATCCATCTCCCCTGGAGGTCAGAGCTTCTGACCATCATGTCCCCAGCCTCAGCACTGGGGATGCCTGCCCAGCCTATTCTGGGTGCTCATGGAGCTCTGGGATCTTGGAGAAGATTTGCCATGAAAATAAGCATTTATACATAACACGGAAGAGAAGATTTGAGGAAATTGAGTGAGTGCCATCTGGTAATGTTTGTGTTAGGATGGTTCTGAAATTTCTGGGCCCTGAGTTACCAAGAACCCTAGGTTGCCCAGCTGGAAGGACCTCAGATAGATCAGCTGGGCTCCTCACCTCATTTGACAGATGGGAAGTTGAGGCCCAGAGCTTAGTGACACAGAGCAGGAGTGAGGAGAGATGTTAGTGACAGGAAGAAATCATAGGGTAAGCACAAAGTGGCTGAGCCTGGGCTTTGTTTATGCAAATGAGTTGCTAAAACAGTGGGCCTGAGGCTGCTGACTCTATCTAGTGGCCAGCAAGAAGTAACACCAGCCCACACCTTCTGAGGTTTAACTCATGCCAGGAATGATTCTCAATGTTTTATTTGTGGGCACCTGGGTGGCTCAGTTGTTCAGCTGAGGTTATGCTCCCAGGGTGCAGGGATCTAATCCTCACCAGGCTTCCTGCTCAGTGGGAAGCCTGCTTCTCCCTTTCACACTCCCCCTGTGTGTGTTCCCTCTCACCCTGTCTCTCTCTCTCTGTCAAATAAATAATAAAAGCTTAAAACAAGAACTACAACACCAAAATGCTTTATTTGCCTTAGGAGATAGGGTCTGTTATGGCTACCATTTTAATGCATGGAAATATGGGCACAGGGGAGCTAAAGGAGTCCAAGGTCACACAGCTTGCAAGTGGAGGAGCCAAGATTTGAACCCCGGGCAGCCTGCCTCCAGAAACTGTATTATTTTTTCCCCTTGTGTATGTCATTTTTAAAAACCTTTCCCTGAATTCTAACAGAGATGTGTAAACATTGATCATCACAAAGCTTGGGTTCTGAAGCATTGCAGCAAGCTGGGGTGGGCTTTGATGTCAGAACTGGTTGGAATCCAGTTTCTGGTGCTGCATGATCTTAGGTGACTTACTCAGCCTCAGTTTCTGCACTGAGTTTGGCAGCCTTGTGATGAGTAGAGCGTGTGACAGTGCCTAGCGGGTTTGGTGCCTGGCGAGTGTTTAATAAATGGTTTTCTCTTCTTAATCATGAAAATTCTAAGTTGTGTTGGTTTTGTTAAGCAGTCCGAATACCTTCCTCATCGGTCAGTTGCCTGTCAGTCGCCTTGTAGGTACTTGTAATGAGTCACTTTGGTAAGTCACTATATATAGCTGAAACATTTGGGGGTAGTTGGGGGACACCCCCCCCACCCCCACTGCCCCTGCATTGAAAGTCTGTAATTTAAAATGTTCCACCTGTGTCTTTTTTTTTTTTTTTTAAACATAACCACTTTGGGACAGTGAAAGTTATATGTCTTCTCCTTAGGATTGTGACGGAGCCTTTGGGGACCTGCAACAGCTTACTTCCAGTTTCTGTCTGGCATACTGTTGGGCCAGAACTTATTTTAACAACATTCCATCACATTCCAGGCACCTGGAAGGAGGAATATGTTGAACTTCTCGGAAATTATTTTTTGGAACTGTTTTTATCCTGAGGAATAACCCATTTAAAAATTGAATGACCTTTATGGTTGACTTTTCCACTCTACATAATGCAAACTGAAAAACTCATTGTTTTCAGCTGCTTCTGCAGCAGTGGGAAGAGCAAGCCTGTGGGAGTCCTCCCCCGGTTGGCCCCAGCACAGAGCTGCATCATTCTACACACCCCTCATGCCTTGTCTCCTTGTCTGTGAGGTGGTAATGATGGTGCAGGGAGCTCCAGGGGTTGTCGTGAAGGTTACAGAGATGGGGGGTGTAACCTTTGAACAGTGTGCCCCACATAAAATGCAGATCTGGTGAGCAGAGGCAGCTGCTCATATTAATTGTTGATGCCAAGGCACTGGAGTTCCACAACAGCCTATGCCTTTCTTTCCTGGGTCCTTTTTGTCTCAGCCACCACCTTAGAGAAAGTGACTCAGCAAGGCTGGTGCTTGTGGAGCCCTCTACAAATCCAGCTAATTCACACGGGCGATGCCCTGGAGATAAGGGTGTTTTCCTGGGTGGTAGGACCCCATTTCAGAGGCTTAACTAGCCCGTTTCTCCTAACTGGTCCTGTCCTCCAGGGTCAAGATGAAGGCCTGCCAGGAGACTGGTGGTCTCACCAGAGTTTTCCACTGGAAGCATGAAGGACCCCATGGGGCCTCGTGCAGAATGACATGGGTGTTGGGGGGAGAACAGAGGGGACATCGCCTGTACCATCGTGGGCAGGTCACTATATCTGGCTCACGCCGGCTTTCTTCCCATCTGGGAAATGGCAGAAGACCATGCTTTTTCACAGGAGGGATGAGGGTTTAGGGAGGTATTTGATGACTGTGTTGGGGCTGCATGAGTAACAGAGTTGACGGAGGGGCCTTGGAGTCACAGACTTGGGTTCAGGCCCCTGCTGCTGCCACATAAAAGTAGATCGCTTGGGTAAGCCATGGACCTCAGTGTCCTCCTCTGTGCACTGTGGATAATACCTAGCATGTAGGTCTGTGACGGGTACAAAATAGAAGGCCATATTAGGAGCTTAGAGCAGAGCCTGGTACTCACTAAATTGTAGTTTTATGGAGATACTCTGGCATCACTGGTGTTGCAGACCTGGTCCTACCCTCTGGAAACTTTGGCTGTGTGACAGATGGCTTATGAGGCCGTGGCTGACAGAAAGAAGCGGTGTCTGTCTTTTCTTAAGATTAAGGGTACAGAGGGGTGCTTGGTGGCTCAGTCGTTGAAGCATCCAACTCTTGGTTTCAGCTAAGGTCATGATCTCAGGGTGGTGGGATTGAGCCCTGAGGTGTGCTCTGCTCTCAGTGTAGAATCTGCTGGAGGTTCTATCTCCCTGTATTTGTGTGTGTGTGCTCTCTCTGTATCTCTCTCTCTGTCTATCTCTCCCTAAAATAAATGAAGCTGTAAAAATAAATAAATACATACATGCATAAGTTAATTAATTATGGGTACAGAAATCAGTGATGGAGCTGGGCTGATGGGATACTTGGCAGCAAAGACAGGTGCACCCTGCTTGAAGGCTCTGAGGTAGCTGCAGTGTCACCAGTGGTGATGGGGGTGTGAGGAAGTTGCCTCGTGCAGCATCCAGAGAGGAACTTAGATGGGGGGGTTCCAGGGAGTAAATGCCCATGGGTAGGAAGCATCTTCAGATGAATGTCAGAGGGTGTCCTCATGGATGGGGAGGCACCCTTTCTCCCTGAAGCTGCCCACGAGTGGAGGTGTGCCTGCTGGGGACATAACTAAATCATTGGGGTTTAGCCTCCTAAGCTGTTAATTTATGAAGATGTGGCCAAGACCTTGTCTCACTGCTTTTTAAAGAGAAGTAAATTAAACTGTTGTTTGGGATGGTGTTGTCTTCCAAAGGCTCATTCAGAGTCAGTGGCAGAGCTGCTGTGGGCTTTCCAACTTGTCTTGAAAGCCTGGTCCAGGCAAGGGTGAGGGATATTCCCATCTCTTGGGGTCTCTTGCCCTCTCTGTTTATGGCAGAACGTGGTTTTGTGACTGGCAAATAAACAGGCATCCTGTGCAGATCCTTCAGCTCTTCGTGTGGCTGCAGTAGAGGAAATTCCCATTCACTGGGCGCAGACTGTGGCTGGACGGGCGGTGTGGCGGGGCTCTCACTGAGCATTCTCCTTTCACGTAATCCCTGACCAGATATGAATTTTGTGGTGTTGCCACTTTCCTGCTGGCCAGGAGGGAAGTTGAGGCCCAGGAAAGTTACACTTTCTCGCTGTGGTAAGCGGCAGAGCCATGTCAGCCGGTCCAGGCCTTGGCTTTCAGGTCTGTTTGCTGTGAGCATTTCCTCTTGTGTTTCCAGCTTTTGGCCTGTTTGACCTATCAAACTACTGATGGTGTATTGATAATTCTAATACTCTCGACATTGTGAAAGATTAGCTCTTCACTTTGTGCTAGAAATGTTTCTTGCTGTATTTTTCTTTTAAATAAAAAAAAAAGTCAAAGTCCCACGTTTCTGCCCATTTGAATCTCCCTGAGTCTCCCTGTTGTGAAGTGGTTGGGTTTGGGGATTTCTAGGGCAGGGGCCTAGTTGGTGGTGGCTTTGCCTGGAGGAGCCCATGGCTCAGTACTTAGAGTGGGGACTGGAGCAGTGTGAACTGTGGCCTGAAAATGTGTTCATGTGTGCTGAGGTGGTGCCCAGATTCTTTTGGAGGATGAACTGAGGTTTTGATCAGTAGGTTAGAGAAACACTTGATGGAATAACACTGATAATTTTGTTTTTGTATTCAATCCTAATTTTGTGTTTTCGTTTTCGTGTAGTGCAGTGTGCTCTATGTTCTAAGAAAAAATTGGCAATCAATTCATACAGTATCATGATTTAATAATCCTTCCTCACTCACCGGGTCATATTTCAGGTTTTTATATGTAGTTTTTATATCTGTAGTTCTGTTTCTGAATTCTGCATTTTGATTCATTCCTTCATTTTTAAATTTCTTATTTTAAAGATTTTATTTATTTGAGAGAGAGAGAGAATGAGCTAGGAGCGGGGGCAGAAGGAGAACGAAAGGGAGACTCCTCACTGAGCATGGAGCCTGATGTGGGTCTCAGATCCCAGGTCTCTGAGATCAGGACCTGACCCAAAGGCAGATGCTTAAAAGACTGAGCTACCCAGGTGCAGCCACATTCCTTCATATTTTTATTTTTACTCCAGTGCTGCACTGTTTGGCTGGTTGCTTCAGTTTCTGGGAGGGAGGGAGATGACCCCCTCCCCTGTTCTTCTAACAAGTTTGCTTTTGCTGCATTGACTGGAGAAGGGCCAGGCTTCCTGAAGATGAGTAGGATGATTCAGTGACACCCAAAAGGCAGTGGCTATCATTGTTCCCACTGTGCTTCAACAACTTCACCCACTGACTCTTTGATGATGGCAGCCACCAGCAAATCTTCTGCAGAGGACTGCTGCCTTGGGATGCTTTTCTTGTGGTGCTGGACTTCATTCCCCCTGGCAGCCAGTACAGCTAGGATTAGAACCTAGGAAAAGTCCCATTAGAACCCAAGAAAGTGGGGTGCCTGGGTGGCTTAATCGATTGTCTGCCTTTGGCTCAGTTCATGGTCTTAGGGTCCTGAGATCAAACCCTGCACTAGTGTCCGTGCTGGCTGTGGAACCTACTTAAAATCAAACAAACAGAAATCAGCCCAAAAAAGTACGATCCTTTGTGTTGTTCTATACTGTGGATCAGATTTTATTTTTCTTTTCTTTTTTTTCTTTCTTCTTTCTTTTTAAAGATTATTTATTTGTCAGTGAGAGAGCACAAGCAGGGGGAGCAACAGGCAGAGGGAGAGGCAGGCTTCTGGTTGGGTAAGGGGTCTGATGCCGGACTTGATCCCAGGACCCTGTGATCATGACCTGAGTCATGTTAGGCTGCTGCCTAACAGACTGAGCCAACCAGGCATCCCCCAGGATCAGACTTCAATAACCCTACCAGATTTCTTTAGCTTTGACATTTTAAAGGACAATGAAAGCTAGCTGAACCTACACCAGGATTCTGCATCTGCTGGGGCTGTGCTGTCCGTGCCTATGTGCCTCCTGTTCTTCTAACCCCATCAATTCCACCCATGTTTTAGCCAGTGAACTGTAGGCAGGTGTGGGTGTGTCACTGAAAGCTTTGACTCATCATTCATATCTTTATTGTAAGCTTATAATCTTTATTTTTTTCTTTTTTTTTGGGTAAGATTTTATTGATTTGTTTGTTTATGAGAATGAATGGGGAGCAGAGGCAGAGGGAGAAGCAGACTCCCTGCTAAGCAGGAAGTCTGACATAGGGCAAGATCCCAGGATTATTTATGACCTGAGCCCAATGCAGATGCTTAACCGACTGAGCCACCCAGGCGCCTCTTTATTTTTCCTTTATTGATTATCTGCCTTTCTGAGGCAGCGTTCTACCTGGGTTTTCATAACTCCACACTAAGGTATTCTTCCACTAGTGTGGCCTGTTTTGAGGTAATTCCTATACATTCTGTCTATGCTGCTAAATGATGCTATGATCTTGGACTCTTTTTTTTTTTTTTTAACCTCTCTGAGCCTTGGTTTCCTCTGTGCTAATGTGGATAATATACCCTCTCTTGCAGATGTGTGGAGGGCCATGGCTGACTTGGATGCAGTTGGAGTCATCTCACGGCACATGGAATACACAATTTATCTTGCTTCCTGTCTTGCTAACGACATCTTGGTTTTCATGCTGTCTTAGAACAAGTAGAACTTGACTTACATGTAAGTTGTGAATTCACGTACTTTTGACAGACGTGTTATTTTAGTTTAGTTTAGTTTAGTTTAAAGCAGGCTCCACACCCAGTGCAGAGCCCAGTGCGGAACTCAAACTCACCACCGTGAGATCAAGATCCGAGCTGAGATCAAGAGTTGGCCGCTCAACGAGCCTAGTCACCCAGGCATCCCTTCTGTTTATCATTTTTCAAAAAATGTGACAAGTAACACTTTCTCTGCTTGGACCTGTCCTCACACCTGCTATGCTGGTCTGGGGGTCAGACGTGTAGCTGGTGTAGTGCTGGTGATGTTGAGCAAGACAGTTGTTAAGTCTTTTTACCCTAATTGCTGTTGTCCTATTATTTCCTTTTTTTTTTTAAGATTTTATTTTATATCGTGGTGATATATGCTAAAACTGTTGCTTCTGGTCCTGCCTTAAAACTTGAATATGTAGGGCATTTTTTAAGGATTCATCCCTGGAGATACAGTATTTGTTTTTCTCTGTCTGACTTATTTTGCTTAGCACAATACCCTCTAGGTACATCCATACTGTTGTAAATATCAGGATCTCATCCTTTTTGATGGCTGAGTAATATACCATTGTGTGTATGTACCACTTTGTCTTCTGTTGCTGGACACTTGGGCTGCTTCCATATCTCAGCTACGGAAAATAAAATGCTGCAGTAGGCTTAGGGGTGCCTCCGTGCTTTCAGAATGTTGAGTCTGATGTGTCAACTGCCACAACAGTCGTGGCAACTCAGGAAGGGCCAGGTGCAGGAGGTAAGAGGAGGAGTGCAGCTTTAGGCAATCTGAGTTGAGGTGTCTGTTGGACGTGCAGGTGTAGGTTCTGGTTGGACAGTCAAAATGTAGGAATGGGTGCTTGGGGGAAGAGAGATGCAATCATGCTGTTGCCAAGGGATATATTCCTTGTAGAGAGAGTGACAGTTAAGGATTTAAAGTAATTCCTTCTTTTCTTGGGCAGATAAAGGGGAAGAATAAATGAGTAGTGGATGGAAGGGGAGGGACGTGGCTTTGATGCCAGGAAGGCATTTTTGCACAGATGTCTAGAGAAGAGAGATTTCAAGGAATGAAATGTCAGCAATGTTCGATGATGTGAAAAGTTGCAAAGCAGCTTGATTAGGGGGTGGGGGTAGATCGAGGAGGTTGTCACTGAGTACTGAAAGAAAATGGGAGGTGAGTAGTGGAGTCCTAAGCCAGACATAGAGATAGAGTGACTGGGCGTGAGACCATGAAGGTCACACACAAGAATAGCCTTTTAGAAAGTTTGATGGTAAAGACACAGACGATCATAACTTCAGACATAGCTTGGACAAGGGTGGGTTTTATAGGCTGTGTTTACCTATTTGCAGGTTGACTGAAGGGAGATGACAGATGGTGCATGCTGCTGGATGTTGTGGGTTGAGATGGGATCAGGTATACAGAAAAGCACACAGAGAGGAGTGTATGGATGCCCTGACTGCTTCTGTAGAACACAAGGCCAACATTAGGCATGGAGGGAATGGAACGTGGCTCAAGGAGATGTGCAGTCTCAGATACAGACCACATGGCTCAGAGTCTTACAGGGCTCTCCTTGCCTCCGCGTGGCCCTTCTCACAGGGTTTAAGTTTTGAAGAGTCCTTTTGTTTCTCTGGGTTTGGGGTGTGACTGGAGAGACATAGCAGAGAGCAAGGGCTGAGGAAAGACCAAGAGGGCAGGAACTCACAGAGGGGAGTCTACTACCCTCTCTGCCTTTTCTGGTATGGGCTCTCTCCTGATGTGGATGGACGGATAACCTGCCATTACTTCTTTTAAAAATGCATTTGGCTTTACCCTGCCAGAAAGCAACACATGTTTATTGAAGAATAGTGGGAAACCCCAGAGAAACTGAAGGAAGAAAATAAGCACTCAGCTGAAGACAACCATTCAAAAGTTCTGGCCGTTTTCCTCCCAACTTTCACTGAAGTTGAACAGATAAATGTATATATATGAAGTGATTTCTGGGAAAGACCAAAAAAAAAAAAAAAAAAAGATACCAACAACAAGAAAACAAAAAAGAGAACAAAGCAGAAGAAAACGGTGTTCATTTTCTTCCTGAGGCTGCCCTTCCTCGATACTGCTACTTGGTTTTACTACCTGCTTTTCTCCCTGGGCTTTCTTGACAAAACATGGTTCCACTACTTTTACCTTCTTCAAAGTGTTTGACAGAGTCGTTTGCTTTCAACATGGAGTTTGAGCAAAATGGACTATTGTTTTAAAATATTCTATCATGTGTGCTGTAATATCTCATCCTGGACATGATACAAATGCTATGATAAAAAGAAGAGATGCTTTTAAAGTGATCACCAGAGTTGTGAAATTCATTGGCATGATCCTTCTTTTTTTTTTTTAAAAGATTTTATTTATTTATTTGACAGACAGAGATCACAAGTAGGCAGAGAGGCAGGCAGAGAGAGGAGGAAGCAGGCTCCCTGCAGAGTAGAAAGCCCGATGCGGGGCTCGATCCCAGGACCCTGGAATCATGACCTGAGCTGAGGGCAGAGGCTTAACCCACTGAGCCACCCAGGCGCCCCAACATGATCCTTATTTTGGGGGTCATAATTCGTTTAATTTTTTTCTGCTCCAGCTTAACCTTCGCAGTCTTCAGTTGTTATGTGCATTAGGCACAGTATTAGCAGTAGTGGCAGTAAAAATACTCCTGTCACCCTTTACAGGTACCATTTTACTAGCATCTCCTTACCACTGTAGCAGCTTTAAACCCTGTTTCCACCCTGTTCATTCCTTTAAATGCCTTTTCCTTAAAACCTTTTCTTAGTTTTTGGTGTTCTATAGCTTTACCACAAAATGTTTAATTGAAGATTTCTCATCTTGCTTGGTATCTGTGCATTTCCTGTATTTCTGGATTTATCATTTCTGTAATATCCTCAGCTGTTTTCTTCTGAAATTTTGACTCTGTCCTTCTGCTGTACTTCCCAGGATTCTTATTTAAACCTCCCGTCTGTTGTTCGTGTCTCTCAAGCTGGCGTTCATCTTCTTCTCCTGCCTCCTTGTGTTGCATTCTGGGGAATGTCTTCACTTCTTGGTGCAGTGTTGTGAAGTCCTTCATTCGGGGCTCATCTACTGCCCCACCATTCTGGTGTGTTTTCTGTTGTGTTTTACGTCTCAGTGATTTTTGGTCCCTGTTTAACTTCCTTCAGTTCCATGTTCACACTTGGCCTGTTGCTTTTGATAGGCTCTTATTCCTTCTTTATTTTTAAACCTCTTTTGTGTTCTTAAACAATTAACATGTAATATTTTCTATTCTGTATCTGATCATTCCAGTGTCTAAAGTCTTCATTTTCCCTCAGTCTTCTGTCTCTCACAGTGGCCTCATTTCTTGCATGCTCTGTGAAGGGATTTTGAGACCAGATTTATTGGAACATAGATGTAATCTCTTTTAATTCTGTTTTTTGGTGTGTTTTTTTTTTGTTTGTTTGTTTGTTTGTCTGTCTGTTTTTTCCTGGAGGGTTTGTCTTTCCTTTGCCAGGAGGCTGGGAGTGTTCTTGGTTGGGATCACTTTGGTTCCATTTGAGGGTCCTGGTTTATTAAGGAAATCTCAGGTTCAGTTCCCCCAACTTACCGTGTGGTGGGAACGGGGTCTGGAGGGCACAGGCCTGTAGAGATCCTGCAGTGAAAATGGCATTTGTTCTCTGGCACCCTGATTTGTTTTTCTTGAGCTTGTTGCTTACAGATCAGGTTTTGGCTCACTTGTTTCTGCCACCTCCCTCTTCCTGCTTCCTTTCCTACCATTTTCTAAGTCCTTTGCTAGTTTTCCAATATCTTCTAAAGCCCAGAAATGTTTTGTGAATTCCATTTGCCATCACTAATTGCAAGTCTCCTCCTGCAGCAGGAAGGCCAGAGCCAGACACTGTAATGCTCTGCCTCCCACAGAGGAGATTTTAATACCCTCTCCTCGTGTTCAGAAATTCTAGATTGGAGATGGAGTTATGGATACATTACCATCTACAGAGGATTAGTTGCCTATATAATAGAACAAGTATGCATTATTCTAATCTTCCTAAAACTTCCATTTTGCATAATAAATATGAATGAATAAGGAACCTGCATTACTTTAGTTTATGCAGATGTTCTCTTTCTGTCTCTGGCTTTAGATGGTAGGTTGTCATTTGTATGGTTCATTCTGAAAATTGGGTAACTTCATTCTTATTTTCTACATGTTGGTGCCATATAAAGTGATGATTTATGGAGATTCAGAGGTAAATATTTATCAACATCTAAATAATTGGGGAAGGCTTCCTTTACAAAAGGTAGAATTATTAAGAGCTGTTTAATCACAGAAGGGATATCCTGTAAAGCTAGCCCATAAATAAAAAGTGGATCAGAAGAAAGCAGAGAGAGGAGAGAATTTGGAAGGAGCACGTGGAGGGACACCTACTGCCTATCCCTGTAAGTCAGGGGCAATCTGGAAGGGAAACCTTGTTAAAGGAGGCAGTAGTGTTTAGATGTAATGAGCTACTGGAAACCTCACAGTGTTCTGGTGAAGCAAGTGGTGTGCAATCAAGTCCGCAGCCCAGTTGAAGTTGTGGCTTCAGGCAGCAAGCGAGCAGGCCTTTCTGTCTGCCTTTATCTCCAGTGGGAGCGACTTGTCCTCCTTGAAGTCAGCCTCCAGACATCTTTTCCTGTCGCTACACATCTGTGCATCACTGAGAATTTCTGCGGTTGCTGCTTCATGGAGATGTTTGTCAGTTTTGGGTTTTGTTTGTTTTGTTTTGTTTTTTACTGAGGTTCACTTGCTAACTTTTCTCTTCTCTTAAAAAAAATTATATTTAATCTAGGGGTGCCTGGGTGGCTCAGTGGGTTAAAGCCTCTGCCTTTGACTCGGCTTGAAGGCATGATCCCAGGGTCCTGGGATTGAGCCCCACATCAGGCTCTCTGTTCAGCAGGGAGCCTGCTTCCCTTCCTCTCTCTCTGCCTGCCTCTCTGCCTGTTTGTGATCTCTGTCTGCCAAATAAATAAATAAAATCTTTAAAAAATATATGTGTTTAATCTAGGGGCACCTGGGTGGCTAAGTGGGTGGGTTAAGCCTGTTTCTTCAGCTCAGTTTATGATCTCAGGGTCCTGGGATTGAGTCCTGCATCAGCAGGGAGCCCTCTTCCTCCTCCGCTCTCTCTCTGCCTCTCTGCCTACTTTTGATCTCTCTCTGTCAAATAATTAAGTAAGTAAATAAATCTTTTAAAAATATATATATAATCTCTTCCAGGAAGAGATTATGTTGAGTGAAAAAAGTCAAGCAGAGAGAGTCAATTATCATATGGTTTCACTTATTTGTGGAGCATTACAAATAGCATGGTGTCAAGGGGAGATGGAGAGAAGGGAGTTGAGGGAAACTGGAAGGGGAGGTGAACCATGACAGACTATGGACTCTGAAAAATAATCTGAGGGTTTTGAAGGGGTAGGGGGTGGGAGGTTGGGGGAACCAGGTGGTGGGTATTAGAGAGGGCATGGATTGCATGAAGCACTGGGTGTGGTGCAAAAACAACTAATACTGTTACACTGAAAAAATATATATACATATATATATTTCATCTCTTATTACCATGTATTTCAAATGGTAGTGAGGGATGATGGTGTGGGACCCCATGAAGTGAATTTACACTGCCATCTTGACCACAATATAAGTGTCGTACACAGCCGTCCTGTGTCCCCTTTCATTCTGAAATGGATTCTCTCTTCGCAGCTGTTATCAATAGAAGACAGGGGTCTTTGTTCTTGTAGGTGACTTGTCCAAGATCGCACAACTTTCGAGGTTTAACCTTTGGTCTGATTGTAGGACCCATTTTCTTTAACTCAGTGCTATGCAACCTACCATGTAGGACTCTCAATACTCTCCTGCTTTTGAAGCTGTACTCCACAGGCCACGTCTACCAGTGCATATCTATTTTTGTCTAGTTCACTCATTTATTGCACACATTTACTGGATGCCAGCTATGTGTTTCAGGCACCTTTCTAGGTGCTGGAGATATGGCAGTGGGCAAGTCAAACACAACCCCCTGCCCTCATTGAGCATGTTCCATTTCCTACTACTGGAAGCATCCACCAGGAACAATGGACTTATGCCAGAAGTCCAGCAATGATATGAGTTCCAGAAATTTCTGAATGGTTCTTTGTGGAAGTGATGATTTGGCGGCAGCCCTCAAGGTAGCTACCTGCACGGGCAAAAAAAAAAAAAAAAAAAAAAAAAAAAAAGGAGGGCTGGTGTAGAAATGCCTGATAAATGGGCTTCAAAGTCAAATAACTGAGCCAGGTCTTTAAGGTCTTATTTAGCTCTGAGATTTTTCAAGAACTTTCCATGATACATAAGCATATTATAGAAAAAACCCTATTCAAAGCACACTGTAAATTTGGAGGATGATTGTCTTTGCATTATTTTTGTGATTAAATGACAGTTGATGATACAGGCACTGTTGTAAGTCACTTATCCCTGTGCAAACACTTTGTGGTAAATTCTTTTATCATCCTTATTTTTCAGAGGTAGAGACTGATGCAAAGGGAGAAGTTTGGTGGTTCTCCACTGGCCACAGCTAAGCAAGCAAAAAGCAAAATGCAGAGCCTGCATTGGAACCAGGCACTGTGGCTCCAGACCCCAACTCTTCACCCTTGGGCTTCTTGCAGCACGCCTGATTTCTTGTCACTAAGAACTTGGTGCAGGAGTTTAACGGTACCTTTAACTTCTAGTTTTTCTTTCTCAGAACTGAATCTGCATTGCAGTGCATCTCTGCATAATGATGTGTTTAATTTTGTCACCTTTAATTTTGTTTTTAGGTAAGATCTGAAGGAGTCAATCTGTTTCTTCTCTGGCTTCAAGCACTTCAGACAAACTTTGCAGAAGAGCAGGTGCTGATTTTTGCTTGCCTCGTGCCTGGTTTCCCAGCGATCATGTCATCCAGAGGGACCTGCATGGTGGAGACACTCATCAGTCCTAGCCCTGGTGTGGCGGATGGTGAGGAACATTTTAGCCAGCCTTACAGGTTGAAATGACTCTGGAAGTTCTCTTGAGGGATTCCTCAGCTTGTCATGATCCTGAATAGAACCCTTTATTTCGTAGATGGGTTTGGAGGAGGAATTATCCCCTGCTCTTGTTCACAGTAATGTCTTACAGACATTAGAATAGAAAGAATCAGAGCCTTTTTTATATGCAATGAGGATGGGAGACATTTACTGAAGTGGTGGAAACAGGAATGGAAGGGAGGACTCAGATGTTGGAAACAACAGGAAGTGGAGACACATCATGTATCTGGAGTGTTTTCTTGGCTGTGAATGAAATTTAAATCTGCCATCCAAAACTACTGTTTATTGTCCTCAGCATGATTGTTTCACGAGTGGACATTCATCTGCTCACCCAGCCCTGTATTTTCATGCCGCATTCATGGAAAGACAGTAGCTGCTTCCTGGGAAAGTCATGGCAACCATCTGTGTCCCATGAGTTTTTAAGGAACTTGCCAGTTAGGGCCAATGATTGATTAATGCACATCACTTTATTGCCCAAAGACAGGTATTTGATCCTTAGGCTGACCGAAGCAGAATTTGGCAGAGAGAAGAATAGTTTAGAGGGAGAGGTGGCTTCATGGGAGTTTGTACCGTATTTCCAACCCCTTGATGCTCGCTGGCCTGGAGTGTAGCGTGAGCAGGTTCCAAAGGAGGGGCAGATGTATTTTAATGAAGGCCATTTTTTAAAAACCCTTTGAACGTTGGTGAAAGAACTCCTTTTTTTCCCCACTCTGGAGCAAAGATATATCCACAAGAATCACTCCACTCTTGCCGGCCATATCAGGGGAAAGGATCGCTGAGGACCAAACATGCTTTTTCCTTCAAGTCCTATTGAACTGTATGGTTATTCAGGTAAAAGCAAAATCTTGGATAATTCAGGAATGGTCTTTCTCTTGATAGGAAAGAGGAAACATTGCTTATTTTCTCCCAGCTCATCCATATTTTGTATGTTTCCTTGTTTGTTTGTTTGTTTGTTTGTTTTTTGAGTTGACTCTTTATGATATTTCACTAGAACTTGAATATGTGCTATATCACATCAGCAAAGACCTGGCATACATAATATTTTGTGTGACAGTGTATGTCAAGCAAACATTTCAGTTCTCCCATCGGCTTTTATATTACCATATTCACACAGAACACTTTACTTCTAACACTGTGGCTGAGGCTGTGGATTTTTCCCTCACCAGGCAACTCTGCAACACCAGCTGGGTGTCCTGTAGTTTTACTCAGCTTTGACACTGTCTGCCTTGATATGGCATCTGATCCCACAGGTTAAGGGCTCAGTCCCGTGAGACTGTTCCATCACATTCAGGTGCCAGTCATAAGTAGGAGGAGCCCAGGTTACCCACAACTTCTCTACAACTTGGCTACAAATCAGAGGTTCCTTCAACTCCTCCTCTGGTTCAACTGAGTGGCTCGCAGAACTCTGGGAAACATTTGTTTTCATTTGCAATTTATGAAAGATATGATAAAGGATACAGATGAACAGTCAGATGCAGAGACACAAAGGGCACAGTCTGGGAGGGTCCCAAGCACAGGAATGTCTATTCCTGTGGAGCTGGGTTTTATCCCCCTCCTGGTACCTGGATATGTTGACTTACCTGGAAGTTTCCTGAAACCCCTGCTATGAGGATTTTTTTTAAAAGATTTTATTTATTTATCAAAGAGAGAGAGGGGGAGAGAGCGAGCACAGGCAGACAGAATGGCAGGCAGAGGCAGAGGGAGAAGCAGGCTCCCTGCTGAGCAAGGAGCCCGATGTGGGACTCGATCCCAGGACACTGGGATCATGACCTGAGCCGAAGGCAGCTGCTTAACCAACTGAGCCACCCAGGCGTCCCTGCTATGAGGATTTTTATGGAGGATTCCTTACATAGATGTGCTCTGCTTTTAGCCCCCTCCCCTCTCTGGGGGAATGTAGGGGTTGGGGTGGGGGTGCCGAAGATTCTAAATTCTAATCATGGTGTGGTCTTCCTGGTGATGTGTCCCCACTGAGGAGCCATCTCGGAGCCCACCCAGAGTTGTGTTATTAGAACAAAATATTAAACTCAAAATGGATGGAAGACCTCAATGTAAGATAGGAATTCTTGCCAGTTTTCTTAAGGTGATTCTTTCTCTCTGCTATCCCTCAAGATTCTATCCTTGCCTCCCTTCCTGACTGCACTGTCCTATTGGGCAATCTTGCCTATTGGGCAGGTGGAATGGACCAGTAGGGTCAAAATGCACAGCTTCTAGAAGGCAAAGGGATACTCCAGTCTGCTCTCAGGACTTTGGAGTCTTTGTGTTTTTGGTGCTGGTGAAAGGAAATGAGAGAGGAGAGCAGACAAGAAAGAATGCTAAGTCATTAGAGAGAACTGGTAGGATAAAATACAGGCATGATGAGTAGAATGAGTTTAAAAACATGATACCATTGGGTGATTTTTTTAATACTCAGTAAGAATATTTTTAACAAAGTGAACCATTTAGTTTTGAAATATTCATTCTTAGCATAATTTGAGTTTTAAGATAGGATTACATTACAGGATTGTCAACATTATTTGTCACCATGACTTTTTTTTTTAATTTCGGATAGGAATTTTAATAAGATAGCATTTTATTTCAGTAGACATTTAAGTTAAAATTTAAATGTATATATGTTCTTTCCCACATATTATCCAAAGGCTACAAATTAGAGTGGAAGAATAAGGAGAATCAAGATACTTGTTTTAAAGTTTTTTTTACACTGTTTTGAAAATATTGTCTTCCTCATTTATTTCCATCATTTACCATGTTAGCAAAATCTACAAACTTGTACTTAGTAAGAACTGATTGGGCTGGGTATAGAGGATGTCCACAGGGAAGCTGCCATTCTCTTTCAAAGTGACCTTTGTTTATTTTTAAGCAAAATAGTCACTTTATTCTTATATTTAATGGTAACTTTATTGTAAGAGGTTTAAAGTTTCCTAATAAATGATTTTACCTATTTGTACAAACTATTTATTTGTACCTCAGGAAGACTGTGGCTCCTAAAATAATTCAACATGTGTCATGATTCTTCTTGGTATAATTATATTTAAAATTAAGTTTTAAAATTTTAATTTTTAATTGAAACTGTTTATTGAAGGCAGTGTTTATTTTCTCATGCAAAGATGTTGAAATAAACATTCTCGTTGAAGTCTTCTCTTAACGGTGTTGAGGTACGGTGACCCCAGGCCCCAGACCTTGCCCAGTGGTGAGGCAGACCATCCCAGGCCATGCAACTGCCCAGAGTAGCCCTTCCTTATATCCTGGATCTTTCATCCACTACGTGCTACTTACAGCTTCTTATGGAGGGGCCAATATTTGGGCAACTGTGCAACCTAAGGGCAGTAAGCTCCAGAAAGGAAGGAAACATGAGGGAATTTCTAGTTTCACTGCGCAGGGTTTTTTGGGTTTTTGTTTGTTTGTTTGTTTGTTTTCCCCTATGAAAAATGAAGGCTCACAGGACATAAGTATCCCTTTGATTGGTGCTGGGGTGGGGAAGCAAATTTTCTTCTCCCTATTATTGGAAAGCAGGCAAAATTAGTTAAAGTGAATAATCAGAAACAATTTGGGAGGGAAAGAGATCACAACAGGCATTAATCCATGTGGTGAATGTGGACTACTAATTCAGTTGTCTTTGGGTGTTTACTTACATACACACAAATGTGCATGCTTGGATCAGGGGAAAGCAGCAAAAACTTGATGCCTTTTGAAATATGTAGAAGTACTAACCTTTAGAGGTACCGGGCTGTGTATTTGTTAGCTATCTGTATATGGGTATTTTTTTCAGAACTTGATTCTGATTTGATAAATAGTCTATATTCACTGTGGAAAACATAGTATACTTTAATATATTGAATTAAAGTTCTTTATTGAGAACTTGTCTGCCTCATGCAAGTGCCTCCAGGTATATAAAAGGTGGGAGGTCGGGGTACCAGGTGGTGGGTAATATAGAGGGCATGGATTGCATGGAGCACTGGGTGTGGTACAAAAACAATGAATACTGTTATGCTGAAAATAAAAAAAAAAAGAAAGTAAGAGAGCTGGACATACAGCAAGTAGTAGCTCAAGTCCAATACCATGTAACTTTTTGTATTGATTATGAAATTTAAAGGAGAAAGGGACTTTTTTTTATTATTCTATTTCTTTTCAGTGTTCCAGAATTCATTGTTTATGCACCACACCCAGTGCTTCATGCAATATGTGCCCTCCATAATACCCATCACCAGGCTCACCCAACCCCCTACCTGCCTCCCTTCTAAAGCCCTCAGTTTGCTTCTCAGAGTCCACAGTCTCTCATGGTTTGTCTCCCCCACCAATTTCCCTCAACTCACTTCTCCCCTCCATCTCCCAATGTCGTCTGTGTTATTCCTTATGCTCCAGAAGTAAGAAACCATATGATAATTGACTCTGCTTGACTTATTTCACTCAGCATAATCTCTTCCAGACCAGTTCATGTTGATACAAAAGTTGGGTATTCATTCTTTCTGATGGAGGCATAATAATCCATATTGTATATGGACCACATCTTTATCCATTCATCCATTGAAGGGCATCTTGGTTATTTCCACACTTTAGTGACTTTGGCCATTGCTGCTATGAACATTGGTGTACAGATGGCCCTTCTTTTCACTACATCTGTATCTTCTTGGTATATACCGAGTGCAGTTGCAGGGTCATAGGGCAGCTCCATTTTAATTTTTTTGAGGAATTTCCACACTGTTTCCCAATGTGGCTGCACCAAGAAACGGACTTGTTATTAATTCTGTGGAGCTGGTCAAGTCAAAATTCAAAGATGAATTTTTTCAGACATAAAGTAGTTTATACTGATTCTATTCTTCAGATTCATCTACAAGGAAAAGGCTATAAAACTAAAGTCTCGGGCGCCTGGGTGGCTCAGTGGGTTAAGCCGCTGCCTTTGGCTCAGGTCATAATCTCAGGGTCCTGGGATCGAGTCCCGCATCGGGCTCTCTGCTCAGTAGGGAGCCTGCTTCCTCCTCTCTCTCTGCCTGCCTCTCTGTCTACTGTGATCTATCTCTGTCAAATAAATAAATAAAATCTTTAAAAAAAAAAAAAAACTAAAGTCTCATGGATTTGATTAGGGTAGTATTGGATGTTAAAGTACCTGAAATGATGAAGAATGTCTGTACATTCTTCTAGATTTGTTTCAGTCCTAAAATATTTAATTAGTTATAATGTATGTGAAAATATCCTTACTATTAGAATTGCTTATCCATTCTCAAATTTTCTAGTGGCTTAGTACTTAGTACTTCCACCGCTGTATGCCATAGCTATAATAAGCAAGCAGTAACAGGAGTCACCATCCCACCTTTGTCAGGTCACAAGGCAGAATCAGAAACAAGTCTACCAAAAAATGTCATCCCTAATAATTTCTGGTACTTTAATTTTAAAGTTTTAGTTGATATTCATCCAATCAAATATAGAGCTGAGGTATATGTTTGTGAGAAATTGAACTGTTTAGGGTGGTGGCTTACACTCACTCCCCTAATCATGTATTCTGTTTCCTTCCAGACATCCCCCATTTGAGACCAGCGCCAGTGTATGTACATTACTACAACTCAAGACAATGAAAACATTTATAGTATAAAAATTGCATACATGGCAATTCACATTGTTTTTATTAAATGGATTATAAATTTCTTTTTGGAAAAAAGTATCTAGCTATAATCCAAAACACTCAAAATCGAGTTGCTGTACTGCCCCAAATCATACAGGTATGTCATTCCTCTTTTTCTTATATTTTACATAGGTAAAAATACACTAACACATACCAAAGTAATTGACTCATAGGGGTTTTGGTTCCTAAAGGATGCTGGTTCTAGGGATTATGTTTATGGGTGGGCTCTCTCTCTGTTGCTGAGGCATCAGAGGGACTTCTGAGATAGCACTTGCCATGACCTGCTGACATTGCCATGACAAGGTGATCTTGGGGGCCAGGGAGATGTTCTGAAAACATGATGTTGTGTGCAGTCTCCTGGACCCTCTCATTTTCCTTCCTTTGCTCAAGAGCCAGTGACATCAGAGCATAAGACCAGGGGCCTGTGTTGCCTTCACCCATCCCCAGCACCAGGCAGGCCCTCAATAATCATGTAGGTGGGCTGTGGGAAGGACCTATTTGACTGCCAAGTGCCTCTTGGCATCTCAGAGGGAGCAGTGGAAGAGATCTCAGGATTTTGAGGTGCCATGATGGAATGCCTGGAAGAAAAGGCAGACTCTCTTTAGAAGGCTTTCAGTGAAGACCTCTTTCTGTGTGGGGCCCATGGTATACCTTCCCTCTCTTGTGGTCCTTGGTCATAGAGAAATGGGCTTTCCCAGCAGGTTGAGTTTCTTAGAGACTTTGTGCTGTGTAAGGAAGGACAACTTGGGGAGGTTTGAGAGGGGCTGCTTCATGGCAGGGGCCTGCTTTTATGCACAAAGCATGGTCCCCTTAGAGTAGCTTCGCTGATGCCCCAGAGTTCCCCAAAGTGTGACTAGGCCTGAGCTGCAAGAGTTCACACACCTGAGTGGCAGGTAGCATCTTGGTGGAGGAGCACCAAACTGAGGTCCAGAGCCCGTGTCCTCATTGATTAAGAACTGACTACAGAGCTAGACAAACTTATTGTCAAGAAGTCTGAGGGGGATACAGTTACAGTAAAGAGCAGCAAAATACTTACTAAGATTTTGAAAGGGAGCTTTGGGGTGCGTGGATGGCTCGGTTGGTTAAATGTCTGCCAGAGATCAAACCCTGTGGTGGGGGGTGGGGAGTCCCTGCTAAGTGAGGAGTCTGCTTCTCCCTCTCCCTTTCCCTCTGCCACTCTCCCTGTCTGTGCTCACTTTCTCTCTGTCTCTCTGTGTCAAATAAATTTTATAAATCTTTTAAAACATAAAAATACAAGAAAGATTTGAAACTTAAATTCACTAGTTGTAACATGTAATAGGAACCCTGTAAACAGTAATGATCACTGCTGAGAACAAAATTGATTTTTTTAAAGATTTTATTTATTTGGCAGAGAGAGATCCCAAGTAGGCAGAAAGGCAAGCAGAGAGAGAGGAGGAAGCAGGCTCCCCACCGAGCAGTGAGCCCAATGCAGGACTCGATCCCAGGACCCTGAGATCATGACCTGAGCTGAAGGCAGTGGCTTACCCCACTGAGCCACCCAGGTGCCCCACAAAATTGATTTTCCAAAGGAATATCCCAGAACACTGAGGAAAATTTCAAAGAGATGGAAATGAGAAACGAATAAGTAAGATCTGAGGTCAGGTCCAAATCTACCTTGCAAGTACCCTGAGGACAAAAGGAGAAAATAACAGAAGTTATAACTGAACTAATGCAGCATTTACTTGAGCTGAAAAACAGTCATGCCTTCAGTTCATAAAGCCTTCAAGTCCCAGGGAGAATTAGCTGAACAGACTCAAACCAATTTGACTATTTGACTTTCAGGGACTAAGAAAAAATTGTCAGAGTTCCAAACAGAAACCACCAGTTCCTTCTAGAAAATGAGACAGAGTATCATTGAATATTGACTTTAAGCTCTATCCCTCAGAGCTGAAAGAACTCTCTTTCTTAGAACTCTTGCTTCCTATCACATATGTAAGCAGTAAGCAGATGTCAGATTGATTAACCTTGTAAATTGGTTTAAGTTCTAACTCTACAAACAAAATGATAAAGAATTTGGAGACAATCTAGGGGCATGTAAAAATTTGGGAAGTGGTAGACTACCTTAGGTAGAGATAAGACCCACAGGCCATAGAAGAAATGACATGCCACTTTATTTTAAAAATTTGAAAAAGATTTGTATATCAAAAAAGAGTAAAGCTGCATGTGGGCAACAGGCTGTGAAAAGCATCTGTAACATCAGCTGTTCAAGGAGTTCATGTCTCTGACGTGCCTACAAATTGAGAAGAAGACAAACAGTCCGATTGAAAAACAGACCAAATGAGAGGAAGGAGAAGTTCATGGAAAAGGAAACAGAAATGACCCTGGATTTCATAGTGAGCCAGGGAACACCATTAGTTCTGGACCATGTTGAGACACCTTTATTCACTCACCCTGTAGACAAAAACTAAAAATCATCAGGTAGACAAAAATTTGCATGAAATCATATATAAGAAACTCAGCCCCACTCTTTGATAAATTTTACAGTCTATTTTGTGTGATTGTTAAGTCAATTCAAAACAATCTGTTTAGAGACTCTGACTGTTCCCTACTTGGTTACAAATTTTCAGGGAACCATCACTGTATTTATTGAGAATAATTTCCTCATTCTTGAAAAATACATTTGAGTGATGAAAAATAGCAAGAATAATGGAATAGCCACAAATTCAAGGTTCTAGTTTTCCCCCCGCCCTTAGTGGGAAAGGAAACTTTTCACACATGTGAGTCATCTACTTTTATTATCTGGATTTCTTAGTTTCCGTAAAGTCTGACCTCCTGAATCAGTTTGGATGGTTGTCTCATCCTAACTCAAACTGTCTTAAAGATTAAAAAAAAAAAAAAAAAAAAAAAAAAAAAACCTTCAATCTCATGAAGAAGCAGCTCATGGCAGTGCTTGCAGAGAATGTGTTTTATTCACACTGTCTCCATGATTTTCTCCATTTTTCCCTACTGTGCCCTTTCCCTCTGGCCAGTTTGTCTTCCACCCCCTGCTGACTGTGTGATGGCTGCCCGCAGTGGGGGCACTGCTTTTCTTGTTCACATTCAGAGACAACCCAGATATTTCTGTAAAGCCCTTCCCGTTTGTGTGTGTGGGACAACCTAGGTTACTGTCTCTCATAGAACAGTAACAAGGCACTGACTGTCGTGCAGCTGGCTGTGTGAATGGCCCAGGAGGAACATGACTGGCTTCCATGACAGACCCCTTCCCTGTAGTGTGGATGGGGCCAGCTTCCTGTGAGTCACCTGGGCTGCAGTGGAGGAGGCACACAGTGCACTGGGGTTCAGGGAGGGGGAGGGAGGAAGGATGCTGGCAGTCAACTCTCCAGATCCAGTACTACCACACCCTGAAGATAGTCCTACCTAGAAATGGTCCCTGCCATTGTACAGACTCAATATGTCTCAGTGAGTTCTTCTAGTAGTTTTTAGTGCCACTGTAGCAAATGACAAATTCTCAGTGGCTTGAAACAACACAAATTGATTATCTTGCAGTTCTGGAGGTCAGAAGTTCAAAAATCAGTCTCAGTGTGGTAAAATCGGGGTGTTAGCAGCCTGTGTTCCTTCTGGAGGCTCTAGAGGAGAATCCACTTTCTTGCCTTGTCCTGCTTCTAAAGCTGCCTGCATTCCCTGACTTGTGGCCCTTCATTGCACCACCTTTTATCCCTCTGTTTCCAACTTCACATTGCCTTCTGATTCTGATCCTCCTGTCTCCTTATGGATCCTCATGATTACATTGGGACCACCGAGGTAATCCAGGATAATCTCTCCCCCCTCACACCTTAATTTAATCATGCTTGCTAAATCCCATTTGCCAGGTAAGGTAAAGTACTCAGAGCTTCTTGGGCTCAGGATATGGTCATCTTTGGGGCAGTCGCTATTCAGCTGGTCAGTTGCCTCCTGTGCTCCCTTTTATGCCTCACACCTCATCTCACATGTGTCTGCTGTGTTCCTCTCTTCATCTGCATTGCAAATGAGAAATGCAGCAATTTAAACCATTGAATATTAGATTTTGGAGATAGTTGCAGGAATAAAAGCACATATAATTTTATTTGTGTCCTAAAAGTTTTTGTTTGGAATTTTAAATTTTATCTAATTGTCCCTAGGTAAATTAAATATGATTCAATCAGTTGATCTGAAAAATCTTTTCAAAGAGTATACCGCTGTTGTAAAGGCCCTTCAAAACAGTATTTTGAGTGCTGTTTCCAAATGAAGTTTACACTTTCACCCTTATCACTGTATTAAAGGTCATGTTGCAGGGTTTTGTGTGTGTGTGCTTTTTTCCAAAGTGAACTTGCTTCTCTATCTAAAACTAATACCTCTAACAGTATTTTTCACCAGGGAGGAGAGGAATTAGTGTATCTTCTAGACTAAGTTTTCTTTCCACGTGAAGAATCTGTTAGGACTAATATTCATGGGAGAAGGAAAAGACAGTAGCTCTTACACCCCATATACTATGTTGACAACAACAGTATAAGCCTGACCAAAGCTGTACATCTTGGTGCATCATTTCAGCTGAAACGTGTTCAGTGAAGTATGATTTATTCCTTAGTAATTCATTTTTGTGTGAGATAAAAGTACATCAACAGAAATTAGGGAAAGCAGAGTGGTAATTTTAAAATTTCATCATTGACTGTTTTTTTTTTTACCAGTTCTATAAGCACATTAATTGATATTAAAACCCATAAAAGCTCATTTGGGAATGAAAAAGAAAGTTTGAGGTGGTATTGATTTTTTAATGATATTTGTATTTATTTGTATGATTACGCTTAGTTACACTTTGATTGAGTCCGAATGTGCCCTTCAACAATAATCCATGGGCTCTGGGTTTCCTGAAGTTGTATGTCATGGGGTGAACAGTTAGAAAAAGTGAATCCCACCAATTGACAACCCTATGGGGGTTTATATATTACACAAACACATTTGTTTGTTGACTGCCACTCCAGTATTTTCTGTGTCCTCGAGCTCCACCCACGTGATGCAGGGTGCCCCCATCTGTGCTGGAGAATCATGACGGGGCATTCAGTGGCCTTAGGCATCCCCAGAGAGCTGCAGTTGCATCCTCTCATTTCCCACCTAGTTTGTGGGCATCCCCCTTTAGCTTGACCCTGACAGTGGACAGGTCTCAGTATGAGCTGTCTGTGGGAAGAAACAAGATGTTGGGGGGGCAGCGGTAGTTGTTGATGGGAAGTTTTAAGTATCAGGTTGTATCTTGCAATTTTCTGAACCCTGGCAGTGCAGGCCTGGGCCAACCTGGTATGTCTGTTTCACCAACCAAATCTTCCTCATGTGCCCAAGAAGTGAAACCATATTTGCATTTGCCACCAGAATCAACTAATCTAAATAATAGTTGAGAATTCCAGCTTGATTATAGTGAGTGGAAAATGGACCTCTCTCTGGTTAATTCTTACACTATGATTTTACTGTTCATCTTCATAAAAGGGATAAGAAATGAGGAAACGTGGATTATCAGTTTGTTTTCACTCTCATCACTCACTGCAGTTATAATATTCAAAATACCAAGATGTTTTTCAAAAGTAGTTGTTTTTTTGTTTTTTGTTTTTTTGTTTTGTTTTGAAATTTTGTTTTTGTGGAGGGAGTAGGGACTAAGACTAAGGAAAGCATTGTTCTATCAAGAGAAGTCGTTTTCAATTTATGGTATGATGGGAAATCCATCTTGTATGTCCTATTTGGATAACAGAGCTCACTTTTAATTTTTTTAAACTTCCTTTGATTTTTTAATTGAATTATAGCTGACCCACAATGTTTCATTCGTTTCAGATATAAAACAACAAGATTTGACAAGTCTGTATGTTATGCTGTGCTCACCGTACTGTACCACCAACCATATTCCCTATGCTGTGCCTTTCGTCCTGCAACTTATTAATTTTGTAACTGGAAGCCTGTTATCTCCCACTGTATTTCACGCATTTTGCCTGTCCACCCGCTGCCTCCTCTTTGGAAACGATCAATTTGTTCTCTGTAGTTATGGGTCTCTTTCTGTTTTTCTGTGTGTTCAGAGAACTTTTTAAGATAACTTGGTGCCTTTCAACATATTCCTTGATTTCCATTAGTTTGGATACGTATTTGCCATGTTACCCAATTAGTTATGTAATGACTTCAAAATTTGGGGGCTTAAAACAACCCTTTTGTCATATTACATATGTTTTGGGGGTCAGAAATTAGGGCAGGATCTCATGGGGCAATTTTTATGCTTAATACGGCATTAACTGAGGTCAGTGGGTGGTGGCCTTCAGCAGGCGGCTGCTTGGTCTAGAGGATTCAGGATGACTTTATGCACATGCCTGTCACTTTGATGGGTACAGTTGGGAGATGAGGCTCAGATGGCCCTCCACTTCCGTGCAGTCTTTGTAACAAGGTTGTTAGACTTATTTCCTGTCCACTCAGAGCTCCAATAGCAAATGTTCCAAGAGAGGGGTTCCTTTTGGACTTGGGCCTGAAACTGACACGTTTATTTCACTGTTTAACACAGTCACATAGCCCATGTGAATCAAAGGGAATGGGGAGTCATAGGATTTGTGATCATTTTTTAACGTGCTACATATGTTCATATGTGCATTTTTTCCCATTTCTCTGACCTGTGGGAAAATGGAAGTTATTGATCAAAGAGTCACAGGTTATCAAGCTCTATGAGAGACTTCAGACTTAATCCAACCTCCATACTTTATAGATTATAGAATATATACGTAGGTGCACATGTACATCTCCATATCAGTTATTATATATACACTTGTATATCACTAAAAATGGTATCTGTGGATTAGCCAATTCTTCTATCTTCATAGGAATGAAAAGGACTCGTAATTCCCCAGCAAATCTGAAGAAAGAAGCCAGAGCAAGAGTAAGGGAGAAAGAGAGTGAGAGGAGCATCTGATGGGATAGGATTTCTTACAAAAGGACTCCTGAAGTGACCAGAGAAAACAGACCAACAGAAAAGGGCAGACTTTGACCAAGCGGTGCTCAACGACGTGAATATCCACATGGAACAGAAGAGGTTTTAACGCTATTCCCTACTGATGTAGCCTACATACTAAAGAGGACATCAGAAGTTTTCTGGAAGATACCATAGAAAACCATTTTGAGGACCTGGGGGCGGTGGCAGAGATGAGTGGAACAGAACACCAAAAACAGGAAGCCCAAGAAGGCTTGGGTGCCGCTTCCAGATGGCGACGAGAGAAGAATTAGGCACGAACCAGTCAGCTGGAAAAGACTGGGAGCAGGGGACAACAGTCGAAAAGGACGTCTGCCAAGAGCAACTCGACAGTCTCACTTTTATTGGATAGAAAACAATAGCCAAAGAAGGATTGAGGAAGGTCAAATGTTAATCCCATCTTGCTGACAAGCAAGAAGGAGGATAAAGTTTATAGTTAAACAAGCACATTGAAAGAACTCTTCTAACTAGCAACAGGCACTTCTGGGAAGAGAAAGGCTCTATGGCGGATAAGGGAGGCAGGCGGTTTTCATTCCACCCTGAGCTAACCTGTCATTCCCGGGTGCTCCGCTTTCCTGAAGCAGGCGGCATTCCGCCCTGGGCCGGCCGGGCTTCCAGCCAGCGAAGCTTCTGTGAGGGGGCTGCATTCCGCCATGAGCAAGCGAGGTATCCCCCGCTGCCCAGCTTCTGTGAAGGGGCGGTGTTCCGCCCTGAGCAAGCTGGGCATCCCCAACTATAAGTGCTACCATTTTATTTAAAACTGTGAAATTGGGTCAGATTTAAATTTCAATTTATGTTAAAACATTCTGTAAACTGTGTTAAACTTTGACATTTGTTCCCTCTGTTCAGTGAATAACACTATATCATATTCTGAAAAATACGCTAATTTTGATTTTGAAAAATATCCCTTTTTCCTCTTATGGTAATTATTAATATGAATTAATAGTAGAATTTGATATGGTTCCATATGCCCATAAATACTTTATTGTATATTATCAAATTTAATAATGAATATAATGCACTTCTTTGGACAATTTTTAAAGACCAGTCTACTCTTAAAACAAAAAAATGGAGACGCGCTTCTTTAGTTCACACAAATTTCATTTTATTATATATAACCTCAGATAAATTTCAACAAATCATAATTTATTAAAATTATGTCTACTTAAAAATCTCATAGAAGAGTAAAACCATCAAAAATATTAATAAACACACACAACACACACACATCACCCATGTATTGGCAAATTACAATTGCTGTAACAATACATTAGGCATTCCACTGTTAAGGGCTATCAAAATTTCCATCAGTGACAAAAAGATTTGTATCCAAATGGACTGATTTTCCAGAATCCAAGAAAAAGTCTCCTAGGGTTTATTTAAAGATAAATATTTGAACAAATACTTCTTAAATTTAGGAAATTCAGAACATACGATTAAAGAATATTTGCAGTGCAGACTATATTCAATCCTTCCTTCAAAATGTGCCTTTGAGTACATAATTCTGTTTTCTCTATCTAAATTGAGCTGTCCTCCAAGGAAGTTTTCTAAAATGTGTGTCTCTGTGTGATAAATGTTCTAAGACCTAACATGCTTCATTGTATTTTTACTGTGCTCTCAAATTTAATCAATAATTTGGCTTGATGTATAATATCTAGTTTCAAATATCTTTTCCATCTATACAAACCCCCAGCTGTCTCCTTTATATGCTATTACTATTGAGAATTCTGCTGTCAGTATTATTCTTGTACATTTTAGGTGATCTGTTCTTCTCTTGGGCATCATTTATGCTCTTCTATGTTTTTGATATTCTTAAAACTCACCATAATGTATATGAGTGGTTTTGTGTGTGTGTGGATTTTGTTTTGTTTTGTTTCTGATTTCTCATGTTTGGCATCATTTTAAGTCTGGTAATTTTTATCTTTCTTTAATTCTCCAAAATTTATCTCAGTACTTATTTAAATATTTTCTTTATTTTTTTTTTCTTTTCTGCTGCATTTGGGCAGAAGTCATTAATTTGTTTGTTTGTTTGTTTGTTTTTCCCAACTCATTTATTCATTTTACAGCTATATTCATCTTAGTCTCCATTTATTGTATTCTTTATTTCAACAATTTTCACTTAATTTATATTCACAGTATAGTATCTTTTCTTTGTATATGTATATCATTATTTTATCATATACTTTTAAGTTATTTTTAAAAATATTTTACTTATTTATTTGACAGTGAGAGATCACAAGTAGGCAGAGAGGCAAGCAGAGAGAGAGGAAGGGAAGCAGGCTACCTGCTGAGCAGAAAGCCTGATGTGGGGCTTGTTTCCAGGACCCTGAGATCATGACCTGAACCGAAGCTAGCGGCTTAACCCACTGAGCCACCCAGGCGCCCCTTTTAAGCTATTTTTTAAAAGTACAGTCATTCAATTTTTTTAAAAGATTTTCTTTATTTATTTGACAGAGAGAGATCACAAGTAGATGGAGGGCAGGCAGAGAGGGAGAGAGAGAGAGAGAGAGAGAAGCTGACTCCCTGCTGAGCAGAGAGCCTGATGCAGGACTTGATCCCAGGACCCTGAGATCATGACCTGAGCTGAAGGCAGTGGCTTAATCCACTGCGCCACCTAGGCGCCCCTAAGCTATTTTTTAAATTCCTGTTCCAATAACACTTGGATTGCCATATAAAGTTAACCACATCATCTTTTTTAGGTAAGTAATTGTACTTTTTATATGCATAGTTATTTTGGTCCATGAGTTCAGCTCTTCTTCGGATCATCAAATCTCTGTAAAGTCTGGGTATGCTAGGATTTTCTAAGCAACAATAAAATACATTGAAACCTGGTAGCTTAATTATAATAATGTTTTCTTTCTCAATCATTCACAATAGTATTACATTCTGAGTAGCTTCCTTCTATTTTGCAGCTATAGTGTTTGGAAAAACTTGAATTGTGATATCACTGTGATAATGTGAATTAGTCAGGGTTTTTCAGAGAATCGGGAAGAGAAAAAAAGGGAGATATACTCCAGGGCCAACTCTAGAAGTGACTATTAAAACAGCTGTCCAAATTCAATTGAACAAAACTCAGAAATGCCATCTCCAGTGAAATACAAAGAAGATTATATATAGTTCTGGGCACACACATCTCATTTGACCCAATGATGTACATCAATGAAAGACTGAAGGCCAATCACCACTCCATGGGAGAATTTAAAAATAAATTTACTAATGAGGCCAAGAATTCAGAATCACAAATACTTCAAAACTAATAATAACTGCCTTTACTTGATGTTATTCTATAAGATAAATCCTACGATCAAGTTTCAATTTTAAATTCTTAAATCCTTATGAAGAAGCATCATTTGGAGGGAGCAGTTTTCATAATTTATCATCCATCAGCCTTTTTTTAAAAGATTTTATTTATTTATTGGACACAGAGAGAGATAAAGAGAGAGAGAGAGATCACAAGTAAGCAGAGAGGCAGGCAAGCAGGGAGGGAAGCAGGCTTCCTTTTGAGCAGAGCCCGATGTGGGGCTGGATCCCAGGACCCAGAGACCATGACTTGAGATGAAGGCAGAGGCTTAACCCACCACCCACGTGATGAGAGAGCCACTCAGGTGCCCCTCATCCATCAGTCTTAATTGATTGGAGGAAAATGTGTGTAGGAATAATTCCTTAGGGAGCTAATCTCTCTAAAGAATTTTCAAGTCTTTACCCCTTCAAGGTTTTTGTACAGTTCTGATAGCCTCTAAACATCCAGCTGATTTCTACAGTGACAGGCCTGTTAAAACCTGTCTTCAAACCAGGAATAGAGCTTGAAACATACCAGTCAAGAGCAACTTTGAGTCTTTTAAGGAATTTATCATCATTTCTTTGTTTTTGGTTAATATCTGAAATAGTTCCATATTACACTTGCATAATTTCTCCAGAGCTGACTTTGAAGGAGGCATTCAGTTCCAGCTAGTTCCATATTTTGGCAAGAACTATAATTCTATATATATATATTAAAAAAAAAACATATTTTAGGGCGCCTGGGTGGCTCAGTGGGTTAAAATCTCTGCCTTCGGCTCAGGTCATGATTCCAGGTTCCTGGGATTGAGTCCCACAGTGGGCTCTCTTCTCAGCAGGGAGCCTGCTTCCATTCCTCTCTCTCTGGCTGCCTCTCCGCCTTCCTGTGATCTCTGTCAAGTAAATAAATAAAATTTTTTAAAAAACATATTTTATACCTGTTATTCATGTTTATTAACTAAGATATCACAATACAAATAATACAAACAGTTGCTCTTTATTAATACCTTCAACCAAGATCAAAAAATATGTCATATTTTCTCCAAAAATTTTATATCATCTGATAGGTCAGATATATATAAAATTACATTTAAAGTTTTAAAAATATCATCAAATATTTTCATTTAAATGCAAATTTGAAAAAAAATCTACTTTCCCAAACACGACTTTTTATCCTATTTTTTTTGAATTTTGTCGACAACTGATAAAATGTTTAGCGAGACTATAAATGTTAGATCGAAAAAAATGATTAATACATGTAGGTTCAAATTATTATGTTCCATTAAAAATGATTTAGTCTTTGATGAACATCTGTTTGGTAATATGTTGTATCCAGATATAGTAAATTAATGATATATATAAAATTATAGGGAAATGACACCTTCCGTTCCATTATGAGTAGAGCTTTTAAAATGCTATTTGTCACAACCTGTCATCTTGTCATTATGTAGCATTATGTTGCATTTAAAAAATGTATACTCTTCACTTCGAAGTCTTTTAGAAATCTAAAATATGACTTTCTATGGTTTGTGTTTCCATATTCCTTTATTGCCAGTTTGAACAAATCCACATGCTTGGATTCAAAAGTAATAAATTCCTCTTATTTGGAAAAATGATGTTTATTTTTGTTCTCTCCCCCTTCGCAGGTGGTTTCATTTTAGCACACTTCAGAGTTATAATTTCATGCTTATTAAAAACATTTATTATGATCTACATAGATGAATGAAACTTTTATTTTATTAAATTATTTTGACAAAAAATCTGTTATTTTTAAAAATGTATTTCCTTTGAAGGGTTAATTTAGAACGTTCAGAGAGGATCTAGGAGTGCGGTATTATGCAGTTTTTAAGTAGGTATGAAATGGTTATTTATATGATTGTTTCTTTAAGGCTTATGTATATTGTCCATTATATGCTATAAAATATTTTGAAAGTAAATTTAAGGTATGTTTTACATAGTTTATATTTTGGAAAAAAAATTATTGAAATGACTTATGAAATTCAGTATACTCTCAACATTAATTTATTCTGAAATTTACCAATTGTCTATTGAACCTATTATATGGCAGATATTACTTCAGACTACACTGGTAAATGAAATACTTGGCTTTGTAGAACTTTTATTTTCATGGGTGAGACAATTAAAAGCTATAAACCTTAATAAAAATTGCATAGTGCATTCAAAATTGATGAGTATAATGGGGAAAAAGAAAAATTCGATCAGGGTGAGAAAAATCAAGGTTGCTAGGCAGGGGATGGGGAGTTAAAATTTTTAATAGGAAGATCAGGGTAGTTACAATGAAGCTGACAATTGAACAAAGGTATGGAAAGGTGATGAATTTGCCCAGAACTATCAGCAATAAGGTCACTCCAGACAAAGGAATTGGCTATCTTGAAGGCCATAAGGTTGGATCATGCCTGGCATATCTGAGGAATAGCAAGGAGGCCACTGTGAGTGACTGAAGAGTAGCAGGGAAAGAGGTCACAGAGGTTAAATGAGTGGCTAGATCATGTAAAAGTTTAGAAGTCATTGTAAAACTCTGGCTTTTATATTTGGAAACTTACTGTGTGATAGAATTTCTGCTAATAGCTGAGAGTTCAAATGTCCATAAAATTTTAAGGATTCTTATTGTAGTAAGACAGAATAAAGAAAAAGAGTTCATATTTTCACATGGTGTAACAAATGCTCGGAGATCCAAGTGTAGGAAGCTATGGGAGCACAGAAGAAGGCACTAAAATCTCACCAATATATTTGGTGACTGTGACTATATATAAATTTGTATTTTCTAGATTTTTTATAGTCATGGAATCACACAGTATATATTATTCGTTGCCTGGCTTTTCTTTTCTCAGCATCATTATTTTGAGAATCTCCAACTGTTAATAGTTCATTTTGATGTTGAATAGTAATCTCTTTAATGAATAGATCATAATTTGTCTTTGCTCTATTGATGGACATTGATGAACATTTCCATTGTTTTCAATTCTTAAAAATAAAGCTGCTATGAAATTCATATACAAGTCCTTGTATGAACATAGGGTTTGTTTCTCTTGATTAAATGCCTAGAAGTAAAATGGCTATTTGTGTAACTGCAACATATTTTGCATTTAAAAAAATGTTCAGACTATTTTCCAAAGTGGTTGTATCATGATATATGCCAACAACAGTTTAGATTTTTTGTTGCTTCTCCATCTAGCTCAGACAAAGTACAATTAGCCTTTATAATTTTAGCCATTCTAATAGATATGTAAGCATGTCTCATTATGATTTTAATTTGTATTTCTTTAATGTCTAAATGTTGAGAAATTTGTCATGTGCTTATAAGCCATCCATATCCTTTTGGTGACATGTCTCTTCCATTATTTCCTTCACATGTAAAATTGGATACTCAGTTTGGTTATTAGTAAGGTTTTTTATTTTTATTCATTTTTTAATAATCAGAGTAGATGTCCATTATCAGATATATAATTTGCAAATCCCTTCTCCATCTTTACGGTTTCTCAATGGAGCTTTGATAGCTGTGTCTTTCAAGAAATATGCTACTTCTTTCCTGGTACACGGAGGTATGACTAGAACATTAACAATGTTGACCTTTGCAAAGAAAATCATGGCTTAAGATATATGTAGTCAGCGGTTGTTGGGAGTGTTCACCATCCTTGCCTCTAACTCATCTCTCACTTCCCACACATTCAGATATAGGGGAATATTGATTGACAAAATATTAATTGCCAAATAACACTAGTTGGAGAATAAGAAAAATGCAGGCACCTGATTATATAATATTACTTAAATAAAATATGTTTTTATAAGTGCTATTGGAAGTAAATTCCTCAATACTTTAATCACACAGAATGATGGAATCCTAGATTTTTTTTCTTGTATTTACTAAGAAAATGATCATGCCTCAAGTATATTAAAATGGAATAGGGAAAATTAAAAATTGTTTTAAGTTGATTTGCGTGTGTTGTGCGTATGTGAGAGAGAAAGTGAGAGAGAAATAGAAAGAGAGAAAAAGAGAAAGGGAAAGACAGAGAGGTGGCTGCAGTGAATTATGAGTTGCAGGATAGATTTTAAAGTTTTGTCATTTGCTTTCTACATTTCCTTTTCCTTAGGTTCAAGAGAACAATCAGTAATATCTCAGATGCCTGCTGGTAACATCAGCAGAAAGAGTTAGAGGTTCCCAGAAAATTAAAGATGAGATATAGTTTTCCTGACATAAGAAAAGTCATTTTTTGTCCCCAGCTATTTTCAATGATCTATACCCCACCTGTGTACTTGCCCAAGCACACTTCTTCCAAAATTTCCTGGGAGGCTCTTACAAAGAAATGCAAAAACCTCACTAGTTAAGGATTTTGAGGGAACAAGGCAATGGGAAAACTAACAGTCACCACCAGACCAGGAAATAGCCTAAGCTATTGAGACAATAAATCAGTGGTAAAACTCCTAGTGCTATTTCAAAAGTAATCAAGGCCTTGCATTCCTTGTCCCAGAAAATGAGTCCAAGACCCCATCTAGTTTATATCTGCTCTTGAAGCCTGCAGAGTCCCTTTCCCTTGTCCAACAGTTACCTCTGCTTTATTCTAACGTTGAAGTTTCTGCCCTCGGTGGAATACAAGCTTCATTCAGGTGAACATGCAATACATATTGCACAAATACATATGTGGATGTGCATGCATCCACAACCTTATGACCAACCATACACAGGATAATAAAACTCTCCCTTCTGAGTATTCATCTTAAATACTAAATAAAAATCTCTCTCCTGTTCAAACAGTCAAGGCTTTGGAACTTATTCCCTGTGATCTCCTTGTATGTTGTAAACAAAGATTCCTTTGTTTGACAACTCCACCTGTTTCTGTGATTCACCAAAGACTGACCTCAGTTAGTTCCGTTACTGTAATGGCTTTCACTACTCTGATTCTACCTCTGCAAGTCTCCAAATTTAACTATTTTTTTCTCCCAATTCCGCATGTTCTTGGCTTTAAACTGCAACTCTGAAGAGATGCTTTGCTTGTTTTAAAAAAAATCAAGAAAAGGGAGTAGTAGTCAACATTGTTACTTTGAACTTCCTGCCCTAAGGGGCTCTCCTGTTGTTTCTCTTTGACTTCCTGGACTGAAACGACAGAAATTTGGCAATACATCACTCCCCAATCCAGATTACTGACAGAACAGTTTAGACTCTTAGAAAAATATTAGTTTAAAAGATCACATAATTAAATACTTAAGCATGTAGGGTAATATAGGGGTTTACAAGAAATATATTTTGGTCATCTGAATATTTGGTTTTCAACCATGGCTACTGACTCACAGCTCCTAAAACTCTTGGAATTTCCTGTGATAAGGGTGAGAGAGGTGTGTTTTGTTATGTTAATGAAGTGACCTTCAGACCTCACTCAAGGCAAGGGCTGTTTGCCTGAAGGACCAACCACTTGGTGAAAGCTCATAACTTTTTGCCCAACATGCCTCCCCTTCCTCCCAATTCAGGATTATTTGGGGAGGGAAGAGGAGCTGGAGATTAGATCAGCAAATGACAAAGATTTAGTCAGTCATGACTATGTCATGAAGCCTCCACAGAAAACCTGAAAGGACTGGGTTCAGAAAGCTTTTAGTTTGTTAAATGTATAAAAAGGCAGGATGAGTGGCAGTCTTACAGAAGGTAATAGAAGCTCTGTGCCCATTCTCCATACCTTGCCCTGGGCACTTCTTTATCTATCTATTGATTTAAATCTTCTATTATATCTTTTAATAAGCTGGCAAACATAAAGTAAGTATTTTTCTGAGTTTTGTGAGCCCCTGTAGCAAATTAAAAGAACGTAAGAAGTAGGCCATTGGGACCTCCAACCTGTAGTTGCTCAGTCACAAGCACAGGTAATAACCTGGGGCCTACAGTGAGACTGGCATCTGAGATGGGGTTGGAGATAGTCTTGGAGGACTGATCCCTTAACTGATGAAATCTTACGCTATGTTCAGGTAGATAGTGTCAGAATTTAGTTGAATTCTTGGATATCTTGCTGTTGTCTGAAAATTATTTGGCATTGTTGGTATGATGTCCTTGAAAGACACCCCCCCCCCCGTCGTTAAGTAATTAACTGCTCTTTTGTTGTGTAAAAGTACCCCTCCTCCCCTTGCAATGAAAAGACCCTTCCCCCAGGGTTGAATTCAATGTAACTGCTCTTTTGCCTTTCTGTAACCGCTTGGCTTTTAGGGCATGACACTTGACTCCTGTTTGAACAAGATACCCTCTCCTAATAGCCGGGGCATGGTCCCGTAGGTCACGTAGGCAAGGGGGCTGCATGGTCCCCTAGATCACGTAGGCAAGGGGGCTGCATGGTCACATAGGTCACGTAGACAGGATGCCTTTCTGCCCAGTAATAAGGTCAAACTTCCCCTCTTTGTTTCCCCTTCCCGCTTTTCTCTTCCCGCGAGGGGGGTCTTCCAGGGCCAATCCACTAACACCAAGTATGCCTTTTTCAAAAGTTCAAACTGTCCACCAATCAGTTGCGCCCCACCCATAACTTGTTTGTACCTTCCTATAAAAGACCCCGCTTCACTCCGGTCGGTGTGCTCGGTTTTGCACAGCAAAGGAAACAGTTAACAAAATCAAAAGACAACTGACAGAATGGGAGAAGATATTTGCAAACGACATATCAGATAAAGGACTGGTGTCCAGAATCTATAAGGAACTTAGCAAACTCAACACCCAAAGAACAAATAATCCAATCAAGAAATGGGCAGAGGACATGAACAGACATTTCTGCAAAGAAGACATCCAGATGGCCAACAGACACATGAAAAAGTGCTCCATATCACTCGGCATCAGGGAAATACAAATCAAAACCACAATGAGATATCACCTCACACCAGTCAGAATGGCTAAAATCAACAAGTCAGGAAATGACAGATGCTGGCGAGGATGCGGAGAAAGGGGAACCCTCCTACACTGTTGGTGGGAATGCAAGCTGGTGCAACCTCTCTGGAAAACAGCATGGAGGTTCCTCAAAATGTTGAAAATAGAACTGCCCTATGACCCAGCAATTGCACTATTGGGTATTTACCCTAAAGATACAAACGTAGTGATCCAAAGGGGCACGTGTACTCGAATGTTTATAGCAGCAATGTCCACAATAGCCAAACTATGGAAAGAACCTAGATGTCCATCAACAGATGAATGGATCAAGAAGATGTGGTATATATACACAATGGAATACTATGCAGCCATCAAAAGAAATGAAATCTTGCCATTTGCGACAACACGGATGGAACTAGAGCGTATCATGCTTAGCGAAATAAGTCAAGCGGAGAAAGACAACTATCATATGATCTCCCTGATATGAGGAAGTGGTGATGCAACATGAGGGCTTAAGTGGGTACGAGAAGAATAAATGAAAGAAGATGGGATTGGGAGGGAGACAAACCATAAGTGACTCTTTATCTCACAAAACAAACTGAGGGTTGCTGGGGGGAGGGGGTTTGGGAGAAGGGGGTGGTATTATGGACATTGGGGAGGGTATGTGTTTTGGTGAGTGCTGTGAAGTGTGTAAACCTGGTGATTCACAGACCTGTACCCCTGGGGATAAAAATATATGTTTATAAAAAATAAAAAATTATATTAAAAAAAAAAAAGACAATCTCTTCTCTCCTTAGAGAACTATGGTATCATCTTTCTTTGAGAGAGAGTTAGGCCCATTGGTTTCCTCTCTCTTTTTTGCAATGCATATCAGGGAACATGAAGAAACCATAGCTACCAATAAGAACTGAAGCTGACAGAGACTTGAAGAAAAGGGAAATTCATTAGGAAAGAGTAAAATGTATAGGTTGCCTCAAGAATATAAAAACAACCCAAACATACATCCTCAAAAATCACAGACTTGGACCATCTTAAAACCTGCATTGTGTCCCCCACAAGGACATTCTAACCTCCAATGTGACAGTACATGGAGACAGGATCTTTAGAGTGGTCATTAAGATTAAAGGAGTTCGTTTGGATGGGGCACTTATAGGACTAGTGTCCTTATATGAAGAGGAAGAGACATAAGGATGAGTCTACACAGAGAAAGAGGCTATGTTAGTTCAACCAAGAAGATGGCTCTTAGTAAGCCAATGAGAAAGGCCTCAGGAGAGACCAAACCTACAACACTGTGATCTTGGACTTCCAGCCTCTAGAACTATGAGAAATAAATTTCTATTATTTAAGCCAAAAAAAAAAAAAAAAGAAGTCACTTAAGGACATAGTCATCTGGATACCAGCAAAGCATTAAAATTATCAATATAAAAGAGGTGTAAGATGTAGGTGATACGTGTGGAACAAAAGCTAGAGAAAAAATTAGATTTCCTTACTACTCATAGCCTGTTGACAAGTCCTTGAAGTTCCTCTGGGGACTCAGCTGCTTCCATGTGGACACATCTACTCAGGGCAAAAAGCATTCTTAGTCCACCCCCCCAGGATACTGAAAATCTACTTTCACATGTAAAAATTACTTTGGAAACTTCTTTATCTCTATTCCCCACCCCTGCCCTCAAGATATACATTGGCAATCATCTCCCAAGCATATACCCACTGATACACATCAGAAGAGTCTCTTCCCTGAATTTTTACTAAATAGTAATAAATGACCTTTCCCTAACAATAGCTAGCCCCCTCAAGGTCCTGGAAACCTTGTTTATAAAATACCTTGGAGGCTTGTGCTATCCCTAACCTCCTCCCAAATTGAAAGTATATAATCAGCCACTCTTCATGACCCTCTCTCTCTACTCCAAATAAATGAATACATATTTTTTTAAATAAAATAAAATAAATGACTTTTTTTTAAAATGAAAGAAGAAAAAGGAAAGAAATATTTGAATATTAATGTACATCTATTTCTCAAGCATAAAATAGTCAAGACACTGGATTAAAACTTACATACAAAAAAAGAAAGAAAATATTCATAACTATAGTTGACTCTATGAATCCCAAACTAGGGCATACATACCAAAGACAAAAAAAAATCATAAGTGTTAGAGAGAAAAAAAATAATTCATTAATAAAGAAACAAGAATCCGACTGACAGAAATTTTTTAAATAACATCAGATATAAAAAAGAATGAAGTAATAGCTTTATTATTTTGAAAAAAATAATCACAAATGTAAACATTTAGATCCTTATAAAATGTCATTGGAATAGGAAGGCATAATAAAAAAAATATTTTCAGGAATACAGACCACAGATAATTTGCCTTAATTTGTGTAGGCAGCACTTAAATACTAATATTTTAACAGTTAAAATGTACTCTATGACCTATGGGGTGGGGTAAAAGAGGATGACCAAGTCATCTTGAAATAATTCAGTTTTATGAAAAAAGTAAAAAAGTAAAAAGATCGAAAAAAAGACTTGAAGAAAAGAGAGATAAAACATATGCATAATAAAAATAAATAAATAAATAAACAACTGGAGTGCCTGGGTGACTTAGTCGGTTCAAGTTGTCTGCCTTCAGCTCAGGTGATGATCCCAGGGTCCTGGTATTGAGCCCTGCATCAGGCTCCCTGCTCATTGGAGAGTCTGCTTCTCCCTCCCATTGAGAAAAATAATTTGACTTATTTATTTGAGAGAGATAATCTTTAAATTTTACTTATTTATTTGAGAGAGAGTGAGAAAAGAAAAACATGCACACAGGAGGGGGAATAACAGAGGGAGAAGGAGAAGCACCCCACTGAGCAGGGAACCCCCTGCGGGGCTCTATCCCAGGACCCGGGTATTATGACCTGAGCTATAGGTAGACACTTAACTGACTGAACCACTCAGGTACCCCAATCAATACAATCTTTAAAAATAATAATAATAATAATAAGTAATATTTCATATAGTATGATTTTTTTTAATGTAAGACTTGGTATAAAAACAGGATGACATACTTGTCTAATAATAGCAAAAGACTTTGATAAGTTTAGATGCAGTAGTACATAAAAAATTTAACTTCCTTCATTAACTGATAATTTAATTAGATTAAATTAAGAGACATCAAAATTTAGAGAATCTAATAGTCCTGATCTATTAATAAATGTAGCCATCCTGACCCCAAAACAATAGTCTTCAGTAAGTATATAAGCATAAGTTGAACATTTACACAAACAGGCCATTATTTAGGCCAGAAGTATATGCCAATAAATTCCTAGAGTTAAATATCAGGCTATATTTTCCAAGAATAAGGCAATAAAATTAGAAAACAATGACCAAAATATTAAATTCATATAATTGGAAGTTAACTTCATACCTAAAAAGAAATAATACAGCTAATTCAGAAATTTTTAGAATTACAGTACTTTGGTAATATCAACTCTCAAAATGAGTAACGGACAGGTGAGGCTAGGGAGGAAGAGATCCATAGGGAACTTTGTGAACAGGCTCTCAGAAATCCCCAAAATGTGATGTGGTAAAGAGATAAATTGGACCACCCTACCCCAGGAAGAGCACCCTGATCTAGGCATGTGGGATGGAGGACCACCCTGCCCTAGGTGTATGGAGTGGGTCATGTGGGGTGGGTGTCTCTATGATAAACACCTGTAACCAAAAAAGAATAATCAGACCCTCAAAAGGAGGTAAGCCATTGCAGGAGTTATTGATAGAGATGTTAAAAGGATTAAAGTTGCCTGGTTACCTTTTTATAAAAAATAAACCCTGAAGGCACTCATTGTTAACTGTGTGGGGACCCCTCTTAGTTGTGAGAGCTTTTTCTATATATTCACTTGATAAACTTCTGTCACTTCCTCACTCTCCATTGCCCACGAGATTCCTTCTTTGACTCCAAGAGACAAGAACCTAGCTCTCCCACATCATTCCCTAGAGTTAAGTATCAGGCTATATTTTCCAATGATAAGGCAATAAAACTAGAATAGAATGACCAAAATATTAAGTCCATGTAACTGGAAGTTAACTTTATACCTAAAAAGAAATACAGCTAATTCAGAAATATTTAGAATTACTGTACTACGGTAATATCATTTGTGAAAATAAGTGACAATAATTAAAGGTATGAAAGAAATCTAAAGGTTTAATTGTATTAATTCAAAAGAAAAACAAAACAATACAACAAAAACACCAAAGCATAAAACAACAAAACAAAACAAAAAGAATATAAAGGCAAAACCTAAGAACGACAGCAGTCATAACAAAATATTATAGAAACAAGCAAATTTTTGGAATAGATTAATAAGAAAGATTTGACCAATGAGTACTGGTCAGGAATACTCAGAGATGATGAAGATAAAATAAAATACTAAATGAAATGTATAAAAACTAAATTATAGACCTAAGAGACTGATTAAAAATGCTTCTAGAAAAAGAGTCTCATTTGAAGACAATAAAATTAATAGCACCATAGAGAAAACTGTATTTGTGACATAGGGGATCAATTAGAGATGATAAAGTATTTCCTTAAATATCAAGATAACAATTAGACTCAGTGGCTCAGTCAGCTAAGCCTCTGCCTTCACCTCAGATCATGATCCCAAGGCCCTGAGACTGAGCTTGACTCCCTGCTTGGTGGGAAACCTGCTTCTTCTTTTCCCTCTCCCTCTGCAGCTTCCCCTGCTTGTGCTTGTTCTCTCTCTCTCTCACTCTCTCTCTCAATAAATAAAATTTTAAAAGTTAAAAAAAATTAAGAAATAAGCATCAAAGATTAATCCATAAGGTAAAAATATTTATTAAAGTGATTAATTAATTTATATTAAAATTAAATATTTCCTTGCAATTAAGTGCAGTGTGGAGAAAAAGTTAATAGACAACTGACATAGGAATGAACAATACTTAAAATATTTAAAACTGACAAGGAATTATTAGATTTAGACTCCATGATGATCTCTATGTATGTGCATATAAAACACCTTAAAATACTTTGTAGGAATGTGCTACAGGAAATTAAAGAGACAGGGAGATAAAGGGGGAAAAATAGCTCAACTTGAAATGACTAGTTGGCTGCCACTGTGTTTTATTTACATTTTCCACCACTTTTTTGGTCAATGAAATTATTTTACATGTATCTATTATTATCTTGTAGGACATGTTACACTAATATCATTATTAATGAAGTTGAGAATAAGAATATGATGCCTCATTTCATCATAATTGTTAAAAATGATCCCTAAGCTGGTAAATGCAGGAAGCCAGAAACAAACAAATAATAATTAGCACCAGTTCAAAAGCTTGTCCACCTGGAACCTGTAAGAAAATCCAACTAGATCCTGAAAATGATGAGTGATTTGAGGAAACTGGACAGGGATATAAATTTCCAGATGCTTTTTACTTATAATGGCAATAGCAACTTAGACAAGGTAATGGAAAAAAATCTATTAATTGGCAGTAGGAAAATTATTTAAAAAATATAAACCATAAGCCAATGAACTTGGAAAAATATGAAGAATCTACATAAACATAAAATGAAACAATATATATTTGCCAAGGCACATTCACATTTTAAAAAATAAGTTGAAAGGGGAACAATATGCCATAATACATATATCAATGTTTTTCATAGAAGTTTAGTATAAAAAATAAACATTTTAAATAATTTATTTGGAAATTGATATCACATATCTGAAAAACTTGGAAGAAGAAATGGATAACCATGACTAATCAAATGTAGCAGAAAAATGATTTACAATAATAGATAAAAGCTATTCAAAAATGTAGTGAATATTGGCCAAAGCTTAGAAAAATCGATAAAATATAAAATGTAAAATGAATTCATGAATGAAAAACAGAATCCCATTAAATCTAATTTGGAAAGAACTAATTTTTTTTTTTTGCCTGAATCTGCTCTGCCTTTCATTAGGTGGGACACTGACCAAGCCCACTCAGCTCCTCTCTCATGCCCATTAATAGAAAAGTCAGGAACATTAATTACTTCTGGGATGAATTTTAACCACTGTGGATAGGATGCAGAAGCCAGTGGGTTAAACAGATTCTTTCTTGTTTCAGGAAAATAATTCTGATATGTATTCTGTGCATTAGGATTGATGCTCAGTTGTCCACAATCATAATCCACTCAGTCTGAACTCATATATGTTTCTCCTGGACCACTTAGCTCTTCTCATTCTCTCCTCTTCCACGTGATCAAATCCCAAAATAATTATTTAGGTTGTGTATGCAAGTCCTGATTTTGAAGGGAAACTCAGTTACAGAAAGAGATGAAAATAAAGATACAGGGAAAAAAATGGGGCACTTGGGTGACTCAATTAGATAAGCATCTGACTCTTGATTTCAGCTCAGGTTGTTATCTCAGGGCGATGAGATGAAGCCCCTTTAGGCTCTGTGCTGGGCAAGGAGGTTGCTTAAGATTCTCTCTTCTTATCCCTTTCCTTCCACCCCTCACCTCCCATGCTGTCTTTCTCTTAAATAATAAGCACTTCTGAACTATCTTAGATTCTGTACCTTCTCTCCAGTCATGAACCTATCACTGTCTTTAACTCTTGAAAACTTCATTAGACAAATTAATGTGATGAAGGAAGCAATATGAGAAAGCCTATTAATCTGATGAGCATGGAACTGAACAAACCCTATAGATACTTTCCCTTTGATTTCTAGCCTATCAATACCTACAGTGAGTCACATACACTCAAGATTATTGTTTTTATTGTATACTTCATATATTCATTAATTTTTGACTCATTATTATTTTGTTGAAGTGTTAAACTATGGTAATAAACAAACTTTTAATTAACTTTTCCTCCTAGGATACAAATATAAATTGCACTTGAGCTTTAGCTAATTTTATGTTCTAAAATTGCCAAAACACAATGATCAAGGTTTCTAGATTATTTACTGTATTTTCTACTATATAATATTGTTCTATCTCTTCTGTATAAAGAAAATGAATGCTTGGGGCTCTTGGGTGGCTCAGTGCGTTAAAGCCTCTGCCTTCTGCTCAGGTCATGATCCCAGAGTCCTGGGATAGAGCCCCACATCAGGCTCTCTGCTCAGCAGGGACCCTGCTTCCCTTCCTTTCTCTCTGCCTGTCTCTCTGTCTACTTGTGCTGTCAAATAAATAAATAAAATCTTTAAAAAAAGCAAATGAATGCTTGATAACTAAATGAATGCTTTTCTGAATAAATTAAATATGGCAATAGCATTTTATTTTATCATGCTTTACATATTAAACTATAATATTATATCACTAGTCTACAAATAATCTACTCACATAGTGATTTGGAAGCTTTTATTTTTTTTATTATTTTTTTTTAGATTTTATTTATTTATTTATTTGACAGAGAGAGATCACAAGTAGGCAGAGAGGCAGGCAGAGAGAGAGAGGAGAAAGCAGGCTCCCTGTGGAGCAGAGAGCCCGATGCGGGACTCGATCCCAGGACCCTGAGATCATGACCTGAGCCGAAGGCAGCGGCTTAACCCACTGAGCCACCCAGGCGCCCGATTTGGAAGCTTTTAGCAAAAGAATTCTTCCTCCTGATTGTAGTATAAAAGCCACAGAAATATACAGAAGACTCCCAGGATAGAAAGTTAAATCCAGTTATCCGTGATGCCTTGAGTAGGACCTGACCTATGTATGTCCTGGGATGCACTAGTAACTGTTACATGTGATAGGATTATATTTAATATATACAGTTTCATTTACTTCACAAAGGAGATATAAATTTGAGAATAAAATATTTGATGAATCTATAAAGTCTATATCTATTTGTAACCAATGTGGTAGAATTAAGATGTTAATTTGAAAAAAAAAATTTCATTGAACACATACACATATTCAATTGTTTTTATATATATAAACAGCATTATTTATTTATGTAAATAAATGCATTGTCAGTAAAATCCATTTACTTATCAATCATAAGGGTACTTTTAAGTACTAAGAATAAGAAATATGTGAAAAGATAAGTGTTCATGAGTGCAGTTTGTGGTAATTAATACAATATGATAGGCTCATAAAAAAGATATATTACTTGAACTTAAAAGCTTCTATAATTAAGCAATGACCACTTGAAATTTGTAATTAGTCTTGCTGCAGTTTTTCCTTGCACTTATTGCCCTTCCCCAGAAGTTCATTAAGAATTTCTGTGAATGTCCTTATGTTTAATCTCATTCATAGATTCCACTGCTGCTCACAAAACAAAGCCAAAAAGAGAGGTGACTCTATGTGGCACTCCATCCACAAGCAATACATTCATAAATAATTAAAAAGCTCTCTACTTCATTTGTTACCCATTCAGCTGATAATTTAAATGAGTAACTGAGGCCATTTTATCAGCACTTTTAATAGAATGCGACTCAGAAACTTCACAGTGTTATTTAAGAAGAAATGCTCATGTGTTAAGGTTTTTATTTTTTTTTAATCAACAAAATAATTTTCAAATATTAAAACCAAATGTCTCCTTTTCCTCCAAGTTTCCTTGCTACATCAAAGTTATAAATAAATACATTACAATCGTATTTTGAGTAGTAGATAAAAACAAATGTTTTGAGGGGCGCCTGGGTGGCTCAGTGGGTTAAGCCACTGCCTTCGGCTCAGGTCATGATCTCAGGGTCCTGGGATCGAGTCCCACATCAGGCTCTCTGCTCCACAGGGAGCCTGCTTCCTCCTCTCTCTCTCTGCTTGCCTCTCTGCCTACTTGTGATCTCTCTCTGTCAAATAAAAAAATAAAATCTTTTAAAAAAACAAATGTTTTGAAACTGTCTGTGGGTTGAGTGTCTGGGTTAACTTGTATAAATATCTGATCTCAATGTATTTAGACTTTATTAGATGGTTGTTTTTAGACTATTTAAAAATACATGCTCAGATAATGACAACATTATTTTATTTATTTTAATAAATAAATTATTTTATTTAATTATGTTTAGATATTTATTTATTAAATTAATGATTTAATATTTAACAATCTAAATTTGAAATATTTTAAATTCTAAAAAATAGTTATTTAATTAAATCGATATATTTATTATAAATATTTAATAAATTATTTAATCATTATTATAATTATGCAATACATTATGTATTGTGTAATAATTGCATTTTAATAAATAAATAAATAAATGTATTATTTACATTATTTTATTTTACTTTATTTTATTTAGTTGACAAAGAGAGGGAGAACGCAAGCAAAGGGAGCTGCAGGCAGAGGGAGAGGGAGAAGTAGGCTCCCAGCTGAGCAGAAAGTTCAAACTGGGGTTCCATCCCACGACCGTGGGATCACCACCTGAGTCAAAGGCAGATGCTTAACTGACTGAGCCATCCAGATGCCCAAGGCTTTGTATTCTTCGCTTCTAAATATTGATGCTGCTTCATCTCTGGAGTTAGTAAATTGATGCTGAGAATTCATATCAAAGAATTGATAGTAGCTGTTAAGCAGAAACATGTAATTTACGGGAAAAAAAAAGAACAGAATGAAGAGAAAGGCCAAAAGTCAAAAGCATATTAATATAAAATTTAATTAGATAAATAAAGCTGGTATTCCTGAAGGGGGCTAATAAAAGAGCTGCAAAGAGCTGATAGGATTAGGAAAATTGTCCACTCCTGGTCATTTCATAATTTTAAACTATTCCTTATTAATAAATATACTTAGTTCCAGAAACACAACCACATAAGGACATTTCCACCAAGTTTCCTCTAACAGCATTTACAAATTAGACGTTCAAACAATGTAGTTTTTTACATGTTGCATCTGTATCTTAAAGTTTAAACACTTTCTGTGACACATTTTCTAACAATGAAAATATATATATATATACATATATATATATATATATACCTTATCCCTAAATGGAAAAAATATATATATATATAGAAACCTTATCCCTAAATGAAACCTTTCTTTGTTTATTAGCTTAAATAGGTAAATTAGCAACAACAACAATAACAAACAGCTAATATTATAGAGGTAGGAACAATTTACCTTTTCATTCATTGCTATTTTCTAAAAATTCCTATTTTATTTTTTCTCAAGTCTGTCATACTAATTTTCTAAATCTCCTGCCTTATTCAATTTTTTTCTTTTAGTGGAAATCTCTATTTCATATTTATTTTCTCTTCCTCCACTCTTTGCTCTAATAATTCAATGTATTATTAGATTTTCTGTTTTTCTCTTTATCCAGATATATCTTTTCTTTCTTTCTTTCTTTTCTAAATAATTTGATTTGCTGGCATTTTACATCAGTACATGCTTTCTTATGGATGTTAGAAATGTCTGTGGAACTTCTAGAAGAATAAACTTTTTTACCTTTAAGAAGTTTACAGTCTAGAGTGCCTGGGTGGCTCAGTTGGTTAAGTGTCTTCCTTCAGCTTAGGCCATGATGCCAGGGTACTAGGATCCAGTCCTGCATCAGCTGCCTGCTCAGCAAGGAGTCTGGTTCTTCCTCTCCCTCTGCCCCTCCCTCTCTCTCTCTAATAAATAAAAAAAATCATTAAAAAAAAGACTTACTGAAATCTGAGACTGAATTACTAAATTCAGTCTTAATATAAGACAGCTAAACAAAGCAATGATCACAACTGGAAAATTTATTCAGATCATGGTTTAACATTTTTGGTTGACACAGGACCTCTTTCAGTAACAACTTTCCCTAAATATCAATTTCTTTTTAAGGCAAAAAATTTTGACAAGAAATCCAGATCCTTCTCATCATTTTCATATCAATTTAATGTGACATCCTCGGAGTATATAATCAAATATGTAATTATTCTATCTGTTGCCTTGTATATTGCCTGTATCTTTTTCAGACTCAAAGTTCCATTGAGGTAGAGTTTTTTTGTTCTGTTTTTAAAGCAGAGATTTTTAAAGTGTTTGATATATACAAGATGCTTAATAAGTGTTTACAAAACCTATGTATTTCAGAAGCCTTAAACAGGCTTTAAAATAATGTAGGTGATATTAGTAGTCATATCAAACAATTTGTAGGTTTCAGTCATGTAAATAACTACATTTCTCAGAGACAGAGAAACATACAAATGATCTGGGTCCAGTAGGATAATGCTAGCATGTGTTGTAAATTCTCTTATATGACCTTATTCTTGCAAGAATTGGTTATGTGGCAGAAAAAAAGGTATCACTATCTTATACTTTATTATTTAAAGAGATTTATGAAAGTTGTTAATTTCTTACACTACCCCTTTGTTTCAGTGGACCCAATTTCTGTGGTAATGGTGAGAGGAAAGTAGGCAATTTAGGCAGCAGCAAAAATCTCCTACAAGGCACTATAAAATAAGGCTTGTTCTAGATCATGGGTCTGTCCAAAGGGGAATGTTAAGGGGTAGAATGGATGATGGATGCATTGTGGACTTATAACTATAAGATTAATACTGTTATGCCCCAATAATGGGTCTATGATTAAAGGAGCGAGACTGATGTAAAGCGAAGGTCAAGCAAAGCCTTATTTCATGCCAAGCATCAAGAATCTAACCGAACGTTCAGAGCCACACCTCTTATGAGAGAAGGCAACCCTTCACTGTTTCACAGTCTAGCTTTTAAGGGCAAAGGCCATGAAGTCAGGCCTGGCCACGCACAGGTGACTAATGAGATTTTAACACACACAGGAAACTCCACAGTGAGGCTAGGTGACCAATTGAGGTTCAATTTACCCTAGTATAGACATTTGACCCAGCCTATTACACCTTGATTAGGATTGGTGCCAAAACGGTTCCCAAAGGGCAGAGGAGTGGGGCATTCTCCTTAGTATCTAGGGAGACAATATGCAAACACCGCCCCCCCCCCTCCCGCTGATTGATGTCTCCACCTGGCCTGACCCACCCTTGTATATGGGCTTTGTTACCTGGAGCTGATTTCCAGGTCTTGTTTTTAAGTGAATCCCCTGGGGGAAGGGGAGCAAGGACAGTTTCAGGGTTAACCTCAATGGAAGCCTCTTGCTAAAATATAAAAATATAAAATAGGTCCTTACATTACAACAACTCAGTAGGGAAAGTCCCTGTGTGGTGATAAAAGAAGTGATGTAACTTACATTGCACATTTTATTTTTAAAACGTGTAAGTTGTATTTTTCCCTGCCATGAGATCATACTTTATATTCATCTCTGTCTACTAGTTTAAAACTAGTTAAACAAACTCAACAATTTTTTTAAAAAATATTTTATTTATTTATTTAAGAGCAAAAGCAAGAGAGAGAGAGAGAGAAAGAGCGCATGAGCAATATGGGGCTCGATCCCAGGACTCTTGAGATCATGATCTGAGCCAAAGGCAGACACTTAACTGACTGAGCAAATGAGACTCCCACAAACTCAACAATTTTATAAAATTTTTATTTGTTGGGGTGCCTGGCTGGATCAGTCAGTAAAATATGTAACTCTTGATCTTGGGGTTGTACGTTTGAAATCCACCTTGGGTGTAGAGGTTTTTAAAAATAAAATCTTTAAAATTTTTTTTTTCATTTTTATATTTAAGCCGTTGTATGGCAGTGTTGATCACTATATTGTACACCTGAAACTAATATTAACCTTATTTTAACTAACTGGAATTTAAATAAAAACTTTAAAAATAAAATAAAAATAATAATCATAAAAATAAAAAGAGGAAAAATTATTTGGCAGGCAATTTTCTTAATTGAATTATTATTTATTATTATCATAGTCTGTGTGTGTCGGTGGGAAGTGGCTGGTATTCCAGTGAGTTCCATATCTGTGTTACACTGAGGTCCATGTCTGTAGTCAGTCTTTTTTTTTCTTTTAATTTATTTTCAGTGATCCAAAATTCATTGTTTATGCACCACACCCAGTGCTTCATGTAATAAATTCCCTCCTTAATACCCACCACTGGGCTCACCCAACCACCTGCCACCCTCCTCTTCAAAACCCTCAGTTTGTTTCTCAGAGTCCACAGTCTCTCATGGTTTGTCTCTCCCTCCGATTTCCCCCAGCACACTTCTCTCCATCTCCCAGTGTCCTCCACGTTATTCCTTATGTATTGAGTCTTATAAAAACTTTTATTTCTTTCCCTATTCTGCTTTGCATATGCTTACCTTAGATGTTAAAATGTTATAAACCCTCCTGCCTGGTCCATTTTCTCTCTCTTCTCTCATGATTTCTCATGCTCTCCCTGCCAACCCCACATGCCTTACAATATCTGGATATGACTAATTTCTTCCTGAGCTACTTTATTCTACTCTGCCATATGGTTGCCCTTCCCTCTTCTGTACCATAACTTCTATCCCCTGCATTTGTGCTTTAACAATACCTAATTCTTTTCACTACATCTGTATCTTTGAGGTCAATACTCAGTAGTGCAATCGCTGGGTCATAGGCTAGCTCTATTTTACTGGAAAGAAGGGCCATATGCACCCCAGTGTTCATAGCAGCAATGTCCACAATAGCCATTCTGTTGAAAGAGCCAAGATCCCCTTCAACAGACAAACGGATAAAGAAGATGTGATCTATGGATACAATGGAATATCACTCAGCCATCAGAAAGGATGAATACCCAACTTTTGCATCAACATGGATGGGACTGGAGGAGATTATGTTAAGTGAAATAAGTCAAGCAGAGAAAGTCAATCATCATATGGTTTCACTTATTTGTGGAACCTAAGGAATAGCATGGAGGACATTAGGAGAAGGAAAGGAAAAATGAAGTGGGGGCATTGGAGGGGGAAATGAAACATGAAAAACTATGGACTCCAAGAAACAAACTGAGGGTTTTAAAGATGAGAAGGATGTGGGGATGGGTGAGCCTGGTGATGGGTATTAAGGAGGGCACATATTGCATGGGGCACTGGGTGTTTTACACAAACAATGAATCATGGAACACTACTTCAAAAACTAATGATGTATTGTATGGTAACTAACATAACATAATTTTTTAAAAAAGGAGGGGGACAATACCTAACACTCAATCTTTGCTAGTTTCTTGTTTACCTCCTTTTAAGAGTAAGCTCATTAGTGGTTTTTTGTTTGTTTGTTTGTTTTTGTCTCAACTAAAAGAAGAAAAATAATACACATTATTTTGAAAACTTTTTGAACAGTGTACAAACGTTAGTCAAGTCCACAATGTCTCATCTCTTCTTCCTCCTAACATGGCTAAGTTGAAAAACCCTTTATCTGGGAAAAGACCATTCTCCTGCCACCTTGTGTAAGATTTTGGCTTTAGCTTAGATTATCCTTTCTTTCCTTTTCTGAAAATAAGTTGAAAATATTAATAGCCTCAGTTTCTTTTTCCAAAATATGACTGCTTCTTTACCAAGTGAAAAAGCAACTCATTTTGACCATAGTAAACAGCTTGGACCTACTTTTTTTGGCTCACTGTTTTAGTGAGACAAGTGGAGTGAAGATGACACACCATTTCCAAATGTATTCATAATTGGTAGACCATACTTCTAACTTGAAGTTTTGTTGCCATTAAACTACGACCAGAATCGCTATAATTACAGAGGTAAATTCTTTATATTTACTATATTTGAAATTACCATATAATACCAAAATAAAATTATGATTATGTGAAGAGTCTGTAATATTAAGAAGATGACTTTGAAATTATTGCTTATCTAAATGAAATTTCCCATTTTATAATCTTGTATAAGCTTCCGTTGTCATTTCCTATTTAAAATCTATTGGAAGGCACTCTTATTTTCCCTTAAGTGGGAAGTCAAATGTGGAACAAATTCATCCCAAAGGAACTGATTCTATATTCCACTGAAGACCAGGTGGCTTCCATGTGGCATTTTGCCTCTTGCATATTGTTCATCTCCTACAACAAATGGGGGTATGCTCTTTAGTAAACTAATTCAACTCAATTAGAGACATTGTCTTCAAGGGATAACATCATAGAGACTAGAATCAGAATCATACTTTTGGGAAAATTGGGCCCAGGTTTTTTGTTTTGTTTTGTTTTGTTTTAAGATTTTATTTATTTATTTGACAGACAGAGACAACAAGTAGGCAGAGAGGCAGAGAGAGAGGGGGAGGCAGGCTCCCTGCTGAACAGAGAGCCTGATGCAGAGCTCGATCCCAGGACCCTGAGATCATGGCCTGAGCCAAAGGCAGAGGCTTAACCCACTGAGCTACCCAGGCGCCCCTGGGCCCAGGTTTTGATGGCTTCTTTCCTCAATCTTATAAAACCTATTTGAACTCTACTGGATGCCAGTCTGCTTAAAAATATTTGGTCCCTTGTAATTTTAACCTTCCAGTATTCAATGCACCTGATTCATGTAATATCCTATAGTATTTTTGTCAAAGGAAGACTCTCAAAGTGTGTTTCTTGGGAGACACTTTTCAATTGGTTGCTTACATTTCTGCATTTATTATTTGTTCTAGACCGTCCTTTGAATATGGTTGTATTGAATAGACTTGGAGGACAGAAATAGTATCTTTTTTTTTAACTTAACCTGTTGTGTTTGCAAATATTATCTGCCTCTGTTTTGATTCTTCTTGTGGGAACTGAGGCTCAGAACTGATATATAACTCCCACCCCTACACACACACACACACACACACACACACACACACACACACACACACAGAAACACACACACACACAAATACTGTTAATATTCTGGCTACCTCTAATGCTGTGAATAATAAACTATATTATTTCTGAACCATGAGTCTGCGTCTTCTATCAACACCCAAGAAACCACGGCAGACTCATACACCTGCTTTCAAATAAGGGAAAATAATCTCAGATGCTTTATATTTTTTGATAGTGTTACCTACTTCTGAACATATGACTGAACACATATAAAGCTGGAGCCATGACCATTTAGAGCTTCTTCTGTGGAAGAACTATGCATTCACTAGTAAACAAAAGTAGTTTTATCTTTTTTTTTTTTCCCCTCCTGGACACCATTTCCTCTCTCACACTGTTGCTCAAATTGGATGGAGTCTAAGGTCCTTTGAGGAAATTTTTGTTTAATGACTCAAAATAAAATAGGAAGAGTCTAAAGTGCTAAAATTAATTCTAGATAAAAGGTATAAGTCATGACAGAAAGGATAGTAATTTTATCTAACAACTGCCTGTTCACCCCTTATTTGTTCATTAACTAATCTCCAAATTCCTAACTAAATCCCTTTTGTAAGCCAGAATGTGAGCTAAAAACTGGGATTTTAAAAAATTTTCATTTGAAATCCAGTTAGTTAACATATATGGTTGTATTAGTTTCATGTGTACAATATAACATATAGCACTCGGTGCTCATCATGACAAGTGCTCTAATTAACCCCCATCACTTATTTAATCCATCACTCCTTTCAGATCCTCTCAAGTAACCATCAGTTTGTTCTCCGTTATGAAATGTCTGTTTCTAGCTTTGTTTCTCTTTCTATGTGTTATTATTTTCCCCTTTGCTTGTTTGTTTTGTTACTTTTATTCCATATATGAGTAAAGGTATTTGTCTTTCTCTGACTTATTTCACTTTTAGCATTATACTGTCTAGTTCCAGCCATGTTATTGCAAATGGCAACATTTCAGTCTTTTTTATGGCAGAATAATATTCCATTGTATATACATACCACTTATTCTTTATTTATTCATCAATTGATGGATACTTGGGTTCTTTCCATATCTTAGCTTTACAAATAATGCTGCTATAAACATAGGGGTGCTAGCATCCCTTTGAATAAGTTTTCTTAAATTCATTGGGTAAATACACACCAACAGGATTGTTGGATCACAAAGGACTTCTATTTTTAAATTTTATGGACATTCCATACTGTTTTCAAATATGGCTGTATCAGTTTGCATCACCACCAACAGTTCACAATTGTTACTTTTTCTTTTTTTTAAGATTTTATTCATTTGACAGAGAGAGATCACAAGTAGAGAGAGAGAGGAGGGAGCAGGCTCCATGCCTGGCAGAGAGCCCAATGTGGGACTTGATCCCAGGACCCTGAGATCATGACCTGAGCTGAAGGCAGAGGCTTAACCCACTGAGCCACCCAGGCAGCCCCCACAAGTGTTACTTTTTCACATCCTCTCCAACCCCTTTTGTTTCTTGTAGTGTTGATGTTAGCCACTCTGACAGGTGTGAGGTGGTATCTCTTTCTAGTTTTGCTTTGCAATTTCCTGATGATACATGATGATGGACATCTTTTCATGTATCTACTGAACATTTGAATGTGTTCTTTGTGGAAACACTTGTTCATGTCCTCTATCCATGTTTTTATTGGATTATTTGTTTTTGGATGTTGACTAAAAACTGGATATTAAGTAACACACAAGACAGGTTTCCTTGAGCTTAAATTTTATTTGCATGAGTATCATTAACAGGAAAAAATATGCATATGTGTATGTACAAGTGTGTTTATGTATACATCTATCTATCTATCCTCTATCCCCTGTCTTCTAATTGTGGTAAAACCTATAAGGTGGGGAATGGGATAGTCTGAAGAAATATGCTGCTGGATATGTTGGGTAAGCAAATTTAATTGCACTCAGATGCATTGGATATAAGTGAATCACTCAAATGAGTTATTTAATATTATATAGAAACAAATTAAAATTTTATGTAGTTGAAAATAATAGGTAGTTAAAATAATTTTTGTTGTTTGTTGTTTTTGTGTCTCTTTTGTTTATATATACTATGGTGTGAATGTCTATGTCTCCCAAAATCATATTACAAAATCTAACTCTGGAAGTGATAGTATTAAAACATAGGGGCCTTTGGGAGGTGATTAGGTTATAAGTGGGATTACAGTCCTTTTAAAGGAGACCCCAGAGAGTTCTCTTGATTCATTCATCATGTACGTTTACAGTGAGAAGATAGCCATCTATGAGGAAGTGGGCTCTCCCTGGATCTGCCCATTCCTTAATCTTGAACTTCTCAGTTCTAGAACTGTGAGAAATAAATTCCTGTTCTTTATAAGCTATTCAGTCTATATCATGTCCGTTATAGCAGCCTGCATGCAGAAGGACACTATGACCTAAAACGAGAGCAATAAATATAAAGTTTCAGTAAAGTCAGTTGGTACAATGTTTTTTTACTTAGAGAAGACATGCTGCTTCATGTTAAACCTTGATATTGTATATGTTTCTTGAAGGGCCACTTCTTACTCCTTTGTGTGTTTTCCACAAAGTCCAGGATGATGCCTTACATAAAGGTAATATTTTATAAATACTGTTGGAAATATATACTTCTCTAAAATCTTATTTTGCCTACAGATTACTTGGATCCACTTTGCCTTGTGTAGAATATTTGAAATATATTAAGAACAGAATGTCTCTCTAAATAACATTTAGAATCATCATTAAAAGATTGGTAGCAGACTGAAGGAAAAGTCCAAGAAGCTGGCAGAAGCAAAGGACCAAATTTTTGACCTGGCAGAAAAGGATTGGTAAATAAGGAAACAAATCCAAAGAAAGAAGGAAGAATGATGAAACATGACAATGAGCTTAGGAAAGTCATTGACTCCAAGGAATAGAAAGAGGTGCTTATTGTAGGAGAAGTAGGAGTGAGAGAAAAAAAAGAGGGCTGAACATGGATTTGAGAATTCAGAGCTAAAACTGTCCCTCATCTGGGAGCAGAAACAGAGATCCAGATTCAGAGGCAAGGAGGACTCACATCACCATCCACAGAAGCATAGAACAACAAGACATAGTTTCATTCCCTCTGCAAAAGCTATCAATGGAGGAATTCTCTTTACCTAAATATGCGTGGGAGTGTAGTTTGTACATAGCCAAGTCACTTACCTCAAGAGGACAAACTATACCAGCTCTCGAAGCAGGCCAGATAGCTCAAGCAACACCAGCCCAAGCCAAAATCCATTTCCCCTGCATTTGTGAACAATGACAGAGCAGTGGTTCACGTCTAGAACTAGGACATATTCAGAAGTCAAAGATTGTGTCATGGATTGTGCCTATCAGTTCAGAGCCGGCCTTCAGCTCAACTCATGATCCCAGGGTCTTGGCATCGACTCTGTTCTCAGGTTCCCTGCTCAGGGGTAAGTCAGCTTTTTCCTCTCCAGCTCTACACCCTGATTGTGATCTCTCTGTCTCTCTGTCAAATATGTGCATGTGCATTGTTTGACAAAAAGACAAAAACATAACCGGGGTACAAGGATTGACTGTGGCCAGGGGATGTTTTCTTTAATTTGGACCTAGATCTCTATGGAAGGCAGCCAGGTTCAGAGAACCTCCCACCATCCTCAAATGCCAGACCTTCGCTCAGAGCTCCAATGTTCATTCTCCAGTTCCTTGTCTTCCTGAATATCCTCACCAACCTGTAGCATACGCTGTCTGTGGCTCTCTAATGGCCCTTTGTTGTCCCACTGTTCATCTTCTGCTGCCTCCATTAGAACACGCCCATCTTCCACAAGAGGCATTGTTTGCTTATCCCATGAAACCATTTGGGGGATGTTCATGAGAGGGTGAAGGTAGGCTTGTGCTGTCACATGTACATGTACTTCTCCAGAGGGTATCTGCAGGACCCTGTGGGAATGCTCCAGGTTCTTTGACATTTGAATCCTCTTCAATGCGTCCTTTTGAAGATACAAGTTGTCTTCCTGAAACGGGTACGGACGTCTTTCAGATGGCTTCTTGGGCTATGGGTCTTTTCCAACATGCTCCATGCTTGCTCCTGTGGACTCCAAGTACATGAGTCCATTCTGGACCTAAGGTTCTAGGATGTAGAATCTGCCTTTGGTACATCATCAGTTTTGAAGATTTGGAAGTCATTTTGGCTCGATTTCTAGAGACGCTACAAGTACTCGTTATAAGGGCCGCTAGGCCAGAGGGAGTCATTTTGTGTTTCAGCAGTAAACTTATATTGAACCCATGCAGTAAACTAAATTGACCCTACTCCTCCCAGAGGAGCTTACTCTCAAAGCCTAGATACAAGGGTGAATCAGGCCAGGAGAAGACATCCCATTAGAGGGGCACGCATATATCTACTAGGGTAAATTGAGATACAATTGTCCACCCATGTGTTACCTAGCATTTTTGTTTTTGTGGTGTAGCAGACTTAGCACGACTGTGCAGTTTTTTCTGTATTGTTATCTCATTGGCCAACTCTGTATAGCCTGGCTAAACTACCGCTATAAATGTTAGTCTGTGAGGCTGGGAGTGGTCGCCTCTTTGCAAGAGAAGGCCCTGACCGGTCAATATGATTCTCGATGCTTTGTGCAAAATTAACGTTTGCTTGAACTTCACTTTGTATCAGTCTCGCTCCTTTGAATAAGGACCCTATCTTTGGAGGGCCACCCGAATTCAAATGATGAGAACTGAAACAGCATTGGAATTTTTGGAAAAGCCTCTGGAGGTAAGATCATGGGATCCTGCATGGAGCTGCAGGCTATGGCCCACTGGTAGAAGTTGGCAGCAGCCATGCTCCCCAGAGCTGGTGTGGATGCGGAGATGCCCCATCCTCTGCTGGTAGATCGTATGGGGGTTCAAGTCCCCCTGGGTGGTCAGGGGGTTCGAGTCCCCCTAGATGGTCAGGGGGCTCGAGCTCCCCTTTGCGGTTAGAGGGGGTTCAAATACCCCTAGGTGAACTCCAGGGGGTTCGAGTCCCCCTGGATAGTCAGGGGGGTTCGAGTACCTCTAGACATTCAGGGGGTTCAAGTCCCCCTGGGCGGTTTGGGGGTTCGAGTCCTCCTAGGCGATCAGGGGATAAAGGAAGCCCCCACCAGTGGCAGGTTATGGGTAAGAATCGTTGGGCCTATGGTTGTCTTTGCCTGGTCCTTTTGTTGTCTGTTGTATTGTTTGTTATGATTGAAGGAATGGGGCAAGCAGAGAGTAAAGGGACTCTGACTTTCATCTCTCTGTTCTTCATAATAGAAGTGAGGCTTCTCATTCACTCATTTCGTGTGTTAAGGGCTATGACTGTAGCCAACTGGGGTTAGTCTAAGAGTGAGTTAAGGTGCCCATGCTGAGGCTCATTGGAGCTGAGCATGGAATATGAGTGCCTAATGGACCACTTTTGGTAAGCAGAACTGGCACTGTGGGATGAACCGACCTTGAGCCAAAGACTTTAAAAAATATTCCCCAGCAGCTGCCGAAACCCCATTTGTTTTGGGGAATTATTTGCCTTCTCTGGCCTGATGTGGACTGCCTAGCCCCTCCCCCTTGTTGGCGGGAGAGCATGGCATCTGAAGTGGAGATAGTTATTTGTCTGTCTCAAGGTTTTAATGGGTAATTGTTAAAGTGGCTTCCAAAGTCTTTGGTAACCTGAAACTGTGAAGGGTTGCTTGAATGACAAATGGAATTAAATTCGTTGGACATGTAGGTCTTAACCAAATGAGATATAATGCTAGACCATTAGGTCAAAATCTCATCTTGACCACCACACACGCTATCGCGGACCTTCGTAGACTCCAACTGACTGATGGATGGTGAACACCCGAGTGACAGGGTATCAGGCCCTCCTCCTCAACAAACCAAGAGTGATCTAACAGCCACAAGTGGTGCTAAATCCAGCCACACTGCTCCCAGAGGAGCTGGCTGAACATCCACACAACTGTGCGGAGGTCCTAAACCAAGTCACAGGAATAAGACTGGATCTCAGAGACATGCTCTTCCCAGATGCAGACATGACTCTGTTCATGGAAAGAGGTATGTGAGGTATGTGAGGGCTGTGGTAGTTTATCCTGAGCAGGAATTCTGGGCAGCACCCTGCCACATGGAACTTCGGCACAACAAGCAGAACTGATTGAAATCACTAAGGCACTGCAGATGGCTAAAGGTAAAACCACCAACATCAATACGGACAACAGGTATGTCTTTGCTACTCTCCATATACATGGAGCTACTTACAAAGTAAGGAGCCTATTAACAGCAGAAGGAAAAGGAATTAAAACAGAAGAGAAATATTGGGACCCAAAAGAGGTGGCTGTTATGCATGTCTTGCGACACCAAAAGGGGACTGATCTGATTTCAAAAGGAAACCAATTATCAGATCGAGATTTAAAGCAAGCAGCCTGAGAAACAATGCAAGAGCTGGTCACACACCTGGATCTATTCCTACCAGATAAACTGGAGTATTCAGAGGAAGATTTAAAGTATTTACAAAAATGGCTAAATTATATTATAAAGGAGACTGGGCTAAGACTAAAAGAGGAAATTTAATTCTTCTTCGAAGACTAGGTAAGAAATTAGTAGACCAGATACATCAGGGTACTCACCTGGGGTCACTCAAACTCAAGGAACTTCCAGGCTTCTAAATTACGATGTATAGTTCAGGATATAGTTGATAGATGTGCTCAGTGCCAGGCAGTTAATGTGGGAGGAACTAGAATTGGAAGAGGGAAAAGAGAAAGAGGTAGGGTACCAGGAATTTATTGGAAAATAGATATTACAGAAATAAAACCCAGAAAATATGGGGACAAGTATATGTTAGTTTTTGTAGATACCATTTCAGGCCAGGTTGAGGCTTTTTCCGAGAAACATGAGACGGCAGGAGTGATAGCCAGAAAGCTACAAGAAAAATAATTCCTAGGTCTGGGCTGCCTCTCACGGTTGAGTCAGACAATGGCCTTGCATTTTGAGTTCAGTCTCACAGGAATTGGCCAAGGCCCTGGGCACAAATTGGAAACTACATTGTGCCTATCAGACCTAGAGTTCTAGGCATGTAGAGAGAATGAACCGGACTCTTAAAGAGACCTTGACAAAACTAACCCTGGAGACGGGCAGTGGATGGGTGGATCTGCTTCCTTTCACCCTACTCAGGGCAAGATGTACACACTATTTAAACAGGGTGACCCCATTTGAAATGTTTGGGAGAACCCCTGCTCCCGCTCTGTTTTCAGCTACAAAAGGTTGCCCTAGCATAAATGACTGATCAGTCTGTACTCCAGTCACTGCAGGCATTACAGTCTGTATTAAAAAAAAAAAATGCAGGGATCCAGACTGCCCACACTGGTATGGAGACGGAGGTGGAACCACTTCCTTTCCAACCCAATCACTTGGTTTGGATATGACATTATCAAGTGGGGAGCTTGGAGCCTCGCTGGATGGGACCTTTTACTGTTACCCTGACCACACCACAGCAGTAAAAGTAGAATGCATCAGGGCCTGGATTCACGCATGTCACATCAAACGAGCCAAGGATGAAGATGACCCCAAAAGGTGGAAGCCACAGCCAAAGATCCCGTTCACTGTGGACTAAATCTAAGACTGAAAAGACTATGAGTTTGTTGTTGCTCCTATTTTTACCTGTTTATGTAAAGTATAGGTAGTTAATTAGATAAAGGAAATTAGAAAAAAAAATGGAAAGGGTTCTATGAAGCGGTAAATGGGTAAGTCATCAGCCGACTGTGCACTAGTGTCATTTACACTAGTGTAAATATACAGCCGACTGTACACTAGTGTCATGTACAAAAGAAAATGAGAGCGATAAAAATGTTAGAATTACATGCTCAATAAACCCTTTATAACCAGAGAATGTAGAACTGTATGAAAAGTCAAGGATTGGACTAATCTCCAAAGAATAGGGAGGAATGTAAGAGCCTGGGTGGCCAGAGGGAATCATTTTGTGTTTATGCAGTATACATAGATTGACCTCATGCAGTAAATTTAGATTGATACTGCCCCTTCCAAAGGTATTTACTCTCAAAGCCTAGATATAAGGGCAGGTCAGGGCAGATGAAGATATCCAGTCAGTGGGGAGCTTATATCTACTAGGTAAATTGAGATTCAATTGTCCATCCGTGTGTTACTAGCAGTTTTTTTCTATGTCTGGCAGACCTAGCACCACTGTGCAGTTTTCTCTGTGTATTGTAATCTCAAGGCCACCTGTGTATAGCCCAGCTAAACTACATCTATACATGTTAGTCTGTGATGCTGGAGGGGGTCGAATTTGGAAGAGAAGGCCCTGACCAGTCAGTATGATTCTCGATGTTTGGAATGAAATTAAGCTTTGCTTGACCTTCGCTTTGTATCAGTCTTGCTCCTTTGATTAAAAATCCTAACACTTGTGTCTGCACTGTGGAAGACTCCAGACATGTCTATGTCATGATTGGGGGTGTTCCCTTTGAGCTTTCCTTGGGTGGCCCTTCTCCTGTTCAGAAGATTGGTGAATGGGTGGGAGGGCCTAACCCTTGTGCAGGGCTCAGATTCCCTCCCCTGAGGTTTGCTTGAGGCCTGATTGTTACTTGACCTTTCCTGGCTAAGATGGAATGGTGGATTCTTGCCTTTCTCCGAAATCCAGAGGGCTGGTGCTGACAGTCAGGACCAAACACTACGAATCGGGCCATGGAGATGGTGATACTGACTCGCTTCACAAATTGCCTTGGTGAGAGACCCAGGCGGCTCCAGCGGTTTGGGATGGCTAGGGGTCCTATTGGCACACCCATGAATACTCCAACCAAGTGTAGTGATCAGGCATGGGTTTATGAGGATTGGTTGCTATGACCTCAAAGCGTTGTGACATCACAGATGCTGGCTTCACTGAAGCAGCTGTCCCTCTCCCATGACCTTGGTATCCTATGGCTTTAGGTAGGAAGCCCCGGGAAGGATAGAACAAGAGTCCTCTGAGCCTGATCAGGAACTCAGGTTGTCTTGTGGGTTAATGTCCCATTTCCCCTTTCTAGATAAATAGGAAAAAATGATGTTCATTATACCTTCCTTTAGGCCAACAATTCTCCAGAGACAGCAAGGTGTCCTATTTCCACTACAATTTCTAGATCTCAAGAAACAGTGAGGCATCTTGGGTACCAACAGCTCTCCATGGGGTTTGTCATCCTGTGGGTGAGCAAGTCCATTGTCAGTGTCTTTTCCCAACGGGTCAGTGATGACTAACGGACAGAAAGTCCCTTTTTGAGGAAAAAGGTGAGGGCATGGATATATGGTACTGCCTTTGTCCTCATCTCCTAGAGTTCTGAAACACAAGGTTAAGGGATTAGGGCTCTGTCTACCTGGTTTTCCCTTAACTTTGCAAAGTCTTCGAGGAAAGTGACGTTCTGATCAGAGCTAACTCTTCAGGAAGAGGCCTGGACTACATATATCTTAAGCCATGATTTTCTTTGCAAAGGTCAACATTGATAATGTTCTAGTCATACCTCCGTGTACCAGGAAAGAAGTAGCATATTTCTTGAAAGACACAGCTATCAAAGCTCCATTGAGAAACCGTAAAGATGGAGAAGGGATTTGCAAATTATATATCTGATAATGGACATCTACTCTGAATATTAAAAAATGAATAAAAATAAAAAACCTTACTAATAACCAAACAGAGTATCCAATTTTACATGTGAAGGAAATAATGGAAGAGACATGTCACCAAAAGGATATGGATGGCTTATAAGCACATGACAAATTTCTCAACATTTAGGCATTAAAGAAATACAAATTAAAATCATAATGAGACATGCTTACATATCTATTAGAATGGCTAAAATTATAAAGGCTAATTGTACTTCGTCTGAGCTAGATGGAGAAGCAACAAAAAATCTAAACTGTTGTTGGCATATATCATGATACAACCACTTTGGGAAATAGTCTGAACATTTTTTTAAATGCAAAATATGTTGCAGTTACACAAATAGCCATTTTACTTCTAGGCATTTAACCAAGAGAAACAAACCCTATGTTCATACAAGGACTTGTATATGAATTTCATAGCAGCTTTATTTTTAAGAATTGAAAACAATGGAAATGTTCATCAATGTCCATCAATAGAGCAAAGACAAATTATGATCTATTCATTAAAGAGATTACTATTCAACATCAAAATGAACTATTAACAGTTGGAGATTCTCAAAATAATGATGCTGAGAAAAGAAAAGCCAGGCAATGAATAGTATATACTGTGTGATTCCATGACTATAAAAAAATCTAGAAAATACAAATTTATATATAGTCACAGTCACCAAATATATTGGTGAGATTTTAGTGCCTTCTTCTGTGCTCCCATAGCTTCCTACACTTGGATCTCCGAGCATTTGTTACACCATGTGAAAATATGAACTCTTTTTCTTTATTCTGTCTTACTAGAATAAGAATCCTTGAAATTTTATGGACATTTGAACTCTCAGCTATTAGCAGAAATTCTATCACACAGTAAGTTTCCAAATATAAAAGCCAGAGTTTTACAATGACTTCTAAGCTTTTACATGATCTAGCCACTCATTTAACCTCTGTGACCTCTTTCCCTGCTACTCTTCAGTCACTCACAGTGGCCTCCTTGCTATTCCTCAGATATGCCAGGCATGATCCAACCTTATGGCCTTCAAGATAGCCAATTCCTTTGTCTGGAGTGACCTTATTGCTGATAGTTCTGGGCAAATTCATCACCTTTCCATACCTTTGTTCAATTGTCAGCTTCATTGTAACTACTCTGATCTTTTTATTAAAAATTTTAACTCCCCATCCCCTGCCTAGCAACCTTGATTTTTCTCACCCTGATCGAATTTTTCTTTTTCCCCATTATACTCATCAATTTTGAATGCACTATGCAATTTTTATTAAGGTTTATAGCTTTTAATTGTCTCACCCATGAAAATAAAAGTTCTACAAAGCCAAGTATTTCATTTACCAGTGTAGTCTGAAGTAATATCTGCCATATAATAGGTTCAATAGACAATTGGTAAATTTCAGAATAAATTAATGTTGAGAGTATACTGAATTTCATAAGTCATTTCAATAATTTTTTTTCCAAAATATAAACTATGTAAAACATACCTTAAATTTACTTTCAAAATATTTTATAGCATATAATGGACAATATACATAAGCCTTAAAGAAACAATCATATAAATAACCATTTCATACCTACTTAAAAACTGCATAATACCGCACTCCTAGATCCTCTCTGAACGTTCTAAATTAACCCTTCAAAGGAAATACATTTTTAAAAATAACAGATTTTTTTGTCAAATAATTTAATAAAATAAAAGTTTCATTCATCTATGTAGATCATAATAAATGTTTTTAATAAGCATGAAATTATAACTCTGAAGTGTGCTAAAATGAAACCACCTGCGAAGGGTGAGAGAACAAAAATAAACATCATTTTTCCAAATAAGAGGAATTTATTACTTTTGAATCCAAGCATGTGGATTTGTTCAAACTGGCAATAAAGGAATATGGAAACACAAACCATAGAAAGTCATATTTTAGATTTCTAAAAGACTTTGAAGTGAAGAGTATACATTTTTTAACTGTTACATAATGCTACATAATGACAAGATGACAGGTTGTGACAAATAGCATTTTAAAAGCTCTACTCATAATGGAATGGAAGGTGTCATTTCCCTATAATTTTATATATATATCATTAATTTACTATATCTGGATACAACATATTACCAAACAGATGTTCATCAAAGACTAAATCATTTTTAATGGAACATAATAATTTGAACCTACATGTATTAATCATTTTTTTCGATCTAACATTTATAGTCTCACTAAACATTTTATCAGTTGTCGACAAAATTCAAAAAAAAAATAGGATAAAAAGTCGTGTTTGGGAAAGTAGATTTTTTTTCAAATTTGCATTTAAATGAAAATATTTGCTGATATTTTTAAAACTTTAAATGTAATTTTATATATATCTGACCTATCAGATGATATAAAATTTTTGGAGAAAATATGACATATTTTTTGATCTTGGTTGAAGGTATTAATAAAGAGCAACTGTTTGTATTATTTGTATTGTGATATCTTAGTAAATAAACATGAATAACTGATATAAAATATGTTTTTTAAAAAATTTTATTTATTTACTTGACAGAGATCCCAGGAAGGCAGTGAGGCAGCCAGAGAGAGAGGAATGGAAGCAGGCTCCCTGCTGAGAAGAGAGCCCACTGTGGGACTCAATCCCAGGAACCTGGAATCATGACCTGAGCCGAAGGCAGAGATTTTAACCCAGTGAGCCACCCAGGCGCCCTAAAATATGTTTTTTTTTTTAATATATATATATAGAATTATAGTTCTTGCCAAAATATGGAACTAGCTGGAACTGAATGCCTCCTTCAAAGTCAGCTCTGGAGAAATTATGCAAGTGTAATATGGAACTATTTCAGATATTAACCAAAAACAAAGAAATGATGATAAATTCCTTAAAAGACTCAAAGTTGCTCTTGACTGGTATGTTTCAAGCTCTATTCCTGGTTTGAAGACAGGTTTTAACAGGCCTGTCACTGTAGAAATCAGCTGGATGTTTAGAGGCTATCAGAACTGTACAAAAACCTTGAAGGGGTAAAGACTTGAAAATTCTTTAGAGAGATTAGCTCCCTAAGGCATTATTCCTCCACACGTTTTCCTCCAATCAATTAAGACTGATGGATGAGGGGCACCTGAGTGGCTCTCTCATCACGTGGGTGGTGGGTTAAGCCTCTGCCTTCATCTCAAGTCATGGTCTCTGGGTCCTGGGATCCAGCCCCACATCGGGCTCTGCTCAAAAGGAAGCCTGCTTCCCTCCCTGCTTGCCTGCATCTCTGCTTACTTGTGATCTCTCTCTCTCTTTATCTCTCTCTGTGTCCAATAAATAAATAAAATCTTTTAAAAAAAGGCTGATGGATGATAAATTATGAAAACTGCTCCCTCCAAATGATGTTTCTTCATAAGGATTTAAGAATTTAAAATTGTAAGAATTTAAAATTGAAACTTGATCGTAGGATTTATCTTATAGAATAACATCAAGTGAAGGCAGTTATTATTAGTTTTGAAGTATTTGTGATTCTGAATTCTTGGCCTCATTAGTAAATTTATTTTTAAATTCTCCCATGGAGTGGTGATTGGCCTTCAGTCTTTCATTGATGTACATTATTGGGTCAAATGAGATGTGTGTGCCCAGAACTATATATAATCTTCTTTGTATTTCACTGGAGATGGCATTTCTGAGTTTTGTTCAATTGAATTTGGACAGATGTTTTAATAGTCACTTCTAGAGTTGGCCCTGGAGAATATCTTCCTTTTTTTCTCTTCCCGATTCTCTGAAAAACCCTGACTAATTCACATTATCACAGTAATATCACAATTCAAGTTTTTCCAAACACTATAGCTGCAAAATAGAAGGAAGCTACTCAGAATGTAATACTATTGTGAATGATTGAGAAAGAAAACATTATTATAATTAAGCTACCAGGTTTCCATGTATTTTATTGTTGCTTAGAAAATCCTAGCATACCCAGACTTTACAGAGATTTGATGATCCGAAGAGGAGCTGAACTCATGGACCAAAATAACTATGCATATAAAAAGTACAATTACTTACCTAAAAAAGATGATGTGGTTAACTTTATATGGCAATCCAAGTGTTATTGGAACAGGAATTTAAAAAATAGCTTAGGGGCGCCTAGGTGGCACAGTGGATTAAGCCACTGCCTTCAGCTCTGGTCATGATCTCAGGGTCCTGGGATCAAGTCCTGCATCAGGCTCTCTGCTCAGCAGGGAGTCAGCTTCCCTCTCTCTCTCTCTCTCTGCCTGCCCTCCTTGTGATCTCTCTCTGTCAAATAAATAAATAAAGAAAATCTTAAAAAAAATGGAATGACTGTACTTTTAAAAAATAGCTTGAAAGGGGCGCCTGGGTGGCTCAGTGGGTTAAGCTGCTGCCTTCGGTTCAGGTCGTGATCTCAGGGTCCTGGAATCAAGCCCCACATCGGGCTTTCTGCTCAGCAGGTAGCCTGCTTCCCTTCCTCTCTCTCTGCTTGCCTCTCTGCCTACTTGTGATCTCTCACTGTCAAATAAATAAGTAAAATATTTTTAAAAATAGCTTAAAAGTATATGATAAAATAATGATATACATATACAAAGAAAAGATACTATACTGTGAATATAAATTAAGTGAAAATTGTTGAAATAAAGAATACAATAAATGGAGACTAAGATGAATATAGCTGTAAAATGAATAAATGAGTTGGGAAAAACAAACAAACAAATTAATGACTTCTGCCCAAATGCAGCAGAAAAGAAAAAAAATAAAGAAAATATTTAAATAAGTACTGAGATAAATTTTGGAGAATTAAAGAAAGATAAAAATTACCAGACTTAAAATGATGCCAAACATGAGAAATCAGAAACAAAACAAAACACACACAAAACCACTCATATACATTATGGTGAGTTTTAAGAATATCAAAAACATAGAAGAGCATAAATGATGCCCAAGAGAAGAACAGATCACCTAAAATGTACAAGAATAATACTGACAGCAGAATTCTCAATAGTAATAGCATATAAAGGAGACAGCTGGGGGTTTGTATAGATGGAAAAGATATTTGAAACTAGATATTATACATCAAGCCAAATTATTGATTAAATTTGAGAGCACAGTAAAAATACAATGAAGCATGTTAGGTCTTAGAACATTTATCACACAGAGACACACATTTTAGAAAACTTCCTTGGAGGACAGCTCAATTTAGATAGAGAAAACAGAATTATGTACTCAAAGGCATATTTTGAAGGAAGGATTGAATATAGTCTGCACTGCAAATATTCTTTAATCGTATGTTCTGAATTTCCTAAATTTAAGAAGTATTTGTTCAAATATTTATCTTTAAATAAACCCTAGGAGACTTTTTCTTGGATTCTGGAAAATCAAATTCTACTAAAATTTGGATACAAATCTTTTTGCCACTGATGGAAATTTTGATATCCCTTAACAGTGTAATGCCTAATGTATTGTTACAGCAATTGTAATTTGCCAATACATGGGTGATGTGTGTGTGTTGTTTGTGTTTATTATAATTTTTGATGGTTTTACTCTTCTATGAGATTTTTAAGTAGACATAATTTTAATAAATTATGATTTGTTGAAATTTATCTGAGGTTATATATAATAAAATGAAATTTGTGTGAACTAAAGAAGTGCGTCTCCATTTTTTTGTTTTAAGAGTAGACTGGTCTTTAAAAATTGTCCAAAGAAGTACATTATATTCATTATTAAATTTGATAATATACAATAAAGTATTTATGGGCATATGGAACCATATCAAATTCTACTATTAATTCATATTAATAATTACCATAAGAGGAAAAAGGGATATTTTTCAAAATCAAAATTAGCGTATTTTTCAGAATATGATATAGTGTTATTCACTGAACAGAGGGAACAAATGTCAAAGTTTAACACAGTTTACAGAATGTTTTAACATAAATTGAAATTTAAATCTGACCCAATTTCACAGTTTTAAGTAAAATGGTAGCACTTATAGTTGGGGATGCTCAGCTTGCTCGGGGCGGAACACCGCCCCTTCACAGAAGCTGGGCAGCAGGGGATACCTCGCTTGCTCATGGCGGAATGCAGCCCCCTCACAGAAGCTTCGCTGGCTGGAAGCCCGGCCGGCCCAGGGCGGAATGCCGCCTGCTTCAGGAAAGCGGAGCACCCGGGAACGACAGGTTAGCTCAGGGTGGAATGAAAACCGCCTGCCTCCCTTATCCGCCATAGAGCCTTTCTCTTCCCAGAAGTGCCTGTTGCTAGTTAGAAGAGTTCTTTCAATGTGCTTGTTTAACTATAAACTTTATCCTCCTTCTTGCTTGTCAGCAAGATGGGATTAACATTTGACCTTCCTCAATCCTTCTTTGGCTATTGTTTTCTACCCAATAAAAGTGAGACTGTCGAGTTGCTCTTGGCAGACGTCCTTTTCGACTGTTGTCCCCTGCTCCCAGTCTTTTCCAGCTGACTGGTTCGTGCCTAATTCTTCTCTCGTCGCCATCTGGAAGCGGCACCCAAGCTTTCTTGGGCTTCCTGTTTTTGGTGTTCTGTTCCACTTATCTCTGCCACCGCCCCCCAGGTCCTCAAAATGGTTTTCTATGGTATCTTCCAGAAAACTTCTGATGTCCTCTTCAGTATGTAGGCTACATCAGTAGGGAATAGCGTTAAAACCTCTTCTGTTCCATGTGGATATTCACGTCGTTGAGCACCGCTTGGTCAAAGTCTGCCCTTTTCTGTTGGTCTGTTTTCTCTGGTCACTTCAGGAGTCCTTTTGTAAGAAATCCTATCCCATCAGATGCTCCTCTCACTCTCTTTCTCCCTTACTCTTGCTCTGGCTTCTTTCTTCAGATTTGCCGGGGAATGACGAGTCCTTTTCATTCCTATGAAGATAGAAGAATTGGCTAATCCACAGATACCATTTTTAGTGATATACAAGTGTATATATAATAACTGATATGGAGATGTACATGTGCACCTACATATATATTCTTTAATCTATAAAGTATGGAGGTTGGATTAAGTCTGAAGTCTCTCATACCGCTTGATAACCTGTGACTCTTTGATCAATAACTTCCATTTTCCCACAGGTCAGAGAAATGGGAAAAAATGCACATATGAACATATGTAGCACGTTAAAAAATGATCACAAATCCTATGACTCCCCATTCCCTTTGATTCACATGGGCTATGTGACTGTGTTAAACAGTGAAATAAACGTGTCAGTTTCAGGCCCAAGTCCAAAAGGAACCCCTCTCTTGGAACATTTGCTATTGGAGCTCTGAGTGGACAGGAAATAAGTCCAACAACCTTGTTACAAAGACTGCACGGAAGTGGAGGGCCATCTGAGCATCGTCTCCCAACTGTACCCATCAAAGTGACAGGCATGTGCATAAAGTCATCCTGAATCCTCTAGACCAAGCAGCCGCCTGCTGAAGGCCACCACCCACTGACCTCAGTTAATGCCGTATTAAGCATAAAAATTGCCCCATGAGATCCTGCCCCAATTTCTGACCCCCAAAACATATGTAATATGACAAAAGGGTTGTTTTAAGCCCCCAAATTTTGAAGTCATTACATAACTAATTGGGTAACATGGCAAATACGTATCCAAACTAATGGAAATCAAGGAATATGTTTAAAGGCACCAAGTTATCTTAAAAAGTTCTCTGAACACACAGAAAAACAGAAAAAGACCCATAACTACAGAGAACAAATTGATCGTTTCCAAAGAGGAGGCAGCGGGTGGACAGGCAAAATGCGTGAAATACAGTGGGAGATAACAGGCTTCCAGTTACAAAATTAATAAGTTGCAGGACGAAAGGCACAGCATAGGGAATATGGTTGGTGGTACAGTACGGTGAGCACAGCATAACATACAGACTTGTCAAATCTTGTTGTTTTATATCTGAAACGAATGCAACATTGTGGGTCAGCTATAATTCAATTAAAAAATCAAAGGAAGTTTAAAAAAATTAAGAGTGAGCTCTGTTATCCAAATAGGACATACGAGATGGATTTCCCATCATACCATAAATTGAAAACGACTTCTCTTGATAGAACAATGCTTTCCTTAGTCTTAGTCCCTACTCCCTCCACAAAAACAAAATTTCAAAACAAAACAAAAAAACAAAAAACAAAAAAACAACTACTTTTGAAAAACATCTTGGTATTTTGAATATTATAACTGCAGTGAGTGATGAGAGTGAAAACAAACTGATAATCCACGTTTCCTCATTTCTTATCCCTTTTATGAAGATGAACAGTAAAATCATAATGTAAGAATTAACCAGAGAGAGGTCCATTTTCCACTCACTATAATCAAGCTGGAATTCTCAACTATTATTTAGTATTAGTTGATTCTGGTGGCAAATGCAAATATGGTTTCACTTCTTGGGCACATGAGGAAGATTTGGTTGGTGAAACAGACATACCAGGTTGGCCCAGGCCTGCACTGCCAGGGTTCAGAAAATTGCAAGATACAACCTGACACTTAAAACTTCCCATCAACAACTACCGCTGCCCCCCCAACATCTTGTTTCTTCCCACAGACAGCTCATACTGAGACCTGTCCACTGTCAGGGTCAAGCTAAAGGGGGATGCCCACAAACTAGGTGGGAAATGAGAGGATGCAACTGCAGCTCTCTGGGGATGCCTAAGGCCACTGAATGCCCCGTCATGATTCTCCAGCACAGATGGGGGCAGCCTGCACCACGTGGGTGGAGCTCGAGGACACAGAAAGTACTGGAGTGGCAGTCAACAAACAAATGTGTTTGTGTAATATATAAACCCCCATAGGGTTGTCAATGGGTGGGATTCACTTTTTCTAACTGTTCACCCCATGACATACAACTTCAGGAAACCCAGAGCCCATGGATTATTGTTGAAGGGCACATTCGGACTCAATCAAAGTGTAACTAAGCGTAATCATACAAATAAATACAAATATCATTAAAAAATCAATACCACCTCAAACTTTCTTTTTCATTCCCAAATGAGCTTTTATGGGTTTTAATATCAATTAATGTGCTTATAGAACTGGTAAAAAAAAAACAGTCAATGATGAAATTTTAAAATTACCACTCTGCTTTCCCTAATTTCTGTTGATGTACTTTTATCTCACACAAAAATGAATTACTAAGGAATAAATCATACTTCACTGAACACGTTTCAGCTGAAATGATGCACCAAGATGTACAGCTTTGGTCAGGCTTATACTGTTGTTGTCAACATAGTATATGGGGTGTAAGAGCTACTGTCTTTTCCTTCTCCCATGAATATTAGTCCTAACAGATTCTTCACGTGGAAAGAAAACTTAGTCTAGAAGATACACTAATTCCTCTCCTCCCTGGTGAAAAATACTGTTAGAGGTATTAGTTTTAGATAGAGAAGCAAGTTCACTTTGGAAAAAAGCACACACACACAAAACCCTGCAACATGACCTTTAATACAGTGATAAGGGTGAAAGTGTAAACTTCATTTGGAAACAGCACTCAAAATACTGTTTTGAAGGGCCTTTACAACAGCGGTATACTCTTTGAAAAGATTTTTCAGATCAACTGATTGAATCATATTTAATTTACCTAGGGACAATTAGATAAATTTAAAATTCCAAACAAAAACTTTTAGGACACAAATAAAATTATATGTGCTTTTATTCCTGCAACTATCTCCAAAATCTAATATTCAATGGTTTAAATTGCTGCATTTCTCATTTGCAATGCAGATGAAGAGAGGAACACAGCAGACACATGTGAGATGAGGTGTGAGGCATAAAAGGGAGCACAGGAGGCAACTGACCAGCTGAATAGCGACTGCCCCAAAGATGACCATATCCTGAGCCCAAGAAGCTCTGAGTACTTTACCTTACCTGGCAAATGGGATTTAGCAAGCATGATTAAATTAAGGTGTGAGGGGGGAGAGATTATCCTGGATTACCTCGGTGGTCCCAATGTAATCATGAGGATCCATAAGGAGACAGGAGGATCAGAATCAGAAGGCAATGTGAAGTTGGAAACAGAGGGATAAAAGGTGGTGCAATGAAGGGCCACAAGTCAGGGAATGCAGGCAGCTTTAGAAGCAGGACAAGGCAAGAAAGTGGATTCTCCTCTAGAGCCTCCAGAAGGAACACAGGCTGCTAACACCCCGATTTTACCACACTGAGACTGATTTTTGAACTTCTGACCTCCAGAACTGCAAGATAATCAATTTGTGTTGTTTCAAGCCACTGAGAATTTGTCATTTGCTACAGTGGCACTAAAAACTACTAGAACTCACTGAGACATATTGAGTCTGTACAATGGCAGGGACCATTTCTAGGTAGGACTATCTTCAGGGTGTGGTAGTACTGGATCTGGAGAGTTGACTGCCAGCATCCTTCTTCCCTCCCCCTCCCTGAACCCCAGTGCACTGTGTGCCTCCTCCACTGCAGCCCAGGTGACTCACAGGAAGCTGGCCCCATCCACACTACAGGGAAGGGGTCTGTCATGGAAGCCAGTCATGTTCCTCGTGGGCCATTCACACAGCCAGCTGCACGACAGTCAGTGCCTTGTTACTGTTCTATGAGAGACAGTAACCTAGGTTGTCCCACACACACAAACGGGAAGGGCTTTACAGAAATATCTGGGTTGTCTCTGAATGTGAACAAGAAAAGCAGTGCCCCCACTGCGGGCAGCCATCACACAGTCAGCAGGGGGTGGAAGACAAACTGGCCAGAGGGAAAGGGCACAGTAGGGAAAAATGGAGAAAATCATGGAGACAGTGTGAATAAAACACATTCTCTGCAAGCACTGCCATGAGCTGCTTCTTCATGAGATTGAAGGTTTTTTTTTTTTTTTTTTTTTTTTTTTTAATCTTTAAGACAGTTTGAGTTAGGATGAGACAACCATCCAAACTGATTCAGGAGGTCAGACTTTACGGAAACTAAGAAATCCAGATAATAAAAGTAGATGACTCACATGTGTGAAAAGTTTCCTTTCCCACTAAGGGCGGGGGGAAAACTAGAACCTTGAATTTGTGGCTATTCCATTATTCTTGCTATTTTTCATCACTCAAATGTATTTTTCAAGAATGAGGAAATTATTCTCAATAAATACAGTGATGGTTCCCTGAAAATTTGTAACCAAGTAGGGAACAGTCAGAGTCTCTAAACAGATTGTTTTGAATTGACTTAACAATCACACAAAATAGACTGTAAAATTTATCAAAGAGTGGGGCTGAGTTTCTTATATATGATTTCATGCAAATTTTTGTCTACCTGATGATTTTTAGTTTTTGTCTACAGGGTGAGTGAATAAAGGTGTCTCAACATGGTCCAGAACTAATGGTGTTCCCTGGCTCACTATGAAATCCAGGGTCATTTCTGTTTCCTTTTCCATGAACTTCTCCTTCCTCTCATTTGGTCTGTTTTTCAATCGGACTGTTTGTCTTCTTCTCAATTTGTAGGCACGTCAGAGACATGAACTCCTTGAACAGCTGATGTTACAGATGCTTTTCACAGCCTGTTGCCCACATGCAGCTTTACTCTTTTTTGATATACAAATCTTTTTCAAATTTTTAAAATAAAGTGGCATGTCATTTCTTCTATGGCCTGTGGGTCTTATCTCTACCTAAGGTAGTCTACCACTTCCCAAATTTTTACATGCCCCTAGATTGTCTCCAAATTCTTTATCATTTTGTTTGTAGAGTTAGAACTTAAACCAATTTACAAGGTTAATCAATCTGACATCTGCTTACTGCTTACATATGTGATAGGAAGCAAGAGTTCTAAGAAAGAGAGTTCTTTCAGCTCTGAGGGATAGAGCTTAAAGTCAATATTCAATGATACTCTGTCTCATTTTCTAGAAGGAACTGGTGGTTTCTGTTTGGAACTCTGACAATTTTTTCTTAGTCCCTGAAAGTCAAATAGTCAAATTGGTTTGAGTCTGTTCAGCTAATTCTCCCTGGGACTTGAAGGCTTTATGAACTGAAGGCATGACTGTATTTCAGCTCAAGTAAATGCTGCATTAGTTCAGTTATAACTTCTGTTATTTTCTCCTTTTGTCCTCAGGGTACTTGCAAGGTAGATTTGGACCTGACCTCAGATCTTACTTATTCGTTTCTCATTTCCATCTCTTTGAAATTTTCCTCAGTGTTCTGGGATATTCCTTTGGAAAATCAATTTTGTGGGGCACCTGGGTGGCTCAGTGGGTTAAGCCACTGCCTTCAGCTCAGGTCATGATCTCAGGGTCCTGGGATCGAGTCCTGCATTGGGCTCACTGCTCGGTGGGGAGCCTGCTTCCTCCTCTCTCTCTGCTTGCCTTTCTGCCTACTTGGGATCTCTCTCTGCCAAATAAATAAAATCTTTAAAAAAATCAATTTTGTTCTCAGCAGTGATCATTACTGTTTACAGGGTTCCTATTACATGTTACAACTAGTGAATTTAAGTTTCAAATCTTTCTTGTATTTTTATGTTTTAAAAGATTTATAAAATTTATTTGACACAGAGAGACAGAGAGAAAGTGAGCACAGACAGGGAGAGTGGCAGAGGGAAAGGGAGAGGGAGAAGCAGACTCCTCACTTAGCAGGGACTCCCCACCCCCCACCACAGGGTTTGATCTCTGGCAGACATTTAACCAACCGAGCCATCCACGCACCCCAAAGCTCCCTTTCAAAATCTTAGTAAGTATTTTGCTGCTCTTTACTGTAACTGTATCCCCCTCAGACTTCTTGACAATAAGTTTGTCTAGCTCTGTAGTCAGTTCTTAATCAATGAGGACACGGGCTCTGGACCTCAGTTTGGTGCTCCTCCACCAAGATGCTACCTGCCACTCAGGTGTGTGAACTCTTGCAGCTCAGGCCTAGTCACACTTTGGGGAACTCTGGGGCATCAGCGAAGCTACTCTAAGGGGACCATGCTTTGTGCATAAAAGCAGGCCCCTGCCATGAAGCAGCCCCTCTCAAACCTCCCCAAGTTGTCCTTCCTTACACAGCACAAAGTCTCTAAGAAACTCAACCTGCTGGGAAAGCCCATTTCTCTATGACCAAGGACCACAAGAGAGGGAAGGTATACCATGGGCCCCACACAGAAAGAGGTCTTCACTGAAAGCCTTCTAAAGAGAGTCTGCCTTTTCTTCCAGGCATTCCATCATGGCACCTCAAAATCCTGAGATCTCTTCCACTGCTCCCTCTGAGATGCCAAGAGGCACTTGGCAGTCAAATAGGTCCTTCCCACAGCCCACCTACATGATTATTGAGGGCCTGCCTGGTGCTGGGGATGGGTGAAGGCAACACAGGCCCCTGGTCTTATGCTCTGATGTCACTGGCTCTTGAGCAAAGGAAGGAAAATGAGAGGGTCCAGGAGACTGCACACAACATCATGTTTTCAGAACATCTCCCTGGCCCCCAAGATCACCTTGTCATGGCAATGTCAGCAGGTCATGGCAAGTGCTATCTCAGAAGTCCCTCTGATGCCTCAGCAACAGAGAGAGAGCCCACCCATAAACATAATCCCTAGAACCAGCATCCTTTAGGAACCAAAACCCCTATGAGTCAATTACTTTGGTATGTGTTAGTGTATTTTTACCTATGTAAAATATAAGAAAAAGAGGAATGACATACCTGTATGATTTGGGGCAGTACAGCAACTCGATTTTGAGTGTTTTGGATTATAGCTAGATACTTTTTTCCAAAAAGAAATTTATAATCCATTTAATAAAAACAATGTGAATTGCCATGTATGCAATTTTTATACTATAAATGTTTTCATTGTCTTGAGTTGTAGTAATGTACATACACTGGCGCTGGTCTCAAATGGGGGATGTCTGGAAGGAAACAGAATACATGATTAGGGGAGTGAGTGTAAGCCACCACCCTAAACAGTTCAATTTCTCACAAACATATACCTCAGCTCTATATTTGATTGGATGAATATCAACTAAAACTTTAAAATTAAAGTACCAGAAATTATTAGGGATGACATTTTTTGGTAGACTTGTTTCTGATTCTGCCTTGTGACCTGACAAAGGTGGGATGGTGACTCCTGTTACTGCTTGCTTATTATAGCTATGGCATACAGCGGTGGAAGTACTAAGTACTAAGCCACTAGAAAATTTGAGAATGGATAAGCAATTCTAATAGTAAGGATATTTTCACATACATTATAACTAATTAAATATTTTAGGACTGAAACAAATCTAGAAGAATGTACAGACATTCTTCATCATTTCAGGTACTTTAACATCCAATACTACCCTAATCAAATCCATGAGACTTTAGTTTTTTTTTTTTTTAAAGATTTTATTTATTTATTTGACAGAGATAGATCACAGTAGACAGAGAGGCAGGCAGAGAGAGAGGAGGAAGCAGGCTCCCTACTGAGCAGAGAGCCCGATGCGGGACTCGATCCCAGGACCCTGAGATTATGACCTGAGCCAAAGGCAGCGGCTTAACCCACTGAGCCACCCAGGCGCCCGAGACTTTAGTTTTATAGCCTTTTCCTTGTAGATGAATCTGAAGAATAGAATCAGTATAAACTACTTTATGTCTGAAAAAATTCATCTTTGAATTTTGACTTGACCAGCTCCACAGAATTAATAACAAGTCCGTTTCTTGGTGCAGCCACATTGGGAAACAGTGTGGAAATTCCTCAAAAAAATTAAAATGGAGCTGCCCTATGACCCTGCAACTGCACTCGGTATATACCAAGAAGATACAGATGTAGTGAAAAGAAGGGCCATCTGTACACCAATGTTCATAGCAGCAATGGCCAAAGTCACTAAAGTGTGGAAATAACCAAGATGCCCTTCAATGGATGAATGGATAAAGATGTGGTCCATATACAATATGGATTATTATGCCTCCATCAGAAAGAATGAATACCCAACTTTTGTATCAACATGAACTGGTCTGGAAGAGATTATGCTGAGTGAAATAAGTCAAGCAGAGTCAATTATCATATGGTTTCTTACTTCTGGAGCATAAGGAATAACACAGACGACATTGGGAGATGGAGGGGAGAAGTGAGTTGAGGGAAATTGGTGGGGGAGACAAACCATGAGAGACTGTGGACTCTGAGAAGCAAACTGAGGGCTTTAGAAGGGAGGCAGGTAGGGGGTTGGGTGAGCCTGGTGATGGGTATTATGGAGGGCACATATTGCATGAAGCACTGGGTGTGGTGCATAAACAATGAATTCTGGAACACTGAAAAGAAATAGAATAATAAAAAAAAGTCCCTTTCTCCTTTAAATTTCATAATCAATACAAAAAGTTACATGGTATTGGACTTGAGCTACTACTTGCTGTATGTCCAGCTCTCTTACTTTCTTTTTTTTTTTATTTTCAGCATAACAGTATTCATTGTTTTTGTACCACACCCAGTGCTCCATGCAATCCATGCCCTCTATATTACCCACCACCTGGTACCCCGACCTCCCACCTTTTATATACCTGGAGGCACTTGCATGAGGCAGACAAGTTCTCAATAAAGAACTTTAATTCAATATATTAAAGTATACTATGTTTTCCACAGTGAATATAGACTATTTATCAAATCAGAATCAAGTTCTGAAAAAAATACCCATATACAGATAGCTAACAAATACACAGCCCGGTACCTCTAAAGGTTAGTACTTCTACATATTTCAAAAGGCATCAAGTTTTTGCTGCTTTCCCCTGATCCAAGCATGCACATTTGTGTGTATGTAAGTAAACACCCAAAGACAACTGAATTAGTAGTCCACATTCACCACATGGATTAATGCCTGTTGTGATCTCTTTCCCTCCCAAATTGTTTCTGATTATTCACTTTAACTAATTTTGCCTGCTTTCCAATAATAGGGAGAAGAAAATTTGCTTCCCCACCCCAGCACCAATCAAAGGGATACTTATGTCCTGTGAGCCTTCATTTTTCATAGGGGAAAACAAACAAACAAACAAACAAAAACCCAAAAAACCCTGCGCAGTGAAACTAGAAATTCCCTCATGTTTCCTTCCTTTCTGGAGCTTACTGCCCTTAGGTTGCACAGTTGCCCAAATATTGGCCCCTCCATAAGAAGCTGTAAGTAGCACGTAGTGGATGAAAGATCCAGGATATAAGGAAGGGCTACTCTGGGCAGTTGCATGGCCTGGGATGGTCTGCCTCACCACTGGGCAAGGTCTGGGGCCTGGGGTCACCGTACCTCAACACCGTTAAGAGAAGACTTCAACGAGAATGTTTATTTCAACATCTTTGCATGAGAAAATAAACACTGCCTTCAATAAACAGTTTCAATTAAAAATTAAAATTTTAAAACTTAATTTTAAATATAATTATACCAAGAAGAATCATGACACATGTTGAATTATTTTAGGAGCCACAGTCTTCCTGAGGTACAAATAAATAGTTTGTACAAATAGGTAAAATCATTTATTAGGAAACTTTAAACCTCTTACAATAAAGTTACCATTAAATATAAGAATAAAGTGACTATTTTGCTTAAAAATAAACAAAGGTCACTTTGAAAGAGAATGGCAGCTTCCCTGTGGACATCCTCTATACCCAGCCCAATCAGTTCTTACTAAGTACAAGTTTGTAGATTTTGCTAACATGGTAAATGATGGAAATAAAGGAGGAAGACAATATTTTCAAAACAGTGTAAAAAAAACTTTAAAACAAGTATGTTGATTCTCCTTATTCTTCCACTCTAATTTGTAGCCTTTGGATAATATGTGGGAAAGAACATATATACATTTAAATTTTAACTTAAATGTCTACTGAAATAAAATGCTATCTTATTAAAATTCCTATCCGAAATTAAAAAAAAAAGTCATGGTGACAAATAATGTTGACAATCCTGTAATGTAATCCTATCTTAAAACTCAAATTATGCTAAGAATGAATATTTCAAAACTAAATGGTTCACTTTGTTAAAAATATTCTTACTGAGTATTAAAAAAATCACCCAATGGTATCATGTTTTTAAACTCATTCTACTCATCATGCCTGTATTTTATCCTACCAGTTCTCTCTAATGACTTAGCATTCTTTCTTGTCTGCTCTCCTCTCTCATTTCCTTTCACCAGCACCAAAAACACAAAGACTCCAAAGTCCTGAGAGCAGACTGGAGTATCCCTTTGCCTTCTAGAAGCTGTGCATTTTGACCCTACTGGTCCATTCCACCTGCCCAATAGGCAAGATTGCCCAATAGGACAGTGCAGTCAGGAAGGGAGGCAAGGATAGAATCTTGAGGGATAGCAGAGAGAAAGAATCACCTTAAGAAAACTGGCAAGAATTCCTATCTTACATTGAGGTCTTCCATCCATTTTGAGTTTAATATTTTGTTCTAATAACACAACTCTGGGTGGGCTCCGAGATGGCTCCTCAGTGGGGACACATCACCAGGAAGACCACACCATGATTAGAATTTAGAATCTTCGGCACCCCCACCCCAACCCCTACATTCCCCCAGAGAGGGGAGGGGGCTAAAAGCAGAGCACATCTATGTAAGGAATCCTCCATAAAAATCCTCATAGCAGGGACGCCTGGGTGGCTCAGTTGGTTAAGCAGCTGCCTTCGGCTCAGGTCATGATCCCAGCGTCCTGGGATCGAGTCCCACATCGGGCTCCTTGCTCAGCAGGGAGCCTGCTTCTCCCTCTGCCTCTGCCTGCCATTCTGTCTGCCTGTGCTCGCTCTCTCCCCCTCTCTCTCTTTGATAAATAAATAAAATCTTTTAAAAAAAATCCTCATAGCAGGGGTTTCAGGAAACTTCCAGGTAAGTCAACATATCCAGGTACCAGGAGGGGGATAAAACCCAGCTCCACAGGAATAGACATTCCTGTGCTTGGGACCCTCCCAGACTGTGCCCTTTGTGTCTCTGCATCTGACTGTTCATCTGTATCCTTTATCATATCTTTCATAAATTGCAAATGAAAACAAATGTTTCCCAGAGTTCTGCGAGCCACTCAGTTGAACCAGAGGAGGAGTTGAAGGAACCTCTGATTTGTAGCCAAGTTGTAGAGAAGTTGTGGGTAACCTGGGCTCCTCCTACTTATGACTGGCACCTGAATGTGATGGAACAGTCTCACGGGACTGAGCCCTTAACCTGTGGGATCAGATGCCATATCAAGGCAGACAGTGTCAAAGCTGAGTAAAACTACAGGACACCCAGCTGGTGTTGCAGAGTTGCCTGGTGAGGGAAAAATCCACAGCCTCAGCCACAGTGTTAGAAGTAAAGTGTTCTGTGTGAATATGGTAATATAAAAGCCGATGGGAGAACTGAAATGTTTGCTTGACATACACTGTCACACAAAATATTATGTATGCCAGGTCTTTGCTGATGTGATATAGCACATATTCAAGTTCTAGTGAAATATCATAAAGAGTCAACTCAAAAAACAAACAAACAAACAAACAAACAAGGAAACATACAAAATATGGATGAGCTGGGAGAAAATAAGCAATGTTTCCTCTTTCCTATCAAGAGAAAGACCATTCCTGAATTATCCAAGATTTTGCTTTTACCTGAATAACCATACAGTTCAATAGGACTTGAAGGAAAAAGCATGTTTGGTCCTCAGCGATCCTTTCCCCTGATATGGCCGGCAAGAGTGGAGTGATTCTTGTGGATATATCTTTGCTCCAGAGTGGGGAAAAAAAGGAGTTCTTTCACCAACGTTCAAAGGGTTTTTAAAAAATGGCCTTCATTAAAATACATCTGCCCCTCCTTTGGAACCTGCTCACGCTACACTCCAGGCCAGCGAGCATCAAGGGGTTGGAAATACGGTACAAACTCCCATGAAGCCACCTCTCCCTCTAAACTATTCTTCTCTCTGCCAAATTCTGCTTCGGTCAGCCTAAGGATCAAATACCTGTCTTTGGGCAATAAAGTGATGTGCATTAATCAATCATTGGCCCTAACTGGCAAGTTCCTTAAAAACTCATGGGACACAGATGGTTGCCATGACTTTCCCAGGAAGCAGCTACTGTCTTTCCATGAATGCGGCATGAAAATACAGGGCTGGGTGAGCAGATGAATGTCCACTCGTGAAACAATCATGCTGAGGACAATAAACAGTAGTTTTGGATGACAGATTTAAATTTCATTCACAGCCAAGAAAACACTCCAGATACATGATGTGTCTCCACTTCCTGTTGTTTCCAACATCTGAGTCCTCCCTTCCATTCCTGTTTCCACCACTTCAGTAAATGTCTCCCATCCTCATTGCATATAAAAAAGGCTCTGATTCTTTCTATTCTAATGTCTGTAAGACATTACTGTGAACAAGAGCAGGGGATAATTCCTCCTCCAAACCCATCTACGAAATAAAGGGTTCTATTCAGGATCATGACAAGCTGAGGAATCCCTCAAGAGAACTTCCAGAGTCATTTCAACCTGTAAGGCTGGCTAAAATGTTCCTCACCATCCGCCACACCAGGGCTAGGACTGATGAGTGTCTCCACCATGCAGGTCCCTCTGGATGACATGATCGCTGGGAAACCAGGCACGAGGCAAGCAAAAATCAGCACCTGCTCTTCTGCAAAGTTTGTCTGAAGTGCTTGAAGCCAGAGAAGAAACAGATTGACTCCTTCAGATCTTACCTAAAAACAAAATTAAAGGTGACAAAATTAAACACATCATTATGCAGAGATGCACTGCAATGCAGATTCAGTTCTGAGAAAGAAAAACTAGAAGTTAAAGGTACCGTTAAACTCCTGCACCAAGTTCTTAGTGACAAGAAATCAGGCGTGCTGCAAGAAGCCCAAGGGTGAAGAGTTGGGGTCTGGAGCCACAGTGCCTGGTTCCAATGCAGGCTCTGCATTTTGCTTTTTGCTTGCTTAGCTGTGGCCAGTGGAGAACCACCAAACTTCTCCCTTTGCATCAGTCTCTACCTCTGAAAAATAAGGATGATAAAAGAATTTACCACAAAGTGTTTGCACAGGGATAAGTGACTTACAACAGTGCCTGTATCATCAACTGTCATTTAATCACAAAAATAATGCAAAGACAATCATCCTCCAAATTTACAGTGTGCTTTGAATAGGGTTTTTTCTATAATATGCTTATGTATCATGGAAAGTTCTTGAAAAATCTCAGAGCTAAATAAGACCTTAAAGACCTGGCTCAGTTATTTGACTTTGAAGCCCATTTATCAGGCATTTCTACACCAGCCCTCCTTTTTTTTTTTTTTTTTTTTTTTTTTTGCCCGTGCAGGTAGCTACCTTGAGGGCTGCCGCCAAATCATCACTTCCACAAAGAACCATTCAGAAATTTCTGGAACTCATATCATTGCTGGACTTCTGGCATAAGTCCATTGTTCCTGGTGGATGCTTCCAGTAGTAGGAAATGGAACATGCTCAATGAGGGCAGGGGGTTGTGTTTGACTTGCCCACTGCCATATCTCCAGCACCTAGAAAGGTGCCTGAAACACATAGCTGGCATCCAGTAAATGTGTGCAATAAATGAGTGAACTAGACAAAAATAGATATGCACTGGTAGACGTGGCCTGTGGAGTACAGCTTCAAAAGCAGGAGAGTATTGAGAGTCCTACATGGTAGGTTGCATAGCACTGAGTTAAAGAAAATGGGTCCTACAATCAGACCAAAGGTTAAACCTCGAAAGTTGTGCGATCTTGGACAAGTCACCTACAAGAACAAAGACCCCTGTCTTCTATTGATAACAGCTGCGAAGAGAGAATCCATTTCAGAATGAAAGGGGACACAGGACGGCTGTGTACGACACTTATATTGTGGTCAAGATGGCAGTGTAAATTCACTTCATGGGGTCCCACACCATCATCCCTCACTACCATTTGAAATACATGGTAATAAGAGATGAAATATATATATGTATATATATTTTTTCAGTGTAACAGTATTAGTTGTTTTTGCACCACACCCAGTGCTTCATGCAATCCATGCCCTCTCTAATACCCACCACCTGGTTCCCCCAACCTCCCACCCCCTACCCCTTCAAAACCCTCAGATTATTTTTCAGAGTCCATAGTCTGTCATGGTTCACCTCCCCTTCCAGTTTCCCTCAACTCCCTTCTCTCCATCTCCCCTTGACACCATGCTATTTGTAATGCTCCACAAATAAGTGAAACCATATGATAATTGACTCTCTCTGCTTGACTTTTTTCACTCAACATAATCTCTTCCTGGAAGAGATTATATATATATTTTTAAAAGATTTATTTACTTACTTAATTATTTGACAGAGAGAGATCAAAAGTAGGCAGAGAGGCAGAGAGAGAGCGGAGGAGGAAGAGGGCTCCCTGCTGATGCAGGACTCAATCCCAGGACCCTGAGATCATAAACTGAGCTGAAGAAACAGGCTTAACCCACCCACTTAGCCACCCAGGTGCCCCTAGATTAAACACATATATTTTTTAAAGATTTTATTTATTTATTTGGCAGACAGAGATCACAAACAGGCAGAGAGGCAGGCAGAGAGAGAGGAAGGGAAGCAGGCTCCCTGCTGAACAGAGAGCCTGATGTGGGGCTCAATCCCAGGACCCTGGGATCATGCCTTCAAGCCGAGTCAAAGGCAGAGGCTTTAACCCACTGAGCCACCCAGGCACCCCTAGATTAAATATAATTTTTTTTAAGAGAAGAGAAAAGTTAGCAAGTGAACCTCAGTAAAAAACAAAACAAAACAAACAAAACCCAAAACTGACAAACATCTCCATGAAGCAGCAACCGCAGAAATTCTCAGTGATGCACAGATGTGTAGCGACAGGAAAAGATGTCTGGAGGCTGACTTCAAGGAGGACAAGTCGCTCCCACTGGAGATAAAGGCAGACAGAAAGGCCTGCTCGCTTGCTGCCTGAAGCCACAACTTCAACTGGGCTGCGGACTTGATTGCACACCACTTGCTTCACCAGAACACTGTGAGGTTTCCAGTAGCTCATTACATCTAAACACTACTGCCTCCTTTAACAAGGTTTCCCTTCCAGATTGCCCCTGACTTACAGGGATAGGCAGTAGGTGTCCCTCCACGTGCTCCTTCCAAATTCTCTCCTCTCTCTGCTTTCTTCTGATCCACTTTTTATTTATGGGCTAGCTTTACAGGATATCCCTTCTGTGATTAAACAGGTCTTAATAATTCTACCTTTTGTAAAGGAAGCCTTCCCCAATTATTTAGATGTTGATAAATATTTACCTCTGAATCTCCATAAATCATCACTTTATATGGCACCAACATGTAGAAAATAAGAATGAAGTTACCCAATTTTCAGAATGAACCATACAAATGACAACCTACCATCTAAAGCCAGAGACAGAAAGAGAACATCTGCATAAACTAAAGTAATGCAGGTTCCTTATTCATTCATATTTATTATGCAAAATGGAAGTTTTAGGAAGATTAGAATAATGCATACTTGTTCTATTATATAGGCAACTAATCCTCTGTAGATGGTAATGTATCCATAACTCCATCTCCAATCTAGAATTTCTGAACACGAGGAGAGGGTATTAAAATCTCCTCTGTGGGAGGCAGAGCATTACAGTGTCTGGCTCTGGCCTTCCTGCTGCAGGAGGAGACTTGCAATTAGTGATGGCAAATGGAATTCACAAAACATTTCTGGGCTTTAGAAGATATTGGAAAACTAGCAAAGGACTTAGAAAATGGTAGGAAAGGAAGCAGGAAGAGGGAGGTGGCAGAAACAAGTGAGCCAAAACCTGATCTGTAAGCAACAAGCTCAAGAAAAACAAATCAGGGTGCCAGAGAACAAATGCCATTTTCACTGCAGGATCTCTACAGGCCTGTGCCCTCCAGACCCCGTTCCCACCACACGGTAAGTTGGGGGAACTGAACCTGAGATTTCCTTAATAAACCAGGACCCTCAAATGGAACCAAAGTGATCCCAACCAAGAACACTCCCAGCCTCCTGGCAAAGGAAAGACAAACCCTCCAGGAAAAAACAGACAGACAAACAAACAAACAAAAAAAAAAAAAACACACCAAAAAACAGAATTAAAAGAGATTACATCTATGTTCCAATAAATCTGGTCTCAAAATCCCTTCACAGAGCATGCAAGAAATGAGGCCACTGTGAGAGACAGAAGACTGAGGGAAAATGAAGACTTTAGACACTGGAATGATCAGATACAGAATAGAAAATATTACATGTTAATTGTTTAAGAACACAAAAGAGGTTTAAAAATAAAGAAGGAATAAGAGCCTATCAAAAGCAACAGGCCAAGTGTGAACATGGAACTGAAGGAAGTTAAACAGGGACCAAAAATCACTGAGACGTAAAACACAACAGAAAACACACCAGAATGGTGGGGCAGTAGATGAGCCCCGAATGAAGGACTTCACAACACTGCACCAAGAAGTGAAGACATTCCCCAGAATGCAACACAAGGAGGCAGGAGAAGAAGATGAACGCCAGCTTGAGAGACACGAACAACAGACGGGAGGTTTAAATAAGAATCCTGGGAAGTACAGCAGAAGGACAGAGTCAAAATTTCAGAAGAAAACAGCTGAGGATATTACAGAAATGATAAATCCAGAAATACAGGAAATGCACAGATACCAAGCAAGATGAGAAATCTTCAATTAAACATTTTGTGGTAAAGCTATAGAACACCAAAAACTAAGAAAAGGTTTTAAGGAAAAGGCATTTAAAGGAATGAACAGGGTGGAAACAGGGTTTAAAGCTGCTACAGTGGTAAGGAGATGCTAGTAAAATGGTACCTGTAAAGGGTGACAGGAGTATTTTTACTGCCACTACTGCTAATACTGTGCCTAATGCACATAACAACTGAAGACTGCGAAGGTTAAGCTGGAGCAGAAAAAAATTAAACGAATTATGACCCCCAAAATAAGGATCATGTTGGGGCGCCTGGGTGGCTCAGTGGGTTAAGCCTCTGCCCTCAGCTCAGGTCATGATTCCAGGGTCCTGGGATCGAGCCCCGCATCGGGCTTTCTACTCTGCAGGGAGCCTGCTTCCTCCTCTCTCTGCCTGCCTCTCTGCCTACTTGTGATCTCTGTCTGTCAAATAAATAAATAAAATCTTTTAAAAAAAAAAAAGAAGGATCATGCCAATGAATTTCACAACTCTGGTGATCACTTTAAAAGCATCTCTTCTTTTTATCATAGCATTTGTATCATGTCCAGGATGAGATATTACAGCACACATGATAGAATATTTTAAAACAATAGTCCATTTTGCTCAAACTCCATGTTGAAAGCAAACGACTCTGTCAAACACTTTGAAGAAGGTAAAAGTAGTGGAACCATGTTTTGTCAAGAAAGCCCAGGGAGAAAAGCAGGTAGTAAAACCAAGTAGCAGTATCGAGGAAGGGCAGCCTCAGGAAGAAAATGAACACCGTTTTCTTCTGCTTTGTTCTCTTTTTTGTTTTCTTGTTGTTGGTATCTTTTTTTTTTTTTTTTTTTTGGTCTTTCCCAGAAATCACTTCATATATATACATTTATCTGTTCAACTTCAGTGAAAGTTGGGAGGAAAACGGCCAGAACTTTTGAATGGTTGTCTTCAGCTGAGTGCTTATTTTCTTCCTTCAGTTTCTCTGGGGTTTCCCACTATTCTTCAATAAACATGTGTTGCTTTCTGGCAGGGTAAAGCCAAATGCATTTTTAAAAGAAGTAATGGCAGGTCATCCGTCCATCCAGATCAGGAGAGAGCCCATACCAGAAAAGGCAGAGAGGGTAGTAGACTCCCCTCTGTGAGTTCCTGCCCTCTTGGTCTTTCCTCAGCCCTTGCTCTCTGCTATGTCTCTCCAGTCACACCCCAAACCCAGAGAAACAAAAGGACTCTTCAAAACTTAAACCCTGTGAGAAGGGCCACGCGGAGGCAAGGAGAGCCCTGTAAGACTCTGAGCCATGTGGTCTGTATCTGAGACTGCACATCTCCTTGAGCCACGTTCCATTCCCTCCATGCCTAATGTTGGCCTTGTGTTCTACAGAAGCAGTCAGGGCATCCATACACTCCTCTCTGTGTGCTTTTCTGTATACCTGATCCCATCTCAACCCACAACATCCAGCAGCATGCACCATCTGTCATCTCCCTTCAGTCAACCTGCAAATAGGTAAACACAGCCTATAAAACCCACCCTTGTCCAAGCTATGTCTGAAGTTATGATCGTCTGTGTCTTTACCATCAAACTTTCTAAAAGGCTATTCTTGTGTGTGACCTTCATGGTCTCACGCCCAGTCACTCTATCTCTATGTCTGGCTTAGGACTCCACTACTCACCTCCCATTTTCTTTCAGTACTCAGTGACAACCTCCTCGATCTACCCCCACCCCCTAATCAAGCTGCTTTGCAACTTTTCACATCATCGAACATTGCTGACATTTCATTCCTTGAAATCTCTCTTCTCTAGACATCTGTGCAAAAATGCCTTCCTGGCATCAAAGCCACGTCCCTCCCCTTCCATCCACTACTCATTTATTCTTCCCCTTTATCTGCCCAAGAAAAGAAGGAATTACTTTAAATCCTTAACTGTCACTCTCTCTACAAGGAATATATCCCTTGGCAACAGCATGATTGCATCTCTCTTCCCCCAAGCACCCATTCCTACATTTTGACTGTCCAACCAGAACCTACACCTGCACGTCCAACAGACACCTCAACTCAGATTGCCTAAAGCTGCACTCCTCCTCTTACCACCTGCACCTGGCCCTTCCTGAGTTGCCACGACTGTTGTGGCAGTTGACACATCAGACTCAACATTCTGAAAGCACGGAGGCACCCCTAAGCCTACTGCAGCATTTTATTTTCCGTAGCTGAGATATGGAAGCAGCCCAAGTGTCCAGCAACAGAAGACAAAGTGGTACATACACACAATGGTATATTACTCAGCCATCAAAAAGGATGAGATCCTGATATTTACAACAGTATGGATGTACCTAGAGGGTATTGTGCTAAGCAAAATAAGTCAGACAGAGAAAAACAAATACTGTATCTCCAGGGATGAATCCTTAAAAAATGCCCTACATATTCAAGTTTTAAGGCAGGACCAGAAGCAACAGTTTTAGCATATATCACCACGATATAAAATAAAATCTTAAAAAAAAAAAAGGAAATAATAGGACAACAGCAATTAGGGTAAAAAGACTTAACAACTGTCTTGCTCAACATCACCAGCACTACACCAGCTACACGTCTGACCCCCAGACCAGCATAGCAGGTGTGAGGACAGGTCCAAGCAGAGAAAGTGTTACTTGTCACATTTTTTGAAAAATGATAAACAGAAGGGATGCCTGGGTGACTAGGCTCGTTGAGCGGCCAACTCTTGATCTCAGCTCGGATCTTGATCTCACGGTGGTGAGTTTGAGTTCCGCACTGGGCTCTGCACTGGGTGTGGAGCCTGCTTTAAACTAAACTAAACTAAACTAAAATAACACGTCTGTCAAAAGTACGTGAATTCACAACTTACATGTAAGTCAAGTTCTACTTGTTCTAAGACAGCATGAAAACCAAGATGTCGTTAGCAAGACAGGAAGCAAGATAAATTGTGTATTCCATGTGCCGTGAGATGACTCCAACTGCATCCAAGTCAGCCATGGCCCTCCACACATCTGCAAGAGAGGGTATATTATCCACATTAGCACAGAGGAAACCAAGGCTCAGAGAGGTTAAAAAAAAAAAAAAAGAGTCCAAGATCATAGCATCATTTAGCAGCATAGACAGAATGTATAGGAATTACCTCAAAACAGGCCACACTAGTGGAAGAATACCTTAGTGTGGAGTTATGAAAACCCAGGTAGAACGCTGCCTCAGAAAGGCAGATAATCAATAAAGGAAAAATAAAGAGGCGCCTGGGTGGCTCAGTCGGTTAAGCATCTGCATTGGGCTCAGGTCATAAATAATCCTGGGATCTTGCCCTATGTCAGACTTCCTGCTTAGCAGGGAGTCTGCTTCTCCCTCTGCCTCTGCTCCCCATTCATTCTCATAAACAAACAAATCAATAAAATCTTACCCAAAAAAAAAGAAAAAAATAAAGATTATAAGCTTACAATAAAGATATGAATGATGAGTCAAAGCTTTCAGTGACACACCCACACCTGCCTACAGTTCACTGGCTAAAACATGGGTGGAATTGATGGGGTTAGAAGAACAGGAGGCACATAGGCACGGACAGCACAGCCCCAGCAGATGCAGAATCCTGGTGTAGGTTCAGCTAGCTTTCATTGTCCTTTAAAATGTCAAAGCTAAAGAAATCTGGTAGGGTTATTGAAGTCTGATCCTGGGGGATGCCTGGTTGGCTCAGTCTGTTAGGCAGCAGCCTAACATGACTCAGGTCATGATCACAGGGTCCTGGGATCAAGTCCGGCATCAGACCCCTTACCCAACCAGAAGCCTGCCTCTCCCTCTGCCTGTTGCTCCCCCTGCTTGTGCTCTCTCACTGACAAATAAATAATCTTTAAAAAGAAAGAAGAAAGAAAAAAAAGAAAAGAAAAATAAAATCTGATCCACAGTATAGAACAACACAAAGGATCGTACTTTTTTGGGCTGATTTCTGTTTGTTTGATTTTAAGTAGGTTCCACAGCCAGCACGGACACTAGTGCAGGGTTTGATCTCAGGACCCTAAGACCATGAACTGAGCCAAAGGCAGACAATCGATTAAGCCACCCAGGCACCCCACTTTCTTGGGTTCTAATGGGACTTTTCCTAGGTTCTAATCCTAGCTGTACTGGCTGCCAGGGGGAATGAAGTCCAGCACCACAAGAAAAGCATCCCAAGGCAGCAGTCCTCTGCAGAAGATTTGCTGGTGGCTGCCATCATCAAAGAGTCAGTGGGTGAAGTTGTTGAAGCACAGTGGGAACAATGATAGCCACTGCCTTTTGGGTGTCACTGAATCATCCTACTCATCTTCAGGAAGCCTGGCCCTTCTCCAGTCAATGCAGCAAAAGCAAACTTGTTAGAAGAACAGGGGAGGGGGTCATCTCCCTCCCTCCCAGAAACTGAAGCAACCAGCCAAACAGTGCAGCACTGGAGTAAAAATAAAAATATGAAGGAATGTGGCTGCACCTGGGTAGCTCAGTCTTTTAAGCATCTGCCTTTGGGTCAGGTCCTGATCTCAGAGACCTGGGATCTGAGACCCACATCAGGCTCCATGCTCAGTGAGGAGTCTCCCTTTCCTTCTCCTTCTGCCCCCGCTCCTAGCTCATTCTCTCTCTCTCTCAAATAAATAAAATCTTTAAAATAAGAAATTTAAAAATGAAGGAATGAATCAAAATGCAGAATTCAGAAACAGAACTACAGATATAAAAACTACATATAAAAACCTGAAATATGACCCGGTGAGTGAGGAAGGATTATTAAATCATGATACTGTATGAATTGATTGCCAATTTTTTCTTAGAACATAGAGCACACTGCACTACACGAAAACGAAAACACAAAATTAGGATTGAATACAAAAACAAAATTATCAGTGTTATTCCATCAAGTGTTTCTCTAACCTACTGATCAAAACCTCAGTTCATCCTCCAAAAGAATCTGGGCACCACCTCAGCACACATGAACACATTTTCAGGCCACAGTTCACACTGCTCCAGTCCCCACTCTAAGTACTGAGCCATGGGCTCCTCCAGGCAAAGCCACCACCAACTAGGCCCCTGCCCTAGAAATCCCCAAACCCAACCACTTCACAACAGGGAGACTCAGGGAGATTCAAATGGGCAGAAACGTGGGACTTTGACTTTTTTTTTTATTTAAAAGAAAAATACAGCAAGAAACATTTCTAGCACAAAGTGAAGAGCTAATCTTTCACAATGTCGAGAGTATTAGAATTATCAATACACCATCAGTAGTTTGATAGGTCAAACAGGCCAAAAGCTGGAAACACAAGAGGAAATGCTCACAGCAAACAGACCTGAAAGCCAGGGCCTGGACCGGCTGACATGGCTCTGCTGCTTACCACAGCGAGAAAGTGTAACTTTCCTGGGCCTCAACTTCCCTCCTGGCCAGCAGGAAAGTGGCAACACCACAAAATTCATATCTGGTCGGGGATTACGTGAAAGGAGAATGCTCAGTGAGAGCCCCGCCACACCGCCCGTCCAGCCACAGTCTGTGCCAGGTGAATGGGAATTTCCTCTACTGCAGCCACACGAAGAGCTGAAGGATCTGCACAGGATGCCTGTTTATTTACCAGTCACAAAACCACGTTCTGCCATAAACAGAGAAGGCAAGAGACCCCAAGAGATGGGAATATCCCTCACCGTTGCCTGGACCAGGCTTTCAAGACAAGTTGGAAAGCCCACAGCAGCTCTGCCACTGACTCTGAATGAGCCTTTGGAAGACAACACCATCCCAAACAACAGTTTAATTTACTTCTCTTTAAAAAGCAGTGAGACAAGGTCTTGGCCACATCTTCATAAATTAACAGCTTAGGAGGCTAAACCCCAATGATTTAGTTATGTCCCCAGCAGGCACACCTCCACTCGTGGGCAGCTTCAGGGTGAAAGGGTGCCTCCCCATCCATGAGGACACCCTCTGACATTCATCTGAAGATGCTTCCTACCCATGGGCATTTACTCCCTGGAACCCCCCCATCTAAGTTCCTCTCTGGATGCTGCACGAGGCAACTTCCTCACACCCCCATCACCACTGGTGACACTGCAGCTACCTCAGAGCCTTCAAGCAGGGTGCACCTGTCTTTGCTGCCAAGTATCCCATCAGCCCAGCTCCATCACTGATTTCTGTACCCATAATTAATTAACTTATGCATGTATGTATTTATTTATTTTTACAGCTTCATTTATTTTAGGGAGAGATAGACAGAGAGAGAGATACAGAGAGAGCACACACACACAAATACAGGGAGATAGAACCTCCAGCAGATTCTACACTGAGAGCAGAGCACACCTCAGGGCTCAATCCCACCACCCTGAGATCATGACCTTAGCTGAAACCAAGAGTTGGATGCTTCAACGACTGAGCCACCAGGCACCCCTCTGTACCCTTAATCTTAAGAAAAGACAGACACCGCTTCTTTCTGTCAGCCACGGCCTCATAAGCCATCTGTCACACAGCCAAAGTTTCCAGAGGGTAGGACCAGGTCTGCAACACCAGTGATGCCAGAGTATCTCCATAAAACTACAATTTAGTGAGTACCAGGCTCTGCTCTAAGCTCCTAATATGGCCTTCTATTTTGTACCCGTCACAGACCTACATGCTAGGTATTATCCACAGTGCACAGAGGAGGACACTGAGGTCCATGGCTTACCCAAGCGATCTACTTTTATGTGGCAGCAGCAGGGGCCTGAACCCAAGTCTGTGACTCCAAGGCCCCTCCGTCAACTCTGTTACTCATGCAGCCCCAACACAGTCATCAAATACCTCCCTAAACCCTCATCCCTCCTGTGAAAAAGCATGGTCTTCTGCCATTTCCCAGATGGGAAGAAAGCCGGCGTGAGCCAGATATAGTGACCTGCCCACGATGGTACAGGCGATGTCCCCTCTGTTCTCCCCCCAACACCCATGTCATTCTGCACGAGGCCCCATGGGGTCCTTCATGCTTCCAGTGGAAAACTCTGGTGAGACCACCAGTCTCCTGGCAGGCCTTCATCTTGACCCTGGAGGACAGGACCAGTTAGGAGAAACGGGCTAGTTAAGCCTCTGAAATGGGGTCCTACCACCCAGGAAAACACCCTTATCTCCAGGGCATCGCCCGTGTGAATTAGCTGGATTTGTAGAGGGCTCCACAAGCACCAGCCTTGCTGAGTCACTTTCTCTAAGGTGGTGGCTGAGACAAAAAGGACCCAGGAAAGAAAGGCATAGGCTGTTGTGGAACTCCAGTGCCTTGGCATCAACAATTAATATGAGCAGCTGCCTCTGCTCACCAGATCTGCATTTTATGTGGGGCACACTGTTCAAAGGTTACACCCCCCATCTCTGTAACCTTCACGACAACCCCTGGAGCTCCCTGCACCATCATTACCACCTCACAGACAAGGAGACAAGGCATGAGGGGTGTGTAGAATGATGCAGCTCTGTGCTGGGGCCAACCGGGGGAGGACTCCCACAGGCTTGCTCTTCCCACTGCTGCAGAAGCAGCTGAAAACAATGAGTTTTTCAGTTTGCATTATGTAGAGTGGAAAAGTCAACCATAAAGGTCATTCAATTTTTAAATGGGTTATTCCTCAGGATAAAAACAGTTCCAAAAAATAATTTCCGAGAAGTTCAACATATTCCTCCTTCCAGGTGCCTGGAATGTGATGGAATGTTGTTAAAATAAGTTCTGGCCCAACAGTATGCCAGACAGAAACTGGAAGTAAGCTGTTGCAGGTCCCCAAAGGCTCCGTCACAATCCTAAGGAGAAGACATATAACTTTCACTGTCCCAAAGTGGTTATGTTTAAAAAAAAAAAAAAAAAGACACAGGTGGAACATTTTAAATTACAGACTTTCAATGCAGGGGCAGTGGGGGTGGGGGGGGTGTCCCCCAACTACCCCCAAATGTTTCAGCTATATATAGTGACTTACCAAAGTGACTCATTACAAGTACCTACAAGGCGACTGACAGGCAACTGACCGATGAGGAAGGTATTCGGACTGCTTAACAAAACCAACACAACTTAGAATTTTCATGATTAAGAAGAGAAAACCATTTATTAAACACTCGCCAGGCACCAAACCCGCTAGGCACTGTCACACGCTCTACTCATCACAAGGCTGCCAAACTCAGTGCAGAAACTGAGGCTGAGTAAGTCACCTAAGATCATGCAGCACCAGAAACTGGATTCCAACCAGTTCTGACATCAAAGCCCACCCCAGCTTGCTGCAATGCTTCAGAACCCAAGCTTTGTGATGATCAATGTTTACACATCTCTGTTAGAATTCAGGGAAAGGTTTTTAAAAATGACATACACAAGGGGAAAAAATAATACAGTTTCTGGAGGCAGGCTGCCCGGGGTTCAAATCTTGGCTCCTCCACTTGCAAGCTGTGTGACCTTGGACTCCTTTAGCTCCCCTGTGCCCATATTTCCATGCATTAAAATGGTAGCCATAACAGACCCTATCTCCTAAGGCAAATAAAGCATTTTGGTGTTGTTGTTCTTGTTTTAAGCTTTTATTATTTATTTGACAGAGAGAGAGAGACAGGGTGAGAGGGAACACACACAGGGGGAGTGTGAAAGGGAGAAGCAGGCTTCCCACTGAGCAGGAAGCCTGGTGAGGATTAGATCCCTGCACCCTGGGAGCATAACCTCAGCTGAACAACTGAGCCACCCAGGTGCCCACAAATAAAACATTGAGAATCATTCCTGGCATGAGTTAAACCTCAGAAGGTGTGGGCTGGTGTTACTTCTTGCTGGCCACTAGATAGAGTCAGCAGCCTCAGGCCCACTATTTTAGCAACTCATTTGCATAAACAAAGCCCAGGCTCAGCCACTTTGTGCTTACCCTATGATTTCTTCCTGTCACTAACATCTCTCCTCACTCCTGCTCTGTGTCACTAAGCTCTGGGCCTCAACTTCCCATCTGTCAAATGAGGTGAGGAGCCCAGCTGATCTATCTGAGGTCCTTCCAGCTGGGCAACCTAGGGTTCTTGGTAACTCAGGGCCCAGAAATTTCAGAACCATCCTAACACAAACATTACCAGATGGCACTCACTCAATTTCCTCAAATCTTCTCTTCCGTGTTATGTATAAATGCTTATTTTCATGGCAAATCTTCTCCAAGATCCCAGAGCTCCATGAGCACCCAGAATAGGCTGGGCAGGCATCCCCAGTGCTGAGGCTGGGGACATGATGGTCAGAAGCTCTGACCTCCAGGGGAGATGGATTCCAAATCAAGCTGCTCTGATAAGCAGGTCTTCCCTGTTAGAGAGGATTTCAACAGAGCACAGTTAAGAGGAAGTGCAGGTAAGAAACTCAGAACTTGGCCCACCGGACAGAGGGCAGTAGGACAGTGGGCCGGAGGGGTGAGAGAGGGATTGAGAAGAATGGCACGATCAACAGAGGCCAGCCAAGGCAGCCCTGATGCTCAATGTGAGAGGGTGGGCTGGGGATACACTGTGAAAATGGCTTCAAAGTCAGGAAGCAATCCCAGTCAGCACAAAGCAGTCCTGAGCAGGAACCTTCTGGGACCAGGTTGGACACTAAGGTGAGCTGAAAATGGCTGTGGCACCCAGTGCAGTCTGAATCTCACCCATGCCTCTCACAGGCTGGGTGACCCCGGACCAGTTATGCTATGTCCTTTAATGTTTCCTAAAGGGTATATTCACTCCATAACCCTGAGCCATGTTCTCATTTCGGTGAGTGTGGGAGGCCGCAATAAGGCTTGAGACGAGAACCAAACCAGACCCTGACTTGTGCCTCCTTTAAAGTCCAAATAACCTAACAAAAGGTTTAGGACGGGAAAAGTTCAGTAGCACTGGGCAAGAGTCTGTGCTATGTGTTGTGCGCTCGCCTACGTGACTCCCCACACGCTACTAAACAAATGAGAACAGTTCGTTGCTGGTCCTTGCTGCCTTAGTACAACCCATAATTTACTTTCAGGTTTGCTGTATTTGTACTGGAATCAGCCATTTGGCGTCATGAGGAACCATAGTTGCTTAACTAAACACAGATGTAATGTCACTATATATATGGCCTTAAGGCTTTGAATAAACTCAGCACTGTTGGACATCCTCCTCAGTGCTCCTCCTGTCCCCCATCTCTTTGCTTCTCGAGTTCTTTTCTTCATCCTCTTACCCTCATGTTCCTGGTTGATTTGTTGCGCCGGCCACAACAGGTGAGGATCTGATGGTGCCCACTATCTACAGAGATCCAATATATACAACTAGGACAGCCTGGAGGGGGGTGGGCAACCCAGGCTGGACAAGGAGTTAAGAAGGAGTCAGGAAGGCCACCTGGGTGGCTCAGTGGGTTAAGCCGCTGCCTTCGGCTCAGGTCATGATCTCAGGGTCCTGGGATCGAGTCCCGCATCAGGCTCTCTGCTCAGCAGCGAGCCTGCTTCCTCCTCTCTCTCTCTCTCCGCCTGCCTCTCTGCCTACTTGTGATCTCTCTCTGTCAAATAAATAAAATAAAATAAAAAATCTTAAAAAAAAAAAAAAGGAGTCAGGAAGAAGTCATTCCCACACTTGAGGCATGGGTTGGTACTGACCAGAGACACTGGGCAAGAGACAGTGTCCTAGGACTGCTGTAAGACTAGCCGGGTCCAGGCAAAGCGCCTAACAGTGTGAAGATGTAACCCATCTGTAAAAGGTGGACGGGGGGTGGTGGTTTCAGCTGGTTGAGCATCTGACTCTTTGTTTTGGCACAGGTCCATTCACCTGGCCCATTCACCTGTGCCTGCATGTGTTCTGTGGTGTGCTCTTTATCTCTCTCTCTTTCAAATAAATAAATCAAAAAAAAAAAAAAAAAAGGAAGTCAGGAAGGATCAGGAGACCTGCTGTGAAGGTCCCAAAGATTCCACCCTCCTCAACTAGCCTCCGGAAATAAAGTAAGTGGATGCCCAGGAGCCTCCTGGACACAAAATTTTCCAAAGCAAAGCTTTCAATTTCATACTGGAGAAAAGGTTGCTGTGCAAATTCAAGACAAAAAAGCCGGCCATGGTGGGGTGGGTTTGGACAGGGTTGGTCCTGTAGGGCTCTGGCCACTAAATGCCCACTGCCCAAGCCAGGAGCCTGGAGTCTGTGCAGCCAGTGCTTCCTGAGGCTTCCACATCATAGCCTCACTCCGAAGTTTCCTCCTGGAAGCTCCTTACCCAGGGAGGCCACCTGTGAGCACCCCCTCACACACACCCCAGCTTCTGCCCCTCCATCCAGCTGGAGTGAAGGATCCCCAAGCCTGCTCTCTCTGGTCTCTCCTGCACAGAGAGGAGTATGTGCCCCGGAAAGGAGGGTCCCTGAGGATACCTGAGTCCTTGGCCCAAAGACAGCTGGCTTGAGAATGTGGGGTTTCGGTGCTCTAGGCACAGCAGTTCCTAGAGGAAACAGGGTAGGGAGCTCCAAGGTGGAGGGGAGTCCCGGGAGTCTGGGATCACAGATGCCAGTGGCCCCCAAGTGGAAGGGTTTCAGTAACTCCAGAGGTGAGAGGGGCCAGGGGTCAGGCCTGGAGGTGGACAAGGACCTGTGGGGTAGGGGGCCGGAGATGGAGGTGATCCCAGGGTGGTTGCAGGCCGAAAGTAGAGGTGTGGGGTGGGGGTGGGGAAAGGGTTCCATGGGCCAGAAAAAAATGGTATCCTGGGGCTCCTGGGTAAAAGGCACTTGAGGTGGAGGGGACCCAGTGGGGCCCAGGCTGCGCGGGCAGAGCCAGCGCCTCTCAGGCTGGGGAGCCCGGCGATTCTGAGGGACAAAATTTTCCATCAAGTTCTGGAAAAGAAGCCTGTCAGCACAGGCGTCTCTCCGGGGTCCAGACGAGCCCAGTGGTGCTGGGCCCCTTGATGTCAGTAGGGTCCCACGGGTTCCCTGGATACCGAGAAGTGGAGCGAGGGCTGTGGGGCAAGGGCTATGGGGCGTAGGAGCACCAGGCCGCCAGGAACCTCTCCGCCAGGCCCCCTCCCGCTCCCTTGGACGAAGGAGCAGGTGGCAGCGGGCAGCAGGGCCCCAGTCTCCCTCTCTGCCTAGCGCCCCTACCCCTCCCCAGCCCCTCAGTACCTGAGTCAGCGGGGCACCGATGCACTCCCCCGCTCCTTGCCCAGCCAGCCCAGAACCCCTGCCTTCCCGGGAGGCGCTACTTGCACAGTGAGTTTGCTGGGCCCACAGAAGGCGGTGGGTGGGGCAGGCAGGTGCGGGCGAGCTGTGGCGGGTGGGGGGCGGCAAACAGCAGTGCAGGCCTCTCTGCAGGCCCGCGCGCCCTCGCCCAGCCTCCTGTTCTGTCCTGTCCGGTGAGGGGGCTGGCTGCGCCCCCTGCTGGTTCCCGCTGCTCTTCTGCTGACTCCAGGACCACAGTCCCCAGCCCAGTCCTGGCCTCCCTGCAGCTCCCTGCCACTGCTTGAGCTCCAGGCTAGGCCCGCTGCTGCTCCTGGGCGGCCGAACTTTGGCCCCGGTGCGGTGTGGCTGGCCCTTTTCTCTCCCCAGGGCACAGTGGAGCCGCGAGGGAAGGCCTGAGGGGATCTTCCGTCTGCTCAGTGCCCGTGGATACTCTCCAGGGGCCTCTCTACCTGGTGGGCTCCACCCATGGCCATCTTGGAACCCCTGGAATCCCCTTCAGAGACCAGGTGAAGCCCTCCTTGGGGAATCCAGGCTCCTGGGACCAAGGCGAGTTGATCTTGTGTACTGCTGGGTTTGTTCCCTGGCCTGGCATGGATTGACAGTTGCTGAATTGATCTATTCTGGGGTCATCAAGGGCAGAGCAAAGAGTTCAGGGCTGGGATCCCCAGGCCTGGGGTCCACACAGGCTTGGAGCCCTCTTGGCTGTCCCTGACAGAATGACCAAAGAGGAACCCTCAGAAACATGGATCTTCCTTGAACTGGCAGAGCCTTCAGGGACAGGAAGGGGAATGTCTCCTTCGCAGAGTATCTGGAAGCCTGCAGTGGAAGATGGATTTGTCTGAGCCATGGTCATTAGTGTTGGGCCAAGGAACCCCTGGCTTGCTTCTCCTACCTGCATCCTATGTCTAAAAGGGTCTCTGGGTGGCTCCCTCAGTGCAGCATCTGTCCAGGGTCCTGGGATCCAGCCCTGCATCTGGCTCCCTGCTCAGTGCAGATCCTGCTTCTCTTTCATCCTCTCCCTCTACTTGTGCTGTCAAATAAAATTAAAAAAAAAAAAAAAGTTAAGTGGGGGGACAAAATGGCGCGGAAGTAGGAGGCGTCTTTTCAACTTGTACCCCAAAATGAGCTGATTACCTACCAATCACCCATGAACTCCAATCACCCATGAAATCAGCCTGATATCAGAATTATACACATGTGGATCTCTACAGGGGGAGAAGAAGCCAGTGGGCAGGTAAAGCGGAGTGGGAACTGTGAACTGATATCAGAAGATAAACAAAAGGGGGAGGGAGCTACCAGAGGCAACCAGTTGGAAAGTAATACCCCAATACAAGCGAGAGTGCCCTGCGTCTGGGGACCAGCATTAACTCGGAGACTGGTTGAAAGCACTCCAAAAGAGCAAAGCATCTCTGGGGAAATTGTGGGAATCGGGGCGGCTAGGGACAGGGGCTTAAGTCCCTGGTCCCAGGACAGCCTCCCTTGGCACTGAGTCAGAGAGAGTGCGGCAGAGAAACCAGCTCTTGGTCCCTAAGCTGCCAGCGCAAGGAGAATGCATGAGGTCCGTTTCCTGTGAGGGGATGGGAGCCACACCAGGCGGCAGAATGCAAGAGTCCTGCTATAGAGCCTGAGATACTCCCCTGAGAGAGGTATAAAGGCCCAGCAGGTGCCCTTTGATACACGCCCTTGTTTCAGAGCCTGCACCAAACTTTCGCCCCAGAGAGGTGCACGAAGGCCCAGCCTGGTCTCTGGGACCTGTGCCCCATTCTCAGAGCCTGAGACCCGCGCGCGAACCTCTGCCTTCCTTGAAATTGGTGCATGTAAGGTGGGCGCTCTTAGACCCAGAAAGACCGGGCACTCGCAGCCCGGGCCAGCGGGAAAATCTCAGTGTGCGATTGCTGCTTGGAACCTCTCTAGCAGTCTAAAGGTGCCCAAAAGCTGCTGCCGTGCTTTTGGGTACAAGCAAATGATCCTCCATCCCCAGGGACAGCGACTTCGAACCTGCTCTGCCAGCAGCCAAGGGGGAACTTATTTGGGCTCTGCAGCCAGACTGAGGCTTCTCTCTGAGAGGGAGATCAGGGTGCGGTTTGTTTTCCTCTAAAACTACAAAAACCATCAAAAGCGGTCAAAGTGAGAAAAAAAAAGTGAACAAACAAAAAACCGCCAGAGAACAAAAGCCTGAAAAAAAAAAAAGTTTCCTCAGAGCCCACCCCCTTGAGGGGGGCGGTAGGACTTAAGTCAGGGAACATCATTGACTGAAAACCCACATGGCAGGCCCCTTCCCCAGAAAACAAACCAAGAAAGAAAAAAAAAAAAAAGAGAGAGAGAGAGAGAAAAAAAGTACTACAAGAGAACTACCACTACTACATAGGACACTTTTATCTTTCATTCATTCCCACTATTCTGGTTCTTTTTTTATATATATAGGTAATTTTTTTAACCCCAGCAGGATGGTGGAAGGGGTACATGGCTGAGTGCCTCCCGGGTCTGACCCTGTGTGACGCCACCCGGTGCCTGCAGCTGCCCTCTGGAAGGTGTTGCTTTAGTGGCAGAGCCGGAGGGCACCAAGCGTGTGTGTGTCTCCAAAGTCCTGGGTACCACATCACAATGCCTTCCTGAGAAGCAGAATCAAGGACAGTTGCTGATCTTCATTCCTTCCTACCAAAGGTATCTCATACACCATCTTTGGAAGTTGGAGCCAGGGGGCGCATGGGTGGCTCAGTTGGTTAAGTGTCTTTCTTCAGCTCAGGTCATGATCCCAGGCTCCTGGAATGGAGTCCCACACATTTGCCTCCCTGCTCAGCTCCCCTGAGCCTGCTTCTCCTTCTCCCTCTGCCATTCCCCCAACTTGTGCTTTCTGGCTCTCTGTGTGTCAAATAAGTGAATAAAATCTTTTTAAAAAGTTTGGGCCAGGGGGTGCCTGGGTGGCTCAGTGGGTTAAGCCGATGCCTTCAGCTCAGGTCATGATCTCACGGTCCTGGGATCGAGTCCCGCATCGGGCTCTCTGCTCGGCAGGGAGCCTGCTTCCCTCTCTCTCTGACTGCGTCTCCATCTACTTGTGATTTTTCTCTGTCAAATTTGCCACCTCCCTGAATTTACCGGCATCTTTTCCAAAATCTACTTATCTTCCTGCCTTCGTGACCATAATGAGTCTATAAATTTTCAATAGACAGTGTGAACTCACATTGCTAATATTTGCATAACATGCACCTCTTTCAATCTCAAAGAAAAGCTTCACACCACAATGGTCTCTAATCTCCAATTAGTTTCTGTTCTGGGATCCCACTGGAATTCTATGCGCCTGTCCCCTAAGATCCCATAAATTGTGGTCCAGTTTCCCAGCCAGCCAAGGAAAGCACATGGGAAATCTTGCTGAAGTATGAGTAAGAGCCAACGAAAGGGAACATATTTATCTGCCTCGAATGCTGGGACCTGAGGAAAGCAAGTTTCATTACAGACAAATCAGGAAGGAGGTGCAGATTGCTTTTTATGTCACTCTGGAGTGGAGGTCTGCTCACTCACAGAAACTCAAAATCTTCACAAAGGACAATGTCCCCCACCCCCAAAGTCAGCTGGGGATTCTCAGGAAAACTTTAATTGAAAGTATTACGGATTCTCCAACTTCCCAAAATGCAGGAGGAACATCTACAAGCAAGACTGTCACCACTTTTAGGCAATTACACTTATTTACCTTTTTTCTTCCTAGAAAATCATCCCCTCTCCCAATCCATGATCTTCTTTTTGTAACAGTTTCCTAAAGAAGGAAACAGATGTCCTCCCATTCCAGTTCCATCCAAAATAATAAAATAAAAATCTTTAAAATTTAAAAAAAAATTGTGATTTGTTGAGACAGAGCACATATGCAGAGGGACAAGCAGACTCTCCCACTGAGCAGGAAGCCCGATTTGGGGCTCGATCCCAGGACCCTGAGACCATGACCTGAACCGAAGGCAGATGCTTAACCAACTGAGGCACCTAGGAAGCCCCCAAATAATTCAATTTTTAATCACTTTGCCATAGACACTTTTGGGTGGGTTTGAAACACCAGAATCTCATGGACTTATCAGTGTCCTCTTCACCATCTCAGAAAAGGACTGGGTGCCTCTCAGAGGCCTCTCTCCCCTCCTGACCCAGGTCCCAGCCAAAGGTCCTTCACATTAGAGTATGAGGAACTGAGCGGGATGGGGTGTGGAAGCACCCTGGGGTGGGGGGCTCTGGGGCCCTCCCACTCCCAACTTCAAAGACAGCGCCTGCTTTCCCCTGCCTCATATAGGTACCCTGGGTTTGCCCTCTTTAAGGTTCCTGGTTGCTGCAAAGGTCTGAAAATCTCCTAAGTAGCACAAAAGCCATCATGTGCATTTTGGCCACACAGGACAGAGGGAGTTTAAAGGAAGAAAGATAAAGGTCCCCAGAATGAGCCAGCAGCTCTGGGCTTCCCCGAACATCTTTCCTGACCTTCAGAACCCTGGGAAGGAGCCCCTTGGTGCAAAGTCACAGGGGGAGCCCACGCACAGCCCAGGCCTCCTGCCCCAGGTCCTCTCCAGCCATAAACTGACCCCCTAGCCCCTTCCAAACCATCTACAGCCTCAAACCACTGACGTGCGGTTCAGCACCCATCTCCAGAGCGCAGGATGCACGTGGCTTCCCGGCACCCTTCCGTGGCCGCTCCCAAAATCACCGTGGGAATGTCGCAGCAAGGAGACAGGGAATCGATTTTTATCCTCTGGGTTGTCTTCCCTCGTAGCCCCTCAGGAGTCCCCACGCAGCAATGCCGTGTGGGCCCTACTGCTCTGAATCCACTTCCCTGGAGGAATCCGCTTTTCTTCAGCGTCTGTGTCTGCAAACCTGGCTCCTCTAACACCCCCCACCAAACGTACCAAGAACCAACGGGGGAAGAAGTTCATTTCTGGCCGAAAAGCCTTTAATCCCTGAGAGCTGTGGCTGATGCAGGAGCAGCTTTTCTCCAAATGGTGATTTCGATACGAGGTCGTTTTACCTGCTGGCCCCCAACATCCCTGACGTGTGGCTCCCAGGGGCCTCCCCGCGGCCAGGCCTGAGAGTGGAGCCCACCCTTGGGCTCATTTTCCACTGCGCTGAATCCAGGCAGCGGTCCCGTCTCACTACAAAGGGTGCTGAGTAATGAGGTGCTGCCACCAGGAAGAGAGGCAGCAGGTCAGACAGATCTGGAGAATGACACTGGCCTTCAATGGCCCCTCACAAGGGAAATACCATTAAGTAGCAGATCTGAACAGATATACTGTGTTCCACATTCACGCCGTAAGGATGGGGTTTCCTCGAGCCCTAATCAAAGGAACTCTTTCACCTGAGATCACTTGACCAATCGGTGACTCAGTTTCCTTATACTAAAAATGAGGATAACAATACATCACAAGATTGTTTTGAGGAGTACACACGTTACAAAGTGTTTAGAGGCACCTGGGTGGCTCAGTGGGTAAGCATCTGACTTCAGCTTAGGTCATGATCTCATGGTCCTGGGAGAGGGCCGTGTCAGGCTCCTTGCTCAGCGAGGAGTCTGCATGTCCCTCTCCCTCCCTCTTCACTTCCTGCCCTCTCTCTCTCTCTCTCAAATATATAAATAAAATCTTTAAAAAAACCGAAGTTCTTAGAACACTATATGCACATAGTACAGGACACACAAGCACTTGTTAAACAGATAAAAGGGTACAAGAGGCTGGCTTCCCTTCAGATTTCTAATAGGCTCCTGTCTGGGGGTCTCTAGCTCTTAGGAAGTGGGGAGGCCACAGAAGCCCAAGATTGTAGAGTTCCTCCGAGGCCAAGTTCAGTTTTCTATGCAGGACAGAAAACCTGTAAAACACATCCCAGACTTGCTTCGCTGCCTTCCTAGTAGGGAATCCGTTCCCTCAAGAGTGGTCCAACCTCTCTTCCACTATTTGGGATGTAGAAAACGTTTAGACATTTCTCCATTGGTGCTCATTCCATCCTCATTTTTAACAATCTAGCTGTGTGTTCATCTGGTCTTCTGTTAGTTCCTTTATCCAACAAACATAGAGGACTCACCGTGTCCTAACTGTGACCAAGACATCCAGCATCTCATCCCACAAAGGAAACATATTAGCAAATGTGGCAGCAAAGAGGGATGGGGTAAGGCAGTGACATCTGAATCAAGATCAAACTAACAAGCAGAGCCTGCCATGAAGAACATTCCAGGTATGGGCCCCATAGGCATGAAGGCGGAAATGAATAGATTATGTGCAGACAGCAGGACAGGGGACTAAGGGGACACTGGAAAGGAAGGCTGCGGAGCAGCTGTTGGCATTGGAGGCCTTGCGAAGGACTCTGGAATTCCCTTTGGTTTCAGCCAGAAGCTACATGAAGGTTTAAGCAGGGAATCATCAGATTAGCGTATATTTGTAAAAGATCGCTCCTCTTCCACAGAAGACATGGGGATGGGGTGGGGGTGACCACGAGCCTAGAAGCTGGAAATGGAAGCAGATGAAGTTTCCAATATCCTGGCCAAGGAGTGAGTCTGTCGCAGTGAGAGTGTCAAGATTTGCAGTTCTAAACTTTTTAGTAAAGTGGCTTATTAAACACACAGCTAACTATTGCCCGGGGTTCCTACTTTTGTAATAAGTTTTTTCTGAAACTCAAAAAGGGGAGAGGGGCTCTCTGCACCACGTGCCAGTCGGGGCAAAACATCATCGTCACATTACAGGGTGTTTTCAGAGCCTGTTATCCTTTTAGTACGACATCCCTCCCACCCCGAGACAACACCGTGCCTCTTTCCGCCAACAGAAGTTGAGTTTTTCCCTTTCCCTCTTCCTTCTTTCGAGGGCAGAGCTCAGGGCTTCTCCAGAGATTCCATCCTAAGTTCATAGATCTCACCGAGCCGACCACATTCCCCTCCCTGTGGGCGCCAGGAAACACTGTAAATATCTGTATCTGCACCTGAACATGGGACCTTGGATCCCAGCTACAGTTACTTGTGCTGTGGTAACAAGGACATCATGTCGCGTTTCAGGACATTTTCGTATATAAGGCCTCGGGTCGGGATGCTCAGGGTAGGAAAAGGGTGGGTTCACCCCTGGGCAGAGTGGCATACCTTCTCTCTCCTCCTGGCCTTTGCCCGAGTTGGAGATGCCCTGTTCCTTCCTCTTCACCTGAGTAATCATTATCTCTGCTTCCAGAAGCAGCTCAGGGGGCCACCTCCATCCGAGGGGCCACCTCCTCCACAACCCCGCTGGACCAGGTGACCCTCCCCAGAATTCCATATAAATCCCTGTTAACGTTGATCCCACTGCTTCCCAGAGGCTCTTTCTCCTTGTCTTTACTTTGTCTCTCCTGCTGGACCCCAGGAGACAGGTCTCACTCATCATTTTATCCCAGCAGGGTTCAGTATGTTGCTGAATTAACACATGGCATGTCCCGCACATCGCTGGCAGCTGGATGAACTGGAACACAGTGTGGCAGCATGTACTGAAGCAGGGGTTCTCAGAGCACCAGGGGATTCAGTCGGTGAAGCATCTGCCTTCGGCTCAGGTCATGATCCTAAGGTCCTGGGATCCAGGCCTGCACCGGGATCCCTACTCAACAGGGAGTTGGCTTCTCCCTCTCCCTCTGCTTCTCCCCTCCCTCTCAAATAAATACATAAAATCTTTTCAAAAAATAAATTTTAAATAAATTTTAAGAAAATTAAGCAGTTGTTCTCAGCTGCAGGTGATTTGTCTCCCCAGGGGACATATGGCAATGCCTGGAGAAACGTTTGGTTGATGTAATTGGAGGAAAGGGCGCCACTGGGCATTTGGTGGGGAGAGGCCAAATGGAGGTGGCCAACATCTGGCCATGCACAAGACAGGCCTCAGCAAAACATCACCCAGTCCACGAGGTCGACAGGGGAGACCCGCATCTAATCTAGGACCTGGAAAACCTTTTCCTAGCTTTACATGATCAAGGGAAATGTATCTGTCCATCAAAACCACAGGAATGTCTAAAGCAGCTTATCCTCGGAAGCCCCAAACTGGATGCCATGTAAAAGACCATTAACAGGAGAACGGATAACTGACTACAGTACCTACGTGATGGAAGACAACAGACGATAACGAAATTTAAGATGCCACATACGTGACAACAAGAAGGAATCCACAGATGTCCTGAGGAACTGAACCACCAGAGCAAGGTAACAGGCAAACTTGATCGCTGGTGATGGAAGAGAAGCAGGGGGCAGGGAGTGACTGACTGGGAAGGAGCAGGAAAGAACCTCTGGTGTGCTCAGAATGTTCCTGATCCTCATCTGGGTAGTAGTTACACACAGCGTGCCGCATGCTAGGACTCATGTGCTGTGTGTGTGTATTACACCTCAGCAAGCTTTACCAAAGGCAACGGTCCTCCAAGAGCCCCGGCGGGCAGGATTCACACACTGGAGCAGGTCCTCCGAGCATGACTTTCTAAGGATTTCGGTGCACAGCCGGCAGGAGCATTGTAGATATGTTTATGGAGACCTATTTCACCACAGACACCAGTGGGTCCTTGATTCAATTCTGCTTCGGTCATTTTCTGCTAAGGATTGTGCTACAGATGTGCACACAGACTTAGGTTTCAAGAATATTTATCACAGCAGAACAAATACAAGAGGGAGGCAGCAACAACACGGACCCAGAGGAAACTGTGTGATACCGCGGACTCATTAAAATCGACATTTAAAAATGTAAATGGAAAACGACTACAATATATTAATTACAATTAAAGAGCAGGTCACCCAACAAGCTGACACCTAAGATATATGAAGAATATACTCAATATGATTAACTATGATTAGCTAAGGTCATGAGGGTTTATGGGATTTCTTAAAATTTTATCATTTTCCCCTAAAATGTACATATATTACTTATTAATAAGAAAAAATACACAATCACACTTCTTAAAAATAAAGGTGAGTTTTCAACTCTAAAACTGAGTACCAGGGGCGCCTGGGTGGTTCAGTGGGTTAAAGCCTCTGCCTTCGGCTCAGGTCATGATCTCAGGGTCCTGGGATCGAGCCCCGCATCGGGCTCTCTGCTCAGCAGGGAGTCTGCTTCCTCGTCCCTCTCTCTGCCTGCCTCTCTGCCTACTTGTGATCTCTATCTGTCAAATAAAATAAATAAAATCTTTAAATAAATAAAATAAAACTGAGTACCAGACCCCACACAACTCCCAGATTCCCCATGGATTCAGAGCCCTGCTGCCTGCAGAAGCGCTCTATCGACGCTCATCACAGTGGCTGAGACAGATTAAATAAAGAGATAACATTGCAGATTTCCTGTCTCTTATCCGACTGTGCAGATTGGTTAAACAAATCCAAATCCATACATGCATTAGATCTCACTGAACTGCGTACGCCCTGAGAAAAAGACCCTGTAAAGCAATTCCCTGTAAAAATACGAAAGTATTTCTGACAGCAAAAGTTTTCAGATTGCTGTAACGAAAAAAAAAAAACTAAAAAGGCACGACCTTCCCTGATTAATAAAGTCTCCCTCGAGAGAAGGCTACCACTTCCCAAGGTAATCTCATCGCCTCAGACGAATCCATGTTTCTCTGTGAAGTGGAGGTGATCGCGGCTCTCTCGGAGTACTCACAAAGGTTTGGCGTGATTATGAAACGGAACATTATGACCGGGGCCCGCTGGTTGTGGTCACCGTCATGCCCACAGCCTGAACACCACCTCCCTCCAGGAAGCTCCCTTCTCTGAATTCTGTGTGGTAGGGGCACGTGGCTGACTATTAGGGAGCACTGCATAAGGCGTACCCTGTCGCTCGCCCAGACGCACAGCTCCTCCCGGAGCCACCGAATGCCATACAGAGCTAAAGCTGGGAGCAGTGGCTCACCGTGGACACCAATGATGAGGGCTCAGGTACCTCAGCTCACAAACCCATTACAAGCATATACATTTAACTCTAGCTTTAAGATGTTTCTCCTCTTACTTCTCAGTCAAAAAAGACTTTAAGCTGAGTAAACCAACAACAAACCCTAAGATAAAACATTTAACCCTGTTAACTTCCTAAGGCCTACGGTCGTCTTCAGCTTCTCAAGGTCACACCTCCCTGCTGAATGATTACCGAGGGTTGCTGACACGGTACACAGAAAAAAAAACCTCTTAGGATGTCCAGCCTCTAAGAGAAAAAGCAAACAGCTCAGAATGCAGCCAGCCATGGCAAAGGAACCACCGACAAAGCCAAACACAGAGGGGCCCCTGAGCATCTGGGAAATCTTCCTGTTCCTTTGCCTCCTCAGAGGAAACGAGTCACAAGACTGCTCAGAATGGGAAATGAGAAGGGCAGAAGCCCGGAAACCAGCGCGTCCTGAATTTCGTGCTGCTTCCAAGGAGTGAGCCCGCCTGCTGTGCTGCTGTGTCAGTTATTTACACAGTGGGCAGGTGAGGCTGACAGCTTGAAGGGGTTATTTTAGAGGGAGAGCTGTAAGTCTGATCAGGAGAAGGTTCTGGACCCTGGGGTCCCAGCACGCATCTCCAGCTTCCAAGCTGACCCTCCCTTCAGACAGGGTTTAAGAGGCAGCAGGGCAAGCATGGTCTTTGTATTTAAATCACCTCAAGGGGGCCCATATCTCCAGGCACAACCAGAAGCCAGGGAGGAGAGGGAAGGGGGAGAGGGAGAGGGTACCTCCACTCCTATCTGCTGGCTGCACTTCTGGAGCGCCTGATCCAGGAAGCTAAATGTGTGGACAGAACAGAAGGAAGAATCTGGGAAGACTGGAAGACTAGAAGAGCTGTTCGTGGACTAGTCTCAACCTGAACCACAGAAACACCTCTGCCTCCCTGCCCTCCTCCCCTCGGCTGGGCACCAGGTGCCTCCCTACTGCACTCCAGATGCAGATCCAAGCTCAGGAGTGCCCAGTGCCAATGCCTCTCTCCGGCGCAAGGACTCTAGGGCATCAGCGGGACTCCTAGACAGCACCTGTGATCTCTAATTTAAAACCAAAACCAAAATCCCCAACCAGCCCAATCCAGCACAAGCAATACATATTTATGTGTAAGACACCTATGCACACATACACATTCACTTATCTACACACACACACACACACACACACACACACGCTTTTGCAGCAGAAGGCAGGCATGAAACCTGTTCCCTAAGTCCTTTGCTTTCCTCATCTGCTTCTAGCAGCAACAGCCATTTCTGCTACGGATTTTCCTATTCGAGGGTTGCTCACAGATCCAAATGCCACCATCCTGTTTGCCACCCTTTCCTACCCCACTGGCCCACTGACGTCTGTCAGTGAACCAGGGAACAAAGATGGAAGACAGGCCCAAGCTGCCTTCCTAAAGTGGGGTTATATTTGACACTTTAATAAACCTCAGAGCCTGAGCCTCTCTGCTCTCAGACTGGCCAGGGTGCAGCTCTCACTCTTACCAAACCCGTCCATCTCTCCTCCCCCCACCGCGGGGCACAAGGGTTTTCTCTGCCCGGCATCTATTTCCAGGCCCCATAAATCATATCCCATTGTTCCAGGCCATCTGAACTCATGCTTAATAAACCATCCACCTCACCCTTCCACCACCACCCCAAATTTCCCACAGGGAAAGACTGTTTCAAGAAGAAAAGGAAATTCTTCATTAGGGCTGGATTTTAAAAGCAAGCTTCCACAAAAAACCAGAAAACAAAATTGGGTATAAATACCATCCAATAACCACTAAATGTCTTTGGTTAAAGCACCTGCCTGCCTGTGATTCTCAGGTCCAGATGTGAGCTCAGTGCACATCCAAAGCAAGCAGAATTTGAACCTGATGCTAAATGACAAATGATCCTGAACTTCATGACCATTTAAGTGCCACAGTGGCTAGACTAAATTGCTCTGATGCAGAATTTCTCCCAAGTATAGGTTACTGAGAAACAGAATATTGCTTGAAAATGTATTTAGGTGCGCTCATCCTTCTCAGACCAACACTCATGGGCTCTTAGTCATAACCAGGCTTAAGCTAACACGATTCCCCTATTTTCCCCAGAGAGGGAGGGAAACAAGAGGACATGTCTCTCATGTTCCAAGATCAAAAACTGGATCACAGCACTCACAGCATCAAGTCTGCCAAACCAGAGCTCTGGGTACGTACAATTCTTAAAGAGCTAATTGAATGGAAAACAGCCATCTGGGGCTGGAAACCCTTATGACATTCTGGGAAATGTATGGGCTTTAAAAGGATTATGCAGGGTGATGGGACTTTCAAAATTCCCAAACTCTGAACTGAAGCCTAAATGAGAATATGTTAAATTCACCCATTCCAAAACACAGCACAGTTGACTCGGACCCTAGAGCCCAGCTGTAGCTCAGGGTGTCCACACTGCAGCCTGTCTGTGGGAGGTCTGCAGACCACTCCCTGCTGAGAGAGTCCAGCCAACCCAATCAGCCTACCAGCAGGCTGTGGCACAAGGTCCAGATCCTAGCCCAGGCACCAGCCAGGGTTCCCTTTGGCCTGCCCTCTTATGGTTGAACAACAATCATGGAGAGCCACAGGGAGAGCGGCATTGGGTCCAGTATGGCCACTCCCTGGTCCTCCACAACACTGGTTGCACACTCTTCAACACAAGAAAATGGTGTGCAGAAACAAGGGCCTGCCACAGTAGGCTGTCGAGCAAGGAACAGAAAGCATCAGGGGACAGGTGGGACTGCTGGCTGGTCTCCACCTCTCCCAGAGGGCAGAGGCCGCAGAGCTTCTGCAGGCTAAGCAGAGACGTGTCAGAATTACCTTCCCAAAAAGTAGGCAGTAAAGGAGGATTTCAAGCAGCCACAACCACCAGCAGGCCTGCGACCTCCAGATATCAGGGGCTTGACCATGACCGTGTCGGTAAGCAGAACACACAAGTGCCTTCTGGAGCGAGAGAAGACAGCTTAACGCTGATAACTGGTCCTCTCACTCTTCTCTGCTCTCAGCAAGTGATCCTGAAAGGGATGGACAAAGTTGGTCAGATTCACTGGAGAAAACACGAGCCAGTGAAGACGTCCCGGCTCGCACTAGGCCTCCCTCCAAAGGCTGGCTGCCCCACCCCTGGCACCTGGGTAACGCTGCTCTGGGGCCATCCACACAAAACGATTTACGTACCCCCCACCCGCAACAAACAGACACACACACACACACACACACACACACACACACAAGCTGCATCGGGCTTTAGGAACCTAACTCAAACGCACCCCTAACAACAACCCCACAGGTGTGACTGGGTTGGACACTCCCAGCAAGGGAGGAAAGGCCCTCCCCTTGGGTCCTTGCCAGCGGCAGGGTGCCACCTGGGCCTCCGCCTCATCCTCTCCATCCGCGAAGAAGTCGGAGCGGCCCCCACCAACCACCACCACGCAACCAGATTCTCGCACTTCAAATCCCCGCTGCCAGGGCCCCAATGTGTGCTGACCAAAAAGCCGCCCTCAAGCAGCCGGCCCGCGGAGCATCCGGAGTTCTCCCAGCCCCGCGCTCACGCCTCCCCAGGCAGCCCCCGCACCCGCGGGCCGCGCCTTACCGCCAGTGTCCACGAAGCGCGGGGGCGGGCGGTCCCGCAGCGTGGCACTCCAACCCGCGCTGGCCTCGTCCTCGTCGGACTCCTGCCCTTCGGGGGCGTCGGGAGGCAGCAGGGGGCCGGGGCGCTTGTGTTTGGCGTCCGAGGAGGCGGCGGAGGAGGAGCGCGAGGCGGCGGACGTGGAGCGCGAGGCGGCGGACGTGCTGTAGAAGGCGTTCCCGCCGCTGTCCCGGCCGGACTCGCCGAACACTTCCTCCCAGATGTGCAGGCTCTCGTGGCGCGCGAGCGCCGCCTCGAGCAGCGCCGGCGCCCTCCTCCGCGCGCTCCCGCCGACCTGGGCCCTGGCCCCGGCCGCCGCCCGCGCTCCCGCCCCCCAGAGCGCCTCCCAGCCGCACGCGCCGGGCACCGGGCCCGCGCCGCGGCCCGCCGCCCCCCACCAGCGCGGCCCGCCGCCCCCCACCAGCGCAGCCCGCAGCACAGCGCCTGCCGCCCCACGCCCGGCCGGCCCGCCATCTTGGCCGCCTCGTGCCCAGCGCCCTCGGAAGCGCCCTCGGAGCTCGGGCGCCGCAGGCTGCAGGCCGCGGAGGGACGCAGGGCGCGAGGGCGGGAGGCAGGGGCTGCGGCTGGGCCCAGGTGCCGCCGCTGGGTCTCCTCCGCGCCGGCTGCGTCCCCGCGCGCCCTCCCTCCGCACCCCGCGCTCCCTGGCCTACCTTCCCGGGCGCGAGCCGCCAGAGACGCCCCGCCTCCTCGCACATCCGGCCCGCCCGCCGGCCAATGGGGAGCAGGCCGGGGCGGGGCCCGCGCGGGGCACGCCCCACACCCCTTGGCCGAGCGGGGGCAAGGAGAGCAGCTGCGGCGGCGGTGGCGGTAGGGGGGAGGGCGGCCGGTGGCTTCCTGGCCTGCGGGACGTGTGGCCCGGGACGGCCACCCGCAGGCCCCGCGCGGCCCCGCAGGGGGAAGGGAGGAACCGAGTGGGTGTCGGGGGTTGGGGGGGACGCAGCCGGTCTTCCCGCCGCCCCAGCCGGCTCACGGAGCGTGAAGCCCGCGCTCTCGGTCCCCTTCCGCAGTCGGCGCCGGCGGCGGCGGGGAGCTGTCCGCCCCGGTGATTCTGAACCAGGCGCTGCGGAAATTCCAGGTAGGCGCCGGGCCTGAGGGTCACGATTCCCGTGGCTGCTGTGGCTGCTGCTGCTTCGGTGCTCCACAGCCGGCTGTACCTTGAGCTCTTGCAAGCACAAGGGCTATCTGGCTTCCGGGAGCCTTGCTCTAATAAGGAGCCCTCCTCGCTGGTTCATTCCTGGGGTCAGGTGGTGACTCAGTCTCGCTTCAATACCCCTGTAATTTGAGGGGGTCAACATCCGATCTTAGTCATTCCTTCCGTCTTTGACCTTTGACATCTTTAAAGTCAAAATATTCATTACCTTCCAAATATTAATTACTCTAACACCACCACTGCAACATCTTCACCCATACATTTGACACACTTGTCTGTTAAAGTACGGCACAATCACCCAGGCTTCAGTGTTCTGATAAACAATAGATCAGAAAGGTTTCATCCATCCCTCTGCCTTGGCCAGGAGTGCGTGGCACTCATTCCATTGATGACGATACACGTGATCAGGCGTTTCTTGCTCCTCTCTCCCTCCCACAATAATGCAATAAGTCACAATGATGGTAATTGGGCCATAAAGTCACTTGCACTCTGAAATAAAATAAATCCACAGAGATGTGAAGGGCTTGCAAATCCTACTGGGTATTAACTAAATAAGGATTACACGACAGGGAAAGGCATATTGCTATTTCATGCATAAAGGATGCAGATGCATAAAGGGTGAAGATGTTGGTACCACCAGCTAAGGTCGTTCTAACAGCAGGTGAGCTGCTTCTGCTCTCGCCCTCCCCTCGCAAGCCCCTGTTTCCTCCTCCCAAACCAGAGTCTCTGTACCAGCATGAATTCCTGATCATCACTGAAAGATGATATATAAAAAGGAAAGGATTCACATGACATTGCTTTGTATATGAATTGGCTGATATACGTGAAATTGTTTGCAAAGCATTTCAACTCCGTTGGAAGAATTGTGTCACAGAAAAGAACTGGTTTCCAGCACTTCTCTATACTGTGTTAACCAGGGAAAGATTCTGAAGAGAGTTCATACAGGTAATCAGACTTAAAAAGGTCATTGACACATAGATTAAAGACGAAAAGTAAGATTGCGTAGCTCAAGTTCAAATTCTGCAATTAGGAATTCTGTAATACTCCTGTAAAATTTAATGACATATATTTTAAAAAATAATTGAAAGGGATCAAAACACTGAAATACATAGGCAAGAACTCCTTCTCTTCTCCAGGCAGCCAATGAAAAAGTCAGCAGCTAAAGTAAGTATTTTAAAAACAGTGGCTAGCTTTGCTACCCAGAGGAAGCAGGAAGTAGAGCAGTAACAGTTACAAGGATGGAATCAGTCTTCCATTGTGCCAAATCTGCATTTGTATGGTACTAATCCCAAAGAAACCTTAGAGTCTTTGTGCTTATGAGCTCTCAAGTGCTTGTAGCTCACAGAGCATGCAACACTGGGAGAGGATTATATGGTCACAAAAGAAACAGACTGGGAAATCAAATTGTTATCCAAACCCTGGCCCAACAAAAATGAGATGGCTATGTCCATTTAGAATCAAGGGTTTAGCAACCAAGTGCTACTTTGTTTAAACAAATGTTTCCGACCAAGAACAGTAAAAATACTTCAGCCTTTAAAAACAGGTGGCTGATTCTCCTTGTGAAAGGAGGGGAGGAAAGAGAAGAAAACAACTGGAAAACAAAAACCAAAAAGCTTTCCCATCTGCTTGGCAACCTCCTACTCGATGCTATGATTATGGTTCTACATCATTAAGTTTTACAAGTAATGTTTTCTGGGAGGATAATTATAGAACCAGCATTATACTGAGATCTTTTAACTTTGAGTCATTTAAACACATCTTCCAAATAATACAACTTTGTAATATAATTAATTTTAAGATTAATTATAATTAATATTGAGCTTTTGGTTCATAGTCTGCACAAAAGGCTCCAGGGTAGTAAGAACAACCCATTTCTGTAGTAGATTCCTTAGGCTTTGTTAAGCCAGAGAGGTTCATGCTCTTGTGAAACTGGGGATAATAGCCATATTTCATTGAGTCTTGGCCTCCTTTCCTGGTATAGTTTAATAAGAAACAAAAAATGCTACCATTCAAACTATGATACAATGTTTTCTTTTCATTAATATTTTAATTTAAATGTATTCAAAAAGCTCTTTGGTAAGTATTTAGACAGATTTTTATTACATATGGCCTTAATGCATACATAAAATAAAAGTTAAAATTTTTGGTTAACGTTTTTCCAAACCTCACATTAAGAATCTCACTACTTTTATTTACTTTCTAACTGAGAGATTTCAGTGCCCAGATTTTTCTCACAATATGTTCCTCTGAGCCACCCAGAGCTTTTGTCATGCTGCACTTAAAAAATTATTATTAGACATATACCTGACATTCAATGTTAAATTAGTTTCAGGTGTACAACATAGTAATTTGACAATTCTATACATTACTCAGTGATCACCACAGTAAGTATATCATCACGTCACCATATAAACTTATTATAATATCATTGGCTGTATTCCCAATGCTGTACTTTTCATCTCCAGATGAGAACAGGAAATTATTTTATTTATTTTATAACAGGAAATTTGTACCTCTTAATCCCCTTCACCTATTTCACTCATCCCCCATCCACCTTCCCTCCCATAACCACCAGTTTGTTCTTTGTATTTAAGAGTCTATTTTTGTTTTGTTTTTTTTTTTTTGTCTGTTCACTTGTTTCTTTTTTTATATTCCATATAGACGTGAAATTACAGGGGCCCCTGGGTGGCTTAGTGGGTTAAAGCCTCTGCCTTTGGCTCAGGTCATGATACCATGTTCCTGGAATTGAGCCCCGAGTCGGGCTCTCTGCTCGGTGGGGACCCTGCTTCACCTGCCTCTCTGCCTGTCTCTCTGCCTACTTGTGATCTCTCTCTCTTTCAAATAAATAAATAAAATCTTAAAAAGAAAAAAAAAAGGAAGTGAAATCATATGGTATTTGCCTTTCTCGGTCTGACTTATTTCTCTTAACCTAATACCTTCTAGATCCAGCCATATTGTCACAAATAGCAAGATCTCATTCTTTTTTATAGCTGGATAATATTCCATTATATATCTATATACACCATATCTTTACCCATTCATCTACTGATAAACACCTGAACTGCTTCCATATACTGGCTATTATAAATAGTGCTGCAGAAAACCTAGGAGGGCATATATTTTTTTGAATCAAGTGTTTTTATTTCCTTTGGGTAAATATCAAGTACTGGAATTACTAAAGCATATGGTAAATCTATTTTTAATTTTTTGAGGAACCTCCATACTGTTTTCCACAGTTGTTGCACCAATTTACATTCCCACTAAAAATGTACAGAGGTTCCTTTTTCTCCACATCCTGGCCAACACTTGTTCTTTCTTGTCTTTTTAATACTAGCCATTCTGACAAGTATAAGGTGATAGATCTCCCTGTGGTTTTGATTTTATTTTCCTGATGATGAGTGATATTGAGCATCTTTTCACATGTCTATTGGGTGTCTGTATGTATTTTTTGGAAAAATGTCTATTAAGTCCTCTGCCCATTTTTCAATTGGATTATATGTTGGGGTTTGGGTTTTTTGGGGGTTTGGTGTGTGTGTGTGTGTTCTTTACATATTTTGGTTATTAATTCTTTATTTTATTTATCATTCACCACTGTCTTCTTCCATTCTGTAGGTTCCCTTTTGGTTTTGTTGCGGGTTTCCCTTACTGTGCAAAAGCTTTTTATTTTGTTGTAGTCTTAATAATTTATTTTTGTTCTTGTTTCCCTTGCCTAAGCAGACATACCCACAAATAATGTTGCTAAAACCAATCTCCAAGTGATTACTGCTTATTGTCTTTTAGGAGTTTTATGGTTTCAGGGCTCTCATTTATTCATTTAATTTTTTTTTTAAGTAAGCTTTACACTGAATGTGGGACCTAAACTCACAGCCTCAAGAATAAGAGTCACATGCTGTAAAGGCTGAGCAAGACAGGCACACCTCACACTTCACATTTAGATCTTTGATCCATTTTGAGTTTCTTTACGTGTATGGTAAAAGAATGTGGTCTAGTTTCATTCTTTTGCAAATGGCTCTCCAGTTTTCCCAACACTGTTTTTGAGGAGACTTTCTTCTGTTACATATACTTGCCTCCTTTGTCAAAGATTAATTGACCATATAATTGTGGATTTATTTCTGGGCTCTCTATCCTGTTTCCGTTGATTTATGCATATATTTTCTCCCAGTACCCTACTGTTTTGATTACTATAACTTTGTAGTATATCTTGAAATCCAAGAAACTGATACCTCCAGCTTTGTTCTCCTTTCTCAAGATTGTTTTGCATGCTACACTTCTTATAAAAGTATTCTGAGGTCATCCATTCTGCTTGGTTTGATGCTGGTAGGGTTTCTCTTTTTCTTTTTTCTTTTTTTTTTTCCTTATCTGAGATTTTCATATAATAACCAGTTTATTTTCTTTCTTTAAATGGTCCTCAAAAGGCCTGTGGCTTGGCATGCCAAGGGATGTAGATGATCAGTTGTGCCCTAGGAGCAGTAACCACATGGCACAGGGTCAAGCTGTGGTAACTTTATAGGGACTTCCACCTGCTCAGCCCCAACTATAAGACAATTCCTGACATTGGAGATGTGAAAGAAAATGGGAGGGGAGGGGCATCTTAAAATCCATAAAATATGGCATATTGTCTCCTGTTTGTACTTTTACAATTTCTGATTTTGCAAATGGCCAAGCTGCCGCAGGGAACAAAAATGAGGTCCTAAGGTGGCAGAGACTGACCTGGTCAGCCCTGTACTGCACAGGCTATGCGTTACTGGATCAGTATGAATGGGGAAAGCAGGGGTGAGTCAGGGAAGCTGCTGCTTCTCCCTACATTGCCTTCATCACCCACAGGAAGGGGGCCCAAAGCCAAGGAGGACCTCCTGGAACTGAGACAGGGGAGGGGAAAAGAAAGCTGAACGATGCCACAGCTGCTGAACCATGACCAAAATATGGGGGAGAAGGCTGGAGGCAAATGTGCATGGTACACCGTGACATTTGGAGTCCTAGGTGACATAGAAGCTTAAGGATCCAACCTTGCTCAAACTGATTTTACATGATGATTTTATCTACTAATCAACCCAGAGATGCAGAGGCTGAAATAGGGCAATACTATAGAAAATGCTTGAGAGAAATCTCTCTTATGATTGAGATAACCTGATATTTCCATTGATTCATTCATTCATTCATTCATTCATTCGTTCAACAATTATGTACTGAGTATTATGTATCAAATCCTCTTCTGAACACAGAATAAATAAGGAAAAAAACCCACAAATACCATTTTTATAGCACATGCATTCAAATAGAAGAGAGAGAACAGACAGTAAATAAATAAATATATAATATGTCAGCTGTTGATAAGAAGTCAAAAGTAGAGAGGGACAGAAACTATGTTGATTGTGATGGTGCTGGTGCTGGCTGTGTGTGCAGTTAGGGGAGATTACTCTGATAAGAAGACATTGGCAGATCCTTGAGTGGATTCAGAGAACAAGACGGGTACATTTAAGAAGAGGAAACAAGTGCAACGCCCCAAGAAAGGCACGCACTTGCTGTACTCTGTTAAACACTAAGGAGGCTGGTGAGCGGAGGCAGAGACAGCTGAGTGAAGAGGTAGGAAATGAATTGAGAAGGAAGTTGAGTGTTAAATTTTGTAAGACTGAATTTTGTATTGAGTGAAGTGGGGAGCCATTGGAGATCTTAGAGCAGAGAAATAACAAGGTCTGACTTTTGCCTTAAACGGATTGCTTTAACTGCTGAGTGGAAAATAAACTAGAACAGAGCAAAGATGGAATCCAGAAACCAGATAGGAGACTATTACAATAACTCATAGAAGACGGTGTTTTGGACCACAGTGGGAGTAACTGAAATGTGGAGAACTGGTCAGATTTAGAATATATTTTGAAGATAGAATCCACAGCTTCTACCAAAGAATTAAACGTGGGCAGTGAAAGAAAGAGATGAATCAAGAATGACTCTACAGTCTCCTGTTTGAGCTATTGCAAGACCAGCAGAGCTCGAGAAGAATAAGAGCTTGGTTTTGAACATGTTGGGTTTAACTCATCTAGGTAGATCTGGAAAGCAGGCAGTGGAAGAAAGCTCAAAATTCAGGTCTGGACTGGAGGTGGAGATGTGGAGTCATCAGGAGATAGATGGTAGAAGAGGGACAGTCACCAAGGACTCAGTGTAGACAGAGGAGAAGTCTGAGGTTGGGTCCTGGAGCACATTCATACTCAGAGATCAGGGAAATGAGAAGAAACCCCAAGTGGAGGGGCTTGTCCTCACTCAGAAGGGATTGGAGTAAGGGTTCCACCCAGGTAAACTTAGTGGGATTCTGTGGGTCTTCTTTCCTTACCGATTTTTCTTTTCAAGATTTATTTGAGAGAGAGAGAGAGAGCAGGAGCACACACATGCAGGGGGAAGAGACAGAAGGAGAGGGAGAGAATCTCAATCAGATTCCCCGCTGAGCATGGAGCCTGACGTGGGGCTCGACTCCATAATCCTGAGCTCATGACCTGAGCCAAGATTCACACGCTTAACCACTTAGCCACATAGACACCCACCCAGTTTGTTTTTCATTCTTTTTTTAAAATATTTTATTCATTTATTTATTTGACACAGAGAGAAAGAGAGAGAGAGAGAGATCACAAGTAGGCAGAGAGGCAGGCAGAGGGAGAGGGAGAAGCAGGTTTCCTGCTGAGCAGAGAGCCTGATGCGAGAGCCCGAGACCCTGAGACCAGGATCTGAGCTGAAGCCACCCAGGTGCCCTCAATTTACTTTTCTCAGTGAAGTCATCAGAATGGTCGGTCATCAGCTGTATCTGATGGAAGGTGTTCAATTCTCACTCTGAACAAAATGGCTGTACATTAGAATCACTGGGAGAATTTTAAAAGCACACTTATATCCAGACCCTAATTGGATATTAATCTAATTGGTTCTACACCAATTAGATCAGGTCCTTTGGAGGTGGGCACTCCTGTGTTTTAAAGTCTTCCAGGTGATTCAAAAGTGTGGCCAGTGTTGAGAAGCCCTGGCTTAAGGTTGGAGGAAAGAAGATGTGAAATAGTCAAAATATTTCACGAGAAGAATGGAGATTCTGTCGGTCAGAGAAACATACTTGGATTTGTGGCTGAGAATTTAATGTGAAAGGGGCGCCTGGTAGGCTCAGTGGGTTAAGCCGCTGCCTTCGGCTCAGGTCATGATCTCAGGGTCCTGGGATCGAGTCCCACATTGGGCTCTCTGCTCAGCAGGGGGCCTGATTCCCTTCCTCTTTTTGTGATCTCTTCCCTTCCTCTCTCCTACTGTGATCTCTCTCTGTCAAATAAATAAATAAAATCTTAAAAAAAAAAAGAATTTAATGTGAAAGCTTCCAGCATTGTTGCTTTTCTCACCAACCACCTTCAGCTGCCAGGGGCAGACATAGGGTGGAAAGAAGGTTGGGTTTTTACCAGGGTGGGGTTTTATCAGGTATGTATGATGTATGATGGAGGTGAGAGTATGGGACAGGGATTATAGTTATGGGAGCAGACTCTGTGCCAGCTGCGGAGGCCTGTGAGAATTTGGGGTAAGGATCAAGAACCACAGAAAATGAAATAGGGGGATGCCTGGGTGGCTCAGTTGGTTAAGCAGCTGCCTTCGGCTCAGGCCATGATCCCAGCGTCCTGGGATCAAGTCCCACCTCAGGCTCCTTGCTCGGCAGGGAGCCTGCTTCTCCCTCAGTCTCTGCCTGCCACTCTGTCTGCCTGTGCTCGCTCTTGCTCCCTCACTCTCTCTGACAAAGAAATAAAATCTTAAAAAAAAAAGATTCTCTTCAAAAAAAGAAAATGAAATAGGTAAATGGATTCTTCTGAGTGACTTAGATAATTAATACTTCTTGAAATAATTTAGTGCAGCCAGACCCCTGCAAAGCAGCACAAACAACTCTGATGAGTGCTTCAATCTACCACTTCTTCCCAGGGCTTCAATCAATTGCTTTCAACAAGTGAACATTGAGATATTTAGAGCAAAGGAAAAAAAATAAATATTGGAAGTTCGCATTTTTTTAAGATTTTATTTATTTATTTGACAGAGACACAATGAGATAGGGAATGCAAGCAGTGGGAGAGGGAGAAGCAGGTTTTTCCTCTGAGAAGGGAGCCCGATGCGGGGCTGGATTCTCAGGCCCCTGGGATCATGACCTGAGCCAAAGAGCAGATGCTTAACAATTGAGCTACCCAGGCTCCCCTGGAAGTTAGCTTTTTACATTCTTGGAAAATGGGATTTTGTACATTTATGTCCTTTTTCTGTCCCCTTGTGGATATTTTCCCTCTTGAAGCACACCCAACCCCTGCTCCACAGTTGTCCAGTAAAAGAAAGGGATCTGAGTGCCATCCCCAAAGTTCACTTGCGTTTAAAGGAGAAACAATCCTGGGAAGCTGTTTTACACAAAAGAGTAGATTGCTCAGTTGTAGAAACTCAGGTATTATAAGAAAACGGGAGAGATATTCGTTACTAGAAGGGGGACTTGCTCAGCGTTTCTAAATTCACATTGGTAGATTGTTGAACTGTTGTAGGCTGAGTGTTAAAATCACATCTTTCCCTCCGTTTTCTTACAGAGACAATGATGGTTCTTCCAAGATTGTCTGTGAAAGGCTAGGCACCTGCAAAACCACACATTTGACCTGAGCCATCACCCAAGTAGAATGTAATCCGCTCTCAGATCATAGGAGAAAAAAGAGAGAGAGAGAATCCCAAGAAGAAACACTCACGTCAGGATTTTCATCAAATTTAGTGCACGTCTCACCATGTATCTTCATTTGCGGTAATTTTTTAAATAAACACTAATGTCGAATTGCCCTGCGTTACAACGAGCAACTCAATTATCAGAAAATCACGAGTCTCCAACGTTTGTTCTAATTACTAAAGCAGAAGAGTGGACAGAGTTTAGAAAATTTTCAACAAGGCTTAAACAAGAGAGATTTTCCACTTTTTTCTAATCAGGTCAACATAGATACCACTTTCCCTACAACCTTGTAGGCAGTTGGTATTTTTCAGAGATATCATTTGGTTCTTTATAGAAGGCTTAAAGTTGGAGGTCCATAAAAACGATAATCAACTTTTGTGTGTGCCTTCTATAGGCCAGGAACTGTGCTAAATGAACAGTATCTAATTTAATCCTCCTAACAAGCCCTTTGAAGTCAATACTACTGACTATTCTCACTCCAAGGGGGGGGGGGCAAAGCAGATGCTTCGAGAGTTGAACTCAGTTTTCCTAGTTCATACAGCTCGTATATGATGGAATCAGGACTTGAGCTCAGTCTAATGCCAGGTTGGACCCTCAGTGGCAGCTACTGTAGTTTTTTTGACCGTCACCTGCTTCCCTCCCCCACCCCCGCCCCCATCTCATTCCCATTTAGGGATAATCAGCCATACCTAAATGACAGTGGCCAGGCAGGAAGGGTGGCTACTGGGTTTAATTATTTATATCCAGGGGGAAGAGCCGCCTCGCCCCATACATTCTGCTTCAGCTCTTGCCCTTCCAGGGGAGTAGCCATCCTTCAAACCATCAGTGTTAATGGCTGGTGAGGGATGAATTAGGCGGCAGGGGTCACACACAGTTTACTAGTCATGCATATTTCTTTCAGAATACCTAAGTACCATTCCCTTGAAGATGAGAAGAAATGATGGGAGGGATGTTAAAAGGGACTCCCAGAAATATTTCTGGACCAGTCATGATCACTAGCCCTTATGATACTCTTGGAGTCATTTTACTGGTTCTTGAAATGAGTGCACTTGCCCTAGGATGGCTTGGCCCCTCCCAGTAATCAGAAGCTCCCAGGATGGGTCAAAGATTACTTTATTTGCTATAATTCTGCAAGTTGAATGTATCTCTCAGCCATTTCCTGTGAATGCTATTATGGGGCAGGCACAGGGGGATGACTATGGGACAGAAACATATCAGGTGAGAGGGATCCTATGCTTTTGTATGAAGGAGAAGCCCATTCTCCTTGGTGATGGGAGTTTTCCTTCTGCTCTGACTCCTGCCCAGCCGGGATCAGTGGGGAGCCTCCTCCTTTGGGCGACAGGTCTCTTTCTTTCTAAATCTTCTTTTTTTGGGACAAAAAGCAAGACTACCCTTCTTTTCATCTTTCAGCTTTTTCATCCTGGCCAACGACACTCAAACACCCTCGCCCCCAATTTGGGCTGCTAGACTATACCAAGAGGCCACATACTGGATATATTACCTCAGGCCCAGTGTTTGGACTTCACTGAACCTTAATTGTAACATCTGAGAAGGGTTGGGGAGGCGGATGTTGTGAGGATTCATTAAGACAATGTTAAATTTTTATCACGAATTCAAGAAAGATCTCTTGTTAGGAATGTGTTCAATCTTACCAGGATAGAGGGCAAAATAGCATTTTACATATATTTTTTTAATAAAGTATTTCTTTTTAAAAAATTATTTATTTGACAGAGAGACAGAGCAGGAATACAAGCAGGGCAGTGGGAGAGGGAGAAGAAGTCTTCCTGTTGAGCAGGGAGCCCAATGTGGGCCTCCATCCCAAGACCCTAAGATTATGATCTGAGTGGAAAAACGACGCTTTAAGGACTGAGCCACCCAGGTTCCCTGCAAAACAGCATTTTTTTAAAAGATTTTATTTATTAATTTGACCGACAGAGATCACAAGTAGGCAGAGAAGCAGGCAGAGAGAGAGGGAGAAGCAGGCTCCCCGCTGAGCAGAGAGCCCAATGAGGGGCTCCATCCCAGGACCCTGGGATCATGACCTGAGCTGAAGGCAGAGGCTTTAACCCACCGAGCCACCAGGCACCCCGGAAAACAGCCTTTTAAACAATATTTTTATTTTTATTTTATACATATATATGTAAACAGAGAATTGAATGTATACATATAAATATAACTTGTAAACACATTTGATATATATTTATGTTTATCCTAGGATGCAACACTGCCCTCCTGAGCAGCGCAAGAGGGTGGGTTTTTACAAAGAATCACCAAACAGCTTGACCCAACTAAACGGCCTGCCTTGCGCTGCTGCTTAAGAGAAAGCCTTGAGTTGGTTAAGGTTTGACAAATACTGAGAAAAACCAGTCAATTAATATGTTAAAAACACTACCCAACCACAGTATGAACCATTTAGACATATGGCTTTAATTTTGACTTTAGTCTCCAAAGCCTAGGGGTCCCTGGGGAAAGGGGGCAGAGGGAGAGAAAGGACCAGCTTCTCTGTGGGCCAGGTTTCTGGGGTTGCTCCCAGCCCTGCCCCCAGAGGGAATGCCCCCACCCAGGGCTTTGCTCCCAGAAGGGCCCCTCCCCCAGAAAGCCCCTTCCCAAATGGCCCTGACCTTTGGCCACACCCTCAGAGGTCCCATTATCCACCCCCAACCCCCTCACACCCCCCTACCCTGCCAAGCACCGCCCTCAGAAGGGTTCTAAGGTGAAGTCAGTGTGCTTCTCTCTCAATGTCTAGGAATTACTTTTTATTATTTTTGACTTTGTGTTTTTTGAGCGAAGTGGGTGGTGTAAGGACCTACTTTATATTTTTATATTTTAGCCAGAGGCTTCCATTGAGGTTACACAATAACCTTGTTGTTTAACCCTTAAGCTGTCCCTGCTCCCCTTCTCCCAGGGGACTTACTTAAAAACAAGTCCCGGAAATCAACCTCAGGTAACAAAGCCCAAATACAAGGGTGGGTCAGGCCAGGTAAGACATCTGATCAGTGGAGGGCTGCATACTGTCTCCCTAGCTACCAAGGAGTATGGGTCCCGCCCTTTGTGAGTCTTTTGGGCGAAAATCCTAACCAAGGTGATAGGCTAGGTCAAATATCTACTAAAAGGTAAGTTGTAATTCAATTGGTCACCTAGCATCACTGTGCAGCCTTCTCTGTGTGTTACAATTTCATTGGCCACCTGTGCATGACCAGGCCCAACCGCATGGCCTATGTCCTTAAAAGCTAGTCTGTAAAGGAGAGAGGGGTTGACTTCTCTGTAAGAAAAGCGGCCCTGGCTGGTCAGTTTGATTCTTGATGCTTGGTGCAAAATAAAGCTTTGTTTGACCTTCGCTTTGTATCAGTCTCGCTCTTTTAATCATGGACCCATTATTGGGGCATAACAGGTGGGATAGTGGAGCACGTACATAGTGGAGGGGACAGCCCACTGTGGGTATCCACCATTCCTTGCCTGTACTGCTCATTTGCATGTACTGCTCGCCCTGCCCGGTGAGCACAGCATGGAAATGGACACCTCGTGAGTGGTGGTCAACGAGACTCACTGACCACATGATGTCTATGACCGAGTCAACCGGAGCTCGCCTTCCCTACAGACCAGAGCTTGCTCTGAGCACCGGCAGGAGGCGGTGGCCTCTTGTGAGCAGCCCAGAACCCTGTCTTGTCCTTTCTCACTCATGTCACCTCCCTGTGTTAGCCAAGCCTTGGAAGTGGTGACTTAGGAGGGAAGGGAAAGAAAGGCAGACCCTGGCTCCTGATCCTGTCAAGTTCCGTACTCATCAGGAAGCCGAGGGCAGCAGGGTTGGTGGAACAGGTGTGAGTCCCCAGGTGAGGTAAAGATGGCAGAGCTGGTCTTGTGCAGGATTTCTACGGTTCTGATAAGAAGAGGGCACGTGGGTGTGCCCCAGCTGTGGAATCCCTGCGTGAATTATTTAACACTGACATTGCACCCTGCGAAGATGAATGGCATAAATCATGCCCATAATCACATTATAAAATTTTTATTTGCTTGGAATGACATTAAATGCAAATAGAAAACAGCAGCCATGCCCCTTCAGAAGACAGATGGTGGAGGAAATGAGCTTTCTATTTTAGTACCTTTAATAAACACTTCCTCCCTGTTTTTGCCCAAAGGGCCCTATATCTTCATTTTGCATGGGGCTTGTAAATTATGTAGCCAGCCCTGGGGACAGCTGTGCAGTGTCTCAATGACCCAGTGCAGGGAATGGCAGGAGCCTCCCTCCTTGATACAGTAGTATTACACAAGCCCCTGAAGCTGAAACAGAACTTCAGGATAAAGTCTGGGGGGGAGGTCCTCAAATTTCTGAGTCATGGGCTGTCGTAAACAAAATAACAGCCGGGTGGCTTAGGCAACATACAATTTATTTTCTCATGGTTCTGGGCGCTGGAAGTCCAAGATCAAGGTGGCAGTAGGGTTCGATTCTTCAAACGTCTCTCCTTGGCTTGCAGATAGATGTGTTCTCCACTCTGTCTTCAAACGATTGTCCTTCAGTCTGTACTGTCTGTGTCCTAATCTCTTCTTCCTTTAAGCACACCAGTCCTGTTGGCTTGGTGCCCACCCCCAGTGAGCTCGTTTTCCCTTTATCACCTCTTTAAAAATCCTGTCTCTGAATACTGCCACATTCTGAGATGCTGGTTGTTAGGACGTCAACATAGGAATCTGGGGGCATCCAACTAAGCCCATAACAATAGTCAAAACTGGATCTGAAACTGAAATATAGACACATTTTAAAATGCTAAAAGTGTATATATATAATTTTTGTGGTAGGCCTGAGATGGTTGGTAGGCTGAGATGTATTTGTAACCTTTGAGGGAAACATCCTTTGGAATGATCAAAGAGAGCTTCTATGTAATTCCATACATCCACAATTAAACCCCAGAGCTTTTTAATTTGGAATTTGGCTGTTTTGTGCTTGGTGGTAACCAAAACCAGCCTAGGGCTTTTCTTTTGTTTTGGCAGAAAAGTAGGAGGCCGAGGACTTGAGCATTTAGACATCTTGCTGCTCTTTGGTTTAATCATACTCTACTGAGTTGCCCGAAACTAATTAAGCTCTTGGCTCTGTAGAGGAGAGATGATGTTCCTTACATGTCATTGGCCACAATGTTCCTTTTTTAAATTGTTGTTAACATTTGTGTTATTTTTCAGTATAAGAGACAAGCTTTACCTTAGTTTGGGCTGATGTAACAAGAGCACCATAAACTAGGTGCTTTAAAGACATACTTATTTCTCTCAGTTCTGGAAGCTGGGAAGTCTACGATCAAGACCCTGGAAGATTCCGTGTCTGTTCAAGTGCCCACTTCCTGGGTCACAGATGACCATCTTCTCCCTATAACCTCCAAGGTGGAGGAGGCGAGGGATCTCTGTGGGGTCTCTCTTATGGAGACACTAATCTCGCCCATGAGGACTCCACCCTCATGACCTAAACATCTCCCAAGGACCCCATCTCCTAGTTATGTCCCTTTGGACATTGAGTTTTCAACTTATGAATCCTGGAGGGATACACTGTCTACAGTGAGCTTCGTCAAACATCTTTTATGTTCAAGGCACTGTTTTTTGGCAAAATTAATCATTTCCTACACATCCTTTGAAGCAAGAGTATTTCTGCACTTTGCCTTCCTTTAGAACCTTTCTCTAGAGAGGATCCTAAAAAGTTCAGAAAAGATGCAGAAGAAACCTGCTGGTTAGCTCGTTTTTCACAGTAGAGCAGAATTCATTTTGAAGTAGGTTAATCTTAGAAATCCAGGCGAAGACACTTCGCTTGAAAATCATCTCAAATGATCAGTTAGTTTTGTTAGTAGGAGTAATAGTAACTATAAGATCAATAGAACAACTTTTTGTTCTACTGTGGGCCTACTGTGTGCTGGGTACCTCGGAGCACCTGAGTCGAACCATCTCGTGATCCTTTCAACAGCCCACTGAGGGTCACACTGTCTTCTCCTCCACGTTATGGATGAGCCTTAAGTCTGGGCCAGAAATGACACAACTTTCCCAAAGCCATATTGCTACTGAGGGGCCAGCTGGGATCTACGCCCACTCTGGTGCCAGAGCCTGTGATTGCAAACGTGGGCTGCACTAGCTGTTCAGAACAAAGGACTGTTCATGGAGGTGACACAGCTAACCCGTGAGACCCACCACCCTTTTCCCTAAGGTCATCCCGGTACAGCCTGCAGTGATGGCCCGAGTTAAGCATTTGAACTTGGTGCTGCAGAGGGCGTGTTTTAGGGACAAGATTGGTGTTAAGGGGGTCTAATGAAGCCCAGAGGGAATGGAAGGAAACAGGACTTGGGGAAATATCTGGGTCCCTGGAGCAGTGATCTCCTTTTATTACTGTGCACCTCTCTTTCACAAAAATACATACATACATACATACATACATACATACATACATACATACATACAAAAAATATTTGCGGACATAGCACAAATTTAAGCAAATTTTTGATAAATTATAAACTCTACTACTCTACTAAATTATTATAAAAGGCATGCAAAAGCTAAACAGTTAAATGGATGACATGAAATATGAATAAAACTTATAATATTTTCTTCCAGCCCCTTACTGGACTATTTGTCAAACTCCCTTTGGAGAAGACTTTTTTAAGATTTGTTTATTTATTGAGAGAGAGAGAGACAACACGTGTGTGCACATGTGAGTAGGGGGGTGGGGCAAAGGGAAAAGGAGAGAAGCAGACTCCCCATTGAGCACAAAGGCCTCACTAAGGGCTCAATCCCATGACCCTGAGATCATGACTTGAGCCAAAATTTTGAGTCAGACATTTAATCAACTGAGACACCCAGGTGCCCTGGAGAAGACTTTTTAAGAAAGAGATAGGACACTGGATTTATAGCAATAATTCCTAGAATTAACCTTTAAAAGTGGGAAGATAGAAATGGTTTTTTTAAATTTTTTTAAAGATTTTCTTTATTTATTCATAAGAGATGGGAGGCAGAGGCAGAAGCAGGCTTCCCGCAGAGAAGGAAGTCCAGAGTGGGACTTGATCCCAGGACCTGGGATCATGACCCTAGATGGAGATAGACGCTGGAGATACTGATAAACCAAACTTTAGGGAAAAATACTGAACTTTACTGGGAAGATGAAGCAGAACAACAGCATATGGCAGCAACATGAGTTTTAGATAGTTGTTGGTCACCCAGAAGGCTTAAAGTGGAGAGAAAAACAAAAGGCTGTAGTGACCCAAAATTGTCCGAGTTGTGTAATTTGACCCAGGAACTTCCGGGTGACATAAAGATTTGTTTATTTATTACACGGACAGCGCCATGTGGGGACAGAGCGAGGGGGAAAGAGAATTCCATACAAACGTGTGAGTGGCTCTTCTCCCATCTCCAGGGGGGAAGGAAGAGATTGGGTTTACTCCAGTAAGCATGGTGATGAGTTGGTGAGGTAGGTTGACTAGATGTCTGGACACCTGAAAAAGCCAGCTAAGGGGGCTTCCTGGCCATCTTGTCGGTGTCTTATTGAAAGCTTGTCATGTGCAAGACTTTCTTTTTACAGGTTGCCAGGTGAATTGATGTACAAATCAGACTACCGGCCACCATGTGTCATTGCTCAGGTGGTCCATGACACAGTGCCCTGCAACTAAGGGGATGCACTTAGCATTACAGACATCGTTCTGTCTTTGTTATTTTGAAATTTAGAAAATATCTTATTAATTTGTTCACCCCAAAGAGGCAATTTATTGCTTACTATGACAGTCTTTTGGTAGAGGACACAAAACTGCTTTCTTTGTTATGAAAATCAATGTGTTACACCAATTTTCTGAAAGATAGAAATGAATTGCCTCCTTCCAGCTGGGTCAGGACATAAGTGTACCCTATGTACTGGTTTTTCAATAGATTCCATTTACAGATTGTACATGTCTCTCAATACAGAAGACATTTGCTCACATTTATGTGTAGAACATTCCCGAACCTGGTCCAGGTTGCGGATGAAACCGTCACTCTGACTGGCAAGACATAACGAAGAAGAGTTTTTCTGTAAACAATATGTGGTCATGGAAGGAATCAGCACTGCAATTCGTGGCTGATTCCAAAGGCTCTAAGAGGTGGTAGATGCACAGGCAAAGTGGTGACTTTTGCAGAGGAAGCAGGCTGGGGAGAGATAGCAAAACAGAAGTTTGAGAGGGCCCTAAAATCTCCTCCTGTGGGATTATTGGCCATTGAGCTTGAGAAAGGCTATGGTGAAAACTTGAAAGAGCATCAGATCAAACCCTTGGCCACTGGAGGTTGAAACTGACATGAGCAGCACTATCTCTATTCTTGACCCAAGGCCACAGGATGACAAGCTTTGCTTTTTCAATGTGGTCTCAAGTCTCTATACTGCCCTATAAAGAAAATAATACAAATAAATGCTGAGAGTGTAAAGTGTAAGCAGAGCTCCCCTTGGCCATTTCCTAAGTTTTGTCCACTCCGAAGTGAGTATCACTTTGGTGAGTGCATTGCAGGAAATGGCCTTAATGATCAATGGCAGACCTCCACTCCAGAGTGACATAAAAAGCAATCTGCACCTCCTTCCTGATTTGTCTGTAATGAAACTTGCTTTCCTCAGGTCCCAGCATTCGAGGCAGATAAATATGTTCCCTTTCGTTGGCTCTTACTCATACTTCAGCAAGATTTCCCATGTGCTTTCCTTGGCTGGCTGGGAAACTGGACGACAATTTATGGGATCTTAGGGGACAGGCGCGTAGAATTCCAGTGGGATCCCGGAACAGAACCTAATTGGAGATTAGAGACCATTGCAGTGCAAAGCTTTTCTTTGAGATCGAAAGAGGTGCATGTTATGCAAATATTAGCAAGTGTAAGTTCACAAAGTCTATTGAAAATTTATAGACTCATTATGGTCAAGAAGGCTGGAAGATAAGTAGATTTTGGGAAAGATTCAGGTAAATTCAGGGAGGTTTTTAATTACCCCAGGGAAAGTAGAATGGCTAAAGTGTATGGCCCAAACTTTTATAAAAATTTTATTCACTTATTTGACACACAGAAAGCCAGAAAGCTCAAGTAGGGGGAATGGCAGAGGGAGAAGGGGAAGCAGGCTCCCTGCTGAGCAGGGAGGCAAATGTGTGGGACTCGATCCCAGGACCCTGGGATCATGACCTGAGCTGAAGGCAGACACTTAACCGACTGAGCCACCCAGGCACCCCCTGGCTCCAACTTCCAAAGATGGTGTATGAGATACCTTTGGTGGGAAGGAATGAAGATCAGCAACTGTCCTTGATTCTGCTTCTCAGGAAGGCATTGTGATGTGGTGCCCAGGACTTTGGAGACAGACACATGCTTGGTGCCCTCCAGCTCTGCCGCAAAAGCAACACCTTCCAGAGGGCAGCTGCAGGCACCGGGTGGCGTCACACAGGGTCAGTCCCGGGAGGCACTCAGCCACATACCCATTCCACCATCCTGCTGGGTTTGGAAGAGCGCTATCAAAGTCCCTGCTGCTGAAGGACCATCCAGAGTGACATGTCCCATGGGGCATGACGGCATTCCTTTACCCCTTCATGTTATTGGCAGCAAGGCTGGAAATTTTTTTAATTGCCTGGGAAAATGATAGCAAACAGCTCCATAAAGGAGTTTCAGAACGCAGACTTCATACTATGTTTTGAGTACATTTCATTCATTTGGCAGGTACTGACAGGGTGCTTAAGTGCCAGGTGCTGCTGCATTAGAAACGGACTTGAGAAGTTAACAGGAGGGGGCTCCAGCCCTCAACCAGCACAAAGTTGATCAATAGATGCATGTGACAGACAGAGCACTGTGACGGGGAGTACTAGGTGCTGTCATAAGAAGGGTATGTCTGGAGTTAAAGGAACTCTCGGGGGGAGCCAGCACCAACACTCGGGGAGAGCTGTGGGAAATATGATGGATGCAGATGGCTCCAGGGGAAACCAGAGAACTGCTCAGATCCCTGCTTCTTAACAGCTCCAAGTGCCTGCCGCTTCAGAGTGGGGGCTGGGCGAGCAGGGAGCTGGGTTGGCGCAGCGATGCCTAAGTTCCGACCTCAAGCCCCTGCGCTGTTTCACCTGTCTCTTTAGGAGTACAATGACATAGGATGTCACCAACGGAGGATCTACCCCTGCATCCTGGTACTGGGAAAGCACGCGAGGGCTGCGGAGCTGAAAGCAAGAGTTGGTAGTTCCAGTAATGTGTGCAGGGTTTTAAAAAACTATATACCGGAAAATATCCGGTCTTATTTGCATGTGTTTGTATCATGCACAATTTTTAACTGCAATCCTCCTTTTACCTTCTTCCCTGTTGTTAAGACTCTCCTCTAGTCACCGCTGCCTTTGTCCCTATAATACCTGTTGACAGCCTGGTGCTCATCCATGAGCTCATTCGCCTCTATCCACGCACGCATGGGGCTCTGTCACTGTTTAACAAATATGGGCTCATTTTATCTACCTCTTGATCTAGTGCTTCCCAGTTAATAATCCCTCCTGCATAACGTCCTTCTGTTTTTATCTTCATTTTTATAAAGAATGGTTGCTCACCTTTTATCAGGTGCCTTTATTTTTTTATCAAATGCATTTATTGCTATGGTCTTAAGAGTTTTTTCACAGTTAATTTAGTGATGAGGTAAATCTTATTGATTTTCTGGTCTTGAGCTCCCTTTATTTTCCTGGAATGAATCCAAGTTGGTCTCAGGATATAGTCCTTTGATAGATGCCTGACTTCTGTTATTTGCTAACATTAGTTCAGTTTCTGTGAACTAATCTGTCCTAAGCCAGATTTGTTAATAGCTTCCCCGTTCCTCCCTCTCAGGTTTGGGTATTAAAATTGTGCTCAGCTTCATCAAGTGAATTGACTTATTATTGTTTAATTGCCTGTTGCCATTTAACAGTAGAATGACAGTTATCCAGCTGCAAACCTGTCTGATCTTGGAACTCATCTTCTTAATTTTCCATTCTTGAATCATTTGGATGATTTTGTTTTCCTAGGAAATCATCGTTTCTTCTAGGTTATCAAATTGATTAGTATAAAGTGCCTTGCAGTTTAGTGATTCTTTTATATTATGCATTTGCTTTTATATCTCTGTTCCCAATCCTTATCTGTTTTGCAACTCTCTCCCTCTCTCTGTCCCCTCCTCCCTGAAACCCCCCTTTCCCCATTCCCCTTCCCTCTTCCCACCTCCTCCCACACCCCATCTTCTCCCTCTCTTATCCTTAATAGGGCATGTGAAGTTTTTTTTATTATTATTATTTCATTAGTCTTTCATAGAAACAACTTTGAGTTTATTTGCCCCTGATATTTTTTATTAGTTTAAAAATTTATCTTTATTATAATTACTTCCTTTCTTTGGATTGAGCTGCCCTTTTCTGATGGGTTTAAATGAGTACTTTCTTTTATTTAAAAAAACGTTTGAAATTGAAGACATTTGACACTAAAGTCTCCTTAGAGTATAACTTCTGGTGTCTTCTGTAAGTTTTGGTATGAAATAGTCTCCTTTCCATTGCTTTCAAGATTTTCTTCAGTCGTCTTATGATTTCTTCTTTGACTGAAGACTGTATTTCTTAACTTGTATGTAGTTTCAATTTTTTGTTACCAGGTTATCTAATTCTGATTCTACCGGATTGTGATCAAAGAACTGTTCTTTAAATCTTTAATTTGGAAGGCTTGTAAAGGTTTCCTTTGTTGCCTAGTATGCAATTAATCTTTACAAATATGGCTTTCCTTAGGTGTAAGAAAGAAATGTTTTCCGAGGAAAATAAGGATGTCTATTTTCTTTTTTTTTTTTAAAGATTTTATTTATTGGGGCGCCTGGGTGGCTCAGTGGTTTAAGCCACTGCCTTCGGCTCAGGTCATGATCTCAGGGTCCTGGGATCGGGTCGCACATTGGGCTCTCTGCTCGGCAGGGAGCCTGCTTCCCTCTCTCTCTCACTCTCTGCCTGCCTCTCCATCTACTTGTGATTTCTCTCTGTCAAATAAATAAATAAAATCTTTAAAAAAAAAGATTTTATTTATTTATTTAACAGACAGAGATCACAAGTAGGCAGAGAGGCAGGCAGAGAGTGAGAGAGAGGAGGAAGCAGGCTCCCCGTGGAGCAGAGAGACCGATGTGGGGCTTGATCCTAGGACCCTGGGATCATGACCTGAGCCGAACGAAGGCAGAGGCTTTAACCCACTGAGCCACCCAGGCGCCCCAGGATGTCTATTTTCTGTGTGTCCTTGTTTTTCCCTCCTTCTAGTAGATACTCCCATTTGAAAAGCTAAAATTTTACCTTGTTATTGCATTTTTAGAGTCTTCAGGTATTATGTTGTTAGATGTATACCTGCTTATACCTTTTACATCTTCTTTCCAAACTCTGCCTTTACAAATGTCCAAATGCCATTCCGGCTTTCTCTTTTGCATGGTATCTCCTCACCTGATACATTCTCAATCCCTTTTGCATTTTAAGTATGTTTCTTGAACAGCGTGGATCTGTAACCTCCTGATAGGCACTTTAATAGAAAAAGTCAGTCTGTACACATTTAAATTAATGATAAACAGTCATAATTTTATTCCTCCCATCTTATTTTGTTTTTATTTTCCCCATTTTCGATGTTTTTAATCAAGTTCATTCTTTTTGTACTTGATAAATAGAGAAGTTCTTTGCATTTTTCGATGACAGCTTAATTGAGATATAATTCACAGGCCATACCACTCACCATCTAATGTGGACAATTTAATGGCTTTCACTATATTTAACTATACTATACTGAACTACCTACACATTTTCATCATCCTCAAAAGAAAACTTTAGCCATCACCACCAGTCTTAGGCAACCGCTAATCTACTTTCGGTCTCTGTAGATTTAGCTATTCTGGAAATTCCATATAAATCAAATTATGCAATACGTGGTCTTCTGTGACTGACTTCTCTCAATCAGCAGAATGTTTTCAAGGCTCCTCTGTGTCGTGGCACATATCAAAATTCTATTCCTTTTCAAGGCTGAATAATATTCCACAGGCTGGATGGATCACATTTTATTTATCTCTTCATCAGTTGATGAACCCTAAACCTTCATGCACAAGTTTTTGTGTGGGCATAGTTTTTTCTTGGCTCTATACACAGGAGTGATATTGGTGTGTCATATGGCAACTCTGTGTTCTGCATTTTGAGGAGCTACTAAACCATTTCTAATGTGGCTGCGCCATTTTCCAAGCCCACCAGCAATTTACAGGTTCCAGGCCTTCACATCCTTCCAACACCTGCTTTTGGGGTTTTTGATAGTAGCCATCCACGTGGGTGGGAGGTGGTATCTCACCATGGTTTTGATTTGCATTTCCCGAATGATTAGTGATGTTGAGCATATTTTCACGTGCTTATTGTCTCATATATTTTATATATACCTTATATGTATCTTTAAATATATATTATGTATTTCATATTTTATTTATATTTAAATACATATTTAAGAATGTAAATATATTTACATAAATATGTTTATATAAATATATGATCATGTAAAATATATTTATATATACACTTATATATTAATGTATACATTTGAATATTAGAGAAATGTATATTCAAGTTCTTTGCTCATTTTTAAGAGATTTTATTTATTTATTTGAGAGAGATTTATTGAGAGAGATCACAAGCAGGCAGAGAGGCAGGCAGAGAGAGAGGAAGAAGCAGGCTCCCTGCTGAGCAGAAAGCACGGGGCTCGATCCCAGGACTCTGAGTTCAAGACCTGAGCGGAAGGCAGCAGCTTAACCCACTGAGCCACCCAGGCACCCCTCTTTGCTCATTTCTTAACTTGGTTGTCTTTTTATTTGAGTTGTAAGAATTCTTCACACAGTCTGAATGCATGTTCCTTATATATGACCTGGAAATATTTTCTCCCATTTAGTGGCTTGTCTTTTGACTTTGTCAATGGGGTCCTTGGAAGCACAAAACTGGGATATTTTGGTTGAGTCCCATTTATTTGTTTATTATTTTTTTTAAGTTGCTTGTACTTTGGTGTTTGGCTGAGGAGCCGTTGTTAGATTCAAGACCACTAACATTTACCTTTGTGTTTTCTTCTGAAAACTTTATCATTTTACTTTATTTTTATTTTTTAAAAGATTTTATTTATTTGAGAAAGAGACAATGAGAGAGAGCATGAGCGAGGAGAAGGTCAGAGGGAGAAGCAGACTCCCTGTGGAGCTTGGAGCCTGATGCAGGACTCAATCCGGGAACTCCGGGATCATGACCTGAGCAGAAGGCAGCCGTCCAACCAACTGAGCTACCCAGGCATCCCGAACTTTATCATTTTAATGCTTACACTTATGTCTTTGATGCATTTGGGGTTATTTTCTCTGTATGGTGTGAGGCAGGACTCCTGTTTCATTATTTGCATGTGGCTGCTTGGGAGTAAAATACTGTTCTTACCCCCATTGAATTGTTTGGCACCCTTGTCAAACATTAGTTGACTGTAATTTATTTTCCTTTTTTTTTTCCCCATTGAGTCATTTCACGTGCCATGTATATTATACTTCTAGGAAAAAGGAATCCCAGGATTTTCCCTCCTGCCTGGATTCTTCCTTCTTCATGGTGCATGATGCCAGAAGAATTTTTCCATGCAGTGAAACCAAACTGAGGGGATGGAAATATTCTGCCACTTTTCTAGATCTTTCAGTTATACAAGTCTAGGGCTGGTCATGCCACACTTGTTTAACTTGCCCGTGAGGTTCACAGCAGTTTTCCCAGCTCTGTGGTCATCAATAATTTCAAATTTGCCAATGTACTCATGCTTCGTCATCACAGTGAGGAAACGGGACGATGACTTTGGTGCAGGGCCTCCTAAGAACCTGACCTTCGCCCCCCCTTTCAGCAGTGTTAATGTTCTTGAGGGCATCTGTGGGACATTTGTTCACACTGTTACTGCGGCACGGAAAGATGGCAGAAAAAGCTTTTTTCCCTTTTATTAATATTTGGTCTTGTTCTCCTTCCCTTTCTCATAACCGAATGCGTATTTCCCCTTCGTCATTTGAAAACTGCATACTGTTCTCCAGCTGTTTTCCCCAGACGAGACCTTGTGTATCAAGAATCCTTATTTCACGGTTATTATACACAGTCTTAAAGATTTATGACTGTCCACTTATTTTACACATGCATACACACGAAGCACTAAATACGGACTTTATCTGAATGGCTAAATGTTGGCCAAGACAGAAGCCAGTTGTAGTGGGAACTGATAGGATAAAGATATAGTCTGAAGTTTTTGTTCTTTAAAAAAAGCCTTCATGGGGCGCCTGGGTGGCTCAGTGGGTTAAGCCGCTGCCTTCGGCTCAGGTCATGATCCCAGGGTCCTGGGATCAAGTCCTGCATCGGATTCTCTGTTCAGTGGGGAGCCTGCTTCCCCCTCTCTGCCTGCCTCTCTGCCTACTTGTGATCTCTGTCTTTCAAATAAATAAAATCTTAAAAAAAAAGGCCTTCATATTTTATTTAAAATTTTAGGTGTCCGAATTCAAAAGGTTAACAATATAGTACAATAATAATAATAATAATAATATATCATCTAATAATAAAATAATAATAATTTCTCCTGCATAGTCACTGCTGCACACTAGTAAAATGAAATGTTTCTTTTCTTTTCTTTTTTAAAGATTTTATTTCATTTATTTGACAGACAGAGATCACAAGTAGGCAGAGAGAGAAGGAGGGAAGTGGGCTCCCGCTGAGCAAAGAGCCCGACGTGGGGCTCGATCCCAGCCAAAGGCAGAAGCTTAAACCACCCAGGCACCCCGAGATGTTTATTTTCATTTGGGATTATGGAGGGGCAAGGTGTTTTTGGCTCTCCTGCTGAAGTAGGGACTCAGTCAGTATTGTCTTCAACTTTTTCCCTAATAGTAGCTCTGGAAGATGAAGACGTCCCTCCATCTCCCAGACATGAGGGTTTGACCAGGACATGGGATGGTATAAGCTCATTGACATAGTCTCATGAACTAAGCCCTGGTTTATTGGTCACAGTCATTCTCCAAGTATTTTCAGGAATAAACTTCAGGTGTTGCCCTTACTCTAATTTTTCTTTCTGAGATTTCTGACTGCAATCGCTACTTCCTGCAGTCACTCAAGGAGAAACGAGGCATGTGGCAGCGCAACAGTGTGTTTTTCTTTCAAGATGACAGAACCACTCTTGATTTCTGTACGCATCTCGGATTTTCATATATGAACATGGATTTTGGTGTCTACCCTGAGGAGATAATACATATGGTGTGAGCTACACATGTATTCTCATGACACGTCACCTGGGTTACCCAGAACTTTCTGGGCCCGGCAGAAAGGCAGAAACCCAGGTGAATTCCTCATTGTTCCAGCAGGCTGTCAGCCCTCAAAGGCCTTCTGGATGTGTTTGTGCATCGCAATGTCTGCTGTGTAAGATACAGAAAGAGCACAGTAGTTCAGGGGGAAAATATTTAGGAACACATTTTCCAGGAGGAACCAGGATTCAGTTTGGGTGACTCTTGACCATTTTTCATCTTCTGACGACTGAAAGTGGTAGTTAATCTACAGTCATGGTTTTAACATGCATTTCGAATGTAATGTGAGTTTCTATCAACATAAAACTATAAGAACTGTCTTCCTAAAGGGCATTCATGTAAGGCCCGTTATTTTCCAGCTTGATTAATGAAAAAATTTTTCTTTAATGCTTTCTTCCTACTGTGTATTAGTTTTCAGAACTGGATTGAAAGTGATTTATTGTGGTTATACCTGCTCGTGGATTTTTTTTCTGTTCCTGGGTTTTTAAAGGTGGCAGAGTTGACTTTCTGATTTTAATTCATCTTCACTAGATAAAGAATTCACAAATAGGACTTTTTCTTGAAATAACCATAGCCTGGGGGCGCTTGGGTGGCTCAGATCATGATCTCAGGGTCCTGGGATTGAGTCCCACATCAGGCTCCCTGCTCAGTGGGGAGCCTGCTTCACTCTTTGCCTCCCCCTCTGCTTATGCTTTCTCTAATAAGTAAATAAATAAATAACCTAAAAAAAAAAAGAAGTTGTATTTGACTGGAGCTTCATGTGGAGTGACAGATCAACAGAAAGACAAAGGAATAAGAGACAGGAAGCAATGAAGGAAAACACAGAGGTGCACAGTATAGACAGATGTTCCTTGGCTTATGACGGCCTCGGCTTCTAATAAACCCATTGTTCAGCTGGAAATCTCTTTAGTTGAAAATGCATGGAAAACACCTAAGTGACTGAACATCAGAGCTTAGCCCCGCCAAACTTAAATGTCTTGAAAACACTTAAAGTATTGCACAGTTGGGCAAAATCCTCTAACACAAAGCCTATTTCACAATAAAGTGTCTGGTATCTCATGTAACTTACTGAACACTGCACTGAAAGCCAGAACAGGACGGTTCAAGTGTGTTGGTTGCTGACCCTCGTGATCACGTGGTTTGCCTGGGGGCTGTGCTCGCTGCCCCTGCCCAGCATTACAAAAGAGGACCCTACTGTAGATCGCCAGCCTGGGAAAAGATCCAAACTAAATGCATATCACTTCTGCACTATTATAAAAAGTCAAAAAACCATAAACTGAACCAAGGTGAAGTCAGGGATCTTCTGTACCAGGTGTGTTAGGGAAGGTCAAGTGCTCCTGTCTGGCCAGGAACCATAGTGGTATGGGGGAAAGTTCCACAGTAGAAAGTTCTACAGCGGAGAACCACTAGGACTCAAGCACCAACGGTCACAGGTTACGCCAGGAAGACTGGATGCTCTTCTGTGGGCGATGAGAAGCCATGAGCAACTCAGGAAGGCTGAAGAGCTCTGGGCAGGTGGGACAGCTGAGGGCTGCAATGAAGAGGGACAGGTGGAGCTGGGAGACCAGGTGGGGAGAGCCCGCTACCCTCGAACAAAAGGCAACAAAAGTCTGGACTGGGATGACGGAGATGGTGGAAGGTAATGGGATATTCATGAAACAGAACTGGAAAGCCATGGAAATGAAATAAGAGAGGGAGGGAAAACCGTTCATGACTTTAATTGCCATCAGTATAAAACGTGTTGAATTAAAATGAATTGGTATTTCTAGACCGATGATGACATCACAATAATGGAAGGAAACCAATTTTGATTTTGAGCCTGGTTAAGGAGACAGTATAGACAAGAGAAAAGCAGAGGCTCTGGAGTCACACAAATGTCACCATTGAGATTCGTCCCCACTCTTCATTCCCTTCCCTGTAAACCCAGGCAAGTGACACCTGCCTTACAGCACTGGTAACAAATAGGGAAGAGCACACGTTCCCACGTTCCCGGGTCAGACAGGACAGCCAGGGATCAGCGGCACATGAGGAGGTGACAGGTGGTCACTAAACTGAGCTCAGGTGCATACACAGCATTTTACGTCACCTTGAGATGGCTCCTCTTGTGACCTCTCGAAGAAGGTGGCAGTGGTGAGGAACGAACTCCAGGAGCTTATTAGCATACATAATCTTCAGGCCGTCTGGATGAGACTCAACGATCTGCTCTACAATCACCTAGCAGAAGGAAGAGCGTTTTATTTTTATTTATTTATTTGTTTGTTTGTTTGTTTGTGTTTTTGTTTGTTTTTAAAGCACCTAAAAGAGAAGTATGAACTATACACTACAGAGAAAAGAATCGTGTAAACCTTAAAAATGCACTTCGTCCTTCCTCCTCCCCACTCAGTATGCTTTCTAAACAGGAGGTAAGTAACAATGGCATGAAAATCTAGGTCCCGGGATTTGGGAATACTGCTCCAACCCTGGGGGACACAGAGGCTGAGGGACAGAGACTGGCCTGAAGCTAAAACATCACACATACCCATCTGCTTCTCTTCTGAGCTTAAAAGCGAAATACTGTATCTGCAGACAACAGCTCTGTATCATCTTCACCCTGGCCTTATCCTCTACCGTCTCCAGAACAGGGAAAGGGCTGAGATGGAAAGTGATGGAAGAAAACACATCTTATTTTGCTTTAGTATTTAATTTTTTTTGGTGAGGCTGAGTTGCAGGAGGTGAATGTCAAGCATGCAAACTTAAAATACAAACGTGGCCACAGTTCATTTAATGACACGGAAACGTAAAGTACTTCCCTAATTTAGCATATTAGATTCAGTTCAATGAAAAGGGCATAAATTAAATAACTAAAATATTTTCATTTAGTGACAAAGAATAATGTGATCTTTTTCACCCCCACAGAGAGAGCTATGAACTATAATAGGATACATACAAAGAACTGACAGATCATTTACTTTTAGTAGTCTTAATGAAGCTGAGAAGATTACTGAAATTAATCCTTCAATTTCACTTCTATCACTGGGATACTGTCTCGTTTTAAAACTGGAAGCCTTTCATCCTGAAGTCATGGTGGGTAGCTTTATACTTACCAGACAGAAAGAACACTCGCACTGGCAGGTGACTGGAAGAAAGCCCTCAAACGCTGAGACTGGCTTCATGACTTCTGTCCACTTGAACTAGATGAAACCGACGCTCTCTAAGTTGGAAGCTGCTGATTGCTGGCGGCCTCACATGGTGCAGCCCATACTCTGGCCGCTCAGAGGCAGGATACACTGACTCCCTGTATTTTACTGTATCCTTATAGGTCAAGAACACTGGGTAACCAAGTTCTGGACTTAAGGTACTACCCCGCTAACTCGCCCTTCAAAGCCCTTTATCTTTGAATATTCCCTCCCTCCCACCTTCCTAGCCTGGCAAACTCCCCCATGGTCTTCAAGACTTAGGCCACATCAATTCTGCGAAGACGCTTCCCCTCACAGACTTTCCCTGCGCACAAAGCTGTCTTCCAGCTCCTCCAGTGGGCACGGGCGCCTTGGTGGGGTCACGCTTTTCGGCAACTTAATTAACGTATAACTTATGGAAATGGAAATTGACCTGAAAATGTTCTGATCCGTACCTTCTTCCTAGGCAAGTCCCTCACCCCTACTAAATTAAGATGATCCCTGAGTTATGGCATCACTGGAAGAGACCAGAGCGCATGCCTGATTCCTGCCATGCTGATGGGCACCAAGCGGGACCAACCTTTTCTTACAACCAGAAGAGCAGGAACTAAGAGCATCTTCAAGGAAGAGCCCTGAGCTCTCTCGCACCCAGTCAAGAAACGAAGCCAGATTAGATGCTCTGTGTTTGTGGAATGAGGTGCATGGGGGCACAAACCTCATCCATGTATGGTTTCACCAGTACTTGACCAACTAACGCCTCTGCATCCCGTGCCTTGTCAATTGTAGCGTAAGTCTGGAGGCAGTGCCGTATGATGTCCACATTGGAAGTCTGAAGCCCTTCTAGCAGCAGGCCTCCCAGGGACTGCTGCAGCAGGGCCGTAATGTGGGCTATACGCTGCAAGAACAGAGAGACCAGGAAAGAAGGTTCAGGTACCACAGTTTTTAAAAGCTCAAATATATGTTTATAATTTATATACATATGTGTTATATATATAAAGCGAGCCTCTAATTCTACCAGAATATATGTAAGATTAAAATCCCAACATTTCCTAGAGAATAACAATGAATCTCTTCTCCCCATGATTGCTTTCTTTCTTTTTATTTTAAAGGTTTTTATTTATTTATTTGTCGAGAGAGAGCACAAGCACACAAGGAGACACAGGCAGAAAGAGAAGCAGGCTTCCTGCCAAGCAAGGAGCCCAAGGTGGGACTCCATCCCAGGACCCTGGGATCATGACCTAAGCCAGAGGCAGTGGCTTATCTGACTGAGCCACTGAGGCGTCCCCTCCCTATGATTTCTTTGAAAGTAAGTCGGCTTCATCAAAGTGAAGTTTAGACAATTACGGAATGACAAAAAGTTATTTGCCTCTTAAGCTACGGAGTAAATCTGACAAACGTGCATTTAAACCCAGTCAAGGGCTTTGGATAAATGAACTCTGACTACATCATATGATGTGTCAAGTTACATGACATTCAGAATTAATTTTACTTGCATAGTTTGGAGACTACGCTTGTGTCTTTACACAAAATCTATCTAGTGTGACATAATGGAAGCAGGGTCCCAAGCAGGAGACACTGAAAAAAAAGAATTCAAAGCTAGCTTCAAAATCCTGTAGAGTAGCAATTATCAGGGGCAATGCTAGGTCAAACCAAAATCATCCAGGAAATTCGCAAACAGCAAATTGAAAATCGAAACCAACACTTGCTGGTCTTACTTTGTCCAGAAGAGGCATGCCTTTGCTCTGAACAGCATGAAAGTGTAACTGGTTAAATTCTGTGGCAATTCTCTCCAAAATCTGTCTAGTCCAGAGAGGGCTAGTAGAGACAATTAGAGAAATGTAATTCCCAAAGTTAAAACCTGCCACCCCCACCGCCCCCTATGCCTTACAGCACTCAGGCACCTGAACCTGAACGCCATCAATTTTCATAACAAACTGTCTGTGCAGCAGGCCCCAGTGCAAGGGGTGAGGAGCAGGGAGGTCGTAGAAGCCACCGACGCAGCCTGGCCCGGGCCACAGGGCCCAGGCAAGGGGATGGAGCTATTTTAGGTCAGTGTGGGTACAACTGCATGATTCCTCCACGTTCCTCGGGCTCTCCCATTCGTGCCCTTCTTCTCCCTTCTTCTCCCATTCTTTAACCCCCTCCTCTCTCTTGCCCTGTCCTACTGTTCATACCCGAAGCCCCCTCTTCTTCTCTGCCTGCCTCATTCTCCCTCCCAAGTACCTCCCCAGTACCAACTACTGCTGTCTCCTCAATCAGCTAAAACTGACCGCCTAGCAGCAACCTGGGAAATCGCTCAGAGCAGCGGACTCCAAATTTAAATTTACCCAACGGAAGAAAGAGCAAGCTCGGTGCTCCGGGAGCTGGTGAGAAATCACTCACAGTGCATCTGCCATCAAGTGGACTGGATACACTTCCCTCTTGCCCCCCACATTAGAAAGCGTCAACCCCATTCAAAAGGAAGTCGAACAGTGAAAGAAAAAAAAAACACAACAAAGGCCCCAAAGCCCCTGCTGGGCTCTATGAGGCATCCCACATCTGAGGATGGGCAGTCAGGTAGTGAGGAAACACACTGTAAGAAAACCCAAAATCTCTGGAGACCTGCCATGGTGTGCCCCGTCCCAGAGCATCAGAACTGGTGTGGAGGGAAGGCAAGCACTTGGCAAGACCAATGCAGAAGCCTAATCCCAACCTCTACTGACTGATCCCATGCGCATTTCATATTTATCCTTTTCTCGGCATTTCTGGGCCTGGCAGAGCATGATGGATTTACTGTGCGCTGACGCTGCTCTGGCTTTCCTGACTCTAGAGCTCAGAGCTGCTCTTCTGGAGAAAAAATTCCTCCAAGGTAATTAATTCTGAGCAAGAAAGCGCACAATGTCTGTTTATCAAGGACAGTGTTGCAAAGGGACAGGATTGTAGACACAGAGCTCACTGAGGTGTTTCTATCCTAGGAGCACAGCAGCAACAGCAAAGACGGGAAAAACACTGGAGGGCCAGCTCCCCAGGGGCCGAACGTGGACATGGCTGGAGGGGCTGCAGGCGCTGCCAAGGGCCGCAGTGAAGCAGAGCCGCTGGAGACACATGGGCTGCAGAAGGGCCGCATGCAGACTGTCTGCTAAGTGTGGATGAACGGGGCAGAAGCACGAGTGCAATGGGCTAGAGACACAAGCACAGTGGAGGCTGACCACTTAGTTGAATGCCTTGATGTGAAAGGGGACAGAGACCTAGGACCAGAGAATCGCTTCCTTTGGGAAGTGTCTGTTCTTAATCTCCATCATGAGACATGTGGTGCATATGGTCTCTCAAGTTCCTTCCAAATCTAAAACCTTAATTCCTAAAATTTAGAAACCTAACTCCGCCTGCAAGGGGAGGGACTGTTAGCGTCACACAACAGAGCAATCAGGGCACCAGGCGACCTTGACGCAGGCAGCCCAGCTGGTATGTGTAGGACCAGCCCCGGCTACTCCCACTGCACCACTGTGCGTCTCACAGTGCTGACAGGACCTAACTACTCATTTTCTGAATCACTCATCTACCCTGGATGATTGAAAATTCACACCAGGAAGGGAACAAGACAATCACAGTGTAACAAAGAGAGCCATCATCTTTTTCCTATTTCATAAGTTTTTCCTTTCCTGTTTGTAAATTTCAACTGGATATGTCCTATACTGTTTCATAATAATATAATGCTGGTGCAAAATACATCAATGGTAATACTCTGGGCATGTCTAGGAAAAAAAATGAGATGGAGAAAAACCAAGATGAATGGTAGGTATGCCTTAAAGATCAACAGGACTTTGCTAGTCCTCAGGGAAGGTGATTCCAAATATACTTTTACACTGCAAGCATAATGACGTGTTGGAACTGTGGTCTATAACCAAAGCGTTTATAGGAACGTGTTATAGATTTCACCATTTCATGCTCTCCACTCTCCTGGAGCTACATTCTAGCCACAAACCTGGATTTTCTTCTTGTTCAGAAATGAATTCTAACTAAGCCGTACCCGCCTAATTAGATTGGATGTGAAGTATTATTTTATGTGCTACTTAGTTAAAAAAAAATGCTTACCTGCTTGCTTCTAGTGCAGAGGTTTCATTCAAACTTTATGAATTTAAGATTTTTTCAATTTTTTCAACTGATCAAATAACTTGTATAAGCCTCAAAATCTATAAAAATAAAAATTAAGCAAACAAAAAACGTCACCATCTTTACTCTTAATCATCTTTATTTCCCATGCTAAATGCAGGAAAATATAAGACCAAAAGTTAACTTCAAATATATAGGGCATGCTATATTTTGAATATTTCTATGAAACACAGAATTCTCAAGAATGCAAATCTTAGTTCTAGAATAAGCATACTTCCATATTCTATTGCAAGTTTATAGAGGAAAAAAAAAAAACCCTAGACTTTGCTTTCTCATATTCTATACTCTTATTTCTTTTTTTCCCCATCCTGAATCTTTCTATGGGCATTTCTTTCCTATTTTTTTTAAAAAGATTTGTTTATTTGAGAGAGAGAGAGACTGCATGTGCGCGTGCAGGGGAGGGGCAGAGGGAGAGAGAGAATCTCGAGCAGACATCCTGCTGAGCACAGAGCTCCATGCGGGGCTCAATCTCATGATCCTGAGATCATGACCTGAGCCAAAATCAAGAGTCGAATGTTTAACCAACTGAGCCACCAGGCGCCCCTCCATTTGTTTTCTTATGGCCCTTTATTCATGTTTTAACTTTGGCTTCCGATTGTACTGGCCCTCTCAGTTTACATGTGCATATACCTATATGCCCAAGCACCAAATCATTAAAGACCTTTTACACTACAAATATTATCAAAGAGGTTGAGGGACATTATGAAAACTCTCATCCTTAAAGAACAAAAAAATACAAAGTCATCCATTCAATAAATAATAATAATAATGAACACCCCTGGGAGCTCGATATTCATTCCAACGGGGGTGGGGGGGGGGCACGAGAAAATAAAGCAAGAAATACACCCTGCTCTCACAAAGCTTACTGTTTTGTCTGGAAGCGCACGACAAGCATTCTTTGGACAAAAGCTGTGAGGAGATCCAGAGGCGAATTAAACAGAAGGTCCCTCAAACAGGCTTCTCCCCACTGAGATTTTAACAAATATGCTAATAATACACATAGAAAACATTGTACAGAGCAGCAGGCGAGAGTCAGAAGCCCAGACTCCCAATGCCCGCTGTGCCCCTACATCGTTATGATCATGAATGATATCGGGGACACTTGGAACTGGAGATAGCACTAAGGGGCACACTCCCGGGGTGAGCCCTCAGATGTACAGAGCCGTTGCCTGTCTCACACACCTGAAACCAAGCCAAAACCGCATGCTAACTACTGGGAATTGAAAAAATTAAAGTGAACACCAGAACATAAAGAACACAGGATCAGAAAATAACAGCAAACCTATGGCAGAATCCTGAGTTTGCTTTGGAAAGCCCACTTCTCCCCTAGTCTCTAATATAGGCCTATTTTCTTTACAGGGCCGCTGACAATTTATACAGTCATTAACTGTCAAGCGCTGCACTGACAACAGTTATCACTGTTTCTTGTTCTGGAAAAAGTGGGTGATCTTGAGATCGTGTGGGTACCTCTGAAATTCTGTCTTCTTATTTCAGGTAGATAACGTGACATAATGCATAAAATGCACATGCGTGAGAGCTTTGAAAAAAAGCTAAATTAAAAAAAAAAAAGAAAAAAAGCTGAATAGTGCTGACAAGTTCGCGGAGACAAGAGGAGAGGGCTTCAACTGGCATGCAGCATAAGAAATCTACTGGAGGGTACCTTTTTCTTCCTTATGTCCTCTTGTTTACACATTCGTTCATCTACTGCCCGAATTCCTTCACTGACTGATGACCTGAGACTCTTTAAAAGAATAATAAAGAAAATGTATTACAGACATTGTTTTGTCACATTATCAATTTCCTACATCTCATTCAATTCCACAGAAATTAATACCTGTGCACCAGTACTATGCAGATATTGACAAAAAAAAAAACATGATATACCAGACACAGTTACTGTTGAGGGGACTCATGACCTGGGGGCATAATGACACGAAGGCAGGGTCACACGGCTAGAAGAAGAATGACATATACAGTGAAAGTTATGGGGATGAGGGGGCTTAGAATGGAGAACAGATAATATGAAGCAAAGTACAGGAGAGTCTGGAAATGCGACGGGGCTCGAATCGGACTCTGAAAGCCATGTGTACACAGCTGCCGAGGTGGGGAGGGGATGGGGAGCAGATGTAAGTGCACACACACTCAGGGGCAGGGTCAGACAGGCACACAGCCATGTGCACTGCAGGCTTCCTTCTGGAGAGAAGCAGAAATAGGAATGGAGGGCCAACTTCACTGAGATGAAGTCTTTAGATTCTGCATATTTTGGAGAACGAAAGAATGTCAAAGCACTGATGCATGATGATGAAATGTGGGTATGGAAATACCAGGAATTAAGAATGAAGAACAGAAGACCAGAAAAAGGCAGAGCACAGAGCTAGAGAAACATGTCCAGAAGCTAATGAATAAAGAGATAATTAGGAATTAGGGCCAAAACAAAGGTTAACAGAAACAACTAGAATGAAGTAGGCATATCCCAAAAATTCCACAGGAAGGTGAATTAATTCACTCCATCAACATTATGAAACGCCTCCTGGACGTCAGTATTGTGGCAGCCTACAGGGATGCAATGAAGACAGATATAGTCGTATCCCTCAGTGGTCTGAGAATCTCACAGAACAGCTTCAGAGTTGGGACCAGAAAGGCAGGTCAGGCCTGTGGCTGAGCAGGACCAAAGTGGCCATAAAAACAGGCCATGGAAAAGGGAGGGGATACGGTGATGGCAGGGGGTGAGGCCGGACAGGAGCCTGTGTGAGTAGAGCAAATCTGCCTCCAGGGAGGGGGTTCGAGAGAAGAGTGGGAGGCCAAAGGAAGGCTAGGCTTGGGAAACAACACCACTATGAGGCCCCGGGAGGAAGAGGCACACCAAGGAGGCAGTGGGAGAGCCCCACAGCGGCTGGTGTGGAATCCAACAGCGGACCATGAAAATCCCTTCCATTCCAAGGAAAAGTATCTTTAACAAGATTTTGTAAAATTCAAATGAGACATAAACCATGGAAAGTATTGGCTACCTCAAGGCACAACTCAAGATTTTTACCTGTTTCACGAACTCTTTCCTGCCTGCCCCTCCCCTAGGCTTCTCAGCACTGATATTTCCATTACTTCGCATTTTTCTTGGTTCTAACCATGTACTGTGTCTTCCCTTAAATTATGTTCTCCTTATATTCTCTCTAGGATGCATGCACTGTCTTAGGGGAGGGACGCAAGAGGCCATTCAAGCTAGAGGAGACACACAAGGAAGGATGGTGTCGTTTATGACAAGTTTACGACAGGGCATCAGAATGGACAGAGGCTGTAAGTCAGGGCACCAGACACAGACGGGGGGGGGGGGCGGGAGGGGAGACAGGGCAGCACAGTTTTCTGTTAGAAGTGATGCCACAACTGCCCCTCCACTGATCACCCAGGTGGAGTTCCTATTCCCAACGGCTTAGAGGTGGGGAGTCCCATTCCCACAACAGAGAGTTTTCTGAGAGAACATGCAAATGTAACATTTATTAAGTAATACATTTTATTCATATTATCCTTCAGTTCCATTAGGGATTACACAGTTTTTGTAGATCAGCCGAGGAACCTAACCACACGTAGATTACATGGGGTGGGGGGGGATATTTACAAGATTACAAACTCTTAAAATACAAGTCATTTGTAAGTTAGAAACCACTTACGTATGACCAAAGTGGCATTAATAAGTTGAATTTGGAAATATGCTTCCTCTCCCCTGACATTTAAAGGTTGTCTACTCTGAGAATATGTCTTCTTCAAATCGAACATTTTTTCTTTGGGTTTTCAGCATATGCAAAAACAAAATCATTTACAACTCTTCTGAAGGTGAATATTATAATCATGAACCGTTAAAATACAACCACCAGTACCACCAAACTAACAGATGAAAAGAATTTTTAGAGAAAAGCCGACGAGGACAACAGGCGTCACAGCAGACTGTTTTAATTAATTGGGGACTTACCAGAACTTCTCGTAAATGTCCCAAAGGCACAGAAAGTTGATTGAGGGCTTTGTCCATGCGAACCTAAAGGGGCATTTCCCCTCTACACCTGTTGCCAGACTAACCTTACCTATCCTGCAGGGTCAGGTCGGCCTGGCCCTTTATCTGTTGTTCTCCTCTGAGTGGTTAGATTTTCATAGATCCCGTGCATTGCTTTTGTCAGGATTTACCCTGGATTATCAAAACCCTTTTCTTGTGCCAGTGAAGCCTAAGAAACAGTCCTAATGAGAGAACCAGGAACTCAAACAGATCATATTTATCCTGATTGATCTGTCCAAAATGAAAAATTTATTTCTGAGGAGCCTCAAGATCTCTGAGAACGGAAGTTTCACCAACTCTGTCATGTAGGGGCATCAATTTCGATTCTGTGTCAATTTTCCTACTTTCCAAGCTAGTAATTCTCTACCTCAGAAAGCAAACTCTCAACGTTTCCTCTTTCAAAGGCAGTTGCTCTTAGAGTCTGCACATGGCACTTGGGGCCTGCTGGTCGTTGGCTACTGCCCTCTGTACATTGGGTCTAACAGCTGCGGGGCATCAAGATGAGCACGTCTCTTGTTCTAGGACTTAACATAGTTTGGGGCACATGGTAAGCAGTAATCACTTCTTTAGTTGATCCAAGTGTTGGATCTTTCTTAATTATTCTACTACCACAATTTACTTGTTCTAAGATTTGTCCCCCCCCAATTTAATATCTCTTAAGGTGGAACTCACCTTGCACTTGATGACATATCCTAGTTTAACTGACAGCATTTCTCTTTCTTAGTCGAACATAAACTATAGTGCATTTTCCCTTGATGAAAGCTAGGATGCACTTAAATACTCTATTATGGTTACGATTCTGATATTTGAAATCCTCCGGTAGCTCCCTCTGCCCCCACAGTGTAGTACCTCACCTCCTCGCCATAGTATACAAACGATCTCACCCCCAGTGTTAACCCCGGGTCTCAGCCTCCTACCCAGGTGATGCTGCCAGATCAGCTGTCGGTTGTCATGAACTTGCTGTAGTTTCCCGAATGCACTGTGCTGCCTCCTGGCACTTTGAAACTTGACACACTCATCCTCATTCTTCGCTTTGCCCTTGTCTATCACCTCCCCTGAAAATCTGTTCCTAAGTGGCTTTTCCCAGCTCCCACCTACCCTTGGCAGTCTATTATCTCCCTGTGGTAAAGCCTGTCACACTACACCATGGACATGCCCGTTGTCCCCCTGAGAAGAGAAAAGGGACAATGAGGGCCCCAAGCATTTGCAGATCTAGTGCAGAGCCCCATGCCTGGCTTGCAGGAGATGCCAGATCATGAAGACAAACGGAGATCATCCTCTGGCTAAAACCAGCTCTTCTTTGCCTACCGCAGGATCTGGATCAATAAAGAGCAGCCAGTTATGATTGCTGTTTTTCTAGGGATTTTTACCCCATATATTTCCCAGGTCTTTACTCTTTTTATAGCACTTTAATTCAGGCTTCAACCACTTCATCGTCAGATCAGGTGAAATCATTTTCCTTCCCATACCCTCGATGTATTTCACATCTAGTAATTCTTTTTTTAAAGATCTTATTTACCCATTTGACAGACAGACCACAAGTAGGTAGAGAGGGAGGCAGAGAGAGAGGGGGGAAGCAGGCTACCCGCTGAGCAGAGAGCCTGATGGGGGCTCCATCCCTGGACCCTGAAATCATGACCTGAGCCGAAGGCAGAGGCCTAAACCACTGAGCCACCCAGGAGCCCCCATATCTGGTAATTTTTAACCAACGTGGATTTGCTGCATCAAAAGTTCCTTCTTCTTCAAATATAAATATATAAATAAAGTGATCAGGTCACTCGCATGTCTTATAAGAATGTCATACCTTTAGTAGCAAACTTGAAATCTTGGCCATTGGTTTTGATTTTTGTTTTGGTTAGATTTGGTTCGGTTTTTGTCATTTTAAAAATCCCTCCAGCCCTTGGCTCTGTCTGACCTGATTGCTTTCAGCTGTTTCTGCAACAAAATTGTCCTGGCAGCGAAAACTCTCATTGTTTACAGTGGCGCCCCCTTCTGAACACTTTGTTAATAAAAAGCTTTTTTTAATTTTTGTTTTTGTTTTCGGCTATGGTAAATGTGGAACAATAATGAGGTATTTCAAAGAGGTGAACCACAGATAAATTTCTCTAAGGGTGGGGTGAGGGTTACTCAAAGAGGAACTTGACAAGGCTTTTAAAGATATCGACAATCATTATAACATAACGGGACTGATTGTTACCGTGCTCTTAACTGGGCAAACTCTTGTTGGCTTCCAAGAAAAACTAACATAGTTGAAATGGTTCAGCGGCCTTCTAGCACAGGGTCTGATGGGGCGTTATTCTAGCCACTGGCTGTGCAAGGCATGAGGCCTGTTAGTGATTCTATTTTTTCCTCTGCAGAATGGGTCTTTCTACATTCCAGGTCCTTTCTACCCCAACAAATAATGCGGCGATTCTCTCAGTGAGTTGTACTTTTGGTTTAAAAAGCCAACTGTCTCTTACAAAGGTCTTTTGTTTAAATTCCTTTTAAAAAAAAGTCCTTTCAAAAAAATTTTTTTTTATTTTTTATTTTTAAATCCCATATGTTTACTCTGATCATGGAACTTTGTCATTTTGACCATCTCTGCTGATTAAAATATTCTTCATCATTAGCACCTACTGCTCTCCTCTCCTGGTAATCTCTCCGGAAGGGGTCTTCTCTAGCTCATCTAGCAGGAGATGGGCACTTCCCATCTACCCCTGTTGCCAGACTAACCTTACCTATCCTGCAGGGTCAGGTCGGCCTGGCCCTTTATCTGTTGTTCTCCTCTGAGTGGTTAGATTTTCATAGATCCCGTGCTTTGCTTTTGTCAGGATTTACCTGGATTATCAAAACCCTTTTCTTGTGCCACTGAAGCCTAAGAAACAGTCCTAATGAGAGAACCAGGAACTCAAACAGATCATATTTATCCTGAATGTTCTGTCCAAAATGAAAAATTCGTTTCTGAGGAGCCTCAAGATCTCTGAGAAGGGAAGTTTCACCAACTCTGTCATGTAGGGGCATGAATTCTGATTCTGTGTCAATTGTCCTACTTTCCCAGCTAGTAATTCTCTACCTCAGAAAGCAAACTCTCAACCGTTTCCTCTTCCAAAGGCAGTTGCTCTTAGAGTCTGCACATGGCACTTGGGGCCTGCTGGTCTTTGGCTACTGCCCTCTGTACCTTGGGTCTAACTGCTGCGGGGCATCAAGATGAGCACGTCTCTTGTTCTAGGACTTAATATAGTTTGGGGCACATGGTAAGCAATAATCACTTCTTTAGTTGATCCAAGTGTTGGATCTTTCTTAATTATTCTACTACCTCAATTTACTTGTTCTAAGATTTGTCCCCCCCCCCCATTTTAATATCTCTTAAGGTGGCACTCACCTTGCACTTGATGACATATCCTACTTTAACTGACAGCATTTCTCTTTCTTAGTCGAACATAAACTATAGTGCATCTTACCCTTGATGAAAGCTAGGATGCAATTAAATACTCTATTATGGTTACGATTCTGATATTTGAAATCCTCCGGTAGCTCCCTGTGCCCCCACAGTGTAGTACGTCACCTCCTCTCCATAGTATACAAACCTTCTCACCCCCAGTGTTAACCCCGGGTCTCAGCCTCCTACCCAGGTGATGCTGCCAGATCAGCTGTCGGTTGTCATGAACTTGCTGTAGTTTCCCGAATGCACTGTGCTGCCTCCTGTCCCTTTGAAACTTGACACACTCATCCTCATTCTTCGCTTTGCCCTTGTTTATCACCTCCCCTGAAAATCTGTTCCTAAGTGGCTTTTCCTAGCTCCCACCTTCCCTTTGCAGTCTATTATCTCCCTGTGGTAAAGCCTGTCAACCTGCATCATGGACATGCCCGTTGTCCCCCTGAGAAGAGAAAAGGGACAATGAGGGCCCCAAGCATTTGCAGATCTAGTGCAGAGCCCCATGCCTGGCATGCAGGAGATGCCAGATCATGAAGACAAACGGAGATCATCCTCTGGCTAAAACCAGCTCTTCTTTGCCTACCGCAGGATCTGGTCAATAAAGAGCAGCCAGTTATTATTGCTGTTTTTCTAGGGATTTTTACCCCATATATTTCCCAGGTCTTTACTCTTTTTATAGCACTTTAATTCAGGCTTCAACCACTTCCTCGTCAGATCAGGTGAAATCATTTTCCTTCCCATACCCTCGATGTATTTCACATCTAGTAATTCTTTTTTCAAAGATCTTATTTACCCATTTGAGAGACAGACCACAAGTAGGTAGAGAGGGAGGCAGAGAGAGAGAGGGAGGAAGCAGGCTCCCCGCTGAGCAGAGAGCCCGATATGGGGCTCCATCCCAGGACCCTGAAATCATGACCTGAGCCGAAGGCAGAGGCCTAAACCACTGAGCCACCCAGGAGCCCCCATATCTGGTAATTTTTAACCAACGTGGATTTGCTGCATCAAAAGTTCCTTCTTCTTCAAATATAAATATATAAATAAAGTGATCAGGTCACTCGCATGTCTTAGGAGAATGTCATACCTTTAGTAGCAAACTTGAAATCTTGGCCATTGGTTTTGATTTTTGTTTTGGTTAGATTTGGTTTGGTTTTTGTCATTTTAAAAATCCCTCCAGCCCTTGGCTCTGTGACCTGATTGCTTTCAGCTGTTTCTGCAACAAAATTGTCCTGGCAGCGAAAACTCTCATTGTTTACAGTGGCGCCCCCTTCTGAACACTTTGTTAATAAAAAGCTTTTTTTTGTTTTTGTTTTTGTTTTTTGGCTATGGTAAATGTGGAACAACAATGAGGTATTTCAAAGAGGTGAACCACAGATAAATTTCTCTAAGGGTGGGGTGAGGGTTACTCAAAGAGGAACTTGACAAGGCTTTTAAAGATATCGACAATCATTATAACATAACGGGACTGATTGTTACCGTGCTCTTAACTGGGCAAACTCTTGTTGGCTTCCAAGAAAAACTAACATAGTTGAAATGGTTCAGCGGCCTAGCACAGGGTCTGATGGGGCGTTATTCTAGCCACTGGCTGTGCAAGGCATGAAGCCTGTTAGTGATTCTATTTTTTCCTCTGCAGAATGGGTCTTTCTACATTCCAGGTCCTTTCTACCCCAACAAATAATGCGGCGATTCTCTCAGTGAGTTGTACTTTTGGTTTAAAAAGCCAACTGTCTCTTACAAAGGTCTTTTGTTTAAATTCCTTTTAAAAAAAAGTCCTTTCAAAAAAATTTTTTTTTATTTTTTATTTTTAAATCCCATATGTTTACTCTGATCATGGAACTTTGTCATTTTGACCATCTCTGCTGATTAAAATATTCTTCATCATTAGCACCTACTGCTCTCCTCTCCTGGTAATCTCTCCGGAAGGGGTCTTCTCTAGCTCATCTAGCAGGAGATGGGCACTTCCCATCTACCCCTGTTGCCAGACTAACCTTACCTATCCTGCAGGGTCAGGTCGGCCTGGCCCTTTATCTGTTGTTCTCCTCTGAGTGGTTAGATTTTCATAGATCCCGTGCTTTGCTTTTGTCAGGATTTACCTGGATTATCAAAACCCTTTTCTTGTGCCACTGAAGCCTAAGAAACAGTCCTAATGAGAGAACCAGGAACTCAAACAGATCATATTTATCCTGAATGTTCTGTCCAAAATGAAAAATTCGTTTCTGAGGAGCCTCAAGATCTCTGAGAAGGGAAGTTTCACCAACTCTGTCATGTAGGGGCATGAATTCTGATTCTGTGTCAATTGTCCTACTTTCCCAGCTAGTAATTCTCTACCTCAGAAAGCAAACTCTCAACCGTTTCCTCTCTCAAAGGCAGTAGCTCTTAGAGTCTGCACATGGCACTTGGGGCCTGCTGGTCGTTGGCTACTGCCCTCTGTACCTTGGGTCTAACAGCTGCGGGGCATCAAGATGAGCATGTCTCTTGTTCTAGGACTTAATATAGTTTGGGGCACATGGTAAGCAATAATAACTTCTTTAGTTGATCCAAGTGTTGGATCTTTCTTAATTATTCTACTACCTCAATTTACTTGTTCTAAGATTTGTCCCCCCCCCATTTTAATATCTCTTAAGGTGGCACTCACCTTGCACTTGATGACATATCCTACTTTAACTGACAGCATTTCTCTTTCTTAGTCGAACATAAACTATAGTGCATCTTACCCTTGATGAAAGCTAGGATGCAATTAAATACTCTATTATGGTTACGATTCTGATATTTGAAATCCTCCAGTAGCTCCCTGTGCCCCCACAGTGTACTACCTCACCTCCTCTCCATAGTATACAAACCTTCTCACCCCCAGTGTTAACCCCGGGTCTCAGCCTCCATCCCCAGGTGATGCTGCCAGATCAGCTGTCGGTTGTCATGAACTTGCTGTAGTTTCCCGAATGCACTGTGCTGCCTCCTGGCCCTTTGAAACTTGACACACTCATCCTCATTCTTCGCTTTGCCCTTGTCTATCACCTCCCCTGAAAATCTGTTCCTAAGTGGCTTTTCCTAGCTCCCACCTTCCCTTTGCAGTCTATTATCTCCCTGTGGTAGAGCCTGTCAACCTGCATCATGGACATGCCCGTTGTCCCCCTGAGAAGAGAAAAGGGACAATGAGGGCCCCCAGCATTTGCAGCTCTAGTGCAGAGCCCCATGCCTGGCATGCAGGAGATGCCAGATTATGAAGACAAACGGAGATCATCCTCTGGCTAAAACCAGCTCTTCTTTGCCTATCGCAGGATCTGGTCAATAAAGAGCAGCCAGTTATTATTGCTGGTTTTCTAGGAATTTTTTCCCCATAAATTTCCCAGGTCTTTACTCTTTTTATAGCACTTTAATTCAGGCTTCAACCACTTCCTCGTCAGATCAGGTGAAATCATTTTCCTTCCCATACCCTCGATGTATTTCACATCTAGTAATTCTTTTTTCAAAGATCTTATTTACCCATTTGAGAGACAGACCACAAGTAGGTAGAGAGGGAGGCAGAGAGAGAGAGGGAGGAAGCAGGCTCCCCGCTGAGCAGAGAGTCCGATATGGGGCTCCATCCCAGGACCCTGAAATCATGACCTGAGCCGAAAGCAGAGGCCTAAACCACTGAGCCACCCAGGAGCCCCCATATCTGGTAATTTTTAACCAACGTGGATTTGCTGCATCAAAAGTTCCTTCTTCTTCAAATATAAATATATAAATAAAGTGATCAGGTCACTCGCATGTCTTAGGAGAATGTCATACCTTTAGTAGCAAACTTGAAATCTTGGCCATTGGTTTTGATTTTTGTTTTGGTTAGATTTGGTTTGGTTTTTGTCATTTTAAAAATCCCTCCAGCCCTTGGCTCTGTGACCTGATTGCTTTCAGCTGTTTCTGCAACAAAATTGTCCTGGCAGCGAAAACTCTCATTGTTTACAGTGGCGCCCCCTTCTGAACACTTTGTTAATAAAAAGCTTTTTTTTGTTTTTGTTTTTGTTTTTTGGCTATGGTAAATGTGGAACAACAATGAGGTATTTCAAAGAGGTGAACCACAGATAAATTTCTCTAAGGGTGGGGTGAGGGTTACTCAAAGAGGAACTTGACAAGGCTTTTAAAGATATCGACAATCATTATAACATAACGGGACTGTTTGTTACCGTGCTCTTAACTGGGCAAACTCTTGTTGGCTTCCAAGAAAAACTAACATAGTTGAAATGGTTCAGCGGCCTTCTAGCACAGGGTCTGATGGGGCGTTATTCTAGCCACTGGCTGTGCAAGGCATGAAGCCTGTTAGTGATTCTATTTTTTCCTCTGCAGAATGGGTCTTTCTACATTCCAGGTCCTTTCTACCCCAACAAATAATGCGGCGATTCTCTCAGTGAGTTTTACTTTTGGTTTAAAAAGCCAACTGTCTCTTACAAAGGTCTTTTGTTTAAATTCCTTTTAAAAAAAAGTCCTTTCAAAAAAATTTTTTTTTATTTTTTATTTTTAAATCCCATATGTTTACTCTGATCATGGAACTTTGTCATTTTGACCATCTCTGCTGATTAAAATATTCTTCATCATTAGCACCTACTGCTCTCCTCTCCTGGTAATCTCTCCGGAAGGGGTCTTCTCTAGCTCATCTAGCAGGAGATGGGCACTTCCCATCTACCCCTGTTGCCAGACTAACCTTACCTATCCTGCAGGGTCAGGTCGGCCTGGCCCTTTATCTGTTGTTCTCCTCTGAGTGGTTAGATTTTCATAGATCCCGTGCTTTGCTTTTGTCAGGATTTACCTGGATTATCAAAACCCTTTTCTTGTGCCACTGAAGCCTAAGAAACAGTCCTAATGAGAGAACCAGGAACTCAAACAGATCATATTTATCCTGAATGTTCTGTCCAAAATGAAAAATTCGTTTCTGAGGAGCCTCAAGATCTCTGAGAAGGGAAGTTTCACCAACTCTGTCATGTAGGGGCATGAATTCTGATTCTGTGTCAATTGTCCTACTTTCCCAGCTAGTAATTCTCTACCTCAGAAAGCAAACTCTCAACCGTTTCCTCTTCCAAAGGCAGTTGCTCTTAGAGTCTGCACATGGCACTTGGGGCCTGCTGGTCGTTGGCTACTGCCCTCTGTACCTTGGGTCTAACAGCTGCGGGGCATCAAGATGAGCATGTCTCTTGTTCTAGGACTTAATATAGTTTGGGGCACATGGTAAGCAATAATAACTTCTTTAGTTGATCCAAGTGTTGGATCTTTCTTAATTATTCTACTACCTCAATTTACTTGTTCTAAGATTTGTCCCCCCCCATTTTAATATCTCTTAAGGTGGCACTCACCTTGCACTTGATGACATATCCTACTTTAACTGACAGCATTTCTCTTTCTTAGTCGAACATAAACTATAGTGCATCTTACCCTTGATGAAAGCGAGGATGCAATTAAAAACTCTATTATGGTTACGATTCTGATATTTGAAATCCTCCGGTAGCTCCCTGGGCCCCCACAGTGTAGTACCTCACCTCCTCGCCATAGTATACAAACCTTCTCACCCCCAGTGTTAACCCCGGGTCTCAGCCTCCTACCCAGGTGATGCTGCCAGATCAGCTGTCGGTTGTCATGAACTTGCTGTAGTTTCCCGAATGCACTGTGCTGCCTCCTGGCCCTTTGAAACTTGACACACTCATCCTCATTCTTCGCTTTGCCCTTGTCTATCACCTCCCCTGAAAATCTGTTCCTAAGTGGCTTTTCCTAGCTCCCACCTTCCCTTTGCAGTCTATTATCTCCCTGTGGTAAAGCCTGTCAACCTGCATCATGGACATGCCCGTTGTCCCCCTGAGAAGAGAAAAGGGACAATGAGGGCCCCCAGCATTTGCAGCTCTAGTGCAGAGCCCCATGCCTGGCATGCAGGAGATGCCAGATCATGAAGACAAACGGAGATCATCCTCTGGCTAAAACCAGCTCTTCTTTGCCTATCGCAGGATCTGGTCAATAAAGAGCAGCCAGTTATTATTGCTGGTTTTCTAGGGATTTTTACCCCATATATTTCCCAGGTCTTTACTCTTTTTATAGCACTTTAATTCAGGCTTCAACCACTTCCTCGTCAGATCAGGTGAAATCATTTTCCTTCCCATACCCTCGATGTATTTCACATCTAGTAATTCTTTTTTCAAAGATCTTATTTACCCATTTGAGAGACAGACCACAAGTAGGTAGAGAGGGAGGCAGAGAGAGAGAGGGAGGAAGCAGGCTCCCCGCTGAGCAGAGAGCCGGATATGGGGCTCCATCCCAGGACCCTGAAATCATGACCTGAGCCGAAGGCAGAGGCCTAAACCACTGAGCCACCCAGGAGCCCCCATATCTGGTAATTTTTAACCAACGTGGATTTGCTGCATCAAAAGTTCCTTCTTCTTCAAATATAAATATATAAATAAAGTGATCAAGTCACTCGCATGTCTTAGGAGAATGTCATACCTTTAGTAGCAAACTTGAAATCTTGGCCATTGGTTTTGATTTTTGTTTTGGTTAGATTTGGTTTGGTTTTTGTCATTTTAAAAATCCCTCCAGCCCTTGGCTCTGTGACCTGATTGCTTTCAGCTGTTTCTGCAACAAAATTGTCCTGGCAGCGAAAACTCTCATTGTTTACAGTGGCGCCCCCTTCTGAACACTTTGTTAATAAAAAGCTTTTTTTTGTTTTTGTTTTTGTTTTTTGGCTATGGTAAATGTGGAACAACAATGAGGTATTTCAAAGAGGTGAACCACAGATAAATTTCTCTAAGGGTGGGGTGAGGGTTACTCAAAGAGGAACTTGACAAGGCTTTTAAAGATATCGACAATCATTATAACATAACGTGACTGTTTGTTACCGTGCTCTTAACTGGGCAAACTCTTGTTGGCTTCCAAGAAAAACTAACATAGTTGAAATGGTTCAGCGGCCTTCTAGCACAGGGTCTGATGGGGCGTTATTCTAGCCACTGGCTGTGCAAGGCATGAAGCCTGTTAGTGATTCTATTTTTTCCTCTGCAGAATGGGTCTTTCTACATTCCAGGTCCTTTCTACCCCAACAAATAATGCGGCGATTCTCTCAGTGAGTTGTACTTTTGGTTTAAAAAGCCAACTGTCTCTTACAAAGGTCTTTTGTTTAAATTCCTTTTAAAAAAAAGTCCTTTCAAAAAAATTTTTTTTTATTTTTTATTTTTAAATCCCATATGTTTACTCTGATCATGGAACTTTGTCATTTTGACCATCTCTGCTGATTAAAATATTCTTCATCATTAGCACCTACTGCTCTCCTCTCCTGGTAATCTCTCCGGAAGGGGTCTTCTCTAGCTCATCTAGCAGGAGATGGGCACTTCCCATCTACCCCTGTTGCCAGACTAACCTTACCTATCCTGCAGGGTCAGGTCGGCCTGGCCCTTTATCTGTTGTTCTCCTCTGAGTGGTTAGATTTTCATAGATCCCGTGCTTTGCTTTTGTCAGGATTTACCTGGATTATCAAAACCCTTTTCTTGTGCCACTGAAGCCTAAGAAACAGTCCTAATGAGAGAACCAGGAACTCAAACAGATCATATTTATCCTGAATGTTCTGTCCAAAATGAAAAATTCGTTTCTGAGGAGCCTCAAGATCTCTGAGAAGGGAAGTTTCACCAACTCTGTCATGTAGGGGCATGAATTCTGATTCTGTGTCAATTGTCCTACTTTCCCAGCTAGTAATTCTCTACCTCAGAAAGCAAACTCTCAACCGTTTCCTCTTCCAAAGGCAGTTGCTCTTAGAGTCTGCACATGGCACTTGGGGCCTGCTGGTCGTTGGCTACTGCCCTCTGTACCTTGGGTCTAACAGCTGCGGGGCATCAAGATGAGCATGTCTCTTGTTCTAGGACTTAATATAGTTTGGGGCACATGGTAAGCAATAATAACTTCTTTAGTTGATCCAAGTGTTGGATCTTTCTTAATTATTCTACTACCTCAATTTACTTGTTCTAAGATTTGTCCCCCCCCATTTTAATATCTCTTAAGGTGGCACTCACCTTGCACTTGATGACATATCCTACTTTAACTGACAGCATTTCTCTTTCTTAGTCGAACATAAACTATAGTGCATCTTACCCTTGATGAAAGCGAGGATGCAATTAAAAACTCTATTATGGTTACGATTCTGATATTTGAAATCCTCCGGTAGCTCCCTGGGCACCCACAGTGTAGTACCTCACCTCCTCGCCATAGTATACAAACCTTCTCACCCCCAGTGTTAACCCCGGGTCTCAGCCTCCTACCCAGGTGATGCTGCCAGATCAGCTGTCGGTTGTCATGAACTTGCTGTAGTTTCCCGAATGCACTGTGCTGCCTCCTGTCCCTTTGAAACTTGACACACTCATCCTCATTCTTCGCTTTGCCCTTGTCTATCACCTCCCCTGAAAATCTGTTCCTAAGTGGCTTTTCCTAGCTCCCACCTTCCCTTTGCAGTCTATTATCTCCCTGTGGTAAAGCCTGTCAACCTGCATCATGGACATGCCCGTTGTCCCCCTGAGAAGAGAAAAGGGACAATGAGGGCCCCCAGCATTTGCAGCTCTAGTGCAGAGCCCCATGCCTGGCATGCAGGAGATGCCAGATCATGAAGACAAACGGAGATCATCCTCTGGCTAAAACCAGCTCTTCTTTGCCTATCGCAGGATCTGGTCAATAAAGAGCAGCCAGTTATTATTGCTGGTTTTCTAGGGATTTTTACCCCATATATTTCCCAGGTCTTTACTCTTTTTATAGCACTTTAATTCAGGCTTCAACCACTTCCTCGTCAGATCAGGTGAAATCATTTTCCTTCCCATACCCTCGATGTATTTCACATCTAGTAATTCTTTTTTCAAAGATCTTATTTACCCATTTGAGAGACAGACCACAAGTAGGTAGAGAGGGAGGCAGAGAGAGAGAGGGAGGAAGCAGGCTCCCCGCTGAGCAGAGAATCCGATATGGGGCTCCATCCCAGGACCCTGAAATCATGACCTGAGCCGAAGGCAGAGGCCTAAACCACTGAGCCACCCAGGAGCCCCCATATCTGGTAATTTTTAACCAACGTGGATTTGCTGCATCAAAAGTTCCTTCTTCTTCAAATATAAATATATAAATAAAGTGATCAAGTCACTCGCATGTCTTAGGAGAATGTCATACCTTTAGTAGCAAACTTGAAATCTTGGCCATTGGTTTTGATTTTTGTTTTGGTTAGATTTGGTTCGGTTTTTGTCATTTTAAAAATCCCTCCAGCCCTTGGCTCTGTCTGACCTGATTGCTTTCAGCTGTTTCTGAAACAAAATTGTCCCGGCAGAGAAAACTCTCATTGTTACAGTGGCGCCCCTTCTGAACACTTTGTTAATAAAAAGCTTTTTTTGTTTGTTTGTTTGTTTTTGTTTTTCGGCTACGGTAAATGTGGAACAACAGTGAGGTATTTTAAAGCGGTGAACCACAGATAAATTTCTCTAAGGGTGGGTGAAGGTTACTCAAAAAGGAACTTGACAAGGCTTTTAAAGATATCGAAAATCATTATAACATAACGTGACTGATTGTTACCGTGCTCTTAACTGGGCAAACTCTTGTTGGCTTCCAAGAAAAACTAACATAGTTGAAATGGTTCAGCGGCCTTCTAGTACAGGGTCTGATGGGTCGGTATTCTAGTCACTGGCTGTGCAAGGCATGAGGCCTGTTAGTGATTCTATTTTTTCCTCTGCAGAATGGGTCTTTCTACATTCCAGGTCCTTTCTACCCCAACAAATAATGCGGTGATTCTCTCAGTGAGTTGTACTTTTGGTTTAAAAAGCCAACTGTCTCTTACAAAGGTCTTTTGTTTAAATTCCTTTAAAAAAAAGTTCTTTCAAAAATTTTTTTTTTATTTTTTATTTTTCAATCCCATATGTTTACTCTGATCATGGAACTTTGTCATTTTGACCATCCCTGCTGATTAAAATATTCTTCATCATTAGCACCTACTGCTCTCCTCTCCTGATAATCTCTCCAGAAGGGGTCTTCTCTAGCTCTTCTAGCAGGAGATGGGCACTTCCCATCTACCCCTGTTGCCAGACTAACCTTACCTATCCTGCAGGGTCAGGTCGGCCTGGCCCTTTATCTGTTGTTCTCCTCTGAGTGGTTAGATTTTCATAGATCCCGTGCTTTGCTTTTGTCAGGATTTACCTGGATTATCAAAACCCTTTTCTTGTACCAGTGAAGCCTAAGAAACAGTCCTAATGAGAGAACCAGGAACTCAAACAGATCATATTTATCCTGAATGTTCTGTCCAAAATGAAAAATTCGTTTCTGAGGAGCCTCAAGATCTCTGAGAAGGGAAGTTTCACCAACTCTGTCATGTAGGGGCATGAATTCTGATTCTGTGTCAATTGTCCTACTTTCCCAGCTAGTAATTCTCTACCTCAGAAAGCAAACTCTCAACCGTTTCCTCTTCCAAAGGCAGTTGCTCTTAGAGTCTGCACATGGCACTTGGGGCCTGCTGGTCGTTGGCTACTGCCCTCTGTACCTTGGGTCTAACAGCTGCGGGGCATCAAGATGAGCATGTCTCTTGTTCTAGGACTTAATATAGTTTGGGGCACATGGTAAGCAATAATAACTTCTTTAGTTGATCCAAGTGTTGGATCTTTCTTAATTATTCTACTACCTCAATTTACTTGTTCTAAGATTTGTCCCCCCCCCCATTTTAATATCTCTTAAGGTGGCACTCACCTTGCACTTGATGACATATCCTACTTTAACTGACAGCATTTCTCTTTCTTAGTCGAACATAAACTATAGTGCATCTTACCCTTGATGAAAGCTAGGATGCAATTAAATACTCTATTATGGTTACGATTCTGATATTTGAAATCCTCCAGTAGCTCCCTGTGCCCCCACAGTGTAGTACCTCACCTCCTCGCCATAGTATACAAACCTTCTCACCCCCAGTGTTAACCCCGGGTCTCAGCCTCCATCCCCAGGTGATGCTGCCAGATCAGCTGTCGGTTGTCATGGACTTGCTGTAGTTTCCCGAATGCACTGTGCTGCCTCCTGGCCCTTTGAAACTTGACACACTCATCCTCATTCTTCGCTTTGCCCTTGTCTATCACCTCCCCTGAAAATCTGTTCCTAAGTGGCTTTTCCTAGCTCCCACCTTCCCTTTGCAGTCTATTATCTCCCTGTGGTAAAGCCTGTCAAACTGCATCATGGACATGCCCGTTGTCCCCCTGAGAAGAGAAAAGGGACAATGAGGGCCCCCAGCATTTGCAGCTCTAGTGCAGAGCCCCATGCCTGGCATGCAGGAGATGCCAGATCATGAAGACAAACGGAGATCATCCTCTGGCTAAAACCAGCTCTTCTTTGCCTATCGCAGGATCTGGTCAATAAAGAGCAGCCAGTTATTATTGCTGGTTTTCTAGGGATTTTTACCCCATATATTTCCCAGGTCTTTACTCTTTTTATAGCACTTTAATTCAGGCTTCAACCACTTCCTCGTCAGATCAGGTGAAATCATTTTCCTTCCCATACCCTCGATGTATTTCACATCTAGTAATTCTTTTTTCAAAGATCTTATTTACCCATTTGACAGACAGACCACAAGTAGGTAGAGAGGGAGGCAGAGAGAGAGAGGGAGGAAGCAGGCTCCCCGCTGAGCAGAGAGCCCGATATGGGGCTCCATCCCAGGACCCTGAAATCATGACCTGAGCCGAAGGCAGAGGCCTAAACCACTGAGCCACCCAGGAGCCCCCATATCTGGTAATTTTTAACCAACGTGGATTTGCTGCATCAAAAGTTCCTTCTTCTTCAAATATAAATATATAAATAAAGTGATCAAGTCACTCGCATGTCTTAGGAGAATGTCATACCTTTAGTAGCAAACTTGAAATCTTGGCCATTGGTTTTGATTTTTGTTTTGGTTAGATTTGGTTTGGTTTTTGTCATTTTAAAAATCCCTCCAGCCCTTGGCTCTGTGACCTGATTGCTTTCAGCTGTTTCTGCAACAAAATTGTCCTGGCAGCGAAAACTCTCATTGTTTACAGTGGCGCCCCCTTCTGAACACTTTGTTAATAAAAAGCTTTTTTTTGTTTTTGTTTTTGTTTTTTGGCTATGGTAAATGTGGAACAACAATGAGGTATTTCAAAGAGGTGAACCACAGATAAATTTCTCTAAGGGTGGGGTGAGGGTTACTCAAAGAGGAACTTGACAAGGCTTTTAAAGATATCGACAATCATTATAACATAACGTGACTGATTGTTACCGTGCACTTAACTGGGCAAACTCTTGTTGGCTTCCAAGAAAAACTAACATAGTTGAAATGGTTCAGCGGCCTTCTAGCACAGGGTCTGATGGGGCGGTATTCTAGCCACTGGCTGTGCAAGGCATGAAGCCTGTTAGTGATTCTATTTTTTCCTCTGCAGAATGGGTCTTTCTACATTCCAGGTCCTTTCTACCCCAACAAATAATGCGGCGATTCTCTCAGTGAGTTGTACTTTTGGTTTAAAAAGCCAACTGTCTCTTACAAAGGTCTTTTGTTTAAATTCCTTTTAAAAAAAAGTCCTTTCAAAAAAATTTTTTTTTATTTTTTATTTTTAAATCCCATATGTTTACTCTGATCATGGAACTTTGTCATTTTGACCATCTCTGCTGATTAAAATATTCTTCATCATTAGCACCTACTGCTCTCCTCTCCTGGTAATCTCTCCGGAAGGGGTCTTCTCTAGCTCATCTAGCAGGAGATGGGCACTTCCCATCTACCCCTGTTGCCAGACTAACCTTACCTATCCTGCAGGGTCAGGTCGGCCTGGCCCTTTATCTGTTGTTCTCCTCTGAGTGGTTAGATTTTCATAGATCCCGTGCTTTGCTTTTGTCAGGATTTACCTGGATTATCAAAACCCTTTTCTTGTGCCACTGAAGCCTAAGAAACAGTCCTAATGAGAGAACCAGGAACTCAAACAGATCATATTTATCCTGAATGTTCTGTCCAAAATGAAAAATTCGTTTCTGAGGAGCCTCAAGATCTCTGAGAAGGGAAGTTTCACCAACTCTGTCATGTAGGGGCATGAATTCTGATTCTGTGTCAATTGTCCTACTTTCCCAGCTAGTAATTCTCTACCTCAGAAAGCAAACTCTCAACCGTTTCCTCTTCCAAAGGCAGTTGCTCTTAGAGTCTGCACATGGAACTTGGGGCCTGCTGGTCGTTGGCTACTGCCCTCTGTACCTTGGGTCTAACAGCTGCGGGGCATCAAGATGAGCATGTCTCTTGTTCTAGGACTTAATATAGTTTGGGGCACATGGTAAGCAATAATAACTTCTTTAGTTGATCCAAGTGTTGGATCTTTCTTAATTATTCTACTACCTCAATTTACTTGTTCTAAGATTTGTCCCCCCCTCATTTTAATATCTCTTAAGGTGGCACTCACCTTGCACTTGATGACATATCCTACTTTAACTGACAGCATTTCTCTTTCTTAGTCGAACATAAACTATAGTGCATCTTACCCTTGATGAAAGCTAGGATGCAATTAAATACTCTATTATGGTTACGATTCTGATATTTGAAATCCTCCAGTAGCTCCCTGTGCCCCCACAGTGTAGTACCTCACCTCCTCGCCATAGTATACAAACCTTCTCACCCCCAGTGTTAACCCCGGGTCTCAGCCTCCTACCCAGGTGATGCTGCCAGATCAGCTGTCGGTTGTCATGAACTTGCTGTAGTTTCCCGAATGCACTGTGCTGCCTCCTGGCCCTTTGAAACTTGACACACTCATCCTCATTCTTCGCTTTGCCCTTGTCTATCACCTCCCCTGAAAATCTGTTCCTAAGTGGCTTTTCCTAGCTCCCACCTTCCCTTTGCAGTCTATTATCTCCCTGTGGTAGAGCCTGTCAACCTGCATCACGGACATGCCCATTGTCCCCCGGAGAAGAGAAAAGGGACAATGAGGGCCCCCAGCATTTGCAGCTCTAGTGCAGAGCCCCAAGCCTGGCATGCAGGAGATGCCAGATCATGAAGACAAACGGAGATCATCCTCTGGCTAAAACCAGCTCTTCTTTGCCTATCGCATGATCTTGTCAATAAAGAGCAGCCAGTTATTATTGCTGTTTTTCTAGGGATTTTTACCCCATATATTTCCCAGGTCTTTACTCTTTTTATAGCACTTTAATTCAGGCTTCAACCACTTCCTCGTCAGATCAGGTGAAATCATTTTCCTTCCCATACCCTCGATGTATTTCACATCTAGTAATTCTTTTTTCAAAGATCTTATTTACCCATTTGACAGACAGACCACAAGTAGGTAGAGAGGGAGGCAGAGAGAGAGGGGGGAAGCAGGCTCCCCGCTGAGCAGAGAGCCCGATGTGGGGCTCCATCCCAGGACCCTGAAATCATGACCTGAGCCGAAGGCAGAGGCCTAAACCACTGAGCCACCCAGGAGCCCCCATATCTGGTAATTTTTAACCAACGTGGATTTGCTGCATCAAAAGTTCCTTCTTCTTCAAATATAAATATATAAATAAAGTGATCAATTCACTCGCATGTCTTAGGAGAATGTCACACCTTTAGTAGCGAACTTGAAATCTTGGCCATTGGTTTTGATTTTTGTTTTGGTTAGATTTGGTTTGGTTTTTGTCATTTTAAACATCCCTCCAGCCCTTGGTTCTGTCTGACCTGATTGCTTTCAGCTGTTTCTGAAACAAAATTGTCCCGGCAGAGAAAACTCTCATTGTTACAGTGGCGCCCCTTCTGAACACTTTGTTAATAAAAAGCTTTTTTTGTTTCTTTGTTTGTTTTTGTTTTTCGGCTACGGTAAATGTGGAACAACAGTGAGGTATTTCAAAGAGGTGAACCACAGATAAATTTCTCTAAGGGTGGGTGAAGGTTACTCAAAGAGGAACTTGACAAGGCTTTTAAAGATATCGACAATCATTATAACATAACGTGACTGATTGTTACCGTGCTCTTAAGTGGGCAAACTCTTGTTGGCTTCCAAGAAAAACTAACATAGTTGAAATGGTTCAGCGGCCTTCTAGCACAGGGTCTGATGGGGCGGTATTCTAGCCACTGGCTGTGCAAGGCATGAGGCCTGTTAGGGATTCTATTTTTTCCTCTGCAGAATGGGTCTTTCTACATTCCAGGTCCTTTCTACCCCAACAAATAATGCGGCGATTCTCTCAGTGAGTTGTACTTTTGGTTTAAAAAGCCAACTGTCTCTTACAAAAGTCTTTTGTTTAAATTCCTTTTAAAAAAAAGTCCTTTCAAAAAAAATTTTTTTTATATTTTATTTTTAAATCCCATATGTTTACTCTGATCATGGAACTTTGTCATTTTGACCATCTCTGCTGATTAAAATATTCTTCATCATTAGCACCTACTGCTCTCCTCTCCTGGTAATCTCTCCAGAAGGGGTCTTCTCTAGCTCTTCTAGCAGATGATGGGCACTTCCCATCTACCCTTGTTGCCAGACTAACCTTACCTATCCTGCAGGGTCAGGTCGGCCTGGCCCTTTATCTGTTGTTCTCCTCTGAGTGGTTAGATTTTCATAGATCCCGTGCTTTGCTTTGGTCAGGATTTACCTGGATTATCAAAACCCTTTTCTTGTGCCACTGAAGCCTAAGAAACAGTCCTAATGAGAGAACCAGGAACTCAAACAGATCATATTTATCCTGAATGTTCTGTCCAAAATAAAAAATTCGTTAATGAGGAGCCTCAAGATCTCTGAGAAGGGATGTTTCACCAACTCTGTCATGTAGGGACATGAATTCTGATTCTGTGTCAATTGTCCTACTTTCCCAGCTAGTAATTCTCTACCTCAGAAAGCAAACTCTCAACCGTTTCCTCTTCCAAAGGCAGTTGCTCTTAGAGTCTGCACATGGCACTTGGGGCCTGCTGGTTGTTGGCTACTGCCCTCTGTACCTTGGGTCTAACAGCTGCGGGGCATCAAGATGAGCACGTCTCTTGTTCTAGGACTTAATATAGTTTGGGGCACATGGTAAGCAATAATAACTTCTTTAGTTGATCCAAGTGTTGGATCTTTCTTAATTATTCTACTACCTCAATTTACTTGTTCTAAGATTTGTCCCCCCCCCCATTTTAATATCTCTTAAGGTGGCACTCACCTTGCACTTGATGACATATCCTACTTTAACTGACAGCATTTCTCTTTCTTAGTCGAACATAAACTATAGTGCATCTTACCCTTGATGAAAGCGAGGATGCAATTAAAAACTCTATTATGGTTACGATTCTGATATTTGAAATCCTCCGGTAGCTCCCTGGGCCCCCACAGTGTAGTACCTCACCTCCTCGCCATAGTATACAAACCTTCTCACCCCCAGTGTTAACCCCGGGTCTCAGCCTCCTACCCAGGTGATGCTGCCAGATCAGCTGTCGGTTGTCATGAACTTGCTGTAGTTTCCCGAATGCACTGTGCTGCCTCCTAGCCCTTTGAAACTTGACACACTCATCCTCATTCTTCGCTTTGCCCTTGTCTATCACCTCCCCTGAAAATCTGTTCCTAAGTGGCTTTTCCTAGCTCCTACCTTCCCTTTGCAGTCTATTATCTCCCTGTGGTAAAGCCTGTCTACCTGCATCATGGACATGCCCATTGTCCCCCTGAGAAGAGAAAAGGGACAATGAGGGCCCCCAGCATTTGCAGCTCTAGTGCAGAGCCCCATGCCTGGCATGCAGGAGATGCCAGATCATGAAGACAAACGGAGATCATCCTCTGGCTAAAACCAGCTCTTCTTTGCCTACCGCAGGATCTGGTCAATAAAGAGCAGCCAGTTATTATTGCTGTTTTTCTAGGGATTTTTACCCCATATATTTCCCAGGTCTTTACTGTTTTTATAGCACTTTAATTCAGGCTTCAACCACTTCCTCGTCAGATCAGGTGAAATCATTTTCCTTCCCATACCCTCGATGTATTTCACATCTAGTAATTCTTTTTTCAAAGATCTTATTTACCCATTTGACAGACAGACCACAAGTAGGTAGAGAGGGAGGCAGAGAGAGAGAGGGAGGAAGCAGGCTCCCCGCTGAGCAGAGAGCCCGATGTGGGGCTCCATCCCAGGACCCTGAAATCATGACCTGAGCTGAAGGCAGAGGCCTAAACCACTGAGCCACCCAGGAGCCCTTATATCTGGTAATTTTTAACCAACGTGGATTTGCTGCATCAAATAGTTCCTTCTTCTTCAAATATAAATATATAAATAAAGTGATCAGGTCACTCGCATGTCTTAGGAGAATGTCAAACATTTAGTGCAAACTTGAAATCTTGGCCATTGGTTTTGATTTTTGTTTTGGTTAGATTTGGTTTGGTTTTTGTCATTTTAAAAATCCCTCCAGCCCTTGGCTCTGTCTGACCTGATTGCTTTCAGCTGTTTCTGAAACAAAATTGTCCCGGCAGAGAAAACTCTCATTGTTACAGTGGCGCCCCTTCTGAACACTTTGTTAATAAAAAGCTTTTTTGGTTTGTTTGTTTGTTTTTGTTTTTCGTCTACGGTAAATGTGGAACAACAGTGAGGTATTTCAAAGAGGTGAACCACAGATAAATTTCTCTAAGAGTGGGTGAAGGTTACTCAAAAAGGAACTTGACAAGGCTTTTAAAGATATCGACAATCATTAGAACATAACGTGACTGATTGTTACCGTGCTCTTAACTGGGTAAACACTTGTTGGCTTCCAAGAAAGACTAACATAGTTGAGATGGTTCTAGCGGCCTTCTAGCACAGGGTCTCATGAGGCAGGGATTCTAGCCACTGGCTGTGCAAGGCATGAGCCTGTTAGTGATTCTATTTTTTCCTCTGCAGAATAGGTCTTTCTTCATTCCAGGTCCTTTCTACCCCAATAAATAATGCGGCGATTCTCTCAGTGAGTTGTTCTATTGGTTTAAACAGCCAACTGTCTCTTTAAAAGGACTTTTGTTTAAATTCCTTTAAAAAAGAGTCCTTTCAAAGAAATCTTTTTTCTTTATTATTTATTTTTTATCCCATATGTTTACTCTGACCGTGGAACTTTGTCATTTTGACCTTCTCTGCTGATTAAAATATTCTTCATCATCAGCACCTACTGCTCTCCTCTCCTGGTGTTCTCTCCGGAAGGGGTCTTCTCTAGCTCTTCTAGCAAAAGATGGGCACTTCCCATCTACCCCTGTTGCCAGACTAACCTTACCTATCCAGCAGGGTCAGGTCGGCCTGGCCCTTTATCTGTTGTTCTCCTCTGAGTGGTTAGATTTTCATAGATCCCGTGCTTTGCTTTTGTCAGGATTTACCTGGATTATCAAAACCCTTTTCTTGTGCCAGTGAAGCCTAAGAAACAGTCCTAATGTGAGAACCAGGAACTCAAACAGTTCATATTTATCCTGAATGATCTGTCCAAAATGAAAAATTCGTTTCTGAGGAGCCTCAAGATCTCTGAGAAGCGAAGTTTCACCAACTCTGTCACATAGGGGCATCAATTCCGATTCTGTGTCAATTTTCCTACTTTCCCAGCTAGTAATTCTCTACCTCTCAAAGCCCACTCTCAACCGTTTCCTCTCTCAAAGGCAGTTGCTCTTAGAGTGTGCACATGGCACTTGGGGCCTGCTCGTCGTTGGCTACTGCCCTCTGTACCTTGGGTCTAATTGCTCTGGGGCATCAAGATGAGCACGTCTCTTGTTCTAGGACTTAATATAGTTTGGGGCACATGGTAAGCAATAATCACTTCTTTAGTTGATCCAAGTGTTGGATCTTTCTTAATTATTATACTACCACAATTTACTTGTTCTAAGATTTGTCCCCCCCCCCATTTTAATATCTCTTAAGGTGGCACTCACCTTGCACTTGATGACATATCCTAGTTTAACTGACAGCATTTCTCTTTCTTAGTCGAACATAAACTATAGTGCATCTTACCCTTGATGAAAGCTAGGATGCAATGAAATACTCTATTATGGTTACGCTTCTGATATTTGAAATCCTCCGGTAGCTCCCTGTGCCCCCACAGTGTAGTACCTCACCTCCTTGCCATAGTATACAAACCTTCTCACCCCCAGTGTTAACCCCGGGTCTCAGCCTCCTACCCAGGTGATGCTGCCAGATCAGCTGTCGGTTGTCATGAACTTGCTGTAGTTTCCCAAATGCACTGTGCTGCCTCCTAGCCCTTTGAAACTTGACACACTCATCCTCATTCTTCGCTTTGCCCTTGTCTATCACCTCCCCTGAAAATCTGTTCCTAAGTGGCTTTTCCCAGCTCCGACCTACCCTTGGCAGTTGATTATCTCCCTGTGGTAAAGCCTGTCAACCTGCATCATGGACATGCCCGTTGTCCCCCTGAAAAGAGAAAAGGGACAATGAGGGCCCCCAGCATTTGCAGCTCTAGTGCAGAGCCCCATGCCTGGCTTGCAGGAGATGCCAGATCATGAAGACAAACGGAGATCATCCTCTGGCTTAAACCAGCTCTTCTTTGCCTACCGCAGGATCTGGATCAATAAAGAGCAGCCAGTTATTATTGCTGATTTTCTAGGGATTTTTACCCCATATATTTCCCAGTTCTCTACTCTTTTTGTAGCACTTTAATTCAGGCTTCAACCACTTCCTAGTCTGATCAGGTGAAATCATTTTCCTTCCCATACCCTCGATGTATTTCACATCTAGTAATTATTTTTTTAAAGATCTTATTTACCCATTTGACACACAGACCACAAGTAGGTAGAGAGGGAGGCAGAGAGAGAGAGGGGGGAAGCAGGCTCCCCGCTGAGCAGAGAGCCCGATGTGGGGCTCCATCCCAGGACCCTGAAATCATGACCTGAGCCAAAGGCAGAGGCCTAAACCACTGAGCCACCCAGGAGCCCCCATATCTGGTAATTTTTAATCAACGAGGATTTGCTGCATCAAATAGTTCCTTCTTCTTCAAATATAAATATATAAATAAAGTGATCAAGCCACTTGCATGTCTTAGGAGAATGTCATACCTTTAGTAGCAAACTTGAAATCTTGGCCATTGGTTTTGATTTTTGTTTTGGTTAGATTTGGTTCGGTTTTTGTCATTTTAAAAATTCCTCCAGCCCTTGGCTCTGTCTGACCTGATTGCTTTCAGCTGTTTCTGCAACAAAATTGTCCCGACAGCGAAAACTCTCATTGTTTACATTGGCGACCCCTTCTGAACACTTTGTTAATAAAAAGCTTTTTTTGTTTGTTTGTTTGTTTTTTGGCTATGGTAAATGTGGAACAACAATGAGGTATTTCAAAGAGGTGTACCACAGATAAATTTCTCTAAGGGTAGGGTGAGGGTTACTCAAAAAGGAACTTGACAAAACTTTTAAAGATATCGAAAATCATTATAACATAACGTGACTGATTGTTACCGTGCTCTTTACTGGGCAAACACTTCTTGGCTTCCAGAAAGACTAACATCGTTGAGATGGTTCCAGCGGCCTTCTAGCCTAGGGTCTCATGATGCAGGCATTCTAGCCACTGGCTGTGCAAGTCATGAGGCCTGTTAGTGATTCTATTTTTTCCTCTGCAGTATTGGTCTTTCTACATTCCAGCTCCTTTATACCCCAATAAATAATGCGGCGAATCTCTCAGTGAGTTGTACTTTCGGTTTAAACAGCCTACTACTGTCTCTTACAAAGTTCTTTTGTTTAAATTCCTTTAAAAAAAGTCCTTTCAAAAAAATCTTCTTATTATTTTTTATTTTTGATCCCATATGCTTACTCTGATCGTGGATCTTTGTCATTTTGACCATCTCTGCTGATTAAAATATTCTTCATCATCAGCACCTACTGCTCTCCTCTCCTGGTGGTCTCTCCGGTGGGGTCTTCTCTAGCTCTTCTAGCAGGAGATGGGCACTTCCCCTCTACCCCTGTTTCCAGACCAGCCTTACCTGTCCTGCAGGGTCAGGTCAGACTGGCCTTTTATCTATTGTTCTCTTCTGAGTGGTTAGTTTTCATAGATACCTTGGTTTGCTTTTGTCAGGATTTACCCTGGACTATCAAAACCCTTTTCTTGTGCCAGTGAAGCCTAAGAAACAGTCCGGATGAGAGAACCAGTATCTCGAACAGATCATATTTATCCTGAATGTTCTGTCCAAATTGAAAAATACATTTCTGAGGAGCCTCAAGATCTCTGAGAAGGGAAGTTTCACCAACTCTGTCATGTAGGGGCATCAATTCCGATTCTGTGTCAATTTTCCTACTTTCCCAGATAGTAATTCTCTATCTCTCAAAGCCCATTCTCACCGTTTTCTCTCTCAAAGGCAGTTGCTCTTAGAGTCTGCACATGGCACTTGGGGCCTGCTGGTCGTTGGCTACTGCCCTCTGTACCTTGGGTCTAACAGCAGCGGGGCATCAAGATAAGCACGTCTCTTGTTCGAGGACTTAAAATAGTTTGGGGCACATGGTAAGCAATAATCACTTCTTTAGTTGATCCAAGTGTTGGACCTTTTTTATATATTCCACTACCACAATTTACTTGTTCTAAGATTTATCCCCCCCCTTCATTTTAATATCTCTTAAGGTGGCACTCACCTTGGACTTGATGACATATCCTAGTTTAACTGACAGCATTTCACTTTCTTAGTCGAACATAAACTATAGTGCATCTTACCCTTAATGAAAGCTAGGATGCAATTAAATACTCTATTATGGTTACGATCCTGATATTTGAAATCCTCCGGTAGCTCCCTGTGCCCCACTGTGCAGTACCTCACCTCCTCGGCATAGTATACAAACCATCTCACCCCCAGTGTTAACCCCGGGTCTCAGCCTCCTACCCAGGTGATGCTGCCAGATCAGCTGTCGGTTGTCATGAACTTGCTGTAGTTTCCCGAATGCACTGTGCTGCCTCCTGGCACTTTGAAACTTGACACACTCATCCTCATTCTTCGCTTTGCCCTTGATTATCACCTCCCTTGAAAATCTCTTTCTAACAGGCTTTTCCCAGCTCCAACCTACCCTTGGCAGTCTTTTATCTCCCTGGGGTAAAGCTTGTCACACTGCACCATGGACATGCCCGTTGTCCCCTTAGAGAGAATAGGGACAGTGAGGGCCCACAGCATTTGCAGCTGTAGTGCAGAGCCCCATGCCTGGCTTGCAGGAAATGCCAGATCATGAAGACAAACAGATCTTATCCTCTGGCTTAAACCAGCTCTTCTTTGCCTACCGCAGGATCTGGATCAATAAAGAGCAGCCAGTTATTATTGCTGTTTTTCTAGGGATTTTTACCCCATATATTTCCCAGGTCTTTACTCTTTTTATAGCACTTTAATTCAGGCTTCAACCACTTCCTAGTCTGATCAGGTGAAATCATTTTCCTTCCCATACCCTCGATGTATTTCACATCTAGTAATCCTTTTTAAAGATCTTATTTACCCATTTGACAGACAAATCAAAGTAGGTAGAGAGGGAGACAGAGAGAAAGGGGGGAAGCAGGCTCCCCGCTGAGCAGAGAGCAGGATGTGGGGCTCCATCCCAGGACCCTGAAATCATGACCTGAGCCGAAGGCAGAGGCCTAAACCACTGAGCCACCCAGGAGCCCCCATATCTGGTAATTTTTAACCAACGTGGATTTGGTCCCTTCTTCTTCAAATATAAATATATACATAAAGCGATCAAGTCACTCGCATGTCCTAGGAGAATGTCATATCTTTAGTAGGTAACTTGAAATCTTGGCCATTGGTTTTGATTTTTGTTTAGGTTAGATTTGGTTCGGTTTTTGTCATTTTAAAAATCCCTCCAGCCCTTGGCTCTGTCTGTCCTGATTGCTTTCAGCTTTTTCTGCAACAAAATTGTCCCGGCAGCGAAAACTCTCATTGTTTACAGTGGCGCCCCCTTCTGAACACTTTGTTAATAAAAAGTTTTTTTTTGTTGTTGTTTTGTTTTGTTTTGTTTTTTGGCTATGGTAAATGTGGAACAACAATGAGGTATTTCAAAGAGGTGAACCACAGATAAATTTCTCTAAGGGTGGGTGAAGGTTACTCAAAAAGGAACTTAACAAGGCTTTTAAAGATATTGACAATCATTATAACATAACGTGACTGATTCTTACCGTGCTCTTAACTGGGGAAACACTTGTTGGCTTCCAAAAAAGACTAACATAGTTGAGATGGTTCTAGCGGCCTTCTAGCACAGGGTCTCATGAGCCATGGATTCTAGCCACTGGCTGTGCAAGGCATGAGGCCTGTTAGTGATTTTAATTTTTCCTCTGCAGAATGGGTCTTTCTACATTCCAGGTTCTTTCTACCCCAATAAATAATGCGGCGATTCTCTCAGTGAGTTGTACTATTGGTTTAAACAGCCAACTGTCTCTTTAAAAGGACTTTTGTTTAAATTCCTTTAAAAAAGAGTCTTTTCAAAGAAATCTTTTTTCTTTATTTTTTATTTTTTAATCCCATATGTTTACTCTGATCATGGAACTTTGTCATTTTGACCTTCTCTGTTGATTAAAATATTCTTCATCATCAGCACCTACTGCTCTCCTCTCCTGGTGGTCTCTCCAGAAGGGGTCTTCTCTAGCTCTTCTAGCAGGAGATGGGCACTTCCCCTCTACCCCTGTTTCCAGACCAGCCTTACCTATCCTGCAGGGTCAGGTCGGCCTGGCCTTTTATCTGTTGTTCTCTTCTGAGTGGTTAGTTTTCATAGATACCTTGCTTTGCTTTTGTCACTATTTACCCTGGACTATCAAAACCTTTTTCTTGTGCCAGTGAAGCCTAAGAAACAGTCCGGATGAGAGAACCAGGAACTCGAACAGATCATATTTATCCTGAATGTTCTGTCCAAAATGAAAAATACATTTCTGAGGAGCCTCAAGATCTCTGAGAAGGGAAGTTTCACCAACTCTGTCATGTAGGGGCATCAATTCCGATTCTGTGTCAATTTTCCTACTTTCCCAGCTAGTAATTCTCTACCTCTCAAAGCCCACTCTCAACCGTTTCCTCTCTCAAAGGCAGTAGCTCTTAGAGTCTGCACATGGCACTTGGGGCCTGCTGGTCGTTGGCTACTGCCCTCTGTACCTTGGGTCTAACAGCTGCGGGGCATCAAGATGAGCACGTCTCTTGTTCTAGGACATAATATAGTTTGGGGCACATGGTAAGCAATAATCACTTCTTTAGTTGATCCAAGTGTTGGACCTTTCTTATTTATTCTACTACCACAATTTACTTGTTCTAAGATTTGTCCCCCCCCCATTTTAATATCTCTTAAGGTGGCACTCACCTTGCACTTGATGACATATCCTAGTTTAACTGACAGCATTTCTCTTTCTTAGTCGAACATAAACTATAGTGCATCTTACAATTGATGAATTAAATACTCTATTATGGTTACGATCCTTATCCAATCCATTACTCTATTACTGACTACTAAAAAACCCTGTCGTTGACACTAATGTGGACTTAAACCAATACCTGATCCCGACCGTAAACCTGACACTGACTCTAGACTTCACCTTACCCTGACTTCGGCAAACACCAGAAACCTAACCCTGAACCTAAAAGTGACCCTGACCCTGACCCTAATACTAACCCTGACACTGAATGTGAGCCAGACCCTAACTCTAACCCTAAACCTAACCCTCCCTGACACTAACACGGCCCTGACCCGAAACCTAACGCTGAACCTAACCCTAAAACTAACCCCTAACATTATCCCTGACACTGACCCTAACCCGGTCTAACCCTAACCCTCAACCTACCTCTACCCTAATCCTAACCACAATTTAACAATAATCCCGAACCTCTCCCTAACCATGATCATAACCCTAACTCTGAAATTTGCCTTTGTCAGACCTTAAACTTAAACCTGACCCTGGCCTTGACCTTAACACTGACCCTAACCCAGACTGTAAACCTAACTCTGACTCAAATCGTGATCCTGAACAGAATCGTAACCCTAAAGCTAACCCTGATCCTGAAACTACTCATAACACAGAACCTAAACATAAAGCTGACCTTACCATAACCATGAACCTAACCCTGACCCTGACCTTACCGTGACACTAAACCTGTCCTAAACCTAATTCTGAACTGACATGACCTTGCCCCCAAACAAAAACTTGAACCTGACCCTAAATCTGACCATCATCCTGAACCTGACACTAAACCTAACAGTCACCCTAACACTGACCCTGACCCTGACTCTGACCGTAACCCTATCCCTGACCCCTACCCTAAGCCTCGCTAACCCTGACCCCAACGAGGTCTAAACCTAAACCTGACCCTAAGTCTTTCTTCTCCCTAACCCTAACACTAACCTGGTCTAAACCCAGCTCGGTTCCCTCCAGTGGGGACAACAGCTGCACCCAGGCCTCCCTAGGGCTGGGGGAAGGCTCTATGGGGGTAACTGGATGGGCACTGCATTGAGTGGAGTGTGAGCCTTGAGCAGCTTGGGGACCAGTTCTGGTGGAGCAGAACGTTTGGTAAGGAGCCCCCAGGCAGTGGTGACCTGACTTACCTGACGATAGAGCCCAACAGAATTGGAACCCACGTATCCAGGCACCCCATAAAGAGAAAACCCTCCTGCCCAGCTCATTTCTAGGCACATCCTAAAGGAAGCGACATGTTCTTCTGCTGTACTGAAGCCGAGAGGATACAGGGAGAAGAGAGCTCGCCGCTTGACACGTCGCCTCCCTGGCAGGTCATATCAGGTTTCACCAACGCCTCAGGCCCTTTGGCTAATAAAATCAAAAGGTGACACGAGGGGGCTCAGAGTCAGAGAGTCCCACACCTTCTGATCCACTGGTGTAGCCCTAGGTCTCTTCGCAGTCTCTCTCTCACTGTGTGTGTGTGTTTGTGTGTGTGTGTGTGTGTGTGTCTGTGCGCCTCTGAGTGTCTGTGTCTTTGTGTGTATAGAGGACCTGGCCATGCCATCATGGGTGGAGATGCCCCTAGCAGGATCAGGCTGATGAGGGGTTAGATGTCTGGTGGGCAAGTCATGTTCACACCCCAGTTTAAGGCTGCTTAAGTGGGATCGGGTGGAGGGTCTACACCCTTCTGCCCAGTGTTTATCCGGAGACCTTGAAGGAATGGGTCATGACCGTGGAGCGGGGCTATACCGAACAGTAACCACAAACCCTGACCCTGACACTGACTGTGATCCTGCACCAAACCCTAAACCAAGCCCTGACCCTGACCCTGACTGTGATCCTGACCTGAACCCTAAACCTAAACCTAAGCCTGACACTCACCCTGATGTGGACCCTGAACTTAAACTTAAATCTGACCTTACCATAACCATGACTCAAACCTAATCATGACACAGACCCTGACCCTAATCTTAACCCTGACGCTGACCTAACCCTGACACTAACCCTAACCCAGACCGTGACTGTGAGCCTGACCCTAACCCTAAACCTAAAGGTAACTCTAACCATAACCCTAATGCGGACCCTGAACCTAAACCTAACGCTGACCCTGACCCTAACACTAACCCCTACACTAAACCAAACCCTATCCTTGACCTTACGCTGTCTAACCCTAACCATAACCCTACTTCTAACTCTAACCCTAACCCCAATCCCAAAACCTACCGCCAAAACCTAACTGTGAAACTGAACCGAACATTGAACCTAAACCAAAGCCTCACCCTAAACCTGACCCAGGACCTGACCTTCACCTGACCCAGACCCTGACCCTAATCCTAACCATGACACTAACACTGACCACTACATAATCGTGTCCCTGACCCGAATGTGGACTTTAAACCAATACCTGAACCTGACCCTAAACCTGACACTGGCGCTAAACTTCACCCTGACCTTGACCCAGACCATGACGATAAACCAAACCCTGACAATAACAGTGAGCCTGACCCTGACCTGAACCACAACCTGACCCTGACTGTGAGCCTGACCCTAACTCTAACCCTAAATGTAGACCTGACTCTGACACTAACACGGGCCCTCCCCCGAAACCTATCGCTGACCTAACCCTAACACTAACCCCTAAACCTACCACGGACCCTGATCTTAACAAGTTCTAATCCTAACCGTCAACCAAACGCTAACCCTAACACAAACCCTAAACTTTAACAATAACCCTGACTCTATACCTGACTATGATCATAAGCCTAACCCTGAACTTTGCCTATACCAGACCCTGACCCTAAACCTGACCCTGGCCCTGAGCCTAAACCTAACCATGACCCTAACACTGACCACTACATAACCCTGTCGCTGACCCGATTGTGGACTTTAAAAGAATATCTGGTCCTGACCGGAAACTGACCCTGGCCATAGACTTCACCTTGACCCTGATCCTGGCAAAGACGATAAACCTAACCCTGACCCTAAGCGTGACCCTGACCCTGACCCTAACACTAACCCTGATACTGAATGTGAGCCTTACCGTAACTCTAACCCTAAATGTAACCCTGACCCTGACACTAACACGGGCCCTGACCCGAAACCTAACGCTGAACCTAACCCTAAAACTAACAACCTAACATTGTCCCTGACACTGATCCTAACCCGCTCTAACCCTAACCCTCAACTTACCTCTAACCCTAACCCTAACCCCACTTTAACAATAATCCTGACCCTCTCCCTGACCCATATCATAACCCTAACTCTGACCCAATCCGTGATCCTAAACAGAATCGTAACCCTAAAACTAAGCCTGATCCAGAACCTACTCATAAAACAGAACCTAAATATAAAGCTTACCATGAAACTAACCCTGACCCTGACCCTAACCCTGACACTAAAACTGTCCCAAATCTATCCATGACCCTGACATGAATCTTGCCCTCAAACCAAAACTTGAACCTGACCCTAAATCTGACCATGACCCTGAACCTGACCCTAAACCTAACCGTCACTCTAACACTGAGCCTGACCCTGACTGTGACCGTAACGCTAACCCTGACCCTACTGTGAGCCTGACCCTAAACCTAACCATGAACCTAACCCTAACCCTGACCCCTACCCTAAGCCTTATGCTAACCCTGACCCCAACGACGTCTAACCCTAACCCTGACCCTAAGGCTTTCTAAGCCTAATCATAACACTAACCTGATCTAAACCCAGCTCTGTTCCCTCCAGCGGGGACAACAGCTGCACCCAGGCCTCCCAGGGTTTGGGGGAGGCTGTATGGGGGTCACTGTATGGGCACTGCATTGAGTGGAGTGTGAGCCTTGAGCAGCTCAGGGCCCGGGGACTCAGGGAGCTCTGGTGGAGCAGGAAGGTCGGTGAGAAGCGCTCCGGACGTGGTGATTTGGCTTCCCTGACGACAGAGCCCAACGAAATAGGAACCCATGTATCCAGGCACCCCTTTACAGAGAAAATCCCCCTGCCCAGCTCATTTCTAGGCACATCCTAAAGGAAGCGACATGTTCTTCTGCTGTACTGAAACCGAGAGGATGCGGGGAAAAGAGAGCTCACCCGTCAGACACGTCCCCTCCCTGGCAGGTCATGTCAGGTTTCCCGAGTGCCTCAGGCTGTTTAGCTAATAAAATCAAAAGGTGACACCAGGGAGCTCAGAGTCAGAGAGTCCCACACCTTCTGATCAACACGGGTGTAGCCCTAGTTCTCCTCCCCGTCTCTGTGTGTGTGTGTGTGTGTGTGTGTGTGTGCGTGTGTGCCTCTGGGTGTTTGTGAGGGTGTGTGTAAAGAAGAGCTGGCCATGCCATCGTGGGTGGAGATGTACCAGGCATGATCAGGCTGATGAGGGGTTAGATGTCTAGTGGGCAAGTCATGTTCTTACCCTATTTTAAGGCTGGTTAAGTGGGTTGGGTGGAGGGTCTACACCCTTCTGCCCAGGGTTTATCCTGAGACCCTGAAGGGTAGGGTCCATACACAGGAGTGGGTCTTACCCCAAAAGTAACCACTAACCCTGACCCTGACCCTGTCTGTGATCCTGACCTGAACCCTAAACCTAAACCTAAGCCTGACGCTGACCCTGATGTGGTCCCTGAAATTAAACCTAACGCTGATATTACTGTAACCAAGACTCATAACTAACCATGACCCTGACCCTGACCCTGACCCTAATACTAACCCTGACGCTGACCTAACCCTGACCCTAAGCCTACCCATGACCGTGACTGTGAGCCTGACCCTTACCCTAAACCTAAAGGTAACTCTAACCATGACCCTAATATGTACCCTGAACCTAAACCTAACGCTGACCCTGACCCTAACACTAACCCCTACCCTAAACCAAACTCTAACACTGACCTTACGCTGTCTAACGCTAACCCTAACCATAACCCTACTTCTAACTCTAACCCTAACCCCAATCCCAAACCCTACCGCCAAAACCTAACTGTGACACTGAACCAAACATTGACCCTAAACCAAAGCCTGACCTTAAACCTGACCCTGTCCCTGACCTTCACCTGACCCAGACCCTGACCCTAATCCTAACCATGACACTAACACTGACCACTACATAATCGTGTCCCTGACCCGAATGTGGACTTTAAACCAATACCTATACCTGACCCTACACCTGACACTGGCGCTAAACTTCACCCTGACCCTGACCCAGACCATGACCATAAACCTAACCCTGACACTTACAGTGACCCCGACCCTGACCTGAACAACAAACTGACCCTGACTGTGAGCCTGACCCTAACACTAACCCTAAATGTAATCCTGACCCTGACACTAACACGGGCCCTCCCCCGAATCCTATCGCTGAACCCAACCCTAACACTAACCACTAACCCTACCACGGACCCTGATCCTAACAAGCTCTAACCCTAAACGTCAACCAAACGCTAAACCTAACACTAACCCTAACTTTAACAATAACCCTGAACCTATACCTGACTATGATCATAACCCTAACCCTGAACTTTGCCTATACCAGACCCGGACCCTATACGTGACCCTGGCCCTGAGCCTAAACCTAACCATGACCCTAACACTGACCACTACATAACCCTGTCGCTGACCCGAATGTGGACTTTAAACCAATACCTGATCGTGACCGTAACCCTGACACTGGCCCAAGACTTCACCCTGACCCTGACCCAGACGATGACCATAAAACTTACCCTGACCCTAACAGTGACCCGACCCTGACGTGAACACTGAACCTGACCCTGACTGTGAGCCTGACCCTAACTCTAACCCTAAACGTAACCCTGACCCTGACACTAACACGGGCCCTAACCCGAAACCTAACGCTGAACCTAACCCTAAAACTAACCCCTAACATTATCACTGACCCTGACCCTAACCCGGTCTAACCCTAACCCTCAACCTACCTCTAACCCTAACCCTAAGCCCACTTTAACAATAATCCTGACCCTCTCCCTGAACATGATCATAACCCTAACTCTGAACTTTGCCTATGTCAGCCCTTAACCTTAAACCTGACCCTGGCTTTGACCTTAACACTGACCCTAACCCTGACTGTAAACCTAACTCTCACCCAATCCATGATCCTGACAGAATCATAACAATAAAGCTAACCCTGATCCTGAACCTACACATAAAACAGAACCTAAACTTAAAGCTGACCTTACCATAACCATGAACCTAACCCTGAACCTGAACCTAACCCTGACACTAAACCTGTCCCAAACCTTACCCTGACCCTGACATGAACCTTGCCCCCAAACCTAAACTTGAACCTGACCCTAAATCTGACCATGACCCTGAACCTGAACTTAAACCTAACCGTCACTAACACTGACCCTGACCCTGACTCTGACCATAACCTTAACCGTGACCCTACTGTGAGCCTGACCCTTAACCTATCCATGAACCTAACCCTAACCCTGACCCCTACCCTAAGCTTTACGCTAACCCTGACCCCAATGATGTCTAACCCTAACCCTGATCCTAAGTCTTTCTTAACCCTAACCCTAACACTAACCTAGTCTAAACCCAGCTCTGTTCTCTCCAGCGAGGACAACAGCTGCACCCAGGTCTCCCAGGAGCTTGGGGGAGGCTGTATGGGGGTCATTGGATTGGCACTGCATTAAGTGGAGGGTGAGCCTTGAGCAGCTTGGGGACCGGTGGCTCAGGGAGCTCTGGTGAAGCAGGAAGTTTGGTAAGGAGCCCCCAGGCAGTGTTGAACTCACTTACCTGACGACAGAACCCAACGGAATTGGAACCTTTGTATCCAGGCACGCCATTACAGAGAAAACCCCCCATCCAAGCTCATTTCAAAGCAAATCCTAAAGGAAGCGACATGTTCTTCTGCTGTACTGAAGCCGAGAGGATGCAGGGAGAAGAGAGCTCGCCTGCCAGACACGTCCCCTCCATGGCAGTTCATATCAGGTTTCCAAAACGCCCAAGGCCCTTTGGCTAATAAAATCAAAAGGTGACACCAGGGGGCTCAGAGACAGAGAGTCCCACACCTTCTGATCAACCAGTGTAGCCCTAGGTCTCCTCCCCGTCCGTATGTGTGTGTGTGTGTGTGTGTGTGTGTGTGTGTGTGTGTGTGCCTCTGGGTGTCCGTGTGTCTGTGTGTAAAGAGGACCTGGCCATGCCATCATGGGTGGAGATGCCACAAGCAAGATCAGGCTGATGAGAGTTTAGATGTCTGGTGGGCAAGTTATGTTCACACCCCGGTTTAAGGCTGGTTAAGGGGGATCGGGTGGAGGGTCTACACCCTTCTGCCCAGTGTTTATCCGGAGACCCTGAACGGATGGGTCCATGACCCAGGAGCGGGGCTAACCCTAACAGTAACCACTAATCCTGACCCTGACACTGACTGTGAGCCTTCCCCAAACCCTAACCCAAACCTTGACCCTGACCCTATCTGTGATCCTGACCGGAACCCTAAACCTAAACCTAAGCCTGACACTGACCCTGATGTGGACCCTGAACCTAAACCTAACATTGATATTACTGTAACCAAGACTCATAACTAACCATGACCCTGACCATGACCCTAATCCTAACCCTGACGCTGACATAACCCTGACCCTAACCCTACCCATGACCGTGACTGTGAGCCTGACCCTAACCCTAAACCTAAATGTATCTCTAACCATGATCCTAATACGGACCCTAAACCTAAACCTAATGCTGACCCTGACCCTAACACTAACCCCTACCCTAAACCAAACCCTAACCCTGACCTTACGCTGTCTAACGCTAACCCTAACCATAACCCTACTTCTAACTCTAACTCTAACCCCAATCCCAAACGCTACCGACAAACCTAACTGTGACACTGAACCGAACATTGACCCTATACCAAAGCCTGACCCTAAACCTGACCCTGGCCCTGAACTTCACCTGACCCTGACCCTGACCCTTATCCTAACCATGACACTAACACTGACCACTACACAATCCTGTCCCTGACCCGAATGTGGACTTTAAACCAATACCTATACCTGACCCTAAACCTGACACTGGTGCTAAACTTCACCATGATCCTCACCCAGACCATGACCATAAATCTAACCCTGTCGCTAACAGTGACGCCAACCCTGACCTGAACACTAAACCTGACCCTGACTGTGAGTCTGACCCTAACACTAACCCTAAATGTAACCCTGACCCTGACACTAACACGGGCCCTCCCCCGAATCCTATCGCTGGTCCCAACCCTAACACTAACCACTAACCCTACCACAGACCCTGATCCTAACAAGCTCTAACCCTAAACGTCAACCAAACGCTAACCCTAACACTAACCCTAAATTTAACAATAACCCTGACCCTAGACCTGACTATGATCATAACCCTAACCCTGAACTTTGCCTATACCAGACCCTGACCCTATACGTGACCCTGGCCCTGAGCCTAAACCTAACCATGACCCTAACACTGACCACTACATAACCCTGTCGCTGACCTGAATGTGGACTTTAAACCAATACCTGATCCAGACCGTAAACCTGACACTGGCCCAAGACTTCACCCTGACCCTGACCCAGACCATGATCATAAATCTAACCCGGACCCTGGCAGTGACCCTGACCCTGACCTGAACACTAAACCTGACCCTGACTGTGAGTCTGACCCTAACTCTAACCCTAAATGCAACACTGACCCTGACACTAACACGGGCCCTCCCCAGAATCCTATCGCTGAACCCAACCCTAACAGTATCCCTAAACCTACCACGGACCCTGATCCTAACAAGTTCTAACCCGAACCGTCAACCAAACGCTAACCCTAACACTAACCCTAAACTTTAACTTTAACTTTGACCCTATACTTGACTATGATCATAACCCTATCTCTGAACTTTGCCTATACCAGACCCTGACCCTATACCTGATCCTGGCCCTGAGCCGAAACCTAACCATGACCCTAACACTGACAACGATATAACCCTGTCGATGACCCGAATGTGGACATTAAAACAATACCTGATCCTGTCCGTAAACCTGACACTGGCCCTAGACTTCACCCTGACCCTGACCCAGGCAAACACCAGAAACGTAACCCTGACCCTAACAGTGACCCTGACCCTGACCCTAACCATAACCCTGACACTGAATGTGAGCCTGACCCTAACTCTAACCCTAAACGTAACCCTGACCCTGACACTAACACGGGCCCTGACCCGAAACCTAATGCTGAACCTAACCCTAAAACTAACCCCTAACATTATCACTGACACTGACCCTAACCTGGTCTAACCCTAACCCTCAACCTACCTAGCCCTAACCCTAACCCCACTTTAACATAATCCTGACCCTCTACCTGACCCTGATCATAACCCTATCTCTGAACTTTGCCTATGTCAGACCTTAACCTTAAACCTTACCCTGGCCTGGACCTTAACACTGACCCTAACCCTGAATGTACACCTAATTCTGACCCCATCCATAATCCTGACCAGAATCGTAACCCTAAAGCTAACCCTGATTCTGAACCTACTCATAAAACAGATCCTAAACATAAAGCTGACCTTACCATAACCATGAACCTAACCCTGACCCTGACCCTAACCCTGACACTAAACCTGTCCCAAAGCTAACCCTGACCCTGACATGAACCTTGCCCCCAAACCAAAACTTGAACCTGACCCTAAATCTGACCATGACCCTGAACCTGACCCTAAACCTAACCGTCACCCTAACACTGACCCTGACCCTGACTCTGACTGTTACGCTAACCGTGACCCTACTGTGAGCCTGACCCTAAACCTAACCATGAACCTAACCCTAACCCTGACCCCTACCCTAAGCCTTACGCTAACCCTGACCCCAACGACGTCTAAACCTAACCCTGACCCTAAGTCTTTCTTAACCCTAACCCTAACACTAACCTAGGCTAAACCCAGATCTGTTGCCTCCGGCGGGGACAACAGCTGCACCCAGGCCTCCCAAGGGCTGGGTGGAGTCTGAATGGGGGTCACTGGATGGGCAATGCATTGAGTGGAGTGTGAGCCTGAGCAGCTTGCGCACCGGTGGCTAAGGGAGCTTTGCTACAGCAGGAAGTTCGGTAAGGAGCCCCCAGGCAGTGGTGACCTCACTTCCCTGACGACAGAGCCCAACGGAATTGGAACCCACGTATCCAGGCAACCCATTACAAAGAAAAACCCCCTGCCCAGCTCATTTCTAGGCACATCCTAAAGGAAGCGACATGTTCTTCTGCTGTACTGAAGCCGAGAGGATGCAGAGAGAAGAGAGCTCGCCCGCCAGACACGTCGCCTCCCTTCAGGTCATATCATGTTTCCCCAATGCCTCAGACCCTTTGGCTAATAAAATCAAAAGGTGACACCAGGGGGCACAGAGTCAGAGAGTCCCACACCTTCTGATCCACGGGTGTAGCCCTAGGTCTCTTCCCCGTTTCTGTGTGTGTGTGTGTGCCTCTGGGTGTCTGTGTGTCTGTGTGTAAAGAGGACCTTGCCATGCCATCGTGGGAGGAGATGCCCCAAGCAGGATCAGGCTGATGAGGGTTTAGATGTCTGGTGGGCAAGTTATGTTCACACACCAGTTTAAGGCTGGTTAAGTGGGATCGGGTGGAGGGTCTACACCCTTCTGCCCAGGGTTTATCCTGAGACCCTGAACGGATGGGTCCATGACCCAGGAGCGGGGCTAACCCTAACAGTAACCACTAACCCTGACCCTGACACTGACTGTGAGCCTGCCCCAAACCCTAACCCAAACGCTGACACTGACCCTGACCCTGACACATTATGCCCCGCCAATGCTTAAGTACGAAGAGGGCACAAACACGCATTGTGACCCTCAGCGTGAGTCCTGTCCTCTAGTAAGTCCTCTCAGTGGCTGGACCATTAGACGTCATAATGGGCTTGCCATGCCCCTAGGCCCCAAGTTTTAACCAGCTTTCTGGTTGTCCCCTCGCCCCTCCCCAGGGCTCTGCTCTGGAAACTCTCTTTTGGTGGGACACCTGAGGTAAAAACAAAACAAAACCAACTCCTCCCATCTCAAAGAATAACCCCAAACTCTTCGGATCGTGCCAAATGCCCAGAGAGGAAGACTCGTCCATGGCCCAGGAGGCCACCCAGACATTCCACGGCCATCAGTGACACAATATCCAGAGACAAAATCTTGAGCAAGCGTCTCACACTTGCCCCCTTGTTCATATCCTGAAGAGTTCTCCTCACTGTCTGTAGATCAGTCCTGCAATACCTATGACCCGAAACCTAAGCCGAGTTTGTGTTTTCAGACAACTGTCCCCACAGCCCTGGCCCACAAAACCTACAGGCACAGGTTCTTGGAGCCAAACCTGAGGACTGTACCTGGGAATTCTGCCCATTCCATTGGCCACAAACCTAGAAATAGGATGATAAACCTCCAAAGTGCCCGGGGCCATCCCAATAGTGTTGACTGCCCAGGAAAAACAAGGGCGGTCTGACACCAGCTGAGCATCTACCTGCACTTAGACCCGTGGACAGATGTCCCCAGAGGTAAATTGCAGTGAGTAGGCCCCTAGATCCTAATCGGATCCATTGCTTTGTTGTCCAGGCATCTCTCCTCAGAGGCCTGGATTCCAATAGCAGCATATGGCTGTTTCTTGAGGCACCCATCAGAAGAAATCTCGTCTGACGTGGGAATCTTGCACGTTGGAGCTGAGTCAAAGCCTCTGGTTAGGAGAACCCTTCAGGGACCCTGTACCACTGCCTCATTCCAAGTTCTCCATAGACACAAACCCACATTAGGACAAATCCACAAGAGAGTCCATTTCAACTCAACCCTCTCAGTTTCTCCCCCAGATCCAGCAGATCTAACCTGTCTTGTGACTAGGACACAAGAGGAATGAGAGTCGGGCTTCCCAGCCATCCATCCTTAGAACCCTACTCAGAATCGATCCGTATGGGAAGTCCTGGAGCCAACCAACAGGTCTCAATCGCCCTGCAGAAGAATCTTTACAGTTTGGAGCATCTCACAACTCCCATCGTGGGAAAAATTCCATGGCCTCGTGATCCACCACCTCTTCATGAAGAGGGCCATAAGGGACAAATACTCCAACCTGAGCGTTTCTCAGATCCTCACCTGATTTCAGATGCACGAGATCTTGTTTCATCTGCAGAGCGTACCTGCCATGCCCTTGCCCAGACCCTAAGGTTGCTTGTGTTCTCAGACTTCTGTCCTCAACTCCAGGCCCACAAGCCCTCGAGTTTGGCAATTCCAGAACTACAATGCAGCCCTCTGCCTGCCCTCCAGAAGAAAAAACATTGCCCTCTGGGGCTAACCAGAAACCCCTGAAATATATGGGGGAAATATCCCTAGAAAAACAGCTATAATAACTGGCTGTTCTTTATTGATCCAGATCCTGCGGTAGGCAAAGAAGAGCTGGTTTTAGTCAGGATGATCTCCGTTTGTCTTCATGATCTGGCATTTCCTGCAAGCCAGGCATGGGGCTCTGCACTAGAGCTGCAAATGCTGGGGGGCCCTCACTGTCCCTTTTCTCTTCTCAGGGGGACAATGGGCATGTCCATGGTGCAGTGTGACAGGCTTTAACACAGGGAGATAAAAGACTGGCAAGGGTAGGTTGGAGCTGGGAAAAGCCATATAGGAACAGATTTTCAGGGGAGGTGATAGACAAGGGCAAAGCAAAGAATGAGGATGAGTGTGTCAAGTTTCAAAGTGCCAGGAGGCAGCACAGTGCATTCGGGAAACTACAGCAAGTTCATGATAACCGACAGCTGATCTGGCAGCATCACCTGGGGATGGAGGCTTAGCCCTGGGGTTAACACTGGGGGTGAGATGGTTTGTATACTATGAGGAGGAGGTGAGGTACTACACTGTGGGGACACAGGGAGCTACGGGAGGATTTCAAATATCAGAATCGTAACCATAATAGAGTATTTAATTGCATCCTAGCTTTCATCAAGTGTAAGATGCACTATAGTTTATGTTCGACTAAGAAAGAGAAATGCTGTCAGTTAAACTAGGATATGTCATCAAGTGCAAGGTGAGTGCCATCTTAAGAGATATTAAAATGGGGGGGTGGAAAAATCTTAGAACTATAAATTGTGGTACTAGAATAATTAAGAAAAGTTCGAACACTTGGATCAACTAAAAAAGTGATTATTGCTTACCATGTGCCCCAAACTATATTAAGTCTTAGAACAAGAGATGTTCTCATCTTGATGCCGCGCAGCTGTTAGACCCAAGGTACAGAGGGCAGTAGCCAACGACCAGCAGGCCCCAAGTGACATGTGAAGACTCTAAGAGCAAGTGCCTTTGAGTGAGGAAACGGTTGAGATTGGGCTTTATGAGGTAGAGAATTATTAGCTGGGAAAGAAGGACAATTGACACAGAATCGGAATTGATGCCCCTACATGACAGAGTTGGTGAAACTTCTCTTCTCAGAGATCTTGAGTCTCCTCAGAAATGTATTTTTCATTTTGGACAGAACATTCAGGATAAATATGATCTGTTCGAGTTCCTGGTTCTCTCATCAGGACTGTTTCTTAGGCTTCACTGGCACAAGAAAAGGGTTTTCATAGTCCAGGGTAAATCCTGACAAAAGGAAAGCACGGTATCTATGAAAAACTAACCACTCAGAAGAGAACAACAGATAAAAGGCCAGAACGACCTGACCCTGCAGGATAGGTAAGGCTGGTCCGGCAACAGGGGTAGAGGGGAAGTGCCCATCTCCTGCTAGAAGAGCTAGAGAATTCCCCTTCCGGAGAGACCACCAGGAGAGGAGAGCAGTAGGTGCTGATGGTGAATATTTTAATCAGCCGAGAAGGTCATAATGACAAAGTTCCATGATCAGAGTAAACATATGGGATTAAAAAATAAAAAATAAGAAACAGATTTTTTTAAAAAGACTTTTTTCTTAAGGAATTTAAACAAAAGTCCTTTTTAAGAGACAGTTGGCTGTTTAAACCAAAAATACAACTCACTGAGAGAATTGCCGCATTATTTATTGGGGTAGAAAGGACCTGGAATGTAGAAAGAACTATTCTGCAGAGGAAAAAATAGAATCACTAACAGGCCTCATGCCTTGCACAGCCAGTGGCTAGAATCCCTGCCTCATGAGACCCTGTGCTAGAAGGCCGCTAGAACCATCTCAACTATGTTAGTTTTTCTTGGAAGCCAACAAGTGTTTGCCCAGTTAAGAGCACGGTAACAATCAGTCACGTTATGTTATAATGATTGTCGATATCTTTAAAAGCCTTGTCAAGTTCCTTTTTGAGTAACCTTCACCCACCCTTAGAGAAATTTATCTGTGGTTCACCTCTTTGAAATACCTCATTGTTGTTCCACATTTTTCATAGCCAAAAAAAAAAAAAAAGCTTTTTATTAACAAAGTTTTCAGAAGGGGGCGCCACTGTAAACAATGAGAGTTTTCGCTGCCGGGACGATTTTGTTGCAGAAACAGCTGAAAGCAATCAGGTCAGACAGAGCCAAGGGCTGGAGGGATTTTTAAAATGACAAAAACCGAACCAAATCTAACCAAAACAAAAATCAAAACCAATGGCCAAGATTTCAAGTTTGCTACTAAAGGCATGATATTCTCCTAAGACATGCGAGTGACTTGATCAATAAATTTATATATTTATAATTGAAAAAGAAGGAACTATTTGATGCAGCAAATCCACGTTGATTAAAAATTACCAGATATGGGGTCTCCTGCGTGGCTCAGTGGTTTAGGCCTCTGCCTTCAGCTCAGGTCATGATTTCAGGGTCCTGGGATGGAGCCCCACATCGGGCTCTCTGCTCAGCAGGGAGCCTGCTTCCCCCCTCTCTCTCTGCCTCCCTCTCTACCTACCTGTGATCTGTCTGTCAAATGGGTAAATAAGATCTTTAAAAAAAGAATTACTAGATGTGAAATACATCGAGGGTATGGGAAGGAAAATGATTTCACCTGATCTGACTAGGAAGTGGTTGAAGCCTGAATTAAAGTGCTATAAAAAGAGTAAAGACCTGGGAAATATATGTGGAAAAAATCCCTAGACAAACAGCAATAATAACTGGCTGCCCTTTATTGATCCAGATCCTGCGGTAGGCAAGGAAGAGCTGGTTTTAGTCAGAGGATGATCTCCGTTTGTCTTCATGATCTGGCATTTTGTGCAAGCCAGGCATGGGGCTCTGCACTTGGGCTGCAAATGCTGGGGTGCCCTCACTGTCCCTTTTCTCTTCTCAGGGTGACAACGGGCATGTCCATGGTGCAGTGTGGCAGGCTTTACCACAGGGAGATAAAAGACTGCCAATGGTAGGTGGGAGCTGGGAAAAGCCACTTAGGAACAGATTTTCAGGGGAGGTGATAGACAAGGGCAAAGCGAAGAATGAGGATGAGTGTGTCAAGTTTCAAAGTGTCAGGAGGCAGCACAGTGCATTCGGGAAACTACAGCAAGTTCATGACAACCAACAGCTGATCTGGCAGCATCACCTGGGGATGGAGGCTGAGCCCTGGGGTTAACAGGGGGGTGAGATGGTTTGTATACTATGGCGAGGAGGTGAGGTACTACACTGTGGGAGCACAGGGAGCTATGGGAGGATTTCAAATATCAGAATCGTAACCATAATAGAGTATTTAATTGCATCCTAGCTTTCATCAAGGGTAAGATGCACTAGAGTTTATGTTCGACTTAGAAGGTGAAATGCTGTCAGTTATACTAGGATATGTCATCAAGTGCAAGGTGAGTGCCACCTTAAGAGATATTAAAATGGGGGGGGGTGGAAAAATCTTAGAACTATAAATTTGGTACTAGAATAATTAAGAAAAATAATACAAGAACACTTGGATCAACAAAAAAATTGATTATTGCTTACCATGTGCCCCAAACTATATTAAGACTCCAAAAATTTTATATCATTTGATAGGTCAGATATATATAAAATTACATTTAAAGTTTTAAAAATATATGCAAATATTTTCATTTAAATGCAAATTTCAAAGAAAATCTACTTTTCCAAACACGACTTTTTATCCTATTGTGTTTTAATTTTGTCGACAACTGATAAAATGTTTAGCGAGACTATAAATGTTTGATCGAAAAAAATGATTAATAGATGTAGGTTCAAATTATCATGTTCCATTAAAAATGATTTAGTCTTTGATGAACATCTGTTTGGTAATATGTTGTATCCAGATATAGTAAATTAATGACATATATAAAATTATAGGGAAATGACACCTTCCGTTCCATTATGAGTAGAGCTTTTAAAATGCTATTTGTCACAACCTGTCATCTTGTCATTATGTAGCATTAGGTAACATTTAAAAAATGTATACTCTTCATTTTGAAGTCTTTTAGAAATCTAAAATATGACTTTCTATGGTTTGTGTTTCCATATTCCTTTATTGCCCGTTTGAACAAATCCACATGCTTTGATTCAAAGGTAATAAATTCCTCTTATTTGGAAAAATGATGTTTATTTTTGTTCTCTCACCCTTAGCAGGTGGTTTCATTTTAGCACACTTCAGAGTTATAATTTCATGCTTACTAAAAACATTTATTATGATCTACGTAGATGAATGAAACTTTTATTTATTAAATTATTTGCCAAAAAATAATCTGTTATTTTTAAAAATGTATTTCCTTTGAAGGGTTATTTTAGAGCATTCAGAGAGGATCTAGGAGTGTGGTATTATGCAGTTTTTAAGTAGGTATGAAATGGTTATTTATATGATTGTTTCTTTAAGGCTTATGTATATTGTCCATTATATGCTATAAAATATTTTGAAAGTAAATTTAAGGCATGTTTTACATAGTTTCTTTTTTGGAAAAAAATATTGAAATGACTTATGAAATTCAGTATACTCTCAACATTATTTTTTTCTGAAATTTACAAATTGTCTACTGAACCTATTATATGGCAGATATTTTCCAAAATGGTGGTATCATGTTATATGCCAACAACAGTTTAGATTTTTTGTTGCTTCTCAATCTAGCTCAGACGAAGTATAATTAGCCTTTATAATTTTAGCCATTCTAATAGATATGTAAGCATGTCTCATTATGATTTTAATTCGTATTTCTTTAATGTCTAAACGTTGAGAAATTTGTCATGTGCTTATAAGCCATCCATATCCTTTTGGTGACATGTCTCTTCCATTATTTCCTTCACATGTAAAATTGGATACTCTGTTTGGTTATTAGTAAGGTTTTTTATTTTTATTCATTTTTTTAATAATCAGAGTAGATGTCCAAAATCAGATATATAATTTGCAAATCCCTTCTCCATCTTTACGGTTTCTCAATGGAGCTTTGATAGCTGTGTCTTTCAAGAAAGTGCTACTTCTTTCCTGGTACACGGAGGAATGACTAGAACATTATCAATGTTGACCTTTGCAAAGAAAATCATGGCTTAAGATATATGTAGTCTGCGGTTGTTGGGAGTGTTCTGTAATATCAAGCATATCTAGTTAGTTGATAATTTTGTCCAAGTCTTACATATCTTACCAATTTGATGACCATTTGTCTATATAATCTTAAAATAAAGGTGTTGAAATTTTTTTCCATTTCTCTTCTAAGGTAGAAGTTATGATTTTTGTTCTTAGTTTTTCCCTATATATCCCCAAATCTGTTATTAAGTATTAAAAGTCAAGAATTATTATACTCCCTGAGGAATTCATCCTTTTACTATTCTGTAATTTTGACTTGATCTTTATGTCTGATAATGAAATTTGCTTTAAAATCACTTTTCATTATCTTGATATAACCACCAAAGTTATAGTGTGATTAGTGTTAATATAGCATATTTTTTCTTTTACTTTTTAAAGCACTTCTATATTTAATCCTGACAAAAAAAAACAAAACAGCTTTTTAGCTCTGGAAGCACATTTCTAAATTATCTTTTTTTTTTAAATGAAGCAGTAGCAATTTTTGTTAAGAGACCTAAACTGAAAGTAGGTTTAGAAATTTATTTATTTATTTATTTATTTAAGAAAAGATTTTATTTTGTTTATTGACAGCAAGAGAGAGAAAGAGAGAGAGAGAGAGTGGAAGCGCACAAGCGGGGGGAATCACGTGCAAAGGGAGAGGAAGAAGCAAGCTCCTTGGGGTGCAAGTAGTCCCATGCAGGGCTGGAGCCCTGTACACTGGAATCATGACCTCAGCCAAAGGCAAACATCTGCTTAAACAACTGAGTCATCCAGGCACCCCTAGAAAATTTTTTTTAAAAAAGACCTTTTAAAAACATTTTGTTTCTTTCTTTTTTTTTAAATATTTTATTTATTTGAGAGACAGAGAGATAGGAAGAGGAACTATAAGCAGGGCAGAGGGAAAAGGAGAAGCAGGTTTCCCACTGAGCAGAGAGCCTGATGTGGGTCTCCATCCCAGGACCCTGGGATCATGACCTGAAAAGAAGGGACACTTATGGAGGAAGCCACCCAGACACCTCTTTTCTTTGTTTTTAATATATGGCAACTGATGCTTCCCAGCCATGAGGAGCATATTATTCATTGATTAAGTCTTTGATAACAACCTATTTAAAAAGGTGTGTAAATATATACTTACTCAGATTTATACACTTTGTGTTTTCTTCATAGTTTGGGGCTGGACCCCATGGTCACAACACTGCTTTCAGCCTTTGCCTTCCCATCTTTGGATACCAGGTATTTGGTCAGCAAAGCAAATTAGTATCAAAATTAATAAGCCCTTGGCACCATATCTCTGGAGCAGGGGTTGCTCTTAGCCAAGGCCCACAGCAGTTGACCTCCCCTCGCTAGTGCTATAGCCCCAAGGACTAGGTCCCTGCCATCAGAACTCAGTCTTACATGTTATGCTAAGCAGACAAAACCAAAACAGGAAAGCTCCAACAGCTTTCACTGGCATGCCTCATCTCCCACTCCCTTGACGTCCAGGCAGTACCAGATGCCAGGGAGGGGTCTTGGTCCAACATATGGGCAGGAAGGAAGTAGCCACGAGCAAGTACCTGCCTCTCTGTGCCTTTCTTTTATGAGCAGGTTGTAAGGAGGAGGAAGAGGAAGGGGAAGAGAGGTGAACTTCAAGGGGTGAAGGCCTCAGGTAGGCAGCTGGCTCCTGCCAGTAGGAAAGGGACAAAGGAGAAGGCAGTGAGTCTTGCAGGGAGGGTGGGGGGTAAGGGTTACAGCTTATGACGGAATCTGGACAGGAGTAATAGGGATACTAGTCATTTGAGTCCACCATTGGCAAGCTGGGCTGGGTGTCAAGGCAGATAGGCCTCCCTGGGCAACGGCACATGAGAGAAGGTGGAATTCTTCTCTGAGGAGCAGGTTGAGCTTCAGGTGTTGGGAAAGCATAGACAGTATTGTTCCAGGGCCAAGGACAGGTCCAGGTACTCCTGGTTGGAGGTTAAGGCCACAGTATGATCCAGGTCTTCTACCAGCAGCTTGAAGGAACCACATGCCAGCCACCCCTCATTATTGTGTATAACTCTCTGGTGCACTTATTGGCTTATCCATCAAATGACTCCTTCAGCAGCTTGAAAGCCACCTCCACAGGCACTCCAGGATATGGGAGGCTTCCAGATTGAAGATTTTGCACAGGATCACCCCAAAAGACCAGAAGTCACTCTGGTGGATGTAGCTCTGGTCAAACATGGCCTTAGGGACCATCCACTTCACAGGCAGTCCACTGTTGGTTGTCTTTTTATAGTAACTGATGTGGTGATATCTCTGGCAAGGCTGAAGTCTGAGATCTTCATCATGTTGTCCTTTGTCACCAGCACTTCCCTGGTGGCCAGGTCTTGGTGTATGCACTTCTTGGAGGCAAGGTACTCCATGCCTCAGGCTACCTGATAGGCACAGGATACCAGGTCCTTGGAGGAGAGTTGCTCTGCTGCATTGTGGCTGATATTGTAACAGTACTCCAGGTCAGGAGGCCTCTGGGCCTGCAGGTACTCCTGTATGTTGTCTTTGGAGGCATATTCCATGAGAGTGTACGAAGGACCATCCTGTGTGCAGAACCCAGCAGGTTGATGGTGTCCTTGTGCTGTCCAATCATCTTCATCATCTCCATTTCTGAGATTAGGTTTAACAGGTCTTTCTCTGTTGCATCTGACTTCAACATCTTCACAGACACTTTAGTCAAATGGTTGGATTTGTCTTTGTCCAGCCCAATGGCCTCCTCCAACACCACCTGCCCAAAGTAGGCCTGTCTTAGGGGTCTGCCTAAACTGCCTACAACCAGCCTGTCTCAAGGCAGTTATGAACTCTAGATTATCCTCAAAAACATTAAACCACAAGCTAAAAATTCTATTCACTAGGTCTCTCTCGCAGTTCTAATTTTCTTATCTTTCATCATTTATCTTTTTCCTAATTCTTATTTTCAGTATAGTTTATTTTGCTTCCAGGTGTTTCCCCTGGTTTCTGTATGCTGTTTCATAGGGAAGAATTATCCTGTCATAAAATTATTTCTTGAGCATTCATTACATCTCTCAGTTAAAATGGGTTCTTTTATGGTATTGATTCATTTGAGTTTTCTCAAAATGGGAAGAATTTTCAAAATGGTGTTTTCCTCAAGGTTCAGAGTATGTCTTAGCCTCATCTTTAAGCTTTTTGAAATTCACTTTACAAATTCTTGTCCCTCTTTTTATCTTTTTAAAATAAAATGTTTTATTTTTACTATTTTTTATTTGAGTATAGTGATATTCAGTGTTACATTAGTTTCAGGTTTTCAATATCTCCATACATTGTTCTATGATCACTACAAATATAGCCACCATCTGTCACCATATAACACTATTATAATATCATTGATTATATTCTCTACACTGTCCCAGATCTCTTTTTAAAATCTCTAATTTTTATGTTTTCTGTTATTCCAATTTTCAACCATCATTTTACATGGTTACTTTAATAAAATATGCCTGATTACACACTCTTTGCTGTAAACCTCTTTTTTTTAAAATTAACATATAATGTATTATTAGCCCCAGGGGTACAGGTCTGTGAATCGCCAGGTTTACACACTTCACAGCACTCACCACAGCACATACCCTCCCCAATGTTCATAACCCCACCACCCTCTCCCTACTCTCCCCACCCCCCGGCAACTCTCAGTTTGTTTTGTGAGATTAAGAGTCTCTTATGGTTTGTCTCCCTCCTGATCCCATCTTGTTTCATTTACTCTTTTCCTGTCCCCCAAGCACCCACATTGCACCTCCATTTCCTCATATCAGAGAGATCATATGATAGTGTCTTTCTCTGGTTGACTTATTTTGCTAAGCATAATACCCTCTAGTTCCATCCATGTCATCGCAAATGGCAAGATTTCATTTCTTTTGATGGCTGCATAGTATTCCATTGTATATATATATATATATATATATATATATATATATATATATATATACCATTCATTTGTTGATGGACATCTAGGTTCTTTCCATAGTTTGGCTATTGTGGATATTGCTGCTATAAATATTTGGTGCACGTGCCCCTTTGGATCATATACTAGTCTTCTTTACCTCTATCAGAAGCCCAGGAAGCTTTATTTATTTATTTACTCACATAAACACATGATCCAACACAACGTTTTTTGTTGTTCAAATGTATTATAATGTCTTACCGCCTAACACTATGCTTACTGTTCTCTTTCACTGTCTGACTAAATCCTCATCATCACTATGCCATTTAATGACAAAGAACAATTGAACTCAGAGTTCTCTCCATATCAGGGAATGAAGACTCCACCCTTCTGTTTGTGCAGCTAAAATAAATGTTGATATTGTCTGTCCTGCACATACCCCATCCTGTTCACCGGAATATTCACCATCAAAATATATACAAAATAAAAACCATACCTCACCACTTCTATTACCACCCAGCATGCTAAAAACACCATCATATGTTCCTGAATTATTGACTTGATTGATAGCCCCACTTCCACACATACTGCACTCCTTTCTCCCTGCAAATTTATTTTGGTACAGCAACTTAACCTAAAAATCAAGTCAGATGATTTTATTCTGCTGTTGAAAGTCTTTTGGTATCTTCCCCTTTCATATTAAATAAAAACTGAAGGCGTTTCAATGTACTAGAAGGTACAATACGTTCTTCCTCTCTCCACCACTATGAACTCCTCATTGGCCTCCTTGCTTTTCCTCAAAAGTAACAGACAAGCTGTTCACACAAAGTCTATATACTTACTTGCTCTGCCTAGAGCAATCTTTTCCTTTAATATTTGTATAACACCCTCCTTCACTTCCTAGGTCTTTGTGCAAATAACATCTCCTAAATGAGATATAACCGCCCAACACAAAATAAAATTAACTTTCATCCCAGCATTCTCCAATGGCTTTTACCTTTCTTGTATTTCTTTGTAACACTTATCACCATCAACCATCAATCATTATTCTATTACTGGTTTGTTTCCTTATTTGAGACAGAGAGAGAGAGAATTGGGAGGGTGCGCAGAGGAAGAAGAAAACACCCCACTGCCTAGAAAGCCTGCTGGGGAGTTACATCCCAGGACCCTGAGATCATGACCCAAGCCAGAGGCAGTCACTCAATGGACTGAGCCACCGAAGTGCCCCTCTATTATTGGTTTATTTCACTATTATATTTCAAAAGAATGTAAGCTCTTTGTGGTCAGCTATTTTATATGTTTTATTAATTGAAGTATTCTCAGAAAGGTAGCTGGAAGATTGTAAGGGATCACTAAACTGTATTTTGTTGTTATTATTGGGCTCCTTTATGGGCTTTACCTCTTACGCTAGAAGTCTATCCTTCAGATGTAAGCAATAAGAATAGAACCCTGCTGCCGGGTTCAAATGAGTAAAAGGCCTGTATTAAGTGGATATTTTAAAAGCTAAATGAATGGCTTAATAGTTGTATATAGGGAGAAAGGGAACATATTTTCCACAGTTTAGAAGTGGAGTTCTTTTATAGAGTTCTTGTACAAGCCTACACTATTGAACGATAATGGGCAGTTGTACATTACAATTATACAAACACTTTGGTATTTGTATCATTTTTTTGTAATTCATGAGTGGATCATTTGATTCCTTAGGAGCATTACAGCATTTCAACTTTTCACGTTCAATAAACTTATTGGGGTTGCTACCTTTTTTATTCAAATGGAGAAATAGTCATGATTTAATCTAAATAAAGTGTTATTGATTGTGTTGTTTTCTTGGAATGAGTCGCACATGCTAGTTTAAAAGTTTTGTTATATTCCCAAGTCTGTCACCAATAAAAGCCTTTTGTAGATTAGTAACTTGATCAAAACAGAAAAGTTATGTAACACTCAATTGTTATACTATCTTTGTTTCCATCTTGCATTGTAATAACGCCCATCTTAACTCTAAGACAAGTCATCGACAGATGGCTTTCTGGCATTGATGGCATGATATGAAATCTAGTATAACTAAAAGTTTTTGGTTTTAGTAGCATATAAATCAATTTAGAAAAATATATGTATTTGAATATAAGATAAAGTTTTAAATTATTTGGCAATAGTAAACTAAACTTTTTTTTGGTAAATTTTTATTTTCTAAAATTTCATTGAGCTCTTTTGCATATTGAAACAAGTTACAAAAAGTTAAGGTTTATTTACCCCAATTCAAAATTATTAGGAATATAATCATAGAGGTTGAAGTATTTAAAATATTGAGCCCAAAATATTTTATTAGGTAAATTCATGAATGCTGAGCATTCACTGTTAAAATATACTAATACTATTGATAGGCTGGTAGAAGCCTAAAATCAAATATTTATTAAATATTTATATCCATATCTTTTCATGGCTTGGTAATTCATTTCTCTAGCATTAAATAATATTCCATTGTTTGCATGTACTACACTTTATTTGACCTTTCACCTGTGGAATGATATCCTGGTTGCTTCCAAGCTTTTGTCAGTTATGAATAAAACTACTATAGACCTCTTTGTGGGTATAGATTTCATCTTCTTTGGATAAATACCAAGAACTGCTACTGCTGAATCATCTGGCAAGAATATGTTTAGTTTTGTAAGAAACTGCCAAGTTTTTTCCATTCTTTATTCTCAATAGACATGGAAGAACATTCCTGTTGCTCCACATCCTCACCAACATTTCGTGTTCTGTTTTCAGTGTTCTGAATTCTGGGTATGTACGGGTGTCTCTTTTTTGTTTTAATTTGCATTTTCCTGATGACATATGATGTGAAGCATCTTTTTATATGCTTATTTGCCAACTGTAATATTTTCTTTTGTGAGGTATCTGCTAAGGTCTTTGGCTCATTTTTAATCAGGTTTTTCCCCCCTTGTTGAGTTTTAAGGGGTCTTTGTGTATTTTTGATTAACAGTCCTTTGCCAGATGTGTATTTTGCAAATTTTTTCTCATAGTCTGTGCTTTGCCTTTTCATTCTCTCGGCATTGTGTTTCACAGAGTAGACATTTTAAAATTCAGTGCTTGTGCTTTTGTAGCTAAAATTATTGCCAAAACCAAGGTCATTTAAATTTTCTTCTATATTACCTTCTACATGTTTCATGTTTAGGTTTATAATCCAATCTGAGTTAATTTTTGTGAAGAGTGTATGATATCTGCCTGGATTTATTTTATTTTATTATTTTATTTTATTTTATTTTATTTTATTTTATTTTATTTTATATTTTTACATTTAGCTTCACCATTACTCCAGAACCATTTGTTTAAAAGATTGTATTTTGCTCTCTTGTATTGCTTTTGCTTTTATATTAAATATAAAATATAATTGATAATATATATTCTGTTCCTTTAATCTAGTCTTTCTGTGGTATTACAATATCTTGCTTACAATTATCATTATGGTCAACTTTTTTTTAAAAAGATTTTATTTATTTATTTGACAGAGAGGGATCACAAATAGGCAGAGAGACAGACAGAGAGAGAGATGAGGAGAAGCAGGCTCCCTGCTGAGCAGAGAGCCCAATGCAGGACTCGATCCCAGGCCCCTGGGATCATGACCTGAGCCAAAGGTAGAGGCTTAACCCACTGAGCCACCCAGGCGCCCCATCGTTATGGTAAACTTTGAAGTCAGTCCTCAGTCTTTGTTCTCCTTCAACACTATGTTGACTATTGTGAGTCTTTGCCTCTTCATATAAACTTTAAAGTAAGTTTGTTAATATTAAAAAACAAAGAACTTGCTGGAATGCATTAATTGTATAGATAAATTTGGAAACCAGTGACCTCTTGAGCTTAGCAGGAGATAGACCATGGTCATCAGTTGTCACAGTGGTGCCTCTGGCAGAACCTTTTGCAAATCCCTAGGTAAAATGAGACCTCAAGGATCTGAGAGATGTCTAAGAAGTACTTGATACATCCCTTGGGTATGGTTTATTGAAGTGTCCACCTGTCTGAAAGCTGGGGAATCTAGATAAGGGAGGGAAAATTAGTTATGATAAAACATATCAACAAACATGAATAAATTTTGTAAAACTAATTGTCATGGCTCATATACAGTATGACCAACAGAGGGACAATCAAAAGGAAAGCATCAGTTATGTTTATTGTGAAATTTTTTTATTCAAAATAAAGCAATGTGAGGGGAACACATTATGAGAAAATTACCATTTTTTAAATGGTAAATATCTTACCAAATGGAATAGGTTTTATATTCTAAGTAGTATATTGAACAGTAAAACATTGGGGCGCCTGGGTGGCTCAGTGGTTTGGGCTGCTGCCTTTGGCTCGGGTCATGATCTCAGGGTCCTGGGATCGAGCCCCGCATCGGGCTCCCTGCTCCGCAAGAAGCCTGCTTCCCTCTCTCTCTCTCTCTGCCTGCCTCTCTGCCTACTTGTGATCTCCGTCTTTCAAATAAATAAATAAAATCTTTTAAAAAAAAGAAAAGAAAATTAAAACATTAAAACATAAAATTTTAATTTAAAAAATTATGTAATTTTTAAAAAAGGTTACAAATAGCAGAACCATTTTTCTTATAACTGGAAAATACATTGTATATATATCTATCAAAAATAACTTGTCATGGGGGCGCCTGGGTGGCCCAGTGGGTTAAAGCCTCTGCCTTCAGCCCAGGTCATGATCTTAGGATCCTTGGATCGAGTCCCACATTGAGCTCTCAGCTCAGCAGGGTTCCTGCTTCTTCCTCTATCTCTGCCTGACTCTGCCTACTTGTGATCTCTGTCACATAAATAAATAAAATTTTTTTATAAAAAAAATTAAAAAAAAATAACTTGTCATGTCTGGAATCAGGAGCATATGGAAAAAAAATAATATCTGAGGACAATACTTCTGCCGTTTTGTGCCTTGTTAATATTTTTAAACAGTCAGGCAACTTTTAGCTTTATTGAAATACCTGCTAAGATACCAGCAGTGCCTTTTGGAGCCCTATGACTATAAAAATTAATTGCAAATATTCAAAATGTTTACTATGGTGTCACTATTTAGGGCCACCACCAAGTATGTTTCAGAAGTAAGCATAACTGTTACTTTTCCGTAAGGCAAAAGGCATATTTTCAGGAGTTCCATCTGCTGTACCAGGAGGTGAATCAAGTAATGATTTTGTCTATAAAATAATTCACTTTTCAATCTAACATTCCTTATTCCACATTATAATAATAAAAACTAGGAGGAGACTAAAACAAACAAACAACTACAACTACAACAACCAGCTTTTCCTTCAGTGGAAAAGTAAATAGAACCTTATGAGTAGCCTGAAATTTATTTTTAAATATTTTTAAGATAAACGTTTTTGTTAGAAAACCATATATTTTATATTACTAAGAAATAACAGGCAAAGTTTTATTAACTTCTAAAAAGTCTAGTTACTTCTATTTATCTATTAACTCATCTCTTTTTGAAGTAGAACATGATCACACCTTTGGTTATTTTATGTTTGCTATTTCCTTGCTTAATTTTTACAATATTTGATACATAATAGTATCTTTAAGTCCATCGATGCTTTCACAGAATTTGTTTGAACTTCATAAAAATGTACCATACTTTTTGCACTGCCCTTGTTTTACTTCTCTATTAACTTTCCAAGATTTATTCACTTTAGAGTGTGTAGCTATCATTTATTTTTATTCCTCCATAATGCTATGTTTACAAATTTGTATTTATCTGTACTTTTAAAATTATCTTAATTATAAACCATTTCTCATCTCACGTAACACTCATGTTACTTCTACACTTATCAGATATTATGTAACTGAAAACCACAACTCAGCAACAATATAGCACCATTTTTCAAAATTAAATGGCTTACCAGAATTCTTTAATTCTATCCTTTATTTGTATTAGATGACCCTTTATTCTGGTATTTGGCATTGTTCATATGGAGGAAAGCTTATAAGTTGATATTCCATAAATAGAAGGATTTATTATGATTGATTAATTATTTTCATTTAGAATGCTTAGAATATGGTTGATTTACTATTTCTTTCTTACTCTCTGCCTGGAACATAGTGCTATCTATGTAATAGCTACTAAAATATTAAGTTAATCACCTAGACTTTAAACTGCATATTAATAGGAATAACATACAGAACTCTTCTCAGATTGGGACACCTGGGTGGCTCAGTCAGTTAAACGCCTGAGCCTTTAGCTCTTTGGGTCCTGGGACTCAGTTCTGCAACAGAATCCCTGCTTAGCCGGGAGTTTGCTTCTCCCTCACCCTGCTGCTCCCCCTGCTTGTGCTCTCTCTCACTCACAAATAAATAAAATTAAAAAAACAAATTCTTCTCAGATAGCTAATATAGAATATCTTCTTCGTATTCATCAAAGGGAAAGTGCCATATAATAATGAAATTCAGACTACTTCAAATTCATTTTTTAACCAGTAAGAAAGTACTGGAAACAAGCCAAAAATGTCTTTAATGAATCAAAGAAATAGATTGATTTTCAATATCTTAATGTTTCTAAAATAAATTGCAAGATTTTTATACTAGATATCACTGTAAATATTCATTATACAAGGATATTCTAAAAATAAACGTTAGAAAACTACTTGTCATATATGATGACAAAAACGAGTTTGACAAAAGTCAGTTTGGGTAAAACTTACAACACCTACCACCTGAAACTCTTGTTCTATAATTTAATTATTTTAATTTACAAAAATACAAAAATAATATATCAGAGTAAGTCTATTGATAGCTTTAAAGTATGCTCTGGTTGTGCACTGTTTACTATTGAAAGGGGAATCAAATATGTGATGCTTATGGTGTGACTATATTAAAATTCAACAAGTTCAGAAGCATGCGAGGAATAGAATAAAGACAAAAGATGACCCTTACTTATCCAAAAGATAGACAATGGTATATATGTGCTAGTTGGGGAGATAATCCAGTCAGTAGATGGAGGATGTGGTAGTGGAAAAAAAAAAAAGACACAACGTTTTGGTTGAACGTTTAGCACTATATTTAACAAAGTGAAATTGTGAGTTAATAGCCTTGAATAAAATCCAAAAAATATTTTCAATTCATTGAAGATTATTTAGGAAAAACTTGAAAAATACAACTTGATAAGGATTCCAATAAAAGATTCATAAGCAATACAAGTTTCAGAATTTTTAGTATATTTTCCCTAAAAAGCCATTTGATTTAAATTAAAAAGAATTCTATTTACCTGCCACTTAAATAAGAGGAAATTATTTGGTTTTGTAATAAGTCCATAAAATAAATTAACATATCTTTAGAAAACAGATATGCACACTAATTTAAAAATAATAGTGCTTAAGCTGTTCAGCAAACATTTGTAAAATTCCTTGCCATCAGCTAGCTCTGGAGTTCTGCTAGGTGAGTAAGGCCATGTATGTTACTGCTCAGAGTACTGACGCAAAGCAATTGTCCCCTTCACATCCATTTTTTGCTGTTGATAGGTCATGCTATGTTGTTTAGAGATACATAGATGGCCCTACATGAAGGCCTTTTTTTGTGTGTATACGGGTGACTGTGATTTAACTTTCAAATAAGATGGCTCCTGATTTACAATGATTCAACTTACAATATATTTGGCAATGATGTGAAAGTGAAAGTGATTCAGTAGAAACTGTACTTTGAATTCTGAATTTGGGTCTTTATAAAAAGGGCCAGTGACATGTGGTATGGTGCCGTCTTGTGATGCTGGGCAGGGGCAGTGAACCACAGCTCCCAGTCAGCTAGAAGATTACAGGGGTGAACACCTGATATTCTTACAACCATTCTATATATAACCATTCTTCTTTTTTGTAGTGTAATATTTAATAAATTGCATGTGATATTTGATACTTTGTTATAAAATAGGCTTTGCTTAAGATGATTTTGCCCAAATGCAGGCAAATGTAAGTGTTCTGAGTATGTTTAAATAAGCTTAAGGTAAGCTATGATATTTGATAGTTTAGGGGTATTAAATGAATTTTCAGTTTTTATATGTTTCTCTGTACATAGCCCCCTTGTAAGCTGAGGAACATCTCTATATGTATATGTAACCTTGGTATGGCTTACATATTATTGGCATGAAACATCTAGAACAGTACGTGTGCCATATAATTGTCTACAACATCCAACAAGTTTCTTGAAAACTTGTGCCAAAGGGGTTATGTCTTTAAGGATTCTTATTTCAGAAGGGTTCTCTCAAACGTAAGATTTTTCAGAAGTTAAGTGAAAATCTGACCAAACTAAACATTTTTCCATTTTCCCTAGTGAGCAAAGATAGCTAAAATCTATCTGCCATTTTCAACACTGTACTCAACGATTGTAATTCTAATTTAAGAACAGATGATTTATATCAAAACCACATGTTGGCCTAATCTTATACAATATTCATAAATCTCACTCAGAGCCTTGGACATTTTTTTTTAAAGATTTTATTTATTTATTTGATAGAGAGAGATCAGAAGTAGATGGAGAGGCAGGCAGAGAGAGAGAGAGAGAGCGAAGCAGGCTCCCTGCCGAACAGAGAGCCCGATGTGGGACTCGATCCCAGGACCCTGAGATCATGACCTGAGCCGAAGGCAGCGGCTTAACCCACTGAGCCACCCTGATGCCCCGCCTTGGACATTTTTATTTGTTGAGTCTATATGGTACTACGGACATTCATCTTTTTTGACCTCATAGCTTCATGTATGTCTATACTTTTGAAAATACATGCATCATAGTTCCATTGTTAAATGTCTGGGTTATAAAATGTGCTATGCTATCAAAATGGTAATAAGAACATACAAATGACCTGATGTAATGAACTGGACCAGATTGCCAGATATCACATTTCATACCAGAAAGATTCAGTGGTAAGTTTTAAAATGGCCAGCTATACTTCAACTGAATTATAACTCATTTAACTTCTTTCTTTGTGTACAGTATTATACATTAGTCAGTATTATAGTAAATAAGTACTTTGGACAGATGTAAATATGCTGTAATAAAAAATGTTTTTCTTCTTTCTTTTAGTCCTTTTTACTTGTAAGACTAGCCACAAATACCATGCCTCCCCCCAAATAATTTGCAATCTAAATTTATCTCTAAATGAATTTATTGCACAGAAAAAAAATATATATATATACACTTACAGTAGACATGTTTAAAAATAGTTACACAACAGCAGGGCCCTAAATGTAAGCAGTATAGTTTCTTTGTTTTGTTTTGTTTTTTTCTTTTTTTTTTATAAGTGACTCTTTTATTTTTTTTTATTTAAGATTTTATTTATTTACTTGAGAGAGAGACAGTGAGAGAGAGCATGAACGAGAAGGTCAGAGAGAGAAGCAGACTCCCCATGGAGCTGGGAGCCTGATGCGGGACTCGATCCCAGGACTCCAGGATCATGACCTGAGCCGAAGGCAGTCGTCCAACCAACTGAGCCACCCAGGCGTCCCTGTTTTGTTTTTTTCTTAAAAAAAAAAAAAAAGAGGTTATGTGAAATACTGGAATTTTATTTCCAGGCCTAGTATTTCAAGACAGTTAACCACACTTACAGTGTCAACAGCCTCTTGTTGGCAGTATGATTTTATTGGCTCCATGGAATAACAGCAAGAATTTACTATTGCTTCTTTCTTTTATTACACACACAGAAAAAAAATTGACACATTTGCTCAAGACCATCCAGAATCATTTTAACCTATCAAAATTGATGGGAGGCCATCACTGCCAAAGTCACTGCTGGGTTTTCACAATTCATTGCAGACAATCTGCTACTCCCATTATGATAAAGGAGAGAAGAGTCATAATCAGGGAAGAAAGCTAGATTAATACTTGTAATTATCATTGAATTATTTAGCCTGCTCTAGGATTATTATTATTAGTGTCATTTGATAATTTTCTCTCATTTTATTAAACACAACTGTGAGTAATTACCCTACCTAATATTTCTCTGTATTGGCTGACTAGCTAGCAAACATTCATGAAAATATCCATTAGCCACACACATAAAATGCTGCATTATGATGCTGTTGAATCAGAACATACCACTACCTGATCCTGTAGCTCTTTGAGGATTTGCAAATCAATTAATTCTATGTTTCTTGGATTCTTCCCATACAATTAGAAAATTTATAATAGAGTCCATGAACATTATTAGTTTTACCATTTTAAACCAGCAATCACACTTTGATTTTTACAACAAAAGCAGAAATATAAACACACACACATTTGGGTCAGTTTTCTGTTAGTCTGTCTGGACTTCAAAATTCTATTCCTCAAGATAATGCACACCAAAGTTCTGGATTAAACAAGAAATTAGATGGCACCTGAACACTTGGTTTCATATTCTCAAAAGGACTATGCAACCTATTTCTTACATTATGACATTGTTTTACAAAGATCCACACTTTTATAATGTACTAACATTATTTTTAATCATGATTAAAAATCAAACATAAAAATTTCTACTTTTTGCTTTTGCCCCCTCCATTTAGAACTTATTTATAGCCTGATAATTCAAAGGTCCCTATGTTTATGAAAATCTGGACAGAAATAGCTCTAAGATCCCATTCAGAACTTGATATTAATCTAAGTCTTTTGGCTCCATTTATCCTGAGAGCAAAGAGTAGGACAAAGGATTTGAGTACTGTTAGTTTATCTGGGAGATTATCCAAGGTAGAAAAGAATGGGAAAGTGATACAGTGAAGAAACAACTTTGTCAAAGAGGTACATTGTTGATATAATTGTTGTGGATAGAAAATGAAGGCTTGCATTTACTGAAAGGTCCTGAGAAACTTCTTTAAGTTGTCCTCATGAAGACCTGAAAACTGACAATTTTATCTATGGCTCTTATTTCCACTTCACTGAGAGCTGTCCTCAGAGGACATTAACTCTCCTACACTTTTGGGTTGTGTTGGAGACATTCTAAAATGAGAGAGAGAACATGAGATGCTATCAGTGTTAAGTAACTGCAATTTCCCATGGAACTATCCACCACAGGTTTGGCTATAATCAAGTGTTGGGCCTTGATATCAGAGGGATTTGAGGCAGTATCATTTTAGGTTAATCATTATATCTGAAATTTCCAAAAACTTCAACTGATGAAACTTTGATTATAAATCTATAAATATAACAATAAATCTACAGTATTCAAATTATTATCATAGAAATACACAGACAAAGCATCAATTGATTAATATTTAAATGTTACAAAATACTGAACTGAAAGGATTTGGTCATAGAACAACGTGTAAGAAGTAGAACTTAGGTTTAGGTTAGAACTCAGGATGCATTTGAGACTCAGTTAAGAAATTGAATGGAGGGACGCCTGGGTGGCTCAGTGGGTTAAGCCACTGTCTTCGGTTCAGGTCATGATCCCAGGGTCCTGGGACCGAGCCCCAAGTCGGGCTCTCTACTCAGCAGGGAGCCTGCTTCCTCCTCTCTCTCTGCCTGCCTCTCTGCCTGCTTGTCATCTCTCTCTGTCAAATAAATAAATAAAATCTTAACAAAAAAGAAATTGAATGGATGTCTGACTATCTTATAGGTTTGCTAAAAATCAGTGACTTTGTGTTCACGTGTGGCTATGCAGGAATTTTTAACTTTCTCTAAGAAGTCATTAGATTTGATTATATAATGGCAGTAAAGGATGGGGAAAAGCAAAGTACAAACCCCATAAAGACAAAGACACTGAGTATGAGAAAAGAGTAATAGATAAGAAGAATCAATGCATTTGAGGAAAATGGGAATTGAAATACACAATGATTGTTGATTTTTTTAGATGGAGAAAACAAAACTAGCTTGCAAGAAGGAAATAACAGAAGACATGTTGTGATGTGAGACAGAATCCCGGACAAGGCAGTAACGTGGAATAAAGGAGTAGGGAGAGCATATCAGGTAATTTGGATAGGAAGGAGTTAGGAGATAATTGCTTGATAAATTTTATATGGCCCACTTAAATGCACAGATTTCTCTTCTTTAATTTATATGGAGAACAGGGTGTCCTTTCTCTTCCCTTTCTGAGCACCAGAGGTGTACTCTTTCAGACTGAAAACCTGAAAAGCTCAGGACTCAGTTGCTTAAGCACAGCTGAGAGGACATATTTCAATTAAGATTTACATTTTGCTGTAGGTAGTAGACTTTCAAAAGTGGTTTAACCATATTTTTTCATTTAACAAGAAGACTACAGAGAGTGTTTTCTGGTGTTGGTTCAGCGTCTTAAGAAAGTGAAGTGAACTATCTTAGAGGTTTTCATGGCTTTTTATTCACAGTTGCAAAAATTGCTGTTGGAGTTCTCACTATTAAGCCCACATTTCTGGCAGAAAGATAGAGGTAAAGAGAATGATATATTGTACGACTGATACTTTGTCATGTGGTTACAATATAAATAGAAAAGAGACAATAAAATATTTGATGTTGTTTTAAGTTTCCTTGTTGTCAATCCCTCAGTGCTTTCTGAGATTCAAGGAAAAAGTAAATGGATATTGACCTGGCAACTATCAACACCTGTCAGTCTCTCTTGGATAACCAATATCTCTATAATCTCTTCTTCCCAGTAAAAAAAAATAAAATATATTCATAACCCACACTGTGCCATATCAAGTTACTGCACCAAGATAAAATTACAATGATTTTCAGTTGTTCCAAATGGACAGAATACCCTTCCTTATGATATCATGTCTTATAAGAAAGATAATTGGCTTGCTACCAATATACCCAGATGTGACTGTGGAAGAGACAGGAAAAAAATAATAATATTTATTTATTCCTTGGGTTGACTCTGTTTACACAGATGCATTAGTATTAGAAAAGGTTGGTTTCGGATATTGGAATGAATTTACTTAATGGGTCTGTATGTAATTCTGTTGGAGGAAATTTTTAATTTCTACAAAAATTATTAGAATTCTATCTTATTCTCTTTTGTTAATTTTCACATGTTAACAAAGCCAACGTTTTTTCTAGCAGACAAGATCTTAAATCCTAACAAAACTCAATTTTTTCCTTTTTTTTTTTAAGTTTGAGAGCCTCATGTTCTCTCATGCTGCTTTAAATACAACTCAAAAAAAAAAGGGGCTAAATGGGGCAGTAAGACCAGACTTTTTATTTTATTTTATTTATCTTATTTTTAATTAAAAAATTAAAGATTGTATTTATTTATTTGAGAGAGAGAGCATGAGTGGGGCAGGGGGAGGTAGATGCAGAGAGAGACTGAGAAGTATACTCCCTAATGAGCAAAAAGCCCGATATGGAGCTCGATCCCAGGATCCTGACTGAGATCATGACCAGAGACAAAGGCAGATACATGTGCAAAATCCCTTTTTTTCTGGGAAACAATACTTTACAAGAGATGTTTGAAAAAGTACTGGGAAATCCACTTTAATAGGAGATACAAACATTTAATTGATTTTTGTAAAGCTACAGGGATCCAAATGATGGGAATCCCAGCCCATTTAGGTTGTGGACCACAGAGTATTCCTCTCTGTAATATTTTATTTTCTTCCATGTCTACTAACTCCAGTCCAAGTTCACTGATCTCTTTTTAGATAGTGCAAAACATGGCAAAGAATACCAAACGAGTGCCCAATATTCTACATTTATTATATCATTTCTAACATGTAGAAGTGTGTTATCAAGGCTGATTCTGTGAACGAACATAGTTACGCTAAAGTGTGTTTTGTTCTCCAAGAAATTAAATGCATGATTATCACACAATTATAAAATACCTGTGTCAAGAATTTTTATTCAAAAATTAATAAGAAGCAGATATTAAAACTAGTTCACATGGTTATTTGGGATATAAGCAGAGTTGTGCAGCAGAAGTGCTCTGGGCCCATAATTTGGGTTATAGAATTTATGTTTTCTAATGAAATATCACTAACTTGCATTATTGTTAACAAGAATCTTGTGCATTACCATCAGTTTTTTACATTATAACCTCTTGCTCTACAGTTTGTAAATAACTTTGTCAATAGCAAGCTAGTAATCAGGGTGACTCCAATGGATTGAGATAATCTCCAGAGTTTCTGCTACATAATACCCAGGACTCCATTGAAAGGACACCTAAGAATTTATTTTGCCCAAAAATTTGATCATTTTTTTCACTGTCCTTACCTATTTTCCAAACCTAGTCCTTTTGCTTCACCTTTCAGTCTACGGACAACCCTGTATCTGACTGACTTGTTAATTCTGGGAATGTCTTGCAGATTAATTTGCTTGCCAGAGGTGGTTCCTCTAGTTGATGTCTAAGAACCCTAATTAGTTAAGAAAACTTTTTTTAACATTTTCATTGCTATTTATTATTATTATTATTATTGCTAATATCTCTATTATAAATAATTCACAAGGGCATCTTTCTGACAAAAGACAAAGAGCTGTCTACTAGTAGAAAAAGTACATTTGACTCTGTCAGTGAAAGTGGTAAAGGGATTTGAGAAAATAAGGCAAAGCACTGGAATTTTGTGTTAAAACTTTAAATATTATAGACACATTTACTTAATTTCTAATACTGTTGTTGCTTATAATTAAATAAGATGTTTTCCATGAACCACGCATTACAGCAAATATATTGTTTATACAGATTAAATTTTCATCAAAAGGGACGCCTGGGCGGCTCAGTTGGTTAAGCAGCTGCCTTTGGCTCAGGTCATGATCCCAGCATCCTGGGATCGAGTCCCACATTGGGCTCCTTGCTCGGCCGGGAGCCTGCTTCTCCCTCTGCCTCTGCCTGCCATTCTGTCTGCCTGTGCTTGCTCTCTCGCCCACTCTCTCTGATAAATAAATAAAATCTTAAAATAAATAAATAAATTTTCATCAAAAAATAGTAAGTGTATTTTATTGTAGGATCATGATCAGCATTTTGCAGATGAGAAAAGTGAAATTTAGAAAAGTATGTCTCTTCAAATCCCTCATACAATATCTGGCCTAGATAGAAGGATATACTATCACAATTGAGGAAGATAATTGAGATTACTTAAAATGATAAACTTTACTGTATAGGGTTTTTAAAAGTTTGCCACAGATTCAGATTCTTTTAAAATATATATCTATTTTGTGTAAAGAGAATGCACTGAGAAGTAAAAAGAAAGTGATATATCAGAGCTACCAACTAATGGCTATAATATCATCACCTTATTTATGAACAATGAAACAGTGTGCAATATTTAAGTAAATTTAAATAAATTCCTATTTATTTTATATATTTATAAATTTAAATAAATTCCTATTTATTTATTATTAAAGAAATTCCTCTAACAAACAGTATGTTTTGAAGGTTGCTAGCAGGAAAGTGTTCTACTACATAGAAGTAATCAGAAAATGTGATCTAAAAGTCTGCTTCCAAGGGCGCCTGGGTGGCTCAGTGGGTTAAAATTCTGCTTTCAAGAAGCTATAACAGTAAGTACTGAGCATTAGCTATTATATGCTATGGATGAATAACTGAAATCTACATTTGAAACTAATGGTACACTATATGGTAACTAATTGAATTTTAAAAAGTTAATAAAAAAAACACTATTTTATAAAACAATATTCCCAACAGGCTCTTTTGCTTTAAAATACTCACTTTGTAATGAGAGTCATTACTTTTGTCCAGCAAATTCTTACATCACTGTTTATCCCTTCCCTGCTTTATCCCTTCCCAGTATCAATAAAGGCTCACTTGGATTACCTAGAAGCCATGAGAAAGCTTGTAATAGATCTGCCTGGTTTTCTCCAGCAATTTGACCACCATGTGCACAGGGAAGTCTATTGATAAAGGCTATATTGCAATAAATTGCAAATACATGGATGATTTTGAATTCTCTTTCTTGAGGTCTTGTTTCATGATAATAAATGTAGGGTGGCTTATTGGAATGGATGTTATTAACATATTTTCATAGTTCTAAGTACATGGAATTGTAAAATAGGTAAATGAATGTGGCATTACTGACAACCGTCCTCATTTTGAAATCAAATTACAGTGTACTGAGCTGAGGTGGCAAAGCAGATTTGGGATTAGGAGTGAAATAATTTTAAAAAGTCTTAGGGGTATGATCAGACTATTGGGTAATTCAGTAGAAAAATATCAACTGATTGAGATTCTGTGTTCCCTGATTTCAGAGAGAAGTTAAGATAAATAAGTAACACGAGGAGACTAGGAAGCCAAACATAAGTGATACTTTTGTGCCAGGGTGTGTATACATCTGTTTATCTTCTTGCTTTACCTCTAAGGTTGCTCCTAGAGGAGAGTTTAAATATGTGTTGGAGCTAATTTCTGTGGATTACACAAGAAACCACATCCTACAGCTCTCCCTGAAACACCACGTATGATTTCAATGTAATTTGGTTTTTGCATTTTTAGAAATAACAAAATACTTTGCAAACTCATCTACTTTATTACCACCACAAGTGAGTCAGCTGACTCCCCATTTTAACACAGTGACAGTCACAGAGGAATGGAGGAGTGAGTAGAATTATCAATATATGTGCTTTAAAGAAGTATGACAGGGTAGCAGCTATTTCCAGGAACCAAAACATGGGTCAGCAGCTGTGCAGGAAAAGTGATGGAATAAATGACTCATTTCAGAGGAGTTCTATAACATATTAGTTCTATAATGTATCTTCAGCACCCAATTACCCGCTTTGATCTAAAGATAAGGATTTACAGTTAAGATCCCATTTATGATTTGTCTGGTAGGGTCTGAATCATGTTTACTATTGTTTTGACTATTACTTGAAACCTATAGTAGTACTTGGGATATGTGTTGTGTATTCTGTGAACATGTGCTATTTTTAGATTAGATAATTCCTGTCTCGAACCCCTGTTAATTTGTTTGCTTTTGTTTATTTGATAGTGCTTTCAGTAAATGGATATATCTGAAAAATTGCAAAGCCATTATTAAAATAAGTTATTATTATATATAGCATGGAATTGCACATTCCTCCTTTGAATCCGACAGAGCTTCACCATATCCTTAACAATTTGGGAAAAACACGCTATTATTTTTCTTCATAAAATTTCTCCTGTTAGGCTGTGATGGTTGTCATCAGCAGTAAATCCTCTGAAGGCTTTGTCAAAAGAGTTGAAAAAATTGGAAAGGTGTGAATGAAGCTGTTTGCTGAATATAAAGAAAAGAGCATTGAAGTACAATTCACACTCTTACTTCTCCTTCTATGCTTTCAGATGTTTGACATTTGAAAATTTTGCTTCTAGAAGAGATGCCCTATATAATTCTTACTTTAAGGAGCAAGTTGCTTTTATAATTTTTTTTTATTATTCTACCATTCAAGTATTTCCATTTAAATTAAATTCAATACCATTTAAAAAAAATCAAAAGTGAAGCCAGTATTCAATTCCTGGGCTAAATAATTTTAGAAAGCTTTGTGTTATTGAACCTACGGGGTTTTTCTGTAGTTTTAACTCTTTCTTTCTGTGATTTTTCCCATTAGTCACATAAGTGACTGCAATATAACAGACATTGAGGATAAAGGACTGAATAGAACAATCCTTGGCCTCATGAAGTTGAGAATCTAGCAAGGGAGTCAAACAATTCGATCATTCAGAGACAATTTATTGAATGCCTGGCCTAAGATGAGCACAACAAAACCCCAGCCCAGAGGAATCATTTTAATGGGAGAGATAGATAATAGGTAAGCCAACTTTAAAAAGAAAAAAAATCGTACTGGTTTTTCTTTAATAGTGATGCATATTTGAACTAAATAAGCACATTTTAATAAGAGCAGTGATTGAGAAGAGGTTTTGTAACTGAGTGGTCTGAAAGGGCCTCCCTGAAAAAGTCTGTTTTGAACAGATTTCTGAATAATATCAGCCAGGAAGCTGCGTAAAAATCTCAGGGATGGGTGATTTTTCCAGTCAAAAAACTGTAAAGGCTCCAAAGTCACAATACAGCTGTAAGTTTCTCTAATAAAGTAACTTCTGACAAAGAATGAGAAGAAATAACTAACCCAGGTTTGAAAGAAAAGGGACAGAATTCTATGGAATTCATATTTAATTAAAGCTCTAAAGGACAAAAATACAATAGAGCAAAATTTTGGTCCCGCTGATATACCTAATGAAAGTTCATAAACAAGGTGTGGGTAGCAAAGAGTGTGTGGGAATGTTGGTAAGGACAGTGGGGAAGAGTCATCCCTGAACATGTTCTTAAATGAAGCAATTCTTGTGTTGTTTTAAAGGGTAACTTGGAGTTTGCCTAAGTGATTAGAGAAGGATGCCTCGGCTTATGGAAGTTCAAAGCCATAAAGATGTGATAAACTACTGCAGATATTTTCATGTATATTTGTTTTTGCTTCTAGTAATGGTGATCTAAAAACTCCTACTTAAGACAACTTAAAAATCCAGACAAAATAGCTTTTAAAGTTAAAAATATCAGAATGATTATAAAAATAAGTGATGGATTACTGGGCCAATACGAAACACAATGAGAGCCTAGAGATATATGCCCTGAAGCCATTTTAGCTATGAGAGCATTAGAAACTGCTAAAACACACTGAGCTGTGTTTTTAATAGACACTTGATACTAGAGAAAAAAAATTCAAAATCCATCAGCAATCAAATTTGAGGACTTTGGTACAACCCAAATTTAAGTTGAGATCCCCAAAGCACAAGGAGAAGCAGAAATAAGACTAGAGCCTACCTTGCCTTCTGTGTAAACTGAGAAAGTCAACCACTGAATTTGGAGTATGATTGTCTTGTAAAGTCTCAGATATAAGAGAAAATCCTGCCAAGGAGGACCATACCATTATTATAGCTCTTAATTATTCTTACTCAATAAGAGTTTCAAATATAATGTCTTGAACATAACAAAATGTAACAAAGCACACAAAGAAAAACCATTAACAAGATTTGATAGACAAAATGGGATTAAGTATGATATTAAAATGATCAATAAATATTGTAAAATGGCTTGATTACTCTGCTCAAAGAAATGAGAGGGGAAGCAAATTGAACAAAAAACTGAAACTAAAAAATGATATTGAGAAAGATTTTATAAATGAACCAAATGGATACTCTAGAACTTTAAAGATATGACAGCCAATTTAAGATACCCCAGGGGTGCCTGGGTGGCTCACTTAATTAAACCTCCAATTCTTTTTCCTTTTTTTTTAACACCTTAATTTTATTTTATTTCTTTATTTTTGGCTCAGGTTATGATGTCAGGCTTTTGAAATAGAGCCCAGAGTTGGGCTCTGTGCTGAGCCTGGAGCCTGCTTAAGATTCTTTTCCTTTCTTTTTCTATCCCTCCCCTGCGCTCTCACTTGCTCGCTCTCTCTTGCTTGCAAATAAATAGACAATAGACAAAGCAAAATAAAAGCAGATTATGAAAAAAATATAAAGTTTTTGAAATGAAAGCAAGTTCAAAATAAAATAGAGAAGACCTACACAGCTAAAAGTTCATTCAGGAAATCTATTCTTAAAGAAGTCAGTATGACACAATGTTAAGAAATCAAAAGATTGAAGCATGTACTTTACAGAAAGGGTAATCCAAATGGCCACTCATAGGTAAAAACTGTTTATCTTTTTTATGAATCTGGAATTAAATTAAATTAAATTAAAAATAAATTAAAACCTAGAATGGCATACTATTACACACTTACCATATTGGGAAACAGTAAAAATGTCTTGCAAGAATGTGAAAGAATGACAGTGCCCATAATAAAAACATTTGAGGTAGGTTGGACAATATTTAGAAAAATTAAAAATTAAAAAAAAAAATTGTCCATTCCTGGAAATACAACATGGAACTAAATGAATATTTTCACCAGGATATGAAAACAGATGATTATAGTTATTTCATTCATAACGGCATATCAGCAGTGGTATATTTGCACAATGTTACATTAAATAAGAGAGAATATTAACAAACTGGGAGAAGGGGCTAGGTTGTTATCATAAACAGATCTTCTATGGTGCTGATTATGTTCTATTTCTCAAAATCTTTAAGTTAAAAAATCTTCAAATTTATATCTAAATAGATAGATAGATAGATAGATGATAGATAGACAGATATCCCAGGAGCTGCAATGCTAGGCTAAGACCAGGCTTTAAAGGGCTTTTCTATATTCTACTAAATACTTTAAACCATTCATTATATCATAGCTCAGTGTTCGAATCTCCATTTGTTTCCTCAGTTTTCTAATATTTATCTTAAGGTGACCTGATCCAGACTTTTGATCACCTTTGCCTAAATATTTCTATTTTAACAAAATCCTTTTTAATACTCAGAGACTAAAACTTAGAAAAATACTCTGATTGTTATCTCACTAGAGTGGAAAATATATGGTTACCCATTAACTAATGATATCCATGTCTACATTAGCTCCATGACATTTTTAATTCTTGGGAGCTTTTGGTTAAATGAATTTTTTTAAGCTTTCTTTAAATGAAGCTTTAAGCCATCACCACATGAATAAAATTAAAGAACTAAATGAAAACAAGCCAAGTATTTACAGAGTAATAGAATGTGCAGTGGAAAGAGTACAATTCTGAAATCATAAAGCCTAAATTAGTGTGATGCATCTTTACTAGCCATGTAATCATAAACCAGTTATCTAAATGTGTTAGCCTCAGTTTTTTCACCCATGAAATGGTGATGATAATACTTATTATGCAGAGTTGTTGTGTGGATGTGATGAAGCATGGAGCATGAGAGTCTCATATTCCATGCTAAAATGATAGCTATTTTTATACTTATAATAATTCTAATAATAGTAATTAAATTGTTCAAAATGGTAATATTCATTTATATTGAGGCATTGTATTGACTATTCATAGACACATTTACCAAAATAAATTTCATTTTACTTTACCCCCTCTGAGGCTATATATTCCTTAATTCAATATGAATCTTATTATGAATAATAATTATCTTGATAAATATGCTGATTTTTCTTCTATTTATTTTTAGGGAAGTATCCTTTACTGTTGAACATAAAGAAACTTAAGCAAGTCTGTCTTATTCAAAATTTGCATGCTGCTTTCTTATGAAACTAGATTATAGAGTTGTATGAAATAAATTCATGCAGTTAAGACATTTATGTTTGGAAAACTGGGTGGTCAGTTTAGTATTTCAAAAGAAGATTTTAAATTTAAACCTTAAAACTGAGCTCTTTCAGCCTTATTTATAGACCATCCTTCATGCTTCATAAGTATTCCTTCATTGTAAACTAACTAATAGTGTTTGTCACAGTGTGTATATAACTAAAATGGATTTTGTATTCTATTATTTCAGAGTTAGTTGCAGTTTCTACTTCCTTACTTCCTCTTTTGAAAAATAGATTAATTCTACAAAAGGTTATTTCCAGCTTTATTGAAAAAAAATCGACATATTATAATTTGTAAATTTAAGAAATGATTTCTTATAACACTGCAAACTTTTAACATTGTGTAAATTTTGTACCATTTGATAAATTGGTATACATCTGCATTGCAATATAATCTGCATAAAAATGTTAATACATCTACTATCTCATATAGTTGCCTCTGTTTTTTATGCATGTATTGTAAGGAATTTTAAGATCTACTCTCTTAGCAACTTTTATGTATATAGTACAGTAGAGATAAACTTCAGAGGTCTTGTGGGTTTTGTTCCAGACCGCCTCAATAAAGTGATTATTTCAATAAACTAAGTCAAATCATTATTATTATTTTTTGGTTTCCCAGTGCAAATAAAAAATTATGTTTCCCAGTGCATATAAAAAATAAACACTATACTGTACTGTTCAAAAGCATTATGTCTTTAAAGAAAAACAATGTATATACCTTAAGTAAACTAGTTCTGAGTTTTCAGTGGGTCATAAATACTGATCACAGATCACCATAACAAATACAATAATAATGAAAAAACTTGAAATATTGCAAGAATTACCAACATGTGACAAAGAGACACAAAATGAACAAATGGTGTTAGAAAAATGGTGGCAGCAGACCTATTTTATACAAGATTGCTATAAACTTTCAACTTGTAAGAATGTGATATATGCAAAATTTAATAAAGGGAAGCACACTTAAAAAAGTATGTATATATTATTAACTATGACCATCATGCTGTACATTAGATCCCCAGAACTTTTTCCTATTATAGTTGCAAGTTTGTACCCTTTGACCACCTTATTCCACCCCAGGTTCACCCCTTGTCAACTCAACTCTAAGTTTCCATTAGTTTGCTTTTTCTTCAGATTCTGTATGTAAGGGATATCGTAATACATAAATTAAAAAATATATAAAATCTTTGAAATAGTTCACTTAGTATAATACCTTCAAGATCCATCCATGGTATTGTAAATGGCAGTATTTCTTAATTTTTCATGGTTAAGTAGTATTCCATAGTATATATTTACCATACTTATTTTATTCATTCATCCATTAATGGATACTGAAGTTATTTCCATCTCTTGCTTAGAGTTAATAATTTTATAATGAACATAAGAGTGCAGAGATGTCTTCGAATAGTGACTTCGTTTCCTTTAGCTATATCCCTAGAAGTGGGATTACTGAATCATATGGTAATTTTACTTTTAATAATATGAATAGTCTCCATACTGTTTTCCATACAAATTTATATCCCTATCACAGTGCATAAGTTCCCCATTTTCCCCAATATTTACCAAAATTTGTTAGTTTTAATTTTTTGGTAGTATATATTCTAAGAGGTAGTAATATCTTGCTGTGTTTTTCAGAGGTAAACAAAAACAACAACATAATGACTTTGCCCTGAGTTTTTTACGTTGAGCACTTTTTAATGCTCCTGTTGGTCATTTATATAACTTTTTTGAAAAAAAAGTCTATTGAGATCCTTTTGCTATTTTTTTAATTATATATTTTTTTCTTTTTGTATCTGTTAGTTATTAACCTCTTTTCAGATATAAGTTTTGTAAGTATTTTCTTCCATTCTGTGGATTGTGTTTTCATTCCCTTTTTTTTTTTTTTTTTGGCAATGCAGAAAATTTAGTTTGATGTAATAGCATTTATTTATTTTTGCTTGTGTTTTTGGTCTGGTATCCAAAAAACTATTGGCAAGACCAATGTCAAGGAGAATTTTTCCTATGTTTCCTTTAGGAAATTTAGTTTCATGCATCACATTTAAGTCTTTAATCTATTTTAAGTTAAGATTTATGAGTGATATAAGGTTCCAGTTTCATACTGTTTATGTGACTATTCAGTTTTAAATATCATTTACTGAACAGACTATCTTTACCCATTACATATGTTGGCCCCTGTCAAATATTAGGTGACTGTATAAAAGGATTTATTTCTGGACTCTCAATTCTGTTCTGCTTGTTTATTGGTCTGTTTTTATGCCAGTATGCTTTATTGTTTTGAGCATGAGGGCTTTGTAGTATAGTTTCAAATCAAGAGTGTAATTTCGCTTCTTCATTCTTTCTCAGAACTGCTTTGATTATTTGTTGTCTTTTATGGTCTCATATAAATTTTAGGATTCTTTACTTACTTCTGTAAAAACACAATATTGGATTTTTTTAAAAGATTATTTATTTATTTATTTGAGAGAGAGAGATGACAAGCAGGCAGAGAGGCAGGCAGAGAAAGAAGAGGTAGCAGCTTCCTGCTGAGCAGAGAGGCTGATGCGGGGCTCGATCATGGATCAGGGATCATGACCTGAGCCGTAGGCAGCAGCTTAACCCACTGAGCCACCAAGGTGCCCCTAACATTGGATTTTTGATAGGAATTGAATTTACAGATGGTTTTCGGTAGTATGGACATTTTAACAATGTTAATTCTTACCATTCATAAATATGAGCTATCTTTCCATTTGTGTCTCCTTCAATTTCTTTATCAATGTCATAGATTATGGGGTACAGATCTTTCATAGTCTTAGTTAAATCTTATCCTAAGTATTATATTAGTTTTGATGCTAGTGTGAATTAGATTGTTTTCTTTATTTTTTCAGATAGTTCATCATTAGAGTGTTAAAATGCTCCTGTCTTGTGCTTACTTTGTCAGCACATATACTAAAATTGGAATGATGCAGAGAAGATTAGCGTGATCACTGAGCAAGGATGACATGAAAAACTATTAAAAAAACGAAAAAAAACAAAATTCTTGTCTTCTATATATTGATCTTGTATTTGGCAGCTTTACTAAATTTGTTTATTCAAAAATTTTTATGAAGTTTTTAGGATTTTTTTACATGTAAGTTCATGTTATCCAAAAAAAGAAAATTTTACTTCTTCCTTTTTTTTTTTATTTGGAGTCTCTTATTTCTTTGTGTTCCTTGTTTCTCTGGCTAGGACATCCAGTACTATGTCAAATGAGAGTAGTGAAAGTGGACACACTTGTCTTTTTTCTGATCTTTAAGGGGAAAACTTTCAAACTTTTTTGATTGAATATGAGATTAGCTCTGGGCTTGCAATATGTGTTTTTTCTTTAATGGATTTTTTAAATTATTTTTTTAAAAATTTTTATAAACATATAATGTGTTTTTATCCCTAGGGGTACAGGTCTGTGAATCACCAGGTTTACACATTTCACAGCACTCACCATCACTCACCATAGCACCTGCCCTCCCCAATGTCCATACCCCCACCATCCTCTCCCAACACACCTCCCCCCAGCAACCCTCAGTCTGTTTTGTGAGATTTAGTCTTTTATGGTTTGTCTCCCTCCCAATCCCATCTTTTATTTTTCTTTTCGTACGCCCGAAACCGCCTATGTTGCATCTCCACTTCATCATATCAGGGAGATCATAGGATAGTTGTCTTTCTCAGATTGATTTATTTCGCCAAGCATAATACCCTCTAGTTCCATCCACGTCATCACAAATAGCAGGATTTCATTTCTTTTGATGGCTGCATAGTATCCCATTGTACATATATACCACATCTCATTTATTGATTCATCTATTGAAGGACATTTAGGTTCTTTCCATAGTTTAACTATTGTGGACATTGCTGCTATAAACATTTGGGTGCATGTGCCCCTTCAGAATGCCACGTTTGTATCTTTAGGGTATATACCCAGTACTGCAATCACTGGGTCATAAGCTAGTTCTATTATCAGCTTTTTGAGGCACCTCCACGCTGTTTTCCAGAGTGGTTGCACCAGCTTGCATTCCCACGTACAGTGTAGGAGGGTTGCCCTTTCTCCACATCCTCGCCAGCATCTGTCATTGACTGACTTGTTCATTTTAGCCATTCTGAAAGGTGTGAGGTGGTATCTCATTCTGGTTTTGATTTGTATTTCCCTGATGCCGAGTGATGTGGAGCATTTTTTCATGTGTCTGTTGGCCATTTGGATGTATTCTTTGCAGAAATGTCTGTTCATGTCCTCTGCCCATTTCTTCATTGGATTATTTGTTCTTAGGGTATTGAGTTTGATAAGCTCTTTATAGATTTTGGATAGATACTGGCCCTTTATCTGGTATGTCATTTGCAAATATCTTCTCCCAGATAACTTCTGACAGTCATCTTTTGGCTTTGTTAACTGTTTCCTTTGCTGGGCAAAAGCTTTTTGATCTGATGAAATCGCAAGAGTTCATTCTTGCCCTTGCTTCCCTTGCCTTTGGCGATGTTCCTACGAAGAAGTTGCTGCTGGTGAGGTCAAAGAGTTTGCTGCCTGTTCTCTCCTCAAGGATTTTGATGGATTCCTTTCTCACATTATGCTTCTTCATCCATTTCCAGTCTATTTTCATGTATGGTGTAAGGAAATGGTCCAACTTCATTTTTCTGCATGTGGCTGTTCAATTTTCCCAACACCATTTGTTGAAGAGGCTGTCTCTTTTCCATAGGACATTCCTTCCTGCTTTGTTGACGATTAGTTGACCATAGAGTGGAGGGTGTATTTCTGGGCTCTCTATTCTGTTCCATTGATCTATGTCTGTTTTGGGGACAGTTCCCTACCATCTTGATGATGACAACTTTGTAATAGAGCTTGAAGTCTGGAATTGTGATGCCAACAACTTTGGCTTTCTCTTTCAATATTCCTCTGTCTATTCGAGGTATTTTCTGGTTCCATATATATTTTAGGATGATTTGTCCCATTTCTTTGAAAAAAATGGACGAGATTTTGATAGGGATTGCATTAAATGTGTAGATTGCTTTAGGTAGCATAGACATTTTCACAATATTTGTTCTTCCAATACAGGAGCATGGAACATTTTTCCATTTCTTTGTGTCTTCTTCAATTTCTTTCATGAGTACTCACTTTGGAGTTTTCTGAGTATAGATTCTTTGTCTCTTTGGTTAGGTTTATTCCTAGGTATCTTAGGGTTTTGAGTGCAATTGTAAATGGGATTCACTCCTTAATTTCTATTTCTTCAGTCTTGTTGGTTTAAAAAAAATGCAACCAATTTCTGTGCATTGATTTTATATTCTGACACTTTACAGAATTCCTATACAAGTTATAGCAGATTTGGAGTGGAGTCCTTTAAGTTTTCCACATACAGTGTCATATCGTCTGCAAGCAGGGATAGTTTGACTTCTCTTTTGCCAATTTGGCAAAATTTGGATGCCCTTAATTTCTTTTTGTTGTCTGATTGCTGAGGCTAGGACTTCTAGTACGATGTTGAATAGCAGTGGTGATAACGGACATCCCTGCCGTGTTCTGACCTCAGCGGAAAAGTATTCAGTTTTTCTCCATTGAGAATGATATTTGCAGTGGGTTTTTCATAGATGGCTTTGATAACATTGATAATATGTGCCCTCTATCCCTACACTTCGAAGAGTTTTAATCAGGAAGGGACACTGCACTTTGCCAAATGCTTTTTCAGCATCTATGGAGAGTATCATGTGGTTCTTGTTCTTTCTTTTATTAATGTGTTGTATCACATTGATTGATTTGCATATGTTGAACCAACCTTGTAGCCCTGGAATAAATCCCACTTGGTCGTGGTGAGTAATCCTTTTAATGTACTGTTGAATCCTATTGGCTAGTATTTTGGTGAGAATTTTCGCATCTGTGTTCATCAAGGATATTGGTTTGCTGTTCTCTTTTTTGATGGGATCCTTGTCTGGTTTTGGGATCAAGGTGATGCTGGCCTCATAAAATGAGTTTGGAAGTTTTCCTTCCATTTCTATTTTTTTGGAACAGTATCATGAGAATAGGAATTAATTCTTCTTTAAATGTTTGGTAGAATTTCCCTGGGAAGCCATCTGGCCCGGGGCTTTTGTTTGTTTGGAGATTTTTGATGACTGTTTCAATCTCCGTCCTGGTTATGGGTCTGTTCAGGTTTCCTATTTCTTCCTGGTTCAGTTGTGGTAGTTTATATGTCTCTAGGAATGTATCCATTTCTTCCAGATTGTTGAATTTGTTGGCGTAGAGTTGCTCATAGTATGTTCTTATAATTGTTAGTATTTCTTTGGTGTTGGTTGTGATCTCTCCTCTTTCATTCATTACTTTATTTATTTGGGTTCTTTCTCTTTTCTTTTTGATAAGTCTGGAAAGGGTTTTATAAATCTTATTAATTCTTTAAAGGACCAGCTCCTAGTTTCGTTGATTTGTTCTATTGTTTTTTGTTGTTGTTGTTGGTTTTTTGTGGTTTTTATTTGTTTGTTTATTTGTTTATATTTCATTGATTTCTGCTCTGATCTTTATTATTCCTCTTCTGCTGGGTTTAGGCTTTCTTTGTTGTTCTTTCTCCATCTCCTTTAGGTGTAGGGTTATGTTGGGTATTTGAGATCTGAGAGAGAAGCGTGGTTGCACACGTGTGTCACTGCGCTCCCCAAGAGCACGTCTGGGGAAGGTGCAGCACGCCACCCCAGGAGAAGAGAAGGATACGTTGGCCTTGTGGTCGGGAAAGGTCGGTAAGCAGAATAGCCTGCCATGGCAGGAACAGCAGGCCGGTGGCAAGACAAGTGTCACCCGCTCCCTGTGCAGAGAGACAAAGCCTGGTTCCTAAGGAGACATGAGGGGATGACTAGGGCAGGGATGCATGCTCCACTCTGAGGAAGGAGTCTGGGCAGAAGGCAGGCCTGTCCTGTGCCTCTGGTCCCAAGGGGACAGCATCTCCTTGACCACCTGTCCGTAGGGCTGACTTGGGCTAGCTACCAGGCGCCATACCCGGAACTCGCAGAAATAGCTCCCTCGAGAAACGGGCAGTCAGATGCCATCTTCCTCCAAGATGTGACAGCGTTTTCGGTGGCAGGGGGTTTGCCGGGGAAGGAGTGGGGACAATCTCCCAAAGCTCCCCATTCCAGTGAACGGGCGGTGTTCAGGGATCCTGTCGCCTCTCCTCTCCTGTGGGGAAGGCACTGGCCTTGTCCGCGAGTCCGCCTGAGGGCCTGTGCAAAAGGCCAAGCGTTGCCTACACTGGGAGAATGTAGTGTGCATTGAGTGCCATCCTAGGCCACGCACGCTGCTGCAGCGTTGTGGCTGTGTCTGCTTAGTTCGGACTGGCAGGGTGAACCCAGGGTGCCAACATAGAGCCCGGGAAAGCAAGGCCCAAGAGGGACAAGCTCTCCCGCAGCTCTTCTTCCCTGATGCGACAGAGCGAACACCCAAAGCCTTGCTGAGGAAGCAGCAGCGAAGTGCCGTTCGCGCCAAGCTGAAAACCTCTGTGAAAGCATAGCAGTCGCTGGGAAATCAGAGTCGTTTTTGTGGGCTGCTGTTGCTGCTTGCCTTAGCCTAGTATTCGCAGCATGGCGGGAGAAACCCTCATACAGTGAAAGGGTCTTTGCCTGGGCATCTCCTCTGGGAAAGCACAGCATTCTTTGGGAAATCAGAGTCGGGTCTGTGGGATGCTGCTGCTGCTTGCCTGAGCAAGACCCAACAGCACAGTGTAATAAACCCACTTGGAGCGAAATCCTCTTTGCCTGGGCATCCCCACTGCCTGAGAGAGAACCGTGGTTGCGCCTGTGGAAAGAGCCTTAAGGAAGGGGACATGTCTGTCACTGGGCTCCCCAGGAGCCTGTCTGGGGAAAGTGCAGCAAACTGCCCAGGAGAAGAGAAGGAGCCATTGGCCTTGTGGTCGGGAAATGGTCGCGAAGCTGGAGAGCTGGCCCTGGCAGGAACAGCGGGCCGGTGGCAATACAAGTGTCACCCACTCCCTGTGCAGAGAGACGAAGCCTGGCTGCTAAGGAGACATGAGGGGGCGATTGGGCCGGGGAACGTGCTCCAATCTGAGGAAGGAGTCTGGGCAGAAGGCAGGCCTGTCTTGTGCCTCTGGACCCAAGGGGACAACATCTCCTTGGCCACCTGTCCAGAGGTCAGACGTGGGCTTGCCACCAAGCTTCCGGCCCTGAACTCGCAGAAACACCTCCTGGAGGAATGGGCAATCAGATGCCGTCTTCCTCCAGGATGTGGCAGCATTGGCGGAGGCAGGGGGTGTCCCGGGGAAACAGGGACAGTTACCGATTACTCCCCATTCCAGGGCACGGGCGGTGTGCAGTGATCCTCTCATGTCTCCTCAAGGATGGAGACGGCACTGGCCTAGTCCCCTGTCCACCTGAACGCCAGAGCAAAAGGGCCGGTTGTGCCTATGCTGAGAGATGGCATTGTGAGCAGAGTGCCATCCTAGGCCACACACGCTGCTGCAGGGTCGAGGTTGTGTCTGCTTATTTCAGCTTGGAAGAATGAACCCAGGTTGTGAACTTGGAGCCCGGGATAGCAAGGCCCCAAAAGGCACCAGCTCTCCGGCAGCACTTCTTCCCTGACGCGACTGAAGCCTTGCTGAGGAAGCAGCGGTGAAGTGCTGTTCGCTTCAATCCAAAGCCTCTGCGAAAGCACAGCATTTTCTGAGAAATCAGAAGTCGGTTCTGCGGGCTCTTCTGCTGCTTGCCTGTGCCCAGTCTCTCGGTGGGAGAAACCCGCATACAGCAAAAGCCTCTTTGCCCGGGCATCTCCTCTGGGAAAGCACAGCATTTGTTGGGAAATCAGAATCGAATGTATGGGATGCAGCAGCTGAATGCCTGAGCTAGTCCCTGCAGCACGGTGGAAAATACCCGCATGGAGCGAAATACTCTTTGCCCTAGCATCCCTTCAGCCTGAGAGAGAAGCGTGGTTGCACATGTCTGTCACCGCGCTCCCCAGGAGCAAGTGTGGGGAAGGCGCAGCACGCCGCCCCCGGAGAAGAGAAGGAACCCTTGGCCTTGGGGTCGGGAAACGCTCGGGAAGCAGGATAGCCTGCCGTGGCACGAGCAGCAGGCCGGTGGCAAGACAAGTGTCACCCGCTCCCTGTGCGGAGAGATGGAAGCCTGGCTGCTAAGGAGACATGAGGGGACGACTAGGGCAGGGGCACGTGCTATCCTCTGAAGAAGGAGACTGGGCAGAAGGCAGGCCAGTCTTGTGCCTCTGGTCCCAAGGGGACAGCATCTCCTTGGCCACCTGTCCCAAGGGCAGATTTGGGTTTGACACCATGTGCCATACCCACAACTCGCAGAAACAACCCCATGGAGAAACGGGCAGTCAGATGCCGTCTTCCACCAAGATGTGGCAGTGATGTGGGTTGCAGGGGGTGTGCCGGGGAAGGAGTGGAGACTGTCCCCCACAGTTCCCCATCCTTGTGCATGGGCCGTTTGCAGGGATCCTGTCGCAACCTCTCTCATGTGCTGAAGACACTGGCCTAGACCCCGAGTCTGCCTGAGTGCCAGAGCAAAAGGCAAAGCCTTACCTACCCCAGGAGATGGTAATAGGCACAGAGTGCCATGCTAGGCCACGCAAGCTGCTGCAGGGCTGTGACTGTGTCTGCTTAGTTCGGCTTAACAAGTTGAAACCCGGGGGTGAACTTGGAGCCCGGTAAAGCAAGGCCCACGAGGCACCAGCTCTACCGCGATTCTTCTTCCCTGCCGCGACAGAGCGAACGACCAAAGTCTTGCTGAGGAAGCAGCAGCGTAATGCGGTTCGCGCCAAGTTGAAAACCTTTGGGAAAGCATAGCAGTCACTGGGAAATCAGAGTCGGTTCTGCAGTCTCTTCTGCTGCTTGCCTGAGACCAGTCTCACGGTGGGTGAAACCAGCATACAGTGAAACCCCTTTGCCTGGGCATCCCCTCTGGGAAATCACAGCTTTTGTTGGGAAATCAGAATCGGATGTGTGTGATGCTGCAGCTTAATGCCTGAGCTAGTCTCCGCAGCACGGTGGAAGGCACCCGAATGGAGCGAAATCCTCTTTGCCCTAGCACTCCTCTGCCTGAGAGAGAAGTGCGGTTGCACCTGTGGAAAGAGCCTTAAGGAAAGGGACACGTCTATCACTGCGCTCCCCAGGGGCATGTCTGTGGAAGGTGAAGCACGCTGCCCAGGGAGAAGAGCAGGAGCCGTTGGCTTTCCGGTTTGAAATGGTTGCGAAACAGGAGATCCGGCCCTGGCATGAACAGCGGACAGTGGCAATACAAGTGTCACCCGCTCCCTGTGCAGAGAGACAGTAGCCTGTCTGCTACGAAGAGAGGAGGGGCTGAGTAGGGCAGGGCGCGTGCTCCACTCTTAGAAAGAAGTCTGGGCAGAAAGCATGCCTGTCCTGAGCCTCTGGGCCCAAGGAGACAGCAGCTCCTTGGCCACCTGTCCCTGGGGCAGACATGCGCTAGCCACCAGGAGCCTACGCTGAACTCGCAGAAACAGCTCCCTGAAATAACAGGGGGTCAGATGCCGTCTTCCTTCAGGATGTGGAAGCTTGGAGGTGGCATGGGGTTTCGGGTGATGGGGTGAGGACAGTCCCCGAAAGCTCCCTATTCAGTGCACGGGCGGTGTGCAGGGATCCTGTCACATCTCGTTTCCTGAGGGGAAAGCACTGGGCTAGTCCGCGAGAACGCCTGAGCACCAGAGTAAAAGGCCAAGCGATGCCTACACCGGGAGATGGTAGTGTGCATAGGGTGCCATCCTAGGCTCCGCACGCTACTGCAGGGTTGTGGCTGTGTCTGCTTAATTGGGCCTGGCAGGGTGAACCCAGGAGGCGAACATGGAGCCCGGGAAAGCAAGGCCCTAAAGGCACCAGCTCTCCCGCAGCTCTACTTCCCTGACGCGACTGAAGCCTTGCTGAGGAAGCAGCGGCGAAGTGCTGTTCGCTCCAAGCCAAAGCCTCTGAGAAAGCACAGCATTCGCTTAGAAATGTTCTGCGGGCTACTGCTGCTTGCCTGAGCCCATTCTCGCGGCTGGAGATACCCGCATACAGCGAAAGCCTCTTTGCCTTGTCATCTACCCTGGAAAATCACAGCATTCGTTGGGAAAACTGAGTTGGGTTTGGGGATGCTGCTGCTGTTTGCCTGAGCTAGTCTCCGCAGCACGGTGAAAGATACCCGCATGGAGCGAAATCCTCTTTGCCCTAGCACCCCTCTGCCTGAGAGAGAAGCGTGGTTGCACATGTCTGTCACCGCGCTCCCCAGGAGCAAATGTGGGGAAGGCGCAGCATGCAGCCCCCGGAGAAGAGAAGGAGCCCTAGGCCTTGGGGACGGGAAACGCTCGGGAAGCAGGATAACCAGCCATGGCACGAACAGTAGGCCGGTAGCAAGACAAGTGTCACCCGCTCCCTGTGCGGAGGGATGGAAGTCTGGCTGCTAAGGAGACATGAAGGGACGACTAGGGCAAGGGCGTGAGCTCTACTCTGAGGAAGGAGTCTGGGCAGAAAGCAGGCCTGTCCTGTGCCTCTGGTACCAAGGGGACAGCATCTCCTTGGCCACCTGTCCCAAGGGCAGACTTGGGCTTGCCACCAGGTGCCATACCCGCAACTCGCAGAAACAATCCCATGGAGCAACGGGCAGTCAGATGCCGTCTTCCACCAAGATGTGGCAGCGATGTGGGTGGCAGGGGGTGTGCCGGGGAAGGAGTGGAGACTGTCCCCCATAGTTCCCCATCCTAGTGCACTGGCCATTTGCAGGGATCCTGTCCCACCTCTCTCCTGTGCTGAAGGCACTATCCTAGACCCCGAGTCTACCTGAGCGCCAGAACAAAAGGCAAAGCCTTACCTACCCCAGGAGATGGTAATCGTATAGAGTGCCATGCTAGGCCACGCAAGTTGCTGCAGGGCTGTGACTGTGTCTGCTTAGTTCGGCTTAGCAAGTTGAAACCCGGGTGTGACCTTGGAGCCCGGGAAAGCAAGGCCCAAGAGGCACCAGCTCTCCCGCGGTTCTTCTTTCCTGCCGCGACAGAGCGAACGATCAAAGCCTTGCTGAGGAAGCAGCAGCGTAGTGCGGTTCGCGCCAAGTTGAGAACCTCTGGGAAAGCATAGCAGTCGCTGGGAAATCAGGGTCGTTTCTGTGGTCTCTTCTGCTGCTTGCCTGAGACCAGTCTCGCGGTGGGAGAAACCCGCATATAGCGAAACCCCTTTGCCCGGGCATCACCTCTGGGAAAGCACAGCTTTTGTTGGGAAATCAGAATCGGATGTGTGTGATGCTGCGGCGTAATGCCTGAGCTAGTCTCCGCAGCACGGTGGAAGATACCCTCTTGGAGCGAAATCCTCTTTGCCCTATCACCCCACTGCCTGAGAGAAGCGCGGTTGCGACTGTGGAAAGAGCCTTAAGGAAAGGGACACGTCTATCACTGCGCTCCCCAGGAGCATGTCTGTGGAAGGTGCAGCACGGTGCCCAGGGAGAAGAGCAGGAGCCGTTGGCTTTCTGGTCTGGAATCGGTTGTAAAACAGGAGAGCCGGCCCTGGCAGGCACAGCGGCCGGTGGCAATACAAGTGTCACCCGCTCCCTGTGCAGAGAGACGGAAGCCTGTCTGCTACAGAGGAGTGGATGAGTAGGGCAGGGCGCGTGCTCCACTCTTAGAAAGGAGTCTGGGCAGAAAGCATGCCTGTCCTGAGCCTCTGGGCCCAAGGAGACAGCAGCTCCTTGGCCACCTGTCCCTGGGGCAGACATGCGCAAGCCACCAGGAGCCTACGCTGAACTCGCAGAAACAGCTCCCTGAAATAACAGGGGGTCAGATGCCGTCTTCCTTCAGGATGTGGATGCTTGGAGGTGGCATGAGGTTTAGGGTGATGGGGTGAGGACAGTCCCCGAAAGCTCCCTATTCAGTGCACGGGGGTGTGCAGGGATCCTGTCATGTCTCCTTTCCTGTGGGGAAAGCACTGGGCTAGTCCGCGAGAACGCCTGAGCGCCAGAGTAAAAGGCCAAGCGATGCCTACACCGGGAGATGGTAGTGTGCATAGGGTGCCATCCTAGGCTCCACACGCTACTGCAGGGTTGTGGCTGTGTCTGCTTGATTCGGCCTGGCAGGGCGAATCCAGGAGGCGAACATGGAGCCCGGGAAAGCAAGGCCCAAAAGGCACCAGCTCTCCCGCAGCTCTGCTTCCCTGACGCGACTGAAGCCTTGCTGAGGAAGCAGCGGCGAAGTGCTGTTCGCTCCAAGCCAAAGCCTCTGAGAAAGCACAGCATTCGCTGAGAAATGTTCTGCGGTCGACTGCTGCTTGCCTGAGCCCAGTCTCGCGGCTGGAGATACCCGCATACAGCGAAAGCCTCTTTGCCTTGTCATCTACCCTGGAAAATGACAGCATTTGTTGGGAAATCTGAGTTGGGTTTGGGGATGCTGCTGCTGCATGCCTGAGCTAGTCCCCGCAGCATGGTGGAAAATACCCGCATGGAGCGAAATACTCTTTGCCCTAGCATCCCTTCAGCCTGAGAGAGAAGCGTGGTTGCACATGTCTGTCACCGCGCTCCCCAGGAGCAAGTGTGGGGAAGGCGCAGCAAGCCGCCCCCGGAGAAGAGAAGGAGCCCTTGGCCTTGGGGTCGGGAAACGCTCGGGAAGCAGGATAGCCTGCCGTGGCACGAACAGCAGGCCAGTGGCAAGACAAGTGTCACCCGCTCCCTGTGCGGAGAGATGGAAGCCTGGCTGCTAAGGAGACATGAGGGGATGACTAGGGCAGGGGCACGTGCTATCCTCTGAAGTAGGAGACTGGGCAGAAGGCAGGCCAGTCTTGTGCCTCTAGTTCCAAGGGGACAGCATCTCCTTGGCCACCTGTCCCAAGGGCAGATTTGGTCTTGACACCAGGTGCCATACCCACAACTCGCAGAAACAACCCCATGGAGAAATGGGCAGTCAGATGCCGTCTTCCACCAAGATGTGGCAGCGATGTGGGTGGCAGGGGGTGTGCCGGGGAAGGAGTGGAGACTGTCCCCCACAGTTCCCCATCCAAGGCACGGGCCGTTTGCAGGGATCCTGTCGCAACCTCTCTCCTGTTCTGAAGGCACTGTCCTAGACCCCGCGTCTTCCTGAGCGCCGGAGTAAAATGCAAAGCCTTACCTACCCCAAAAGGTGGTAATAGGCATAGAGTGCCATGCTAGGCCACGCAAGCTGCTGCAGGGCTGTGACTGTGTCTGCTTAGTTCGGCTTAGCAAGATGAACCCCGAGTTCGATCTTGGAGCTCGGGAAAGCAAGGCCCAAGAGGCACCAGCTCTCCCGCAGCTCTTCTTCCCTGACGCGACTGAAGCCTTGCTGAGGAAGCAGCGGCGAAGTGCTGTTAGCTCAAAGCCAAAGCCTCTGCAAAAGCACAGCATTCGCTGAGAAATGATCTGCGGGCTTCTGCTGCTTGCCTGAGCCCAGTCTCGCGGTGGGAGAAACCCGCATACAGCGAAAGCCTCTTTGCCTGGGCATCTCCCCTGGGAAAGCACAGCATTCGTTGGGAAATCAGAATTGGGTTTGTGGATGCTGCTGCTGCTTGCCTGAGCTAGTCTCCGCAGCACGGTGGAAGATACCCGCATGGAACAAAATACTCTTTTTCCCTAGCATCCCCTCTGTCTGAGAGAGAAGCATGGTCGCACACGACTGTCACCGCGTTCCCCAGGAGTACATGGGAGAAGGCACAGCAGTAGAGAAGGAGCCTCTGGCCTTAGGGTCGGGAAAACTGAACAGCCACATACAGAAAAATGAAATTGGACCATTTCCTTACACCATACATTAAAATAGACTGGAAATGGATGAAGAAGCATAATGTGAGAAAGGAATCCATCAAAATCTTTGAGGAGAGAACAGGTAGCAACCTCTTTGACCTCAGCAGCAGCAACTTCTTTCTAGGAACATCGCCAAAGGCAAGGGAAGCAAGGGCAAGAATAAACTCTTGGGATTACATCAGATCAAAAAGCTTTTGCCCAGCAAAGGAAACAGTTAACAAAGCCAAAAGATGACTGTCAGAAGTTATCTGGGAGAAGATATTTGCAAATGACATACCAGATAAAGGGCCAGTATCTATCCAAAATCTATAAAGAGCTTATCAAACTCAACACCCTAAGAACAAATAATCCAATGAAGAAATGGGCAGAGGACATGAACAGACATTTCTGCAAAGAATACATCCAAATGGCCAACAGACACATGAAAAAATGCTCCACATCACTCGGCATCAGGGAAATACAAATCAAAACCAGAATGAGATACCACCTCACACCTTTCAGAATGGCTAAAATGAACAAGTCAGTCAATGACAGATGCTGGCGAGGATGTGGAGAAAGGGCAACCCTCCTACACTGTACGTGGGAATGCAAGCTGGTGCAACCACTCTGGAAAACAGCGTGGAGGTGCCTCAAAAAGCTGAAAATAGAACTAGCTTATGACCCAGTGATTGCAGTACTAGGTATATACCCTAAAGATACAAACGTGGCATTCTGAAGGGGCACATGCACCCAAATGTTTATAGCAGCAATGTCCACAATAGTTAAACTATGGAAAGAACCTAAATGTCCTTCAACAGATGAATCAATAAATAAGATGTGGTATATATGTACAATGGGATACTATGCAGCCATCAAAAGAAATGAAATCCTGCTATTTGTGATGACGTGGATGGAACTAGAGGGTATTGTGCTTGGCGATATAAATCAATCTGAGAAAGACAACTATCTTATGATCTCCCTGATATGATGAAGTAGAGATGCAACATAAACGGTTTCGGGAGTACAAAAAGAAAAATAAAAGAAGATGGGATTGGGAGGGAGACAAACCATAAAAGACTGAATCTCACAAAACAGACTGAGGGTTGCTGGGGGGAGGTGTGTTGGGAGAGGATGGTGGGGGTATAGACATTGGGGAGGGCAGGTGCTATGGTGAGTGATGGTGAGTGCTGTGAAATGTGTAAACCTGGTGATTCACAGACCTGTACCCCTAGGGATAAAAACACATTATATGTTTATGAAAATTTTTTTAAAAATAATTTAAAAAATCCATTAAAGAAAAACCACATATTGCAAGCCCAGAGCTCATCTCATATTCAATCAAAAAAGTTTGAAAGTTTTCCCCTTAAAGATCAGAAAAAAGACAAGTGTGTCCACTTTCACTACTCTCATTTGACATAGTATGGGATGTCCTAGCCAGAGAAACAAGGAACACAAAGAAATAAGAGACTCCAAAAAAAAAAGGAAGAAGTAAAATTTTCTTTTTTTTTGAATAACATGAACTTACATGTTAAAAAATCCTAAAAACGTCACAAAAAAATTTGAATAAACAAATTTAGTAAAGCCGCCAAATACAAGAACAATATATAAAAGACAAGAACTTTGTTTCGTTTCATTTTTTTAAATATGGAATGCTTCCCTGTTTTTCATGTCATCCAAAGTAAGCCAAAGTAAGCACAAGACAGGAGCATTTTAACACTCTAATGATGAACTACCTGAAAAAATAAAACAATCTAATTCACAATAGCATCAAAAATAATAAAATACTTAGGAATAGATTTAACTAAGAAGATGAAACTATGACATTGATAAAGAAATTGAAGGAGACACAAATGGAAAGATAGCTCATATTTATGAATGGTAAGAATTAACATTGTTAAAATATCCATACTACCGAAAACCATCTGTAAATCCAATTCTTATCAAAAATCCAATGTTAGGGGCGCCTGGGTGGCTCAGTGGGTTAAGCCGCTGCCTTCGGCTCAGGTCATGATTCCAGGGTCCTGGGATCGAGCCCCGCATCAGGCTCTCTGCTCAGCAGGAAGCCTGCTTCCTCTTCTCTGTCTGCCTGCCTCTCTGCCTGCTTGTCATCTCTCTCTGTCAAATAAATAAATTAAAAATCTTTAAAAAATCCAATATTATTTTTTTACAGAAGTAAGTAAAAAATCCTAAAATTTATATGAGACCATAAAAGACAACAAATAATCAAAGCAGTTCTGAGAAAGAATGAAGAAGAGAAATTACACTTCTTGATTTGAAACTATACTACAAAGCCCTCATGCTCAAAACAATAAAGTATACTGGCATAAAAACAGACCAATAAACAAGTAGAACAGAAATAAATCCTTTTATACAGTCACCTAATATTTGACAGGGGCCAACATATGTAATGGGTAAAGATAGTCTGTTCAATAAACGATATTTAAAACTGAACAGTCACATAAACAGTATGAAACTGGAACCTTATATCACTCATAAGTCTTAACTTGAAATAGATTAAAGACTTAAAGGTGATGCATGAAACTACATTTCCTAAAGGAAAACATAGGAAAAATTCTCCTTGACATTGGTCTTGCCAATAGTTTTTTGGATACCAGACCAAAAACACAAGCAAAAAAAGCAAAAATAAATAAATCGTATTACATCAAACTAAAGTTTCTGCATTGCCAAAAAAAGAGAGAGAGAGAGAATGAAAACACAATCCACAGAATGGAAGAAAATACTTACAAATCTTATATCTGAAAAGAGGTTAATAACCAACAGATACAAATAGAAAAAATATATAATTAAAAAAATAGCAAAAGGATCTCAATAGACTTTTTTTTTCAAAAAAGTTATATAAATGACCAACAGGAGCATTAAAAAGTGCTCAACGTAAAAAACTCAGGGCAAAGTCATTATGATATTGTTGTTGTTGTTTACCTCTGAAAAACATAGCAAGATATTACTACCTATTAGAATATATAGTACCAGAAATGGAAACTAACAAATTTTGGTAAATATTGGGGAAAATGGGGAACTTATGCACTGTGATAAGGATATAAATTTGTATGGAAAACAGTATGGAGATTATTCATATTATTAAAAGTAAAATTACCATATGATTCAGTAATCCCACTTCTAGGGATATATCTAAAGGAAACGAAGTCACTGTTCAAAGACATATCTGCACTCTTATGTTTATTATAAAATTATTAACTCTAAGCAAGAGATGGAAATAACTTCAGTATCCATTAATGGATGAATGAATAAAATAAGTATGGTAAATATATACTATGGAATACTACTTAACCATGAAAAATTAAGAAATACTGCCATTTACAACAGCATGGATGGATCTTGAAGGTGTTATACTAAGTGAAATATTTCAAAGATTTTATATATTTTTTTAAATTTATGTATTATGATATCCCTTACATACAGAATCTGAGGAAAAGGCAAACTAATGGAAACTTAGAGTTGAGTTGACAAGGGGTGAACCTGGGGTGGAGTAAGGTGGTCAAAAGGTGCAAACTTGCAACTATAATACCAAAAAGTTCTGGGGATCATGATGATCATAGTTAATAAAATATACATACTTTTTTTTATTGTGCTTCCCTTTATTAAACTTTGCATATATCACATTCTTACTAGTTGAAAGTTTATATCAATTTGTATAAAAGGTCTGCTGCCACCATTTTTCTAACAACATTTGTTCATTTTGTGTCTCTCTGTCACATGTTGGTAATTCTTGCAATATTTCAAGTTTTTTCATTATTATTGTATTTGTTATGGTGATCTGTGATCAGTAATTATGACCCACTGAAAACTCAGAACCAGTTTACTTAAGGTATATACATTGTTTTTCTTTAAAAACATAATGCTTTTGAACAGTACAGTATAGTGTTTATTTTTTATATGCACTGGGAAACATAATTTTTTATATGCACTGGGAAACCAAAAAAAATAATAATAATAATTTGACTTAGTATATTGAGATAATCACTTTATTGAGGCGGTCTGGAACAAAACCCACAAGACCTCTGAAGTTTATCTCTACTATACTATATACATAGAAGTTGCTAAGAGAGTAGATCTTAAAATTCCTTATGATACATGCCTAAAAACAGTGGCAACTATAAGAGATAGTAGATGTATTAACATTTTTATGTAGATTATATTGCAATAAAGATGTATACCGATTTATCAAATGGTACAAAATTTACACAATGTTAAAAGTTTGCAGTGTTATAAGAAATCATTTCTTAAATTTACAAATTATAATATGTCGATTTTTTTTCAATAAAGCTGGAAATAACCTTTTGTAGAATTAATCTATTTTTCAAAAAAGGAAGTAAGGAAGTAGAAACTGCAACTAACTCTGAAATAATAGAATATAAAATCCATTTTCGTTATATACACCGTGACAAAAACTATTACTTAGTTTACAATAAAGGAGTACTTATGAAGCATGAAGGATGGTCTATAAATAAGGCTGAAAGAGCTCAGTTTTAAGGTTTAAATTTAAAATCTTCTTTTGAAATACTAAACTGACCACCCAGTTTTCCAAACATAAATGTCTTAACTGCATGAATTTATTTCATACAACTCTATAATCTAGTTTCATAAGAAAGCAGCAAGCAAATTTTGAATAAGACAGACTTGCTTAAGTTTCTTTATGTTCAACAGTAAAGGATACTTCCCTAAAAATAAATAGAAGAAAAATCAGCATATTTATTATGATAATTATTATTCATAATGAGATTCATATTGAATTAGGGAATACATATCCTCAGAGGGGGTAACGTAAAATGAAATTTATTTTGGTAAATGTGTCTATGAATAGTCAATACAATGCCTCAATATCAATGAATATTACCATTTTGAACAATTTAATTACTATTATTAGAATTATTATAAGTATAAAAATAGCTATCATTTTAGCATGGAATATGAGACTCTCATGCTCCATGCTTCATCACATCCACACAACAACTCTGCATAATAAGTATTATCATCACCATTTCATGGGTGAAAAAACTGAGGCTAACACATTTAGATAACTGGTTTATGATTACATGGCTAGTAAAGATGCATCACACTAATTTAGGCTTTATGATTTCAGAATTGTACTCTTTCCACTGCACATTCTATTACTCTGTAAATACTTGGCTTGTTTTCATTTAGTTCTTTAATTTTATTCATGTGGTGATGGCTTAAAGCTTCATTTAAAGAAGCTTAAAAAATTCATTTAACCAAAAGCTCCCAAGAATTAAAAATGTCATGGATCTAATGTAGACATGGATATCATTAGTTAATGGGTAACCATATATTTTCCACTCTAGTGAGATAACAATCAGAGTATTTTTCTAAGTTTTAGTCTCTGAGTATTAAAAAGGACTTTGTTAAAATAGAAATATTTAGACAAAGGTGATCAAAAGTCTGGATCAGGTCACCTTAAAATAAATATTAGGAAACTGAGGAAACAAATGGAGATTTGAACACTGAGCTATGATATAATGAATGGTTTCAAGTATTTAGTAGAGTATAGAAAAGCCCTTTAAAGCCTGGTCTTAGACTAGCATTGCAGCTTCTGGGATATCTGTCCATCTATCATCTATCTATCTAGATATAAATTTGAAAACTTTTAACTTAAAGATTTTGAGAAATAGAACATAATCAGCACCATAGAAGATCTGTTTATGATAACAACCTAGCCCCTCCTCCTAGTTTGTTAATATTCTCTCTTATTTAATGTAACATTGTGCAAATATACCACTGCTGATATGCCGTTATGAATGAAATAGCTATAATCATCTGTTTGCATATCCTGGTGAAAATATTCATTAAGTTCCATGTTGTATTTCTAGGAATGGACCAAATCTTTATTTATTTTTATTTTTAAGTTTTCTAAATATTGTCCAACTTACCTCAAATGTTTTTATTATGGGCACTTTCATTCTTTCACATTCTTGCAAGACAATTTTACTGTTGCCCAATATGGTAAGTGTGTAATAGTATGTCATTTTAGGTTTTTTTTTTTTTTTTTTTTTTTTTTTACTGTATATTAATCTTTTTTTTTTAATTTATTTTTTATTTTCAGCATAACAGTATTCATTATTTTTCACCACACCCAGTGCTCCATGCAATTCGTGCCCTTTATAATACCCACCACCTAGTACCCCAAACTCCCACCCCCCACCCCTTCAAAATCCTCAGATTGTTTTTCAGAGTCCATAGTCTCTCATGGTTCACCTCCCCTTCCAATTTCCCCCAACTCCCTTCTCCTCTCTAACTCCCCATGTCCTCCATGCTATTTGTTATGCTCCACAAATAAGTGAAACCATATGATAATTGACTCTCTCTGCTTGACTTATTTCACTCAGCATAATAATCTCTTCCAGTCCCGTCCATGCTGCTACAAAAGTTGGGTATTTGTCCTTTCTTTTTTTTTTTTTTTTTCTTTTTTTTTTTTTTCTTAAACATATATTTTTATCCCCAGGGGTACAGGTCTGTGAATCACCAGGTTTACACACTTCACAGCACTCACCAAAACACATACCCTCCCCAATGTCCATAATCCCACCCCCTTCTCCCAAACCCCCTCCCCCCAGCAGCCCTCAGTTTGTTTTGTGAGATTAAGAGTCACTTATGGTTTGTCTCCCTCCCAATCCCATCTTGTTTCATTGATTCTTCTCCTACCCACTTAAGCCTCCATGTTGCATCACCACTTCCTCATATCAGGGAGATCATATGATAGTTGTCTTTCTCTGCTTGACTTATTTCGCTAAGCATGATACGCTCTAGTTCCATCCATGTTGTTGCAAATGGCAAGATTTCATTTCTTTTGATGGCTGCATAGTATTCCATTGTGTATATATACCACATCTTCTTGATCCATTCATCTGTGGATGGACATCTAGGTTCTTTCCATAGTTTGGCTATTGTGGACATTGCTGCTATAAACATTCGGGTGCATGTGCCCCTTTGGATCACTACATTTGTATCTTTAGGGTAAATACCCAATAGTGCAATTGCTGGGTCATAGGGCAGTTCTATTTTCAACATTCTGAGGAACCTCCATGCTGTTTTCCAGAGTGGCTGCACCAGCTTGCATTCCCACCAACAGTGTAGGAGGGTTCCCCTTTCTCCACATCCTCGCCAGCATCTGTCATTTCCTGACTTGTTGATTTTAGCCATTCTGTCAAAATGGATGAAGGACCTCAATGTGCGAAAGGAATCCATCAAAATCCTTGAGGAGAACACAGGCAGCAACCTCTTCGACCTCTGCTGCAGCAACATCTTCCTAGGAACAACGCAAAAGGCAAGGGAAGCAAGGGAAAAAATGAACTATTGGGATTTCATCAAGATCAAAAGCTTTTGCACAGCAAAGGAAACAGTTAACAAAATCAAAAGACAACTGACAGAATGGGAGAAGATATTTGCAAACGACATATCAGATAAAGGACTAGTGTCCAGAATCTATAAAGAACTTAGCAAACTCAACACCCAAAGAACAAATAATCCAATCAAGAAATGGGCAGAGGACATGAACAGACATTTCTGCAAAGAAGACATCCAGATGGCCAACAGACACATGTCATTTTAGGTTTTAATTCATTTTTAATTTAATTTAATTCCAGATTCATAATAAAGATAAACAGTTTTTATATATGAGTGGCCATTTGGATTACCCTTTCTGTAAAGTACATGCTCCAATCTTTTGATATCTTAACATGTGTCATACTGACTTAATAGTAGATTTTCTGAATGAACTTTTAGCTGTGTAGGTCTTCTCTATTTTATTTAGGACTTGTTTTCATTTCAAAATCTTTATATTTATTTTCATAATCTGCTTTTATTTTGCTTTGTCTATTATCTATCTATCTATTTATTTGCAAGCAAGAGAGAGCGAGCAAGTGAAAGCGCAGGGAGGGATAGAAAAAGAAGGGAAAAGAATCTTAAGCAGGCTCCAGGCTCAGCACAGTGCCCAACTCTGGGCTCTATTTCACAACCCTGACATCATGACCTGAGCCAAAATGAAAGAAATAAAATAAAATTATGGTGTTAAAAAAAAAAGGAAAAAGAATTGGAGGTTTAATTAAGTGAGCCACCCAGGCACCCCTGTGGTATCTTAAATTAGCTGTCATATCTTTAAAGTTCTAGAGTATCCATTTGGTTCATTTATAAAACCTTTCTCAATATCATTTTTAGTTTCAGTTTTTTGTTCAATTTGCTTCCCCTCTCATTTCTTTGAGCAGAGTACTCAAGCCATTTTACAATCTTTATTGAGCATTTTAACATCATACTTAATCCCATTTTGTCTATCAAATTTTGTTAATGGTTTTTCTTTGTGCGCTTTGTTACATTTTGCTATGTTCAAGACATTATATTTGAAACTCTTATTGAGTAGGGATAATTAAGAGCTATAATAATGGTATGGTCCTCCTTGGCAGGATTTTCTGTTATATCTGAGACTCTACAAGACAATCATACTCCAAATTCAGTGACTGACTTTCTCAGTTTACACAGAAGGCAAGGTAGGCTATAGTCTTATATCTGCTTCTCATTGTGCTTTGGGGATCTCAACTTAAATTTGGGTTGTACCAAAGTCCTCAAATTTGATTGCTGCTGGATTATGAATTTTGTTTCTCTAGTATCAAGAGTCTATTAACAACACAGCTCAGTGTGTTTTAGCAGTTTCAAATGCTCTCATAGCTAAAATGGCCATCAGGGCATATATCTCTAGGCTCTCATTGTATTTCGTATTTTGGCCCAGTAATCCCACACTTAATTTTTATAATCATTCTGAAATTTTTAATTTTAAAAGCTATTTTGTCTGGATTTTTAGTTGTCTTAAGTAGAAGTTTTTAGATCACCATTACTAGAAGCAACAACAAATATACATGAAAATATCTGCAGTAGTTTATCACATTTTTATGGCTTTGAACTTCCATAAGCTGAGGCATCCTTCTCTAATCACTTAGGCAAACTCCAATGTACCCTTTAAAACAACACAAGAATTGCTTTATTTAAGAACATGTTCAGGGATGACTCTTCCCCACTGTTCTTACCAACATTCCCACACACTCTTTGCTACCCACACCTTGTTTATGAACTTTCATTAGGTATATCAGCGGGACCAGAATTTTGCTCTATTGTATTTTTGTCCTTTAGAGCTTTAATTAAATATAAATTCCATAGAAAGTCTGTCCCTTTTCTTTCAAACCTGGGTTAGTTATTTCTTCTCATTCTTTGTCAGAAGTTACTTTATTAGAGAAACTTACAGCTGTATTGTGACTTTGGAGCCTTTACAGGTTTTTGACTGGAAAAATCACCCATCCCTGAGATTTTTACGCAGCTTCCTGGCTGATATTATTCAGAAATGTGTTCAAAACAGACTTTTTCAGGGAGGCCCTTTCGAACCACTCAGTTACAAAACCTCTTCTCAATCACTGCTCTTATTAAAATGTGCTTATTTAGTTCAAATATGCATCACTATTAAAGAAAAACCAGTACGATTTTTTTCTTTTTAAAGTTGGCTTACCTATTATCTATCTCTCCCATTAAAATGATTCCTCTGGGCTGGGGTTTTGTTGTGCTCATCTTAGGCCAGGCACTCAATAAATTGTCTCTGAATGATTGAATTGTTTGACTCCCTTGCTAGATTCTCAACTTCATGAGGCCAAGGATTGTTCTATTCAGTCCTTCTTTATCCTCAATGTCTGTTATATTGCAGTCACTTACGTGACTAATGGGAAAAATCACAGAAAGAAAGAGTTAAAACTACAGAAAAACCCCGTAGGTTCAATAACACAAAGCTTTCTAAAATTATTTAGCCAAGGAATTGAATACTGGCTGCACTTTTGATTGTTTTTAAATGGTATAGAATTTAATTTAAATGGAAATACTTGAATGGTAGAATAATAAAAAAATTATAAAAGCAACTTGCTTCTTAAAGTAAGAATTATATAGGGCATCTCTTCTAGAAGCAAAATTTTCAAATGTCAAACATCTGAAAGCATAGAAGCAGAAGTAAGAGTGTGAATTGTACTTCAATGCTCTTTTCTTTATATTCAGCAAACAGCTTCATTCACACCTTTCCAATTTTTTCAACTCTTTTGACAAAGCCTTCAGAGGAGTTACTGCTGATGACAACCATCACAGCCTAACAGGAGAAATTCTATAAAGAAAAATAATAGCATGTTTTTCCCAAGTTGTTAAGGATATGGTGAAGCTCTGTCGGATTCAAAGGACGAATGTGCAATTCCATGCTATATATCATAATAACTTATTTTAATAATGGCTTTGCAATTTTTCAGATATATCCATTTACTGAAAGCACTATCAAATAAACAAAAGCAAACAAATTAACAGGAGTTCGAGAAAGAAGTTATCTAATCTAAAAATAGCACAGAATACACAACACATATCCCAAGTACTACTATAGGTTTCAAGTAATAGTCAAAACAATAGTAAACATGATTCAGACCCTACCAGACAAATCATAAATGGGATCTTAACTGTAAATCCTTATCTTTAGATCAAAGCGGGTAATTGGGTGCTGAAGATACATTATAGAACTAATATGTTATAGAACTCCTCTGAAATGAGTCATTTATTCCATCACTTTTCCTGCACAGCTGCTGACCCATGTTTTGGTTCCTGGAAATAGCTGCTACCCTGTCATACTTCTTTAAAGCACCTATATTGATAACTCTACTCACTCCTCCATTCCTCTGTGACTGTCACTGTGTTAAAATGGGGAGTCAGCTGACTCACTTGTGGTGGTAATAAAGTAGATGAGTTTGCAAAGTATTTTGTTATTTCTAAAAATGCAAAAACCAAATTACATTGAAATCATACGCGGTGTTTCAGGGAGAGCTGTAGGATGTGGTTTCTTGTGTAATCCACAGAGATTAGCTCCAACACATATTTAAACTCTCCTCTAGGAGCAACCTTAGAGGTAAAGCAAGAAGATAAACAGATGTATACACACCCTGGCACAAAAGTATCACTTATGTTTGGCTTCCTAGTCTCCTCGTGTTATTTATCTTAACTTCTCTCTGAAATCAGGGAACACAGAATCTCAATCAGTTGACATTTTTCTACTGAATTACCCAATAGTCTGATCATACCCCTAAGACTTTTTTAAATTATTTCACTCATAATCCCAAATCTGCTTTGCCTCCTCAGCTCAGTACACTGTAATTTGATTTCAAAATGAGGACGGTTGTCAGTAATGCCACATTCATTAATCTATTTTACAATTCCATGTACTTAGAACTATGAAAATATGTTAATAACATCCATTTCAATAAGCCACCCTAAATTTATTATCATGAAACAAGACCTCAAGAAAGAGAATTCAAAATTATCCATGTATTTGCAACTTATTGCAATAAAGCCTTTATCAATAGACTTCCCTGTGCACATGGTGGTCAAATTGCTGGTGAAAACCAGCCAGATCTACTACAAGCTTTCTCATGGCTTCAAGGTAACCCAAGTGAGCCTTTATTGATACTGGGAAGGGATAAAGCAGGGAAGGGATAAACAGTGGTGTAAGAATTGGCTAGACAAAAGTAATGACTCTCATTACAAAGTGAGTATTTTAAAGCATAAGAGCCTGTTGGGAATATTGTTTTATAAAATAGTGGTTTTCTTAAATTAATTTTTTAAAATTCAATTAGTTAACATATAGTGTACCATTAGTTTCAAATGTAGATTTCAGTTATTCATCCATAGCATATAATAGCTAAAGCTCAGTACTTACTGTTATAGCTTCTTGAAAGCAGAATTTTTACCCACTGAGCTACCCAGGCGCCCTTGAAAGCAGACTTTTAGATCACATTTTCTGATTACTTCCATGTAGTACAACACTTTCCTGCTAGCAACCTTCAAAACATACTGTTCGTTAGAGGAATTTCTTTAATAATAAATAAATAGGAATTTATTTAAATTGATAAATATATAAAATAAATAGGAATTTATTTAAATTTATTTAAATATTGCACACTGTTTCATTGTTCATAAATAAGGTGATGATATTATAGCCATTAGTTGGTAGCACTGATATATCACTTTCTTTTTACATTCTCTTTACACAAAATAGATATATATTTTAAAAGAATCTGAATCTGTGGCAAACTTTTAAAAACCCTATATAGTAAAGTTTATCATTTTAAGTAATCTCAATTATCTTCCTCAATTGTGATAGTATATCCTTCTATCTAGGCCAGATATTGTATGAGGGATTTGAAGAGACATACTTTTCTAAATTTCACTTTTCTCATCTGCAAAATGCTGATCATGATCCTACAATAAAATACACTTACTATTTTTTGATGAAAATTTATTTATTTATTTTAAGATTTTATTTATTTATCAGAGAGAGTGGGCGAGAGAGCAAGCACAGGCAGACAGAATGGCAGGCAGAGGCAGAGGGAGAAGCAGGCTCCCGGCCGAGCAAGGAGCCCAATGTGGGACTCGATCCCAGGATGCTGGGATCATGACCTGAGCCAAAGGCAGCTGCTTAACCAACTGAGCCGCCCAGGCGTCCCTTTTGATGAAAATTTAATCTGTATAAACAATATATTTGCTGTAATGCATGGTTCATGGAAAACATCTTATTTAATTATAAGCAACAACAGTATTAGATATTAAGTAAATGTGTCTATAATATTTAAAGTTTTAACACAAAATTCCAGTACTTTGCCTTATTTTTTCAAATCCCTTTACCACTTTCACTGACAGAGTCAAATGTACTTTTTCTACTAGTAGACAGCTCTTTGTCTTTTGTCAGAAAGATGCCCTTGTGAATTATTTATAATAGAGATATTAGCAATAATAATAATAATAATAAATAGCAATGAAAATGTTAAAAAGTTTTCTTAACTAATTAGGGTTCTTAGACATCAATTAGAGGAACCACCTCTGGCAAGCAAATTAATCTGCAAGACATTCCCAGAATTAACAAGTCAGTCAGATACAGGGTTGTCCGTAGACTGAAAGGTGAAGCAAAAGGACTAGGTTTGGAAAATAGGTAAGGACAGTGAAAAAAATGATCAAATTTTTGGGCAAAATAAATTCTTAGGTGTCCTTTCAATGGAGTCCTGGGTATTATGTAGCAGAAACTCTGGAGATTATCTCAATCCATTGGAGTCACCCTGATTACTAGCTTGCTATTGACAAAGTTATTTACAAACTGTAGAGCAAGAGGTTATAATGTAAAAAACTGATGGTAATGCACAAGATTCTTGTTAACAATAATGCAAGTTAGTGATATTTCATTAGAAAACATAAATTCTATAACCCAAATTATGGGCCCAGAGCACTTCTGCTGCACAACTCTGCTTATATCCCAAATAACCATGTGAACTAGTTTTAATATCTGCTTCTTATTAATTTTTGAATAAAAATTCTTGACACAGGTATTTTATAATTGTGTGATAATCATGCATTTAATTTCTTGGAGAACAAAACACACTTTAGCGTAACTATGTTCGTTCACAGAATCAGCCTTGATAACACACTTCTACATGTTAGAAATGATATAATAAATGTAGAATATTGGGCACTCGTTTGGTATTCTTTGCCATGTTTTGCACTATCTAAAAAGAGATCAGTGAACTTGGACTGGAGTTAGTAGACATGGAAGAAAATAAAATATTACAGAGAGGAATACTCTGTGGTCCACAACCTAAATGGGCTGGGATTCCCATCATTTGGATCCCTGTAGCTTTACAAAAATCAATTAAATGTTTGTATCTCCTATTAAAGTGGATTTCCCAGTACTTTTTCAAACATCTCTTGTAAAGTATTGTTTCCCAGAAAAAAAGGGATTTTGCACATGTATCTGCCTTTGTCTCTGGTCATGATCTCAGTCAGGATCCTGGGATCGAGCTCCATATCGGGCTTTTTGCTCATTAGGGAGTATACTTCTCAGTCTCTCTCTGCATCTACCTCCCCCTGCCCCACTCATGCTCTCTCTCTCTCTCAAATAAATAAATACAATCTTTAATTTTTTAATTAAAAATAAGATAAATAAAATAAAATAAAAAGTCTGGTCTTACTGCCCCATTTAGCTCCTTTTTTTTTTGAGTTGTATTTAAAGCAGCATGAGAGAACATGAGGCTCTCAAACTTAAAAAAAAAAAAGAAAAATTGAGTTTTGTTAGGATTTAAGATCTTGTCTGCTAGAAAAAACGTTGGCTTTGTTAACATGTGAAAATTAACAAAAGAGAATAAGATAGAATTCTAATAATTTTTGTAGAAATTAAAAATTTCCTCCAACAGAATTACATACAGACCCATTAAGTAAATTCATTCCAATATCCGAAACCAACCTTTTCTAATACTAATGCATCTGTGTAAACAGAGTCAACCCAAGGAATAAATAAATATTATTATTTTTTTCCTGTCTCTTCCACAGTCACATCTGGGTATATTGGTAGCAAGCCAATTATCTTTCTTATAAGACATGATATCATAAGGAAGGGTATTCTGTCCATTTGGAACAACTGAAAATCATTGTAATTTTATCTTGGTGCAGTAACTTGATATGGCACAGTGTGGGTTATGAATATATTTTATTTTTTTTTACTGGGAAGAAGAGATTATAGAGATATTGGTTATCCAAGAGAGACTGACAGGTGTTGATAGTTGCCAGGTCAATATCCATTTACTTTTTCCTTGAATCTCAGAAAGCACTGAGGGATTGACAACAAGGAAACTTAAAACAACATCAAATATTTTATTGTCTCTTTTCTATTTATATTGTAACCACATGACAAAGTATCAGTCGTACAATATATCATTCTCTTTACCTCTATCTTTCTGCCAGAAATGTGGGCTTAATAGTGAGAACTCCAACAGCAATTTTTGCAACTGTGAATAAAAAGCCATGAAAACCTCTAAGATAGTTCACTTCACTTTCTTAAGACGCTGAACCAACACCAGAAAACACTCTCTGTAGTCTTCTTGTTAAATGAAAAAATATGGTTAAACCACTTTTGAAAGTCTACTACCTACAGCAAAATGTAAATCTTAATTGAAATATGTCCTCTCAGCTGTGCTTAAGCAACTGAGTCCTGAGCTTTTCAGGTTTTCAGTCTGAAAGAGTACACCTCTGGTGCTCAGAAAGGGAAGAGAAAGGACACCCTGTTCTCCATATAAATTAAAGAAGAGAAATCTGTGCATTTAAGTGGGCCATATAAAATTTATCAAGCAATTATCTCCTAACTCCTTCCTATCCAAATTACCTGATATGCTCTCCCTACTCCTTTATTCCACGTTACTGCCTTGTCCGGGATTCTGTCTCACATCACAACATGTCTTCTGTTATTTCCTTCTTGCAAGCTAGTTTTGTTTTCTCCATCTAAAAAAATCAACAATCATTGTGTATTTCAATTCCCATTTTCCTCAAATGCATTGATTCTTCTTATCTATTACTCTTTTCTCATACTCAGTGTCTTTGTCTTTATGGGGTTTGTACTTTGCTTTTCCCCATCCTTTACTGCCATTATATAATCAAATCTAATGACTTCTTAGAGAAAGTTAAAAATTCCTGCATAGCCACACGTGAACACAAAGTCACTGATTTTTAGCAAACCTATAAGATAGTCAGACATCCATTCAATTTCTTTTTTTTTAAGATTTTATTTATTTATTTGACAGAGAGAGATGACAAGCAGGCAGAGAGGCAGGCAGAGAGAGAGGAGGAAGCAGGCTCCCTGCTGAGTAGAGAGCCCGACTTGGGGCTCGGTCCCAGGACCCTGGGATCATGACCTGAACCAAAGACAGTGGCTTAACCCACTGAGCCACCCAGGCGTCCCTCCATTCAATTTCTTAACTGAGTCTCAAATGCATCCTGAGTTCTAACCTAAACCTAAGTTCTACTTCTTACACATTGTTCTATGACCAAATCCTTTCAGTTCAGTATTTTGTAACATTTAAATATTAATCAATTGATGCTTTGTCTGTGTATTTCTATGATAATAATTTGAATACTGTAGATTTATTGTTATATTTATAGATTTATAATCAAAGTTTCATCAGTTGAAGTTTTTGGAAATTTCAGATATAATGATTAACCTAAAATGATACTGCCTCAAATCCCTCTGATATCAAGGCCCAACACTTGATTATAGCCAAACCTGTGGTGGATAGTTCCATGGGAAATTGCAGTTACTTAACACTGATAGCATCTCATGTTCTCTCTCTCATTTTAGAATGTCTCCAACACAACCCAAAAGTGTAGGAGAGTTAATGTCCTCTGAGGACAGCTCTCAGTGAAGTGGAAATAAGAGCCATAGATAAAATTGTCAGTTTTCAGGTCTTCATGAGGACAACTTAAAGAAGTTTCTCAGGACCTTTCAGTAAATGCAAGCCTTCATTTTCTATCCACAACAATTATATCAACAATGTACCTCTTTGACAAAGTTGTTTCTTCACTGTATCACTTTCCCATTCTTTTCTACCTTGGATAATCTCCCAGATAAACTAACAGTACTCAAATCCTTTGTCCTACTATTTGCTCTCAGGATAAATGGAGCCAAAAGACTTAGATTAATATCAAGTTCTGAATGGGATCTTAGAGCTATTTCTGTCCAGATTTTCATAAACATAGGGACCTTTGAATTATCAGGCTATAAATAAGTTCTAAATGGAGGGGGCAAAAGCAAAAAGTAGAAATTTTTATGTTTGATTTTTAATCATGATTAAAAATAATGTTAGTACATTATAAAAGTGTGGATCTTTGTAAAACAATGTCATAATGTAAGAAATAGGTTGCATAGTCCTTTTGAGAATATGAAACCAAGTGTTCAGGTGCCATCTAATTTCTTGTTTAATCCAGAACTTTGGTGTGCATTATCTTGAGGAATAGAATTTTGAAGTCCAGACAGACTAACAGAAAACTGACCCAAATGTGTGTGTGTTTATATTTCTGCTTTTGTTGTAAAAATCAAAGTGTGATTGCTGGTTTAAAATGGTAAAACTAATAATGTTCATGGACTCTATTATAAATTTTCTAATTGTATGGGAAGAATCCAAGAAACATAGAATTAATTGATTTGCAAATCCTCAAAGAGCTACAGGATCAGGTAGTGGTATGTTCTGATTCAACAGCATCATAATGCAGCATTTTATGTGTGTGGCTAATGGATATTTTCATGAATGTTTGCTAGCTAGTCAGCCAATACAGAGAAATATTAGGTAGGGTAATTACTCACAGTTGTGTTTAATAAAATGAGAGAAAATTATCAAATGACACTAATAATAATAATCCTAGAGCAGGCTAAATAATTCAATGATAATTACAAGTATTAATCTAGCTTTCTTCCCTGATTATGACTCTTCTCTCCTTTATCATAATGGGAGTAGCAGATTGTCTGCAATGAATTGTGAAAACCCAGCAGTGACTTTGGCAGTGAAGGCCTCCCATCAATTTTGATAGGTTAAAATGATTCTGGATGGTCTTGAGCAAATGTGTCAATTTTTTTTCTGTGTGTGTAATAAAAGAAAGAAGCAATAGTAAATTCTTGCTGTTATTCCATGGAGCCAATAAAATCATACTGCCAACAAGAGGCTGTTGACACTGTAAGTGTGGTTAACTGTCTTGAAATACTAGGCCTGGAAATAAAATTCCAGTATTTCACATAACCTCTTTTTTTTTTTTTTTTAAGAAAAAAACAAAACAGGGACGCCTGGGTGGCTCAGTTGGTTGGACGACTGCCTTCGGCTCAGGTCATGATCCTGGAGTCCTGGGATCGAGTCCCGCATCAGGCTCCCAGCTCCATGGGGAGTCTGCTTCTCTCTCTGACCTTCTCGTTCATGCTCTCTCTCACTGTCTCTCTCTCAAGTAAATAAATAAAATCTTAAATAAAAAAAAAAATAAAAGAGTCACATAAAAAAAAAAAAAGAAAAAAACAAAACAAAACAAAGAAACTATACTGCTTACATTTAGGGCCCTGCTGTTGTGTAACTATTTTTAAACATGTCTACTGTAAGTGTATATATATATATATATATTTTCTGTGCAATAAATTCATTTAGAGATAAATTTGGATTGCAAATTATTTGGGGGGAGGCATGGTATTTGTGGCTAGTCTTACAAGTAAAAAGGACTAAAAGAAAGAAGAAAAACATTTTTTATTACAGCATATTTACATCTGTCCAAAGTACTTATTTACTATAATACTGACTAATGTATAATACTGTACACAAAGAAAGAAGTTAAATGAGTTATAATTCAGTCGAAGTATAGCTGGCCATTTTAAAACTTACCACTGAATCTTTCTGGTATGAAATGTGATATCTGGCAATCTGGTCCAGTTCATTACATCAGGTCATTTGTATGTTCTTATTACCATTTTGATAGCATAGCACATTTTATAACCCAGACATTTAACAATGGAACTATGATGCATGTATTTTCAAAAGTATAGACATACATGAAGCTATGAGGTCAAAAAAGATGAATGTCCATAGTACCATATAGACTCAACAAATAAAAATGTCCAAGGCGGGGCATCAGGGTGGCTCAGTGGGTTAAGCCGCTGCCTTCGGCTCAGGTCATGATCTCAGGGTCCTGGGATCGAGTCCCACATCGGGCTCTCTGTTCGGCAGGGAGCCTGCTTCGCTCTCTCTCTCTCTCTCTCTGCCTGCCTCTCCATCTACTTCTGATCTCTCTCTATCAAATAAATAAATAAAATCTTTAAAAAAAAATGTCCAAGGCTCCGAGTGAGATTTATGAATATTGTATAAGATTAGGCCAACATGTGGTTTTGATATAAATCATCTGTTCTTAAATTAGAATTACAATCGTTGAGTACAGTGTTGAAAATGGCAGATAGATTTTAGCTATCTTTGCTCACTAGGGAAAATGGAAAAATGTTTAGTTTGGTCAGATTTTCACTTAACTTCTGAAAAATCTTACGTTTGAGAGAACCCTTCTGAAATAAGAATCCTTAAAGACATAACCCCTTTGGCACAAGTTTTCAAGAAACTTGTTGGATGTTGTAGACAATTATATGGCACACGTACTGTTCTAGATGTTTCATGCCAATAATATGTAAGCCATACCAAGGTTACATATACATATAGAGATGTTCCTCAGCTTACAAGGGGGCTATGTACAGAGAAACACATAAAAAACTGAAAATTCATTTAATACCCCTAAACTATCAAATATCATAGCTTACCTTAAGCTTATTTAAACATACTCAGAACACTTACATTTGCCTGCATTTGGGCAAAATCATCTTAAGCAAAGCCTATTTTATAACAAAGTATCAAATATCACATGCAATTTATTAAATATTACACTACAAAAAAGAAGAATGGTTATATATAGAACGGTTATAAGAATATCAGGTGTTCACCCCTGTAATCTTCTAGCTGACTGGGAGCTGTGGCTCACTGCCCCTGCCCAGCATCACAAGACGGCACCATACCACATGTCACTGGCCCTTTTTATAAAGACCCAAATTCAAAATTCAAAGTACAGTTTCTACTGAATCACTTTCACTTTCACATCATTGCCAAATATATTGTAAGTTGAATCATTGTAAATCAGGAGCCATCTTATTTGAAAGTTAAATCACAGTCACCCGTATACACACAAAAAAAGGCCTTCATGTAGAGCCATCTATGTATCTCTAAACAACATAGCATGACCTATCAACAGCAAAAAATGGATGTGAAGGGGACAATTGCTTTGCGTCAGTACTCTGAGCAGTAACATACATGGCCTTACTCACCTAGCAGAACTCCAGAGCTAGCTGATGGCAAGGAATTTTACAAATGTTTGCTGAACAGCTTAAGCACTATTATTTTTATTTTTTTTTTTATTTTTTTTTTTTAAAGATTTTATTTATTTATTTGTCAGAGAGAGAGAGAGCGAGAGTGAGCACAGGCAGACAGAATGGCAGGCAGAGTCAGAGGGAGAAGCAGGCTCCCTGCGGAGCAAGGAGCCCGATGTGGGACTCGATCCCAGGACGCTGGGATCATGACCTGAGCCGAAGGCAGCTGCTTAACCAACTGCGCCACCCAGGTGTCCCCTATTATTTTTAAATTAGTGTGCATATCTGTTTTCTAAAGATATGTTAATTTATTTTATGGACTTATTACAAAACCAAATAATTTCCTCTTATTTAAGTGGCAGGTAAATAGAATTCTTTTTAATATAAATCAAATGGCTTTTTAGGGAAAATATACTAAAAATTCTGAAACTTGTATTGCTTATGAATCTTTTATTGGAATCCTTATCAAGTTGTATTTTTCAAGTTTTTCCTAAATAATCTTCAATGAATTGAAAATATTTTTTGGATTTTATTCAAGGCTATTAACTCACAATTTCACTTTGTTAAATATAGTGCAAACGTTCAACCAAAACGTTGTGTCTTTTTTTTTTTTCCACTACCACATCCTCCATCTACTGACTGGATTCTCTCCCCAACTAGCACATATATACCATTGTCTATCTTTAGGATAAGTAAGGGTCATCTTTTGTCTTTATTCTATTCCTCGCATGCTTCTGAACTTGTTGAATTTTAATATAGTCACACCATAAGCATCACATATTTGATTCCCCTTTCAATAGTAAACAGTGCACAACCAGAGCATACCTTCAAAGCTATCAATAGACTTACTCTGATATATTATTTTTGTATTTTTGTAAATTAAAATAATTAAATTATAGAACAAGAGTTTCAGGTGGTAGGTGTTGTAAGTTTTACCCAAACTGACTTTTGTCAAACTCGTTTTTGTCATCATATATGACAAGTAGTTTTCTAACGTTTATTTTTAGAATATCCTTGTATAATGAATATTTACAGTGATATCTAGTATAAAAATCTTGCAATTTATTTTAGAAACATTAAGATATTGAAAATCAATCTATTTCTTTGATTCATTAAAGACATTTTTGGCTTGTTTCCAGTACTTTCTTACTGGTTAAAAAATGAATTTGAAGTAGTCTGAATTTCATTATTATATGGCACTTTCCCTTTGATGAATACGAAGAAGATATTCTATATTAGCTATCTGAGAAGAATTTGTTTTTTTAATTTTATTTATTTGTGAGTGAGAGAGAGCACAAGCAGGGGGAGCAGCAGGGTGAGGGAGAAGCAAACTCCCGGCTAAGCAGGGATTCTGTTGCAGAACTGAGTCCCAGGACCCAAAGAGCTAAAGGCTCAGGCGTTTAACTGACTGAGCCACCCAGGTGTCCCAATCTGAGAAGAGTTCTGTATGTTATTCCTATTAATATGCAGTTTAAAGTCTAGGTGATTAACTTAATATTTTAGTAGCTATTACATAGATAGCACTATGTTCCAGGCAGAGAGTAAGAAAGAAATAGTAAATCAACCATATTCTAAGCATTCTAAATGAAAATAATTAATCAATCATAATAAATCCTTCTATTTATGGAATATCAACTTATAAGCTTTCCTCCATATGAACAATGCCAAATACCAGAATAAAGGGTCATCTAATACAAATAAAGGATAGAATTAAAGAATTCTGGTAAGCCATTTAATTTTGAAAAATGGTGCTATATTGTTGCTGAGTTGTGGTTTTCAGTTACATAATATCTGATAAGTGTAGAAGTAACATGAGTGTTACGTGAGATGAGAAATGGTTTATAATTAAGATAATTTTAAAAGTACAGATAAATACAAATTTGTAAACATAGCATTATGGAGGAATAAAAATAAATGATAGCTACACACTCTAAAGTGAATAAATCTTGGAAAGTTAATAGAGAAGTAAAACAAGGGCAGTGCAAAAAGTATGGTACATTTTTATGAAGTTCAAACAAATTCTGTGAAAGCATCGATGGACTTAAAGATACTATTATGTATCAAATATTGTAAAAATTAAGCAAGGAAATAGCAAACATAAAATAACCAAAGGTGTGATCATGTTCTACTTCAAAAAGAGATGAGTTAATAGATAAATAGAAGTAACTAGACTTTTTAGAAGTTAATAAAACTTTGCCTGTTATTTCTTAGTAATATAAAATATATGGTTTTCTAACAAAAACGTTTATCTTAAAAATATTTAAAAATAAATTTCAGGCTACTCATAAGGTTCTATTTACTTTTCCACTGAAGGAAAAGCTGGTTGTTGTAGTTGTAGTTGTTTGTTTGTTTTAGTCTCCTCCTAGTTTTTATTATTATAATGTGGAATAAGGAATGTTAGATTGAAAAGTGAATTATTTTATAGACAAAATCATTACTTGATTCACCTCCTGGTACAGCAGATGGAACTCCTGAAAATATGCCTTTTGCCTTACGGAAAAGTAACAGTTATGCTTACTTCTGAAACATACTTGGTGGTGGCCCTAAATAGTGACACCATAGTAAACATTTTGAATATTTGCAATTAATTTTTATAGTCATAGGGCTCCAAAAGGCACTGCTGGTATCTTAGCAGGTATTTCAATAAAGCTAAAAGTTGCCTGACTGTTTAAAAATATTAACAAGGCACAAAACGGCAGAAGTATTGTCCTCAGATATTATTTTTTTTCCATATGCTCCTGATTCCAGACATGACAAGTTATTTTTTTTTAATTTTTTTTATAAAAGATTTTATTTATTTATGTGACAGAGATCACAAGTAGGCAGAGTCAGGCAGAGATAGAGGAAGAAGCAGGAACCCTGCTGAGCTGAGAGCTCAATGTGGGACTCGATCCAAGGATCCTGGGATCATGACCTGGGCTGAAGGCAGAGGCTTTAACCCACTGGGCCACCCAGGCGCCCCCATGACAAGTTATTTTTGATAGATATATATACAATGTATTTTCCAGTTATAAGAAAAATGGTTCTGCTATTTGTAACCTTTTTTAAAAATTACATAATTTTTTAAATTAAAATTTTATGTTTTAATGTTTTAATTTTCTTTTCTTTTTTTTTAAAAGATTTTATTTATTTATTTGAAAGACGGAGATCACAAGTAGGCAGAGAGGCAGGCAGAGAGAGAGAGAGAGGGAAGCAGGCTTCTTGCGGAGCAGGGAGCCCGATGCGGGGCTCGATCCCAGGACCCTGAGATCATGACCCGAGCCAAAGGCAGCAGCCCAAACCACTGAGCCACCCAGGCGCCCCAATGTTTTACTGTTCAATATACTACTTAGAATATAAAACCTATTCCATTTGGTAAGATATTTACCATTTAAAAAATGGTAATTTTCTCATAATGTGTTCCCCTCACATTGCTTTATTTTGAATAAAAAAATTTCACAATAAACATAACTGATGCTTTCCTTTTGATTGTCCCTCTGTTGGTCATACTGTATATGAGCCATGACAATTAGTTTTACAAAATTTATTCATGTTTGTTGATATGTTTTATCATAACTAATTTTCCCTCCCTTATCTAGATTCCCCAGCTTTCAGACAGGTGGACACTTCAATAAACCATACCCAAGGGATGTATCAAGTACTTCTTAGACATCTCTCAGATCCTTGAGGTCTCATTTTACCTAGGGATTTGCAAAAGGTTCTGCCAGAGGCACCACTGTGACAACTGATGACCATGGTCTATCTCCTGCTAAGCTCAAGAGGTCACTGGTTTCCAAATTTATCTATACAATTAATGCATTCCAGCAAGTTCTTTGTTTTTTAATATTAACAAACTTACTTTAAAGTTTATATGAAGAGGCAAAGACTCACAATAGTCAACATAGTGTTGAAGGAGAACAAAGACTGAGGACTGACTTCAAAGTTTACCATAACAATGGGGCGCCTGGGTGGCTCAGTGGGTTAAGCCTCTACCTTCGGCTCAGATCATGATCCCAGGGGCCTGGGATCGAGTCCTGCATTGGGCTCTCTGCTCAGCAGGGAGCCTGCTTCTCCTCATCTCTCTCTCTGTCTGTCTCTCTGCCTATTTGTGATCCCTCTCTGTCAAATAAATAAATAAAATCTTTTTAAAAAAAAGTTGACCATAATGATAATTGTAAGCAAGATATTGTAATACCACAGAAAGACTAGATTAAAGGAACCGAATATATATTATCAATTATATTTTATATTTAATATAAAAGCAAAAGAAATACAAGAGAGCAAAATACAATCTTTTAAACAAATGGTTCTGGAGTAATGGTGAAGCTAAATGTAAAAATATAAAATAAAATAAAATAATAAAATAAAATAAATCCAGGCAGATATCATACACTCTTTACAAAAATTAACTCAGATTGGATTATAAACCTAAACATGAAACATGTAGAAGGTAATATAGAAGAAAATTTAAATGACCTTGGTTTTGGCAATAATTTTAGCTACAAAAGCACAAGCACTGAATTTTAAAATGTCTACTCTGTGAAACACAATGCCGAGAGAATGAAAAGGCAAAGCACAGACTATGAGAAAAAATTTGCAAAATACACATCTGGCAAAGGACTGTTAATCAAAAATACACAAAGACCCCTTAAAACTCAACAAGGGGGGAAAAACCTGATTAAAAATGAGCCAAAGACCTTAGCAGATACCTCACAAAAGAAAATATTACAGTTGGCAAATAAGCATATAAAAAGATGCTTCACATCATATGTCATCAGGAAAATGCAAATTAAAACAAAAAAGAGACACCCGTACATACCCAGAATTCAGAACACTGAAAACAGAACACGAAATGTTGGTGAGGATGTGGAGCAACAGGAATGTTCTTCCATGTCTATTGAGAATAAAGAATGGAAAAATCTTGGCAGTTTCTTACAAAACTAAACATATTCTTGCCAGATGATTCAGCAGTAGCAGTTCTTGGTATTTATCCAAAGAAGATGAAATCTATACCCACAAAGAGGTCTATAGTAGTTTTATTCATAACTGACAAAAGCTTGGAAGCAACCAGGATATCATTCCACAGGTGAAAGGTCAAATAAAGTGTAGTACATGCAAACAATGGAATATTATTTAATGCTAGAGAAATGAATTACCAAGCCATGAAAAGATATGGATATAAATATTTAATAAATATTTGATTTTAGGCTTCTACCAGCCTATCAATAGTATTAGTATATTTTAACAGTGAATGCTCAGCATTCATGAATTTACCTAATAAAATATTTTGGGCTCAATATTTTAAATACTTCAACCTCTATGATTATATTCCTAATAATTTTGAATTGGGGTAAATAAACCTTAACTTTTTGTAACTTGTTTCAATATGCAAAAGAGCTCAATGAAATTTTAGAAAATAAAAATTTACCAAAAAAAAGTTTAGTTTACTATTGCCAAATAATTTAAAACTTTATCTTATATTCAAATACATATATTTTTCTAAATTGATTTATATGCTACTAAAACCAAAAACTTTTAGTTATACTAGATTTCATATCATGCCATCAATGCCAGAAAGCCATCTGTCGATGACTTGTCTTAGAGTTAAGATGGGCGTTATTACAATGCAAGATGGAAACAAAGATAGTATAACAATTGAGTGTTACATAACTTTTCTGTTTTGATCAAGTTACAAATCTACAAAAGGCTTTTATCGGTGACAGACTTGGGAATTTAACAAAACTTTTAAACTAGCATGTGTGACTCATTCCAAGAAAACAACACAATCAATAACACTTTATTTAGATTAAATCATGACTATTTCTCCATTTGAATAAAAAAGGTAGCAACCCCAATAAGTTTATTGAACGTGAAAAGTTGAAATGCTGTAATGCTCCTAAGGAATCAAATAATCCAGTCATGAATTACAAAAAAATGATATAAATACCAAAGTGTTTGTATAATTGTAATGTACAACTGCCCATTATCGTTCAATAGTGTAGGCTTGTACAAGAACTCTATAAAAGAACTCCACTTCTAAACTGTGGAAAATATGTTCCCTTTCTCCCTATATACAACTATTAAGCCATTCATTTAGCTTTTAAAATATCCACTTAATACAGGCCTTTTACTCATTTGAACCCGGCAGCAGGGTTCTATTCTTATTGCTTACATCTGAAGGATAGACTTCTAGCGTAAGAGGTAAAGCCCATAAAGGAGCCCAATAATAACAACAAAATACAGTTTAGTGATCCCTTACAATCTTCCAGCTACCTTTCTGAGAATACTTCAATTAATAAAACATATAAAATAGCTGACCACAAAGAGCTTACATTCTTTTGAAATATAATAGTGAAATAAACCAATAATAGAGGGGCGCTTCGGTGGCTCAGTCCATTGAGTGACTGCCTCTGGCTTGGGTCATGATCTCAGGGTCCTGGGATGTAACTCCCCAGCAGGCTTTCTAGGCAGTGGGGTGTTTTCTTCTTCCTCTGCGCACCCTCCCAATTCTCTCTCTCTCTGTCTCAAATAAGGAAATAAACCAGTAATAGAATAATGATTGATGGTTGATGGCGATAAGTGTTAAAAAGAAATACAAGAAAGGTAAAAGCCATTGGAGAATGTGGGATGAAAGTTAATTTTATTTTGTGTCGGGTGGTTATATCTCATTTAGGAGATGTTATTTGCACAAAGACCCAGGAAGTGAAGGAGGGTGTTATACAAATATCAAAGGAAAAGATTGCTCTAGGCAGAGCAAGTAAGTATATAGACTTTGTGTGAACAGCTTGTCTGTTACTTTTGAGGAAAAGCAAGGAGGCCAATGAGGAGTTCATAGTGGTGGAGAGAGGAAGAACGTATTGTACCTTCTAGTACATTGAAACGCCTTCAGTTTTTATTTAATATGAAAGGGGAAGATACCAAAAGACTTTCAACAGCAGAATAAAATCATCTGACTTGATTTTTAGGTTAAGTTGCTGTACCAAAATAAATTTGCAGGGAGAAAGGAGTGCAGTATGTGTGGAAGTGGGGCTATCAATCAAGTCAATAATTCAGGAACATATGATGGTGTTTTTAGCATGCTGGGTGGTAATAGAAGTGGTGAGGTATGGTTTTTATTTTGTATATATTTTGATGGTGAATATTCCGGTGAACAGGATGGGGTATGTGCAGGACAGACAATATCAACATTTATTTTAGCTGCACAAACAGAAGGGTGGAGTCTTCATTCCCTGATATGGAGAGAACTCTGAGTTCAATTGTTCTTTGTCATTAAATGGCATAGTGATGATGAGGATTTAGTCAGACAGTGAAAGAGAACAGTAAGCATAGTGTTAGGCGGTAAGACATTATAATACATTTGAACAACAAAAAACGTTGTGTTGGATCATGTGTTTATGTGAGTAAATAAATAAATAAAGCTTCCTGGGCTTCTGATAGAGGTAAAGAAGACTAGTATATGATCCAAAGGGGCACGTGCACCAAATATTTATAGCAGCAATATCCACAATAGCCAAACTATGGAAAGAACCTAGATGTCCATCAACAAATGAATGGTATATATATATATATATATATATATATATATATATATATATATGATGGAATACTATGCAGCCATCAAAAGAAATGAAATCTTGCCATTTGCGATGACATGGATGGAACTAGAGGGTATTATGCTTAGCAAAATAAGTCAACCAGAGAAAGACACTATCATATGATCTCTCTGATATGAGGAAATGGAGGTGCAATGTGGGTGCTTGGGGGACAGGAAAAGAGTAAATGAAACAAGATGGGATCAGGAGGGAGACAAACCATAAGAGACTCTTAATCTCACAAAACAAACTGAGAGTTGCCGGGGGGTGGGGAGGGTAGGGAGAGGGTGGTGGGGTTATGAACATTGGGGAGGGTATGTGCTGTGGTGAGTGCTGTGAAGTGTGTAAACCTGGCGATTCACAGACCTGTACCCCTGGGGCTAATAATACATTATATGTTAATTTTAAAAAAAGAGGTTTTCAGCAAAGAGTGTGTAATCAGGCATATTTTATTAAAGTAACCATGTAAAATGATGGTTGAAAATTGGAATAACAGAAAACATAAAAATTAGAGATTTTAAAAAGATCTGGGACAGTGTAGAGAATATAATCAATGATATTATAATAGTGTTATATGGTGACAGATGGTGGCTATATTTGTAGTGATCATAGAATAATGTATGGAGATATTGAAAACCTGAAACCAATGTAACACTGAATATCACTATACTCAAATAAAAAAATAGTAAAAATAAAACATTTTATTTTAAAAAGATAAAAAGAGGGACAAGAATTTGTAAAGTGAATTTCAAAAAGCTTAAAGATGAGGCTAAGACATACTCTGAACCTTGAGGAAAACACCATTTTGAAAATTCTTCCCATTTTGAGAAAACTCAAATGAATCAATACCATAAAAGAACCCATTTTAACTGAGAGATGTAATGAATGCTCAAGAAATAATTTTATGACAGGATAATTCTTCCCTATGAAACAGCATACAGAAACCAGTGGAAACACCTGGAAGCAAAATAAACTATACTGAAAATAAGAATTAGGAAAAAGATAAATGATGAAAGATAAGAAAATTAGAACTGCGAGAGAGACCTAGTGAATAGAATTTTTAGCTTGTGGTTTAATGTTTTTGAGGATAATCTAGAGTTCATAACTGCCTTGAGACAGGGTGGTTGTAGGCAGTTTAGGCAGACCCCTAAGACAGGCCTACTTTGGGCAGGTGGTGTTGGAGGAGGCCATTGGGCTGGACAAAGACAAATCCAACCATTTGACTAAAGTGTCTGTGAAGATGTTGAAGTCAGATGCAACAGAGAAAGACCTGTTAAACCTAATATCAGAAATGGAGATGATGAAGATGATTGGACAGCACAAGGACACCATCATCCTGCTGGGTCCTTCACACAGGATGGTCCTTCATACACTCATGAAATATGCCTCCAAAGACAACATACAGGAGTACCTGCAGGCCCAGAGGCCTCCTGACCTGGAGTACTGTTACAATATCAGCCACAATGCAGCAGAGCAGCTCTCCTCCAAGGACCTGGTATCCTGTGCCTATCAGGTAGCCTGAGGCATGGAGTACCTTGCCTCCAAGAAGTGCATACACCAAGACCTGGCCACCAGGGAAGTGCTGGTGACAAAGGACAACATGATAAAGATCTCAGACTTCAGCCTTGCCAGAGATATCACCACATCAGTTACTATAAAAAGACAACCAACAGTGGACTGCCTGTGAAGTGGATGGTCCCTAAGGCCATGTTTGACCAGAGCTACATCCACCAGAGTGACTTCTGGTCTTTTGGGGTGATCCTGTGCAAAATCTTCAATCTGGAAGCCTCCCATATCCTGGAGTGCCTGTGGAGGTGGCTTTCAAGCTGCTGAAGGAGTCATTTGATGGATAAGCCAATAAGTGCACCAGAGAGTTATACACAATAATGAGGGGTGGCTGGCATGTGGTTCCTTCAAGCTGCTGGTAGAAGACCTGGATCATACTGTGGCCTTGACCTCCAACCAGGAGTACCTGGACCTGTCCTTGGCCCTGGAACAATACTGTCTATGCTTTCCCAACACCTGAAGCTCAACCTGCTCCTCAGAGAAGAATTCCACCTTCTCTCATGTGCCGTTGCCCAGGGAGGCCTATCTGCCCTGACACCCAGCCCAGCTTGCCAATGGTGGACTCAAATGACTAGTATCCCTATTACTCCTGTCCAGATTCCGTCATAAGCTGTAACCCTTAGCCCCCACCCTCCCTGCAAGACTCACTGCCTTCTCCTTTGTCCCTTTCCTACTGGCAGGAGCCAGCTGCCTACCTGAGGCCTTCACCCCTTGAAGTTCACCTCTCTTCCCCTTCCTCTTCCTCCTCCTTACAACCTGCTCATGAAAGAAAGGCACAGAGAGGCAGGTACTTGCTCGTGGCTACTTCCTTCCCGCCCATATGTTGGACCAAGACCCCTCCCTGGCATCTGGTACTGCCTGGACGTCGAGGGAGTGGGAGATGAGGCATGCCAGTCAAAGCTGTTCCAACAGCTTGGTTTTGTCTGCTTAGCATAACATGTAAGACTGAGTTCTGGTGGCAGGGACCTAGTCCTTGGGGCTATAGCACTAGCGAGGGGAGGTCAACTGCTGTGGGCCTTGGCTAAGAGCAACCCCTTCTCCAGAGATATGGTGCCAAGGGCTTATGAATTTTGATACTAATTTGCTTTGCTGATCAAATATCTGGTATCAAAAGATGGGAAGGCAAAGGCTGAAAGCAGTGTTGTGACCATGGGGTCCAGCCCCAAACTATGAAGAAAACACAAAGTGTATAAATCTGAGTAAGTATATATTTTCACACCTTTTTAAATAGGTTGTTATCAAAGACTTAATCAATGGGTAATATGCTCCTCATGGCTGGGAAGCATCAGTTGCCATATATTAAAAACAAAGAAAAGAGGTGTCTGGGTGGCTTCCTCCATAAGTGTCCCTTCTTTTCAGGTCATGATCCCAGGGTCCTGGGATGGAGCCCCACATCAGGCTCTCTGCTCAGTGGGAAACCTGCTTCTCCTTTTCCCTCTGCCCTGTTTATAGTTCCTCTTCCTATCTCTCTGTCTCTCAAATAAATAAAATATTTTAAAAAAAGGAAGAAACAAAATGTTTTTAAAAGGTCTTTTTTTAAAAAATTTTTCTAGGGGTGTCTGGATGACTCAGTTGTTTAAGCAGATGTTTGCCTTTGGCTGAGGTCATGATTCCAGTGTACAGGGCTCCAGCCCTGCATGGGACTACTTGCACCCCAAGGAGCTTGCTTCTTCCTCTCCCTTTGCACGTGATTCCCCCCGCTTGTGCGCTTCCACTCTCTCTCTCTCTTTCTCTCTCTTGCTGTCAATAAACAAAATAAAATCTTTTCTTAAATAAATAAATAAATAAATAAATTTCTGAACCTACTTTCAGTTTAGGTCCCTTAACAAAAATTGCTACTGCTTCATTTTTTAAAAAAAAAAGATAATTTAGAAATGTGCTTCCAGAGCTAAAAAGCTGTTTTGTTTTTTTTTTTTTGTCAGGATTAAATATAGAAGTGCTTTAAAAAGTAAAAGAAAAAATATGCTATATTAACACTAATCACACTATAACTTTGGTGGTTATATCAAGATAATGAAAAGTGATTTTAAAGCAAATTTCATTATCAGACATAAAGATCAAGTCAAAATTACAGAATAGTAAAAGGATGAATTCCTCAGGGAGTATAATAATTCTTGACTTTTAATACTTAATAACAGATTTGGGGATATATAGGGAAAAACTAAGAACAAAAATCATAACTTCTACCTTAGAAGAGAAATGGAAAAAAATTTCAACACCTTTATTTTAAGATTATATAGACAAATGGTCATCAAATTGGTAAGATATGTAAGACTTGGACAAAATTATCAACTAACTAGATATGCTTGATATTACAGAACACTCCCAACAACCGCAGACTACATATATCTTAAGCCATGATTTTCTTTGCAAAGGTCAACATTGATAATGTTCTAGTCATTCCTCCGTGTACCAGGAAAGAAGTAGCACTATCTTGAAAGACACAGCTATCAAAGCTCCATTGAGAAACCGTAAAGATGGAGAAGGGATTTGCAAATTATATATCTGATAATGGACATCTACTCTGATTATTAAAAAAATGAATAAAAATAAAAAACCTTACTAATAACCACACAGAGTATCCAATTTTACATGTGAAGAAAATTATTGCAGAGACATGTCACCAAAAGGATATGGATGGCTTATAAGCACATGACAAATTTCTCAACATTTAGACATTAAAGAAATACGAATTAAAATCATAATGAGACATGCTTACATATCTATTAGAATGGCTAAAATTATAAAGGCTAATTGTACTTCGTCTGAGCTAGATTGAGAAGCAACAAAAAATCTAAACTGTTGTTGGCATATATCATGATACCACCACTTTGGAAAATATCTGCCATATAATAGGTTCAGTAGACAATTTGTAAATTTCAGAAAAAAATAATGTTGAGAGTATACTGAATTTCATAAGTCATTTCAATATTTTTTTTCAAAAAATAAACTATGTAAAACATACCTTAAATTTACTTTCAAAATATTTTATAGCATATAATGGACAATATACATAAGCCTTAAAGAAACAATCATATAAATAACCATTTCATACCTACTTAAAAACTGCATAATACCCCACTCCTAGATCCTCTCTGAATGCTCTAAAATAACCCTTCAAAGGAAATACATTTTTAAAAATAACAGATTTTTGTTGGCAAATATTTTAATAAATAAAAGTTTCATTCATCTACGTAGATCATAATAAATGTTTTTAATAAGCATGAAATTATAACTCTGAAGTGTGCTAAAATGAAACCACCTGCTAAGGGTGAGAGAACAAAAATAAACATCATTTTTCCAAATAAGAGGAATTTATTACCTTTGAATCAAAGCATGTGGATTTGTTCAAACTGGCAATAAAGGAATATGGAAACACAAAAAATAGAAAGTCATATTTTAGATTTCTAAAAGACTTCAAAGTGAAGAGTATACATTTTTTAAATGTTACCTAATGCTACATAATGACAAGATAACAGGTTGTGACAAATAGCTTTTTAAAAGCTCTACTCATAATGGAACGGAAGGTGTCATTTCCCTATAATTTTATATATATCATTAATTTACTATATCTGGATACAACATATTACCAAACAGATGTTCATCAAATACTAAATCATTTTTAATGGAACATAATAATTTGAACCTACATCTATTAATCATTTTTTTCGATCAAACATTTATAGTCTCGCTAAACATTTTATCAGTTGTCAACAAAATTAAAAAACAAAAGGATAAAAAGTCGTGTTTGGAAAAGTAGATTTTCGTTGAAATTTGCATTTAAATGAAAATATTTGCTGATATTTTTAAAACTATAAATGTAATTTTATATATATCTGACCTATCAAATGATATAAAATTTTTGGATACTTAATATAGTTTGGGGCACATGGTAAGCAATAATCAATTTTTTTGTTGATCCAAGTGTTCTTGTAACATTTTTTTAATTAATCTAGGACCATAATTTATAGTTCTAAGATTTTTCCACCCCCCCATTTTAATATCTGTTAAGGTGGCACTCACCTTGCACTTGATGACATATCCTAGTTTAACTGACAGCATTTCTCTTTCTTAGTCGAACATAAACTATAGTGCATCTTACCCTTGATGAAAGCTAGGATGCAATTAAATACTCTATTATGGTTACGATTCTGATATTTGAAATCCTCCGGTAGCTCCCTGTGCCCCCACAGTGTAGTACCTCACCTCCTCGCCATAGTATACAAACGATCTCACCCCCAGTGTTAACCCCGGGGCTCAGCCTCCATCCCCAGGTGATGCTGCAAGATCAGCTGTCGGTTGTCATGAACTTGCTGTAGTTTCCCGAATGCACTGTGCTGCCTCCTGGCCCTTTGAAACTTGACACACTCATCCTCATTCTTCGCTTTGCCCTTGTCTATCACCTCCCCTGAAAATTGTTCCTATGTGGCTTTTCCCAGCTCCAACCTACCCTTGGCAGTCTTTTATCTCCCTGTGGTAAAGCCTGTCACACTGCACCATGGACATGCCCGTTGTCCCCCTGAGAAGAGAAAAGGGACAGTGAGGGCCCCCCAGCATTTGCAGCTCTAGTGCCGAGCCCCATGCCTGGTTTGCAGGAAATGCCAGATCATGAAGACAAACGGAGATCATCCTCTGGCTAAAACCAGCTCTTCTTTGCCTACTGCAGGATCTGGATCAATAAAGACCAACCAGTTATTATTGCTGTTTTTCTAGTGATTTTTACCCCATATATTTCCCAGGTCTTTACTCTTTTTGTAGCACTTTAATTCAGGCTTCAACCACTTCCTCGTCAGATCAGGTGAAATCATTTTCCTTCCCATACCCTCGATGTATTTCACATCTAGTAATTCTTTTTTTAAAGATCTTATTTACCCATTTGACAGACAGATCACAAGTAGGTAGAGAGGGAGGCAGAGAGAGAGGGGGGAAGCAGGCTCCCCGCTGAGCAGAGAGCCCGATGTGGGGCTCCATCCCAGGACCCTGAAATCATGACCTGAGCCGAAGGCAGAGGCCTAAACCACTGAGCCACGCAGGAGACCCCATATCTGGTAATTTTTAATCAACGTGGATTTGCTGCATCAAATAGTTCCTTCTTCTTCAAATATAAATATATAAATAAAGTGATCAAGTCACTCGCATGTCTTAGGAGAATGTCATGCCTTTAGTAGGAAACTTTAAATCTTGGCCATTGGTTTTGATTTTTGATTTTTGTTTTGGTTAGATTTGGTTCGGTTTTTGTAATTTTAAAAATGTCTCCAGCCCTGGGCTCTGTCTGACCTGATTGCTTTCAGCTTTTTCTGCAACAAAATCGTCCAGGCAGCGAAAACTCTCCCTGTTTACAGTGGCGCCCCCTTCTGAACACTTTGTTAATAAAAAGCTTTTTTTTTTTTTTTTTTTGGCTATGATAAATGTGGAACAACAATGAGGTATTTCAAAGAGGTGAACGACAGATAAATTTCTCTAAGGGTAGCGTGAGGGTTACTCAAAAAGGAACTTGACAAGGCTTTTAAACATATTGACAATCATTATAACATAACGTGACTGATTGTTACCGTGCTCTTAACTGGGCAAACACTTGTTGGCTTCCAAGAAAGACTAACATAGTTGAGATGGTTCTAGCGGCCTTCTAGCACAGGGTCTCATGAGGCAGGGATTCTAGCCACTGGCTGTGCAAGGCATGAGGCCTGTTAGTGATTCTATTTTTTCCTCTGCAGAATGGGTCTTTCTACATTCCAGGTCCTTTCTACCCCAATAAATAATGCTGCGATTCTCTCAGTGAGTTGTACTTTTGGTTTAAACAGCCAACTGTCTCTTAAAAAGCACTTTTGTTTAAATTCCTTTAAAAAAGTGTTTTTAAAAAAAATCTTTTTTTTATTTTTTATTTTTTAATCCCATATGTTTACTCTGATCGTGGAACTTTGTCATTATGACATTCTCAGCTGATTAAAATATTCATCATCAGCACCTACTGCTCTCCTCTCCTGGTGGTCTCTCTGGAAGGGGACTTCTCTAGCTCTTCTAGCAGGAGATGGGCACTTCCCCTCTACCCCTGTTGCCGGACCAGCCTTACCTATCCTGCAGGGTCAGGTCATTCTGGCCTTTTATCTGTTGTTCTCTTCTGAGTGGTTAGTTTTTCATAGATACCGTGCTTTCCTTTTGTCAGGATTTACCCTGGACTATGAAAACCCTTTTCTTGTGCCAGTGAAGCCTAAGAAACAGTACTGATGAGAGAACCAAGAACTCGAACAGATCATATTTATCCTGAATGTTCTGTCCAAAATGAAAAAAACATTTCTGAGGAGCCTCAAGATCTCTGAGAAGGGAAGTTTCACCAACTCTGTCATGTAGGGGCATCAATTCCGATTCTGTGTCAATTGTCCTACTTTCCCAGCTAGTAATTCTCTACCTCTCAAAGCCCACTCTCAACCGTTTCCTCTCTCAAAGGCAGTTGCTCTTAGAGTCTTCACATGGCACCTGGGGCCTGCTGGTCGTTGGCTATTGCGCTCTGTACTTTGGGTCTAACAGCTGCGCGGCATCAAGATGAGAACGTCTCTTGTTCTAATACTTAATATAGTTTGAGGCACATGGTAAAAAATAATCACTTTTTTAGTTGATCCAAGTGTTAGAACTTTCCTTAATTATTCTAGTACCACAATTTACTTTTCTAAGATTTGCCCCCCATTTTAATATCTCTTAAGGTGGCACTCACCTTGCACTTGATGACATATCCTAGTTTAACTGACAGCATTTCTCTTTCTTAGTCTAACATAAACTATAGTGCATCTTACCCTTGATGAAATCTAGGATGCAATTAAATACACTATTATGGTTACGATTCTGATATATGAAATCCCCCGGTAGCTCCCTGTGCCCCCTCAGTGTAGTACCTCACCTCCTCACCATAGTATACAAACCATGTCACCCCCAGTGTTAACCCCGGGGATCAGCCTCCATCCCCAGGTGATGCTGCCAGATCAGCTGTCGGTTGTCATGAACTTGCTGTAGTTTCCCGAATGCACTGTGCTGCCTCCTGGCACTTTGAAACTTGACACACACATCCTCATTCTTCGCTTTGCCCTTGTCTATCACCTCCCCTGAAAATCTGTTCCTAAGTGGCTTTTCCCAGCTCCAACCTACCCTTGGCAGTCTTTTATCTCCCTGTGGTAAAGCCTGTCACACTGCACCATGGACATGCCCGTTGTCCCCCTGAGAAGAGAAAAGGGACAGTGAGGGCCCCCAAGCATTTGCAGCTCTAGTGCAGAGCCCCATGCCTGGCTTGCAGGAAATGCCAGATCATGAAGACAAACGGAGATCATCCTCTGGCTAAAACCAGCTCTTCTTTGCCTACCGCAGGATCTGGATCAATAAAGAACAGCCAGTTATTATAGCTGTTTTTCTAGGGATATTTCCCCCATATATTTCAGGGGTTTCTGGTTAGCCCCAGAGGGCAATGTTTTTTCTTCTGGAGGGCAGGCAGAGGGCTGCATTGTAGTTCTGGAATTGCCAAATTGGAGGGCTTGTGGGCCAGGAGTTGAGGACAGAAGTCTGAGAACACAAGCAACCTTAGGGTCTGGGCAAGTGCATGGCAGGTACGCTCTGCAGATGAAACAAGATCTCGTGCATTTGAAATCAGGTGAGGATCTGAGAAACGCTCAGGTTGGAGTATTTGTCCCTTATGGCCCTCTTCATGAAGAGGTGGTGGATCACGAGGCCATGGAATTTTTCCCACGATGGGAGTTGTGAGATGCTCCAAACCGTAAAGATTCTTCTGCAGAGCGATTGAGACCTGTTGGTTGGCTCCAGGACTTCTCATACGGATCGATTCCGAGTAGGTTTCTAAGGATGGATGGCTGGGAAGCCCGACTCTCATTCCTCTTGTGTCCTAGTGACAAGACAGGTTAGATCTGCTGGATCAGGGGGAGAAACTGATAGGGTTGAGTTGAAATGGACTCTCTTGTGGATGGGTCCTAATGTGGGTTTGTGTCCATGGAGAACTTGGAATGAGGCAGTGGCACAGGGTCCCTGAAGGGTTCTCCTAACCAGAGGCTTTGACTCAGCTCCAACGTGCAAGATTCCCACGTGGAGACGAGATTTCTTCTGATGGGTGCCTCAAGAAACAGCCATATGCTGCTATTGGAATCCAGGCCTCTGAGGAGAGAGGCCTGGACAACAAAGCAATGGATCCGATTAGGATCTAGGGGCCTGCTCACTGCAATTTACCTCTGGGGACATCTGTCCACGGGTCTAAGTGCAGGTAGATGCTCAGCTGGTGTCAGACCGCCCTTGTTTTCCTGGGCAGTCAACACTATTGGGATGGCCCCGGGCACTTTGGAGGTTTATCATCCTATTTCTAGGTTTGTGGCCAATGGAATGGGCAGAATTCCCAGGTACAGTCCTCAGGTTTGGCTCCAAGAACCTGTGCCTGTAGGTTTTGTGGGCCAGGGCTGTGGGGACAGTTGTCTGAAAACACAAACTCGGCTTAGGTTTCGGGTCGTAGGTATTGCAGGACTGATCTACAGACAGTGAGGAGAACTCTTCACGATATGAAAAAGGGGGCAAATGTGAGACGCTTGCTCAAGATTTTGTCTCTGGATATTGTTTCACTGATGGCCGTGGAATGTCTGGGTGGCCTCATGGGCCATGGACGAGTCTTCCTCTCTGGGCATTTGGCCGGATCCGAAGAGTTTGGGGTTATTCTTTGAGATGGGAGGAGTTGGTTTTGTTTTGTTTTTACCTCAGGTGTCCCACCAAAAGAGAGTTTCCAGAGCAGAGCCCTGGGGAGGGGCGAGGGGACAACCAGAAAGCTGGTTAAAACTTGGGGCCTAGGGGCATGGCAAGCCCATTATGACGTCTAATGGTCCAGCCACTGAGAGGACTTACTAGAGGACAGGACTCACGCTGAGGGTCACAATGCGAGTTTGTGCCCTCTTCGTACTTAAGCATTGGCGGGGCATAATGTGTCAGGGTAAGGGTCAGTGTCAGCGTTTGGGTTAGGGTTTGGGGCAGGCTCACAGTCAGTGTCAGGGTCAGGGTTAGTGGTTACTGTTAGGGTTAGCCCCGCTCCTGGGTCATGGACCCATCCGTTCAGGGTCTCAGGATAAACCCTGTGCAGAAGGGTGTAGACCCTCCACCCGATCCCACTTAACCAGCCTTAAACTGGTGTGTGAACATAACTTGCCCACCAGACATCTAAACCCTCATCAGCCTGATCCTGCTTGGGGCATCTCCTCCCACGATGGCATGGCAAAGTCCTCTTTACACACAGACACACAGACACCCAGAGGCACACACACACACACAGAAACGGGGAAGAGACCTAGGGCTACACCCGTGGATCAGAAGGTGTGGGACTCTCTGACTCTGAGCCCCCTGGTGTCACCTTTTGATTTTATTAGCCAAAGGGTCTGAGGCATTGGGGAAACATGATATGACCTGAAGGGAGGTGACGTGTCTGGCGGGCGAGCTCTCTTCTCCCTGCATCCTCTCGGCTTCAGTACAGCAGAAGAACATGTCGCTTCCTTTAGGATGTGCCTAGAAATGAGCTGGGCAGGGGGTTTTTCTCTGTAATGGGTTGCCTGGATACGTGGGTTCCAATTCCGTTGGGCTCTGTCGTCAGGGAAGTGAGGTCACCACTGCCTGGGGGCTCCTTACCGAACTTCCTGCTGTACCAGAGCTCCCTGAGCCACCGGTGCCCAAGCTGCTCAGGCTCACACTCCACTCAATGCAGTGCCCATCCAGTGACCCCCATTCAGACTCCACCCAGCCCTTGGGAGGCCTGGGTGCAGCTGTTGTCCCCGCCGGAGGCAACAGATCTGGGTTTAGACTAGGTTAGTGTTAGGGTTAGGGTTAACAAAGACTTAGGGTCAGGGTTAGGTTTAGACGTCGTTGGGGTCAGCGTTAGCTTAAGGCTTAGGGTAGGGGTCAGGGTTAGGGTTAGGTTCATGGTTAGGTTTAGGGTCAGGCTCACAGTAGGGTCACGGTTAGCGTAACGGTCAGAGTCAGGGTCAGGGTCAGTGTTAGGGTGACAGTTAGGTTTAGGGTCAGGTTCAGGGTCATGGTCAGATTTAGGGTCAGGTTCAAGTTTTGGTTTGGGGGCAAGGTTCATGTCATGGTTAGGGTTAGGTTTGGGACAGGTTTAGTGTCAGGGTTAGGGTCAGGGTCAGGGTTGGGTTCATGGTTATGGTAAGGTCAGCTTTATGTTTAGGATCTGTTTTATGAGTAGGTTCAGAATCAGGGTTAGCTTTAGGGTTACGATTCTGTTCAGGATCTTGGATTGGTTCAGAGTTAGGTGTACATTCAGGGTTAGGGTCAGTGTTAAGGTTAAGGCCAGGGTAAGGTTTAAGGTTAAGGTATGACATAGGCAAAGTTCAGAGATAGGGTTATGATCAGGGTCAGGTAGAGGGTCAGGATTATTGTTAAAGTGGGGTTAGGGTTAGGGCTAGGTAGGTTGAGGGTTAGGGTTAGACCAGGTTAGGGTCAGTGTCAGTGATAATGTTAGGGGTTAGTTTTAGGGTTAGGTTCAGCATTAGGTTTCGGGTCAGGGCCCGTGTTAGTGTCAGGGTCAGGGTTACGTTTAGGGTTAGAGTTAGGGTCAGGCTCACATTCAGTGTCAGGGTTATGGTTAGGGTCAGGGTCAGGGTCACTGTTAGGGTCAGGGTTACGTTTCTGGTGTTTGCCTGGGTCAGGGTCAGGGGCAAGTCTATGGCCAGTGTCAGGTTTACGGTCAGGATCAGGTATTGTTTTAATGTCCACATTCCGGTCAGCGACAGGGTTATATCGTTGTCAGTGTTAGGGTCATGGTTAAGTTTCGGCTCAGGGCCAGGATCAGGTATAGGGTCAGGGTCTGGTATAGGCAAAGTTCAGAGATAGGGTTATGATCATAGTCAAGTATAGGGTCAAAGTTAAAGTTAAAGTTTAGGGTTAGTGCTAGGGTTAGCGTTTGGTTGACGGTTCGGGTTAGAACTTGTTAGGATCAGGGTCCGTGGTAGGGTTAGGGATAGTGTTAGGGTTGGGTTCAGCGATAGGATTCTGGGGAGGGCCCGTGTTAGTGTCAGGGTCAGGGTTGCATTTAGGGTTAGAGTTAGGGTCAGGCTGACAGTCAGGGTCAGGTTTAGCGTTCAGGTCAGGGTCAGGGTCACTGCCAGGGTCAGGGTTAGATTTATGGTCATGGTCTGGTTCAGGGTCAGGGTGAAGTCTTGGGCCAGTGTCAGGTTTACGGTCTGGATCAGGTATTGGTTTAAAGTCCACATTCAGGTCAGCGACAGGGTTATGTAGTGGTCAGTGTTAGGGTCATGGTTAGTTTTAGGCTCAGGGCCAGGGTCACGTATAGGGTCAGGGTCTGGTATAGGCAAAGTTCAGGGTTAGGGTTATGATCATAGTCAGGTCTAGGGTCAGGGTTATTGTTAAATTTAGGGTTAGTGTTAGGGTTAGCGTTTGGTTGACGTTTAGGGTTAGAGCTTGTTAGGATCAGGGTCTGTGGTAGGGTTAGTGGTTAGTGTTAGGGTTGGGACCAGCGATAGGATTCGGGGGAGGGCCCGTGTTAGTGTCAGGGTCAGGGTTACATTTAGGGTTAGTGTTAGGGTCAGACTCACAGTCAGGGTCAGGTTTAGTGTTCAGGTCAGGGTTGGTGTCACTGTTAGCGTCAGGGTTAGATTTATGGTCATGGTCTGGGTGAGGGTCATGGTGAAGTTTAGCGCCAGTGTCAGGTTTAGGGTCAGGTATAGGTATTGGTTTAAAGTCCACATTCGGGTCAGGGACAGGATTGTGTAGTGGTCAGTGTTAGTGTCATGGTTAGGATAAGGGTCAGGGTCAGGGTCAGGTGAAGGTCAGGGCCAGGGTCAGGTTTAGGGTCAGGCTTTGGTATAGGGTCAATGTTTGGTTCAGTGTCACAGTTAGGTTTGTCGGTAGCGTTTGGGATTGGGGTTAGAGTTAGAGTTAGAAGTAGGGTTATGGTTAGGGTTAGCATTAGACAACGTAAGGTCAGGGTTAGGATTTGGTTTAGGGTAGGGGTTAGTGTTAGTGTCAGGGTCAGCGTTAGGTTTAGGTTCAGGGTACGTATTAGGGTCATGGTTAGAGATACATTTAGGTTTAGGGTTAGGGTCAGGCTCACAGTCACAGTCATGGGTAGGGTTAGGGTCAGGGTTATGTCCGCGTCAGGGTTAGGATTAGGGTCATGGTCAGGGTCATGGTTAGTTATGAGTCTTGGTTAGAGTAATATCAATGTTAGGTTTAGGTTCAGGGACCACATCAGGGCCAGTGTCAGGCTTAGGTTTAGGTTTAGGGTTCCGGTCAGGATCACAGATAGGGTCAGGGTCAGGGTCAAGGTTTGGGTTAGGGTTTGGGGAAGGCTCATAGTCAGTGTCAGGGTCAGGATTAGTGGTTACTGTTAGGGTTAGCCCCGCTCCTGGGTCATGGACCCATCCGTTCAGGGTCTCAGGATAAACCCTGGGCAGAAGGGTGTAGACCCTCCACCCGATCCCCCTTAACCAGCCTTAAACCGGGGTGTGAACATAACTTGCCCACCAGACATCTAAACCCTCATCAGCCTGATCCTGCTTTTGGCATCTCCATCCACGATGGCATGGCCAGGTCCTCTTTACACACAGACACACGGACACCAAGAGGCACACACACACACACACACACACACACACACACACACAGATCTGGAGGAGACCTAGGTCTACACTGGTTGATCATAAGGTGTGGGACTCTCTGTCTCTGAGCCCCCTGGTGTCACCTTTTGATTTTTTTAGCCAAAGGGCCTTGGGCGTTGGGGAAACCTGATATGAACTGCCATGGAGGGGATGTATCTGGCGGGCGTGCTCTCTTCTCCCTGCATCCTCTCGGCTTCAGTACAGCAGAAGAACATGTCGCTTCCTTTAGGATTTGCTTTGAAATGAGCTTGGATGGGGGATTTTCTCTGTAATGGCGTGCCTGGATACAAAGGTTCCAATTCTGTTGGGTTCTGTCGTCAGGTAAGTGAGTTCAACACTGCCTGGGGGCTCCTTACCAAACTTCCTGCTTCACCAGAGCTCCCTGAGCCACCGGTCCCAAGCTGCTCAAGGCTCACCCTCCACTTAATGCAGTGCCAATCCAATGACCCCCATACAGCCTCCCCCAAGCTCCTGGGAGACCTGGGTGCAGCTGTTCTCCCCGCTGGAGGCAACAGAGCTGGGTATAGACTAGGTTAGTGTTAGGGTTAGGGTTAAGAAAGACTTAGGATCAGGGTTAGGGTTAGACGTCATTGGGGTCAGGGTTAGCGTAAGGCTTAGGGTAGGGGTCAGGGTTAGGGTTAGGTTCATGGTTAGGTTTAGGGTCAGGCTCACAGTAGGGTCACAGTTAAGGTTATGGTCAGAGTCAGGGTCAGGGTCAGTGTTAGTGATGGTTAGGTTTAGGTTCAGGTTCAGGGTCATGGTCAGATTTAGGGTCAGGTTCAAGTTTAGGTTTGGGGGCAAGGTTCATGTGAGGGTCAGGGTTAGGTTTGGGACAGGTTTAGTGTAAGGGTTAGGTTCAGGTTCAGGGTTAGGTTCATGGTTATGGTAAGGTCAGCTTTATGTTTACGTTCTGTTTTATGTGTAGGTTCAGGATCAGGGTTAGCTTTAGTGTTATGATTCTGTCAGGATCATGGATTGGGTGAGAGTTAAGTTTACAGTCAGGGTTAGGGTCAGTGTTAAGGTCAAAGCCATGGTCAGGTTTAAGGTTAAGGTCTGACATAGGCAAAGTTCAGAGTTAGGGTTATGATCAGGTTCAGGGAGAGGGTCAGGATTATTGTTAAAGTGGGGTTAGTGTTAGGGTTAAAGTTAGAGGTAGGTTGAGGGCTAGGGTTAGACCGGGTTAGGGTCAGGGTCAGTGATAATGTTAGGGGTTCCTTTTAGGGTTAGGTTCAGCGTTAGGTTTTGGGTCAGGGCCCGTGTTAGTGTCAGGGTCAGGGTTACGTTTAGGGTTAGAGTTAGGGTCAGGCTCACAGTCAGGGTCAGGTTCAGTGTTCAGGTCAGGGTCGGGTCACTGTTAGAGTCAGGGTAAGATTTACAGAAACAGCTGAAAGCAATCAGGTCAGACAGAGCCAAGGGCTGGAGGGATTTTGAAAATGACAAAAACCGAACCAAATCTAACCAAAACAAAAATCAAAACCAATGGCCAAGATTTCAAGGTTGCTACTAAAGGTATGACATTCTCCTAAGACATGCGAGTGACTTGATCACTTTATTTATATATTTATATTTGAAGAAGAAGGAACTATTTGATGGAGCAAATCCACGTTGGTTAAAAATTACCAGATATGGGGGCTCCTGGGTGGCTCAGTGGTTTAGGCCTCTGCCTTCGGCTCAGGTCATGATTTCAGGGTCCTGGGATTGAGCCCCACATCGGGCTCTCTGCTCAGCGGGGAGCCTGCTTCCCCCCTCTTTCTCTCTGCCTCCCTCTCTACCTACTTGTGGTCTGCCTGTCAAATGGGTAAATAAGATCTTTGAAAAAAGAATTACTAGATGTGAAATACATCGAGGGTATGGGAAGGAAAATGATTTCACCTGATCTGACTAAGAAGTGGTTGAAGCCTGAATTAAAGTGCTATAAAAAGAGTAAAGACCTGGGAAATATATGGGGTAAAAATCCCTAGAAAACCAGCAATAATAACTGGCTTACTTTATTGATCCAGATCCTGCGGTAGGCAAAGAAGAGCTGGTTTTAGCCAGAGGATGATCTCCGTTTGTGTTCATGATCTGGCATTTCCTGCAAGCCAGGCATGGGGCTCTACACTAGAGCTGCAAATGCTGGGGGCCCTCATTGTCCCTTTTCTCTTCTCAGGGGGACAACGGGCATGTCCATGGTGCAGTGTGACAGGCTTTACCACAGGGAGATAATAGACTGCCAAGGGTAGGTGGGAGCTGGGAAAAGCCACTTAGGAACAGATTTTCAGGGGAGGTGATAGACAAGGGCAAAGCGAAGAATGAGGATGAGTGTGTCAAGTTTCAAAGTGCCAAAAGGCAGCACAGTACATTCGGGAAACTACAGCAAGTTCATGACAACCAACAGCTGATCTGGCAGCATCACCTGGGGATGGAGGCTGAGCCCCAGGGTTAACACTAGGGGTGAGATGGTTTGTATACTATGGCGAGGAGGTGAGGTACTACACTGTGGGGGCACAGGGAGCCCCCGGAGGATTTCAAATATCAGAATCGTAACCATAATAGAGTATTTAATTGCATCCTAGCTTTCATCAAGTGTAAGATGCACTATAGTTTATGTTCGACTAAGAAAGAGAAATGCTGTCAGTTAAAGTAGGATATGTCATCAAGTGCAAGGTGAGTGCCACTTTAAGAGATATTAAAATGGGGGGGGGATAAAGCTAAGAACAAGTAAATTGTGGTAGTACAATAATTAAGAAAGATCCAACACTTGGATCAACTAAAGAATTGATTATTGCTTACCATGTGCCCCAAACTATTTTAAGTCCGAGAACAAGAGACGTGCTCATCTTGATGCCCCGCAGCTGTTAGACCCAAGGTACAGAGGGCAGTAGCCAACGACCAACAGGCCCCAAGTGCCATGTGCAGACTGTAAGAGCAACTGCCTTTGAAAGAGGAAACGGTTGAGAGTGGGCTTTCTGAGGTAGAGAATTACTAGCTGGGAAAGTAGGTCAATTGACAAAGAATCGGAATTGATGCCCCTACATGAAAGAGTTGGTGAAACTTCCCTTCTCAGAGATCTTGAGGCTCCTCAGAAACGAATTTTTCATTTTGGACCGAACATTCAGGATAAATATGATCTGTTTGAGTTCCTGGTTCTCTCATTAGGACTGTTTCTTAGGCTTCACTGGCACAAGAAAACGGTTTTGATAATCCAGTGTAAATCGTGACAAAAGCAAAGCACGGGATCTATGAAAAACTAAGCACTCCGAGGAGAGCAACAGATAAAGGGCCAGGCCGACCTGACCCTGCAGGATAGGTAAGGTTAGTCTGGCAACAGGCGTAGAGGGGAAGTGCCCATTTCCTGCTAGATGAGCTAGAGAAGACCCTTCCGGAGAGACCACCAGGAGAGGAGAGCAGTAGGTGCTAATGATATTTTAATCAGCAGAGATGGTCAAAATGAAAAAGTTCCATGATCAGAGTAAACATATGGGATTTAAAAATAAAAAATAAAAAAAAATTTTTTAAAGGACTTTTTTTTTAAAAGGAATATAACCAAAAGACCTTTTTAAGAGACAGTTGGCTGTTTAAACCAAATATACAACTCACTGAGAGAATCGCCGCATTATTTGTTGGGTTAGAAAGGACCTGGAATGTAGAAAGACCCATTCTGCAGAGAAAAAATTAGAATCACTAACAGGCCTCATGCCTTGCACAGCCAGAATCCCTGGCTAGAATCCCTGCCTCATGAGACCCTTGCTAGAAGGCCGCTAGAACCATCTCAACTATGTTAGTCATTCTTGGAAGCCAACAAGTGTTTGCCCAGTTAAGAGCACGGTAACAATCAGTCACGTTATGTTATAATGATTGTCGATGTCTTTAAAAGCCTTGTCAAGTTCCTTTTTGAGTAACCTTCACCCACCCTTAGAGAAATTTATCTTTGGTTCACCTCTTTGAAATACCTCATTGTTGTTCCACATTTACCATAGCCATAAAACAAAAACAAAAATTAAAAAAAGCTTCTTATTAACCAAGTGTTCAGAAGGGGGCGCCACTGTAAACAATGAGAGTTTTCGCTCCCGGGACAATTTTGTGGCAGAAACAGCTGAAAGCAATCAGGTCAGACAGAGCCAAGGGCTGGAGGGATTTTTAAAATGACAAAAACCGAACCAAATCTAACCAAAAGAAAAATCAAAACCAATGGCCAAGATTTCAAGTTTGCTACTAAAGGTATGACATTCTCCTAAGACATGCGAGTGACTTGATCACTTTATTTATATATTTATATTTGAAGAAGAAGGAACTATTTGATGCAGCAAATCCACGTTGGTTAAAAATTACCAGATATGGGGGCTCCTGGGTTGCTCAGTGGTTTAGGCCTCTGCCTTCGGCTCAGGTCATGATTTCAGGGTCCTGGGATGGAGCCCCACATCGGGCTCTCTGCATAGCGGGGAGCCTGCTTCCCCCCTCTCTCTCTGCCTCCCTCTCTACCTACCTGTGATCTGTCTGTCAAATGGGTAAATAAGATCTTTAAAAAAAGAATTAGTAGATGTGAAATACATCGAGGGTATGGGAAGGAAAATGATTTCACCTGATCTGACGAGGAAGTGGTTGAAGCCTGAATTAAAGTGCTACAAAAAGAGTAAAGACCTGGGAAATATATGGGGTTAAAATCGCTAGAAAAACAGCAATAATAACTGGCTTCTCTTTATTGATCCAGATCCTGCGGTAGGCAAAGAAGAGCTGGTTTTAGCCAGAAAATGATCTCCGTTTGTCTTCATGATCTGGCATGTCCTGCAAGCCAGGCATTGTGCTCTGCACTAGAGCTGCAAATGCTGGGGGCCCTCATTGTCCCTTTTCTCTTCTCAGGGGGACAACGGGCATGTCCATGGTGCAGTGTGACAGGCTTTACCACAGGGAGATAAAGGGTAGGTAGGAGCTGGGAAAAGCCACTTAGGAACAGATTTTCAGGGGAGGTGATGGACAAGGGCAAAGCGAAGAATGAGGATGAGTGTTTCAAGTTTCAAAGTGCCAGAAGGCAACACAGTGCATTCGGGAAACTACAGCAAGTTCATGACAACCGACAGCTGATCTGGCAGCATCACCTGGAGATGGAGGCTGAGCCCCGGGGTTAACACTGGGGGTGAGAAGATTTGTATACTATGGCGAGGAGGTGAGGTACTACACTGTGGGAGCACGGAGAGCTACCGGAGGATTTTAAATATCAGAATCGTAACCATAATAAAGTATTTAATTGCATCCTAGTTTTCATCAAGTGTAAGATGCACTATAGTTTATGTTCGACTAAGAAAGAGAAATGCTGTCAGTTGAACTAGGATATGTCATCAAGTGCAAGGTGAGTGCCACCTTAACAGATATTAAAATGGGGTGGGGACAATTCTTAGAACAAGTAAATTGAGGTAGTAGAATAATTAAGAAAGATCCAACACTTGGATCAACTAAAGAAGTGATTATTGCTTACCATGTGCCCCAAAGTATATTAAGTACTAGAACAAGAGACATGCTCATCTTGATGCCCCGCAGCTGTTAGACCCAAGGTACAGAGGGCAGTAGCCAATGACCAACAGGCCCCAAGTGCCATGTGCAGACTCTAAGAGCAACTGCCTTTGAAAGAGGAAACGATTGAGAGTGGGCTTTCTGAGGTAGAGAATTAGTAGCTGGGAAAGTAGGACAATTGAGACAGAATCAGAATTCATGCCCTACATGACAGAGTTGGTGAAACTTCCCTTCTCAGAGATCTTGAGGCTCCTCAGAAACGAATTTTTCATTTTGGACAGATCATTCAGGATAAATATGATCTGTTTGAGTTCCTGGTTCTCTCATTAGGACTGTTTCTTAGGCTTCACTGGCACAAGAAAAGGATTTTGATAATCCAGGTAAATCCTGACAAAAGCAAAGCACGGGATCTATGAAAATCTAACCACTCAGAGGAGAACAACAGATAAAGGGCCAGGCCGACCTGACCCTGCAGGATAGGTAAGGTTAGTCTGGCAACAGGGGTAGAGGGGAAGTGCCCATCTCCTGCTAGAAGAGCTAGAGAAGACCCTTTCCAGAGAGACCACCAGGAGAGGAGAGCAGTAGGTGCTGATGATGAAGAATATTTTAATCAGTAGATAATGTCAAAATGACAAAGTTCCACGATCAGAGTAAACATATGGGATAAAAAATAAAAAATAAAGAAAAAAGATTTCTTTGAAAGGACTTTTTTTTAAAGGAATTTAATCAAAAGTCCTTTTAAAGAGACAGTTGGCTGTTTAAACCAATAGTATAACTCACTGAGAGAATTGCCGCATTATTTATTGGGGTAGAAAGGACCTGGAATGTAGAAAGACCTATTCTGCAGAGGAAAAAATAGAATCATAACAGGCCTCATGCCTTGCACAGCCAGTGGCTAGAATCCCTGCCTCATGAGACCCTGTGCTAGAAGGCCGCTAGAACCATCTCAACTATGTTAGTCTTTCTTGGAAGCCAACAAGTGTTTGCCCCGTTAAGAGCGCGGTAACAATCAGTCACGTTATGTTATAATGATTGTCGATATCTTTAAAAGCCTTGTCAAGTTCCTTTTTGAATAACCTTCACCCACCTTTAGAGAAATTTATCTGTGGTTCACCTCTTTGAAATACCTCATTGTTGTTCCACATTTACCATAGCCGAAAAACAAAAACAAAAACAAAAAAACCTTTTTATTAACAGAGTGTTCAGAAGGGGCGCCACTGTAAACAATGAGAGTTTTCGCTGCCGGGACAATTTTGTTTCCTAAACAGCTGAAAGCATTCAGGTCAGACAGAGCCAAGGGCTGGAGCGATTTTTAAAATGACAAAAACTGAACCAAATCTAACCAAAACAAAAATCAAAACCAATGGCCAAGATTTCAAGTTTGCTACTAAAGGTATGACATTCTCATAAGACATGCGAGTGACTTGATCACTTTATTTATATATTTATATTTGAAGAAGAAGGAACTATTTGATGCAGCAAATCCACGTTGGTTAAAAATTACCAGATATGGGGGCTCCTGGGTGGCTCAGTGGTTTAGGCCTCTGCCTTCGGCTCAGGTCATGATTTCAGTGTCCTGGGATGGAGCCCCACATCGTGCTCTCTGCTCAGCGGGGAGCCTGCTTCCCCCCTCTCTCTCTGCCTCCCTCTCTACCTACTTGAGATCTGTCTGTCAAATGGGTAAATAAGATCTTTAAAAAAAGAATTACTAGATGTGAAATACATCGAGGGTATGGGAAGGAAAATGATTTCACCTGATCTGTCTAGGAAGTGGTTGAAGCCTGAATTAAAGTGCTACAAAAAGAGTAAAGACCTGGGAAATATATGGGGTAAAAATCCCTAAAAAACCAGCAATAATAACTGGCTGCTCTTTATTGATCCAGATCCTGCGGTAGGCAAAGAAGAGCTGGTTTTAGCCAGAGGATGATCTCCGTTTGTCTTCATGATCTGGCATTTCCTACAAGCCAGGCATGGGGCTCGGCACTAGAGCTGCAAATGATGGGTCCCTCATTGTCCCTTTTCTCTTCTCAGGGGGACAACGGGCATGTCCATGGTGCAGTGTGACAGGCTTTACCACAGGGAGATAATAGACTGCCAAGGGTAGGTGGGAGCTGGGAAAAGCCACTTAGGAACAGATTTTCAGGGGAGGTGATAGACAAGGGCGAAGCGAAGAATGAGGATGAGTGTGTCAAGTTTCAAAGTGCCAGGAGGCAGCACAGTGCATTCGGGAAACTACAGCAAGTTCATGACAAGCGACAGCTGATCTGGCAGCATCAACTGGGGATGGAGGCTGACCCCGGGGTTAACACTAGGGTGATAGGGTTTGTATACTATGGCGAGCAGGTGAGGTACTACACTGTGGGGGCACAGGGAGCCCCCGGAGGATTTCAAATATCAGAATCGTAACCACAATAGAGTATTTAATTGCATCCTAGCTTTCATCAAGGGTAAGATGCACTATAGTTTATGTTCGACTAAGAAAGAGAAATGCTGTCAGTTGAACTAGAATATGTCATCAAGTGCAAGGTGAGTGCCACCTTAAGAGATATAAAAATGGGGGAGGATTAATCTTAGAACAAGTCAATTGTGGTAGTAAAATAATTAAGAAAGATCCAACACTTGGATCAACTAAAGAAGTGATTATTGCTTACCATGTGCTCCAAACTATTTTAAGTCGGAGAACAAGAGACGTGCTCATCTTGATGCCCCGCAGCTGTTAGACCCAAGGTACAGAGGGCAGTAGCCAACGATCAGAAGGCCCCAAGTGCCATGTGCAGACTCTAAGAGCAACTGCCTTTGAAAGCGGAAACGGTTGAGATTGGGCTTTCTGAGGTAGAGAATTACTAGCTGGGAAAGTAGGTCAATTGACACAGAATCGGAATTGATGCCCCTACATGACAGAGTTTTGAAACTTCCCTTCTCAGAGATCTTGAGGCTCCTCAGAAACGAATTTTTCATTTTGGACAGATCATTCAGGATAAATATGATCTGTTTGAGTTCCTGGTTCTCTAATTAGGACTGTTTCTTAGGCTTCACTGGTACAAGAAAGGATTTTGATAATCCAGGTAAATCCTGACAAAAGCAAAGCACGGGATCTATGAAAATCTAACCACTCAGAGGAGAACAACAGATATAGGGCCAGGCCGACCTGACCCTGCAGGATAGGTAAGGTTAGTCTGGCAACAGGGGTAGAGGGGAAGTGCCCATCTCCTGCTAGAAGAGCTAGAGAAGACCCTTTCCAGAGAGACCACCAGGAGAGGAGAGCAGTAGGTGCTGATGATGAAGAATATTTTAATCAGCAGAGAAGGTCAAAATGACAAAGTTCCACGATCAGAGTAAACATATGGGATTTAAAAATAAAAAATAAAAAATATTTTTTAAAGGACTTTTTTATTTAAGAAATTTAAACAAAAGTCCTTTTAAAGAGACAGTTGGCTGTTTAAACCAATAGCACAACTCACTGAGAGAATCGCCGCATTATTTATTGGGGTAGAAAGGACCTGGAATGTAGAAAGACCTATTCTGCAGAGGTAAAAATAGAATCACTAACAGGTCTCATGCCTTGCACAGCCAGTGGCTAGAATCCCTGCCTCATGAGACCCTGTGCTAGAAGTCCGCTAGAACCATCTCAACTATGTTAGTCTTTCTTGGAAGCCAACAAGTGTTTGCCCCGTTAAGAGCGCGGTAACAATCAGTCACGTTATGTTATAATGATTGTCGATATCTTTAAAAGCCTTGTCAAGTTCCTTTTTGAGTAACACTCACCCCACCCTTAGAGAAATTTATCTGTGGTTCACCTCTTTGAATTACCTCATTGTTGTTCCACATTTACCATAGCCGAAAAACAAACAAACAAACAAAAAGCTTTTTATTAACCAAGTGTTCAGAAGGGGGCGCCACTGTAAACAATGAGAGTTTTCGCTGCCGGGACAATTTTGTGGCAGAAACAGCTGAAAGCAATCAGGTCAGACAGAGCCAAGGGCTGGAGGGATTTTTAAAATGACAAAAACCGAACCTAATCTAACCAAAACAAAAATCAAAACCAATGGCCAAGATTTCAAGTTTGCTACTAAAGGTATGGCATTCTCCTAAGACATGCGAGTGACTTGATCACTTTATTTATATATTTATATTTGAAGAAGAAGGAACTATTTGATGCAGCAAATCCACGTTGGTTAAAAATTACCAGATATGGGGGCTCCTGGGTGGCTCAGTGGTTTAGGCCTCTGCCTTCGGCTCAAGTCATGATTTCAGGATCCTGGGATGGAGCCCCACATTGGGATCTCTGCTCAGCGGGTAGCCTGCTTCCCCCCTCTCTCTCTGCCTCCGTCTCTACCTACTTGTGATCTGTCTGTCAAATGGGTAAATAAGATCTTTAAAAAAAGAATTACTAGATGTGAAATACATCGAGGGTATGGGAAGGAAAATGATTTCACCTGATCTGACTAGGAAGTGGTTGAAGCCTGAATTAAAGTGCTACAAAAAGAGTAGAGACCTGGGAAATATATGGGGTAAAAATCCCTAGAAAAACAGCAATAATAACTGGCTGCTCTTTATTGACCAGATCCTGCGATAGGCAAAGAAGAGCTGGTTTTAGCCAGAGGATGATCTCCGTTTGTCTTCATGATCTGGCATTTCCTGCAAGCCAGGCATTGTGCTCTGCACTAGAGCTGCAAATGCTGGTGGCCCTCATTGTCCCTTTTCTCTTCTCAGGGGGACAACGGGCATGTCCATGGTGCAGTGTGACAGGCTTTACCACAGGGAGATAATAGACTGCCAAGGGTAGGTGGGAGCTGGGAAAAGCCACTTAGGAACAGATTTTCAAGGGAGGTGATAGACAAGGGCAAAGCGAAGAATGAGGATGAGTGTGTCAAGTTTCAGAGTGCCAGGAGGCAGCAACAGTGCATTCGGGAAACTACAGCAAGTCCATGACAACCGACAGCTGATCTGGCAGCATCACCTGGGGATGGAGGCTGAGCCCCGGGGTTAACACTGGGGGTGAGAAGGTTTGTATACTATGGCGAGGAGGTGAGGTACTACACTGTGGGGGCACAGGGAGCTAACGGAGGATTTCAAATATCAGAATCATAACCATAATAGAGTATTTCATTGCATCCTAGCTTTCATCAAGTGTAAGATGCACTATAGTTTATGTTCAACTATGAAAGAGAAATGCTGTCAGTTAAAGTAGGATATGTCATCAAGTGCAAGGTTAGTGCCACCTTAAGAGATATTAAAATGGGGGGGGCAATCTTAGAACAAGTAAATTGTGGTAGTAGAATAATTAAGAATGATCCAACACTTGGATCAACTAAAGAAGTGATTATTGCTTACCATGTGCCCCAAACTATATTAAGTCCTAGAACAAGAGACGTGCTCATCTTGATGCCTTTAACTGTTAGACCCAAGGTACAGAGGTCAGTAGCCAATGACCAGCAGGCCCCAAGTGCCATGTGCAGACTCTAAGAGCAACTGCCTTTGAAAGAGGAAACGGTTGACAGTGGGCTTTCTGAGGTAGAGAATTACTAGCTGGGAAAGTAGGACAATTGACACAGAATCAGAATTCATGCCCTACATGACAGAGTTGGTGAAACTTCCCTTCTCAGAGATCTTGAGGCTCCTCAGAAAGGAATTTTTCATTTTGGACCGAACATTCAGGATAAATATGATCTGTTTGAGTTCCTGGTTCTCTCATTAGGACTGTTACTTAGGCTTCACTGGCACAAGGAAAGGGTTTTGATAATCCAGCGTAAATCCTGACAAAAGCAAAGCACGGTATCTATGAAAAACTAACCCCTCAGAGGAGAGCAACATATAAAGGGCCAGGCCGACCTGACCCTGCAGGATAGGTAAGGTTAGTCTGGCAACAGTGGTAGAGGGGAAGTGCCCCTTTAGGTTGGCATGGACAAAGCCCTCAATCAACTTTCTGTGCCTTTGCGACAGTTATGAGAAGTTCTGGTAAGTCCCCAATTAATGAAAACAGTCTGCTCTGACGCCTGTTGTCCTCGTCGGCTTTTCTCTAAGAACTCTTTTCATCTGTTAGTTTGGTGGTACTGGTGGTTGTATTTTAACGGTTCATGATTATAATATTCACCTTCAGAAGTGTTGTAAATGATTTTGTTTTTGCATATGCTAAAAACCTAAAAAAACATGTTCGAATTGAAGAAGACCTATTCTCAGAGTAGACAACCTTAAAATGTCAGGGGAGAGGAAGCATATTTCCAAATTCTACTTATTAATGCCACTTTGGTCATATGTAAGTGGTTTCTAACTTACGAATGACTTGTATTTTAACAGTTTCTAATCTTGTAAAGATCCCCCCCCCACACCGCATGTAAGCTACGTGTGGTTAGGTTCCCGGGCTGATCTACAAAAACTGTGTAATCCCTAATGGAACTGAAGGATAATATAAATAAAATGTAATACTTAATAAATGTTACATTTGCATGTTCTCTCAGAAAAATCTCTGTTGTGGGAATGGGACTCCCCACCTCTAAGCCATTGGGAATAGGAACTCCACCTGGGTGAACAGTGGAGGGGCAGTTGTAGCATCACTTCTAACAGAAAACTGTGCTGCCCTGTCTCCCCTCCGGCCCCCCCCCCCCGTCTGTGTCTGGTGCCCTGACTTACGACCTCTGTCCATTCTGATGCCCTGTCGTAAACTTGTCAAAACAGCACCATCCTTCCTTGTGTGTCTCCTCTAGCTTGAGTGGCCTCTTGCGTCCCTCCCCTAAGACAGTGCCTGCATCCTAGAGAGAATATAAGGAGAACATAATTTAAGGGAAGACACAGTACATGGTTAGAACCAAGAAAAATGCGAAGTAATGGAAATATCAGTGCTGAGAAGCCTAGGGGAGGGGCAGGCAGGAAAGAGTTCGTGAAACAGGTAAAAATCTTGAGTTGTGCCTTGAGGTAGCCAATACTTTCCATGGTTTATGTCTCATTAGAATTTTACAAAATCTTGTTAAAGATACTTTTCCTTGGAATGGAAGGGATTTTCATGGTCCGCTGTTGGATTCCACACCAGCCGCTGTGGGGCTCTCCCACTGCCTCCTTGGTGTGCCTCTTCCTCCCGGGGCCTCATAGTGGTGTTGTTTCCCAAGCCTAGCCTTCCTTTGGCCTCCCACTCTTCTCTCGAACCCCCTCCCTGGAGGCAGATTTGCTCTACTCACACAGGCTCCCGTCCCACCTCACCCCCTGCCATCACCATATACCCTCCCTTTTCCATGGCCTGTTTTTATGGCCACTTTGGTCCTGCTCAGCCACAGGCCTGACCTGCCTTTCTGGTCCCAACTCTGAAGCTGTTCTGTGAGATTCTCAGATCACTGAGGGATACGACTATATCTGTCTTCATTGCATCCCTGTAGGCTGCCACAATACTGACGTCCAGGAGGTGTTTCAAAATGTTGATGGAGTGAATTAATTCACCTTCCTGTGGAATTTTTGTGATCTGCCTACTTCATTCTAGTTGTTTCTGTTAACCTTTGTTTTGGCCCTAATTCCTAATTATCTCTTTATTCATTAGCTTCTGGACATGTTTCTCTACCTCTGTGCTCTGCCTTTTTCTGGTCTTCTGTTCTTCATTCTTGATTCCTGGTATTTCCATACCCACATTTCATCATCATGCATCAGTGCTTTGACATTCTTTCGTTCTCCAAAATATGCAGAATCTAAAGACTTCATCTCAGTGAAGTTGGCCCTCCATTCCTATTTCTGCTTCTCTCCAGAAGGAAGCCTGCAGTGCACATGGCTCTGTGACTGTCTGCCCCTGCCCCTGAGTGTGTGTGCACTTACATCTGCTCCCCATCCCCTCCCCACCTCGGCAGCTGTGTACACATGGCTTTCAGAGTCCGATTCGAGCCCCGTCGCATTTCCAGACTCTCCTGTACTTTGCTTCATATTATCTGTTCTCCATTCTAAGCCCCCTCATCCCCATAACTTTCACTGTATATGTCATTCTTCTTCTAGCCATGCGACCCTGCCTTCGTGTCATTATGCCCCCAGGTCATGAGTCCCCTCAACAGTAACTGTGTCTGGTATATCATGTGTTTTTTTTTTTTGTCAATATCTGCATAGTACTGGTGCACAGGTATTAATTTCTGTGGAATTGAATGAGATGTAGGAAATTGATAATGTGACAAAACAATGTCTGTAATACATTTTCTTTATTATTCTTTTAAAGAGTCTAAGGTCATCAGTCAGTGAAGGAATTCGGGCAGTAGATGAACGAATGTGTAAACAAGAGGACATAAGGAAGAAAAAGGTACCCTCCAGTAGATTTCTTATGCTGCATGCCAGTTGAAGCCCTCTCCTCTTGTCTCCGCGAACTTGTCAGTACTATTCAGCTTTTTTTCTTTTTTTTTTTAATTTAGCTTTTTTTCAAAGCTCTCACGCATGTGCATTTTATGCATTATGTCACGTTATCTACCTGAAATAAGAAGACAGAATTTCAGAGGTACCCACACGATCTCAAGATCACCCACTTTTTCCAGAACAAGAAACAGTGATAACTGTTGTCAGTGCAGCGCTTGACAGTTAATGACTGTATAAATTGTCAGCGGCCCTGTAAAGAAAATAGGCCTATATTAGAGACTAGGGGAGAAGTGGGCTTTCCAAAGCAAACTCAGGATTATGCCGTAGGTTTGCTGTTATTTTCTGATCCTGTGTTCTTTATGTTCTGGTGTTCACTTTAATTTTTTCAATTCCCAGTAGTTAGCATGCGGTGTTGGCTTAGTTTCAGGTGTGTGAGACAGGCAATGGCTCTGTACATCTGAGGGCTCACCCCGGGAGTGTGCCCCTTAGTGCTATCTCCAGTTCCAAGTGTCCCCGATATCATTCATGAGCATAACGATGTAGGGGCACAGCGGGCATTGGGAGTCTGGGCTTCTGACTCTCGCCTGCTGCTCTGTACAATGTTTTCTATGTGTATTATTAGCATATTTGTTAAAATCTCAGTGGGGAGAAGCCTGTTTGAGGGACCTTCTGTTTAATTCGCCTCTGGATCTCCTCACAGCTTTTGTCCAAAGAATGCTTGTCGTGCGCTTCCAGACAAAACAGTAAGCTTTGTGAGAGCAGGGTGTATTTCTTGCTTTATTTTCTCGTGCCCCCCCACCCCCCGTCGGAATGAATATCGAGCTCCCAGGGGTGTTCATTATTATTATTATTTATTGAATGGATGACTTTGTATTTTTTTGTTCTTTAAGGATGAGAGTTTTCATAATGTCCCTCAACCTCTTTGATAATATTTGTAGTGTAAAATGTCTTTAATGATTTGGTGCTTGGGCATATAGGTATATGCACATGTAAACTGAGAGGGCCAGTACAATCGGAAGCCAAAGTTAAAACATGAATAAAGGGCCATAAGAAAACAAATGGAGGGGCGCCTGGTGGCTCAGTTGGTTAAACGTCCGACTCTTGATTTTGGCTCAGGTCATGATCTCAGGATCATGAGATTGAGCCCCGCATTGAGCTCTGTGCTCAGCAGGATGTCTGCTCGAGATTCTCTCTCTCCCTCTGCCCCTCCCCTGCACGCGCACATGCAGTCTCTCTCTCTCTCTCAAATAAACAAATCTTTTTTAAGAAAATAGGAAAGAAATGCCCATAGAAAGATTCAGGATGGGGAAAAAAAGAAATAAGAGTATAGAATATGAGAAAGCAAAGTCTAGGGTTTGTTTTTTTTTTTTCCTCTATAAACTTGCAATAGAATATGGAAGTATGCTTATTCTAGAACTAAGATTTGCATTCTTGAGAATTCTGTGTTTCATAGAAATATTCAAAATATAGCATGCCCTATATATTTGAAGTTAACTTTTGGTCTTATATTTTCCTGCATTTAGCATGGGAAATAAAGATGATTAAGAGTAAAGATGGTGACGTTTTTTGTTTGCTTAATTTTTATTTTTATAGATGTGTGTGTTGAGGCTTATACAAGTTATTTGATCAGTGGAAAAGATTGAAAAAATCTTAAATTCACAAAGTTCGAAAGAAACCTCTGCACTAGAAGCAAGCAGGTAAGCATTTTTTTTTAACTAAGTAGCACATAAATTAATACTTCACATCCAATCTAATTAGGCGGGGACGGCTTAGTTAGAATTCATTTCTGAACAAGAAGAAAATCCAGGTTTGTGGCTAGAATGTAGCTCCAGGAGAGTGGAGAGCATGAAATGGTAAAATCTATAACACGTTCCTATAAACGCTTTGGTTATAGACCACAGTTCCAACACGTCATTATGCTTGCAGTGTAAAAGTATATTTGGAATCACCTTCCCTGAGGACTAGCAAAGTCCTGTTGATCTTTAAAGCATACCTACCATTCATCTTGGTTTTTCTCCATCTCATTTTTTTTCCTAGACATGCCCAGAGTATTACCATTGATGTATTTTGCACCAGCATTATATTATTATGAAACATTATAGGACATATCCAGTTGAAATTTACAAACAGGAAAGGAAAAACTTATGAAATAGGAAAAAGATGATGGCTCTCTTTGTTACACTGTGATTGTCTTGTTCCCTTCCTGGTGTGAATTTTCAATCATCCAGGGTAGATGAGTGACTCAGAAAATGAGTAGTTAGGTCCTGTCAGCACTGTGAGATGCACAGTGGTGCAGTGGGAGTAGCCGGGGCTGGTCCTACACATACCAGCTGGGCTGCCTGCGTCAAGGTCGCCTGGTGCCCTGAGTGCTCTGTTGTGTGACGCTAACAGTCCCTCCCCTTGCAGGCGGAGTTAGGTTTCTAAATTTTAGGAATTAAGGTTTTAGATTTGGAAGGAACTTGAGAGACCATATGCTCCGCATGTCTCATGAAGGAGATTAAGAACGGACACATCCCAAAGGAAGCGATTCTCTGGTCCTAGGTCTCTGTCCCCTTTCACATCAAGGCATTCAACTAAGTGGTCAGCCTCCACTGTGCTTGTGTCTCTAGCCCGTTGCACTCGTGCTTCTGCCCCGTTCGTCCACACTTAGCAGACAGTCTGCACGCGGCCCTTCTGCAGCCCGTGTGTCTCCAGCGGCTCTGCTTCACTGCGGCCCTTGGCAGCGCCTGCAGCCCCTCCAGCCATGTCCACGTTCGGCCCCTGGGGAGCTGGCCCTCCAGTGTTCTTCCCGTCTTTGCTGTTGCTGCTGTGCTCATCGGATAGAAACACCTCAGTGAGCTCTGTGTCTACAATCCTGTCCCTTTGCAACACTGTCCTTGATAAACAGACATTGTGCACTTTCTTGCTCAGAATTACCTTGGAGGACTTTTTTCTCCAGAAGAGCAGCTCTGAGCTCTAGAGTCAGGAAAGCCAGAGCAGCGTCAGTGCACAGTAAATCCATCATGCTCTGCCAGGCCCAGAAATGCCGAGAAAAGGATAAATAGGAAATGCACATGGGATCAGTCAGTAGAGGTTGGGATTAGGTTTCTGCATTGGTCGTGCCAAGCGCTTGCCTTCCCTCCACACCAGTTCTGATGCTCTGGGATGGGGCACACCATGGCAGGTCTCCAGCTATTTTGGGTTTTCTTACACTGTGTTTCCTTACTACCTGACTGCCCATCCTCAGATGTGGGATGCCTCATAGAGCCCAGCATGGGCTTTGGGGCCTTTGTTGTGTGTGTTTTTTTCTTTCACTGTTCGACTTCCTTTTGAATGGGGTTGACGCTTTCTAATGTGGGGGGCAAGAGGGAAGTGTATCCAGTCCACTTGATGGCAGATGCACTGTGAGTGATTTCTCACCAGCTCCCGGAGCACCGAGCTTGCTCTTTCTGCCATTGGGTAAATTTAAACTTGGAGTCCGCTGCTCTGAGCGATTTCCCAGGTTGCTGCTAGGCGGTCAGTTTTAGCTGATTGAGGAGACAGCAGTAGTTGGTACTGGGGAGGTACTTGGGAGGGAGAATGAGGCAGGCAGAGAAGAAGAGGGGGCTTCGGGTATGAACGGTAGGACAGGGCAAGAGAGAGGAGGGGGTTAGAGAATGGGAGAAGAAGGGAGAAGAAGGGCACAAATGGGAGAGCCCGAGGAACATGGAGGAATCATGCAGTTGTACCCACACTGACCTAAAATAGCTCCATCCCCTTGCCTGGGCCCTGTGGCCCGGGCCAGGCTGCGTCGGTGGCTTCTACAACCTCCCCGCTCCTCACCCCTTGCACTGGGGCCTGCTGCACAGACAGTTTGTCATGAAAATTGATGGCGTTCAGGTGCAGGTGCCTGAGCGCTGTAAGGCATGTGGGGCGGTGGGGGTGGCAGGTTTTTAACTTTGGGAATTACATTTCTCTAATTGTCTCTACTAGCCCTCTCTGGACTAGACAGATTTTGGAGAGAATTGCCACAGAATTTAACCAGTTACACTTTCATGCTGTTCAGAGCAAAGGCATGCCTCTTCTGGACAAAGTAAGACCAGCAAGTGTTGGTTTCGATTTTCAATTTGCTGTTTGCGAATTTCCTGGATGATTTTGGTTTGACCTAGCATTGCCCCTGATAATTGCTACTCTACAGGATTTTGAAGCTAGCTTTGAATTCTTTTTTTTTTTTCAGTGTCTCCTGCTTGGGACCCTGCTTCCATTATGTCACACTAGATAGATTTTGTGTAAAGACACAAGCGTAGTCTCCAAACTATGCAAGTAAAATTAATTCTGAATTTCATGTAACTTGACACATCATATGATGTAGTCAGAGTTCATTTATCCAAAGCCCTTGACTGGGTTTAAATGCACGTTTGTCAGATTTACTCCGTAGCTTAAGAGGCAAATAACTTTTTGTCATTCCGTAATTGTCTGAACTTCACTTTGATGAAGCCGACTTACTTTCAAAGAAATCATAGGGAGGGGACGCCTCAGTGGCTCAGTCAGTTAAGCCACTGCCTCTGGCTTGGGTCATGATCCCAGGGTCCTGGGATGGAGTCCCACCTTGGGCTCCTTGCTTGGCAGGAAGCCTGCTTCTCTTTCTGCCTGTGTCTCCTTGTGTGCTTGTGCTCTCTCTCAACAAATAAATAAATAAAAACCTTTAAAAAAAAAAAAGAAAGAAAGCAATCATGGGGAGAAGAGATTCATTGTTATTCTCTAGGAAATGTTGGGATTTTAATCTTACATATATTCTGGTAGAATTAGAGGCTCGCTTTATATATATAACACATATGTATATAAATTATACACATATATTTGAGCTTTTAGAAACTGTGGTACCTGAACCTTCTTTCCTGGTTTCTCTGTTCTTGCAGCGTATAGCCCACATTACGGCCATGCTGCAGCAGTCCCTGGGAGGCCTGCTGCTAGAAGGGCTTCAGACTTCCAATGTGGACATCATACGGCACTGCCTCCAGACTTACGCTACAATTGACAAGGCACGGGATGCAGAGGCGTTAGTCGGTCAAGTACTGGTGAAACCATACATGGATGAGGTTTGTGCCCCCATGCACCTCATTCCACAAACACAGAGCATCTAATCTGGCTTTGTTTCTTGACTGGGTGCGAGAGAGCTCAGGGCTCTTCCTTGAAGATGCTCTTAGTTCCTGATCTTCTGGTTGTAAGAAAAGGTTGGTCCCGCTTGGTGCCCATCAGCATGGCAGGAATCAGGCATGCGCTCTGGTCTCTTACAGTGATGCCATAACTCAGGGATCATCTTAATTTAGTAGGGGTGAGGGACTTGCCTAGGAAGAAGGTACGGATCAGAACATTTTCAGGTCAATTTCCATTTCCATAAGTTATACGTTAATGAAGTTGCCGAAAAGCGTGACCCCACCAAGGCGCCCGTGCCCACTGGAGGAGCTGGAAGACAGCTCTGTGCGCAGGGAAAGTCTGTGAGGGGAAGCGTCTTCGCAGAATTGATGTGGCCTAAGTCTTGAAGACCATGGGGGAGTTTGCCAGGCTAGGAAGGTGGGAGGGAGGGAATATTCAAAGATAAAGGGCTTTGAAGGGCGAGTTAGCGGGGTAGTACCTTAAGTCCAGAACTTGGTTACCCAGTGTTCTTAACCTATAAGGATACAGTAAAATACAGGGAGTCAGTGTATCCTGCCTCTGAGCGGCCGGAGTATGGGCTGCACCATGTGAGGCCGCCAGCAATCAGCAGCTTCCAACTTAGAGAGCGTCGGTTTCATCTAGTTCAAGCGGACAGAAGTCATGAAGCCAGTCTCAGCGTTTGAGGGCTTTCTTCCAGTCACCTGCCAGTGCGAGTGTTCTTTCTGTCTGGTAAGTATAAAGCTACCCACCATGACTTCAGGATGAAAGGCTTCCAGTTTTAAAACGAGACAGTATCCCAGTGATAGAAATGAAATTGAAGGATTAATTTCAGTAATCTTCTCAGCTTCATTAAGACTACTAAAAGTAAATGATCTGTCAGTTCTTTGTATGTATCCTATTATAGTTCATAGCTCTCTCTGTGGGGGTGAAAAAGATCACATTATTCTTTGTCACTAAATGAAAATATTTTAGTTATTTAATTTATGCCCTTTTCATTGAACTGAATCTAATATGCTAAATTGGGGAAGTACTTTACATTTCCATGTCATTAAATGAACTGTGGCCACGTTTGAATTTTAAGTTTGTATGCTTGTCATTCACCTCCTGCAACTCAGCCTCACCAAAAAAAATTAAATACTAAAGCAAAATAAGATGTGTTTTCTTCCATCACTTTCCATCTCAGCCCTTTCCCTGTTCTGGAGACGGTAGAGGATAAGGCCAGGGTGAAGATGATACAGAGCTGTTGTCTGCAGATACAGTATTTTGCTTTTAAGCTCAGAAGGGAAGCAGATGAGTGTGTGTGATGTTTTAGCTTCAGGCCAGTCTCTGTCCCTCAGCCTCTGTGTCCCCCAGGGTTGGAGCAGTATTCCCAAATCCCAGGACCTAGATTTTCATGCCAATGTTACTTACCTCCTGTTTAGAAAGCATACTGAGTGGGGAGGAGGAAGGACGAAGTGCATTTTTAAGGTTTACACGATTCTTTTCTCTGTAGTGTATAGTTCATACTTCTCTTTTAGGTGCTTTAAAAACAAACAAAAACACAAACAAACAAACACACAAATAAATAAATAAAAATAAAACGCTCTTCCTTCTGCTAGGTGATTGTAGAGCAGATCGTTGAGTCTCATCCAGACGGCCTGAAGATCATGTATGCTAATAAGCTCCTGGAGTTTGTTCCTCACCACTTCCACCTTCTTCGAGAGGTCACAAGAGGAGCCATCTCAAGGTGACGTAAAATGCTGTGTATGCACCTGAGCTCAGTTTAGTGACCACCTGTCACCTCCTCATGTGCCGCTGATCCCTGGCTGTCCTGTCTGACCCAGGAACGTGGGAACGTGTGCTCTTCCCTATTTGTTACCAGTGCTGTGAGGCAGGTGTCACTTGCCTGGGTTTACAGGGAAGGGAATGAAGAGTGGGGACGTATCTCAATGGTGACATTTGTGTGACTCCAGAGCCTCTGCTTTTCTCTTGTCTATACTGTCTCCTTAACCAGGCTCAAAATCAAAATTGGTTTCCTTCCATTATTGTGATGTCATCATCGGTCTAGAAATACCAATTCATTTTAATTCAACATGTTTTATACTGATGGCAATTAAAGTCATGAACGGTTTTCCCTCCCTCTCTTATTTCATTTCCATGGCTTTCCAGTTCTGTTTCATGAATATCCCATTACCTTCCACCATCTCCATCATCCCAGTCCAGACCTTTGTTGCCTTTTGTTCGAGGGTAGCGGGCTCTCCCCACCTGGTCTCCCAGCTCCACCTGTCCCTCTTCATTGCAGCCCTCAGCTGTCCCACCTGCCCAGAGCTCTTCAGCCTTCCTGAGTCGCTCGTGGCTTCTCATCGCCCACAGAAGAGCATCCAGTCTTCCTGGTGTAACCTGTGACCGTTGGTGCTTGAGTCCTAGTGGTTCTCCGCTGTAGAACTTTCTACTGTGGAACTTTCCCCCATACCACTATGGTTCCTGGCCAGACAGGAGCACTTGACCTTCCCTAACACACCTGGTACAGAAGATCCCTGACTTCACCTTGGTTCAGTTTATGGTTTTTTGACTTTTTATAATAGTGCAGAAGTGATATGCATTTAGTTTGGATCTTTTCCCAGGCTGGCGATCTACAGTAGGGTCCTCTTTTGTAATGCTGGGCAGAGGCAGCGAGCACAGCCCCCAGGCAAACCACGTGATCACGAGGGTCAGCAACCAACACACTTGAACCGTCCTGTTCTGGCTTTCAGTGCAGTGTTCAGTAAGTTACATGAGATACCAGACACTTTATTGTGAAATAGGCTTTGTGTTAGAGGATTTTGCCCAACTGTGCAATACTTTAAGTGTTCTCAAGACATTTAAGTTTGGCGGGGCTAAGCTCTGATGTTCAGTCACTTAGGTGTTTTCCATGCATTTTCAACTAAAGAGATTTCCAGCTGAACAATGGGTTTATTAGAAGCCGAGGCCGTCATAAGCTGAGGAACATCTGTCTATACTGTGCGCCTCTGTGTTTTCCTTCATTGCTTCCTGTCTCTTATTCCTTTGTCTTTCTGTTGATCTGTCACTCCACATGAAGCTCCAGTCAAATACAACTTCTTTTTTTTTTTAGGTTATTTATTTATTTACTTATTAGAGAAAGCATAAGCAGAGGGGGAGGCAAAGAGTGAAGCAGGCTCCCCACTGAGCAGGGAGCCCGATGTGGAACTCAATCCCAGGACCCTGAGATCATGACCTGAGCCACCCAAGCGCCCCCAGGCTATGGTTATTTCAAGAAAAAGTCCTATTTGTGAATTCTTCATCTAGTGAAGATGAATTAAAATCAGAAAGTCAACTCTGCCACCTTTAAAAACCCAGGAACAGAAAAAAATTCCACGAGCAGGTATAACCCTATCCACAATAAATCACTTTCAATCCAGTCCTGAAAACTAATACAGAGTAGGAAGAAAGCATTACAGAAAAATTTTGTTTTCATTAATCAAGCTGGAAAATAACGGGCCTTACATGAATGCCCTTTAGGAAGGCAGTTCTTATAGTTTTATGTTGATAGAAACTCACATTACATTTGAAATGCATGTTAAAACCATGACTGTAGATTAACTACCACTTTCAGTCGTCAGAAGATGAAAAATGGTCAAGAGTCACCCAAACTGAATCCTGGTTCCTCCTGGAAAATGTGTTCCTAAATATTTTCCCCCTGAACTACTGTGCTCTTTCTGTATCTTACACAGCAGACACTGCGATGCACAAACACATCCAGAAGGCCTTTGAGGGCTGACAGCCTGCTGGAACAATGAGGACTTCACCTGGGTTTCTGCCTTTCTGCCGGGCCCAGAAAGTTCTGGGTAACCCAGGTGACGTGTCATGAGAATACATGTGTAGCTCACACCATATGTATTATCTCCTCAGGGTAGACACCAAAATCCATGTTCCTATATGAAAATCCGAGATGCGTACAGAAATCAAGAGTGATTCTGTCATCTTGAAAGAAAAACACACTGTTGCGCTGCCACATGCCTCGTTTCTCCTTGAGTGACTGCAGGAAGTAGCGATTGCAGTCAGAAATCTCAGAAAGAAAAATTAGAGTAAGGGCAACACCTGAAGTTTATTCCTGAAAATACTTGGAGAACGACTGTGACCAATAAACCAGGGCTTAGTTCATGAGACTGTCAATGAGCTTATAACATCCCATGTCCTGGTCAAACCCTCATGTCTGAGAGATGGAGGGACGTCTTCATCTTCCAGAGCTACTATTAGGGAAAAAGGTGGAGACAATACTGACTGAGTCCCTACTTCAGCAGGAGAGCCAAAAACACCTTGCCCCTCCATAATCCCAAATGAAAATAAACATCTCGGGGCGCCTGGGTGGTTTAAGCTTCTGCCTTTGGCTGGGATCAAGCCCCACGTCGGGTTCTTTGCTCAGCGGGGAGCCCACTTCCCTCCTTCTCTCTCTGCCTGCCTCTCTGCCTACTTGTAATCTCTGCCTGTCAAATAAATAAAATAAATAAAATCTTTAAAAAAGAAGAGAAAAGAAACATCTCATTTTACTAGTGTGCAGCAGTGACTATGCAGGAGAAATTATTATTATTTTATTATTAGATGATATATTATTATTATTATTATTATACTATATTGTTAACCTTTTGAATTCGGACACCTAAAATTTTTAATAAAATATGAAGGCCTTTTTTTTTTAAGATTTTTATTTATTTGAAAGACAGAGATCACAAGTAGGCAGAGAGGCAGGCAGAGAGGGGGAAGCAGGCTCCCCACTGAACAGAGAATCCGATGCAGGACTTGATCCCAGGACCCTGGGATCATGACCTGGGCTGAAGGCAAGAGGCTTTAGCCCACTGAGCCACCCAGGCGCCCCATGAAGGCTTTTTTTTTTTTTAAGATTTTACCTATTTATTTGACAGAGAGATCACAAGTAGGCAGAGAGGCAGGCAGAGAGAGAGAGAGGAGGAAGCAGGCTCCCCGCTGAGCAGAGAGCCCGACATGGGACTTGATCCCAGGACCCTGAGATCATGACCTGAGCCGAAGGCAGCGGCTTAACCCACTGAGCCACCCAGGCGCCCCATGAAGGCTTTTTTTAAAGAACAAAAACTTCAGACTATATCTTTATCCTATCAGTTCCCACTACAACTGGCTTCTGTCTTGGCCAACATTTAGCCATTCAGATAAAGTCCGTATTTAGTGCTTCGTGTGTATGCATGTGTAAAATAAGCGGACAGTCAAAAATCTTTAAGATTGTGTATAATAACCGTGAAATAAGGATTCTTGATACACAAGGTCTCGTCTGGGGAAAACAGCTGGAGAACAGTATGCAGTTTTCAAATGACGAAGGGGAAATACGCATTCGGTTATGAGAAAAAGAAGGAGAACAAGACCAAATATTAATAAAAGGGAAAAAAGCTTTTTCTGCCATCTTTCCGTGCCACAGTAACAGTGTGAACAAATGTCCCACAGATGCCCTCAAGAACATTAACACTGCTAAAAGGAGGGGTGAAGGCCAGGTTCTTAGGAGGCCCTGCACCAAAGTCATCGTCCCGTTTCCTCACTGTGATGACGAAGCATGAGTACATTGGCAAATTTGTAATTATTGATGACCACAGGGCTGGGAAAACTGCTGTGAACCTCACGGGCAAGTTAAACAAGTGTGGCATGACCAGCCCTAGACTTGTATAACTGAAAGATCTAGAAAAGTGGCAGAATATTTCCATCCCCTCAGTTTGGTTTCACTGCATGGAAAAATTCTTCTGGCATCATGCACCATGAAGAAGGAAGAATCCAGGCAGGAGGGAAAATCCTGGGATTCCTTTTTCCTAGAAATATAATATAGATGGCACGTGAAATGCCTCAATGGGGAAAAAAAAGGAAAATAAATTACAGTCAACTAATGTTTGACAAGACTCCCAAACAATTCAATGGGGGTAAGAACAGTATTTTACTCCCAAGCAGCCACATGCAAATAATGAAACAGGAGTCCTGCCTAACACCATACAGAGAAAATAACCCCAAATACATCAAAGACATAAGTGTAAGCATTAAAATGATAAAGTTCGAGATGCCTGGGTAGCTCAGTTGGTTGGACGGCTGCCTTCTGCTCAGGTCATGATCCCGGAGATCCCGGATTGAGTCCTGCATCAGGCTCCAAGCTCCACAGAGCTTGCTTCTCCCTCTGACCTTCTCGTCGCTCATGCTCTCTCTCATTGTCTCTTTCTCAAATAAATAAAATCTTTTAAAAAATAAAAATAAAGTAAAATGATAAAGTTTTCAGAAGAAAACACAAAGGTAAATGTTAGTGGTCTTGAATCTAACAACGGCTCCTCAGCCAAACACCAAAGTACAAGCAACTTAAAAAAAATAATAAACAAATAAATGGGACTCAACCAAAATATCCCAGTTTTGTGCTTCCAAGGACCCCATTGACAAAGTCAAAAGACAAGCCACTAAATGGGAGAAAATATTTGCAGGTCATATATAAGGAACATGCATTCAGACTGTGTGAAGAATTCTTTTTTTTTTTTTTTAGATTTTTTTTTATATTTATTTGAAAGGGAGAAATCACAAGTAGATGGAGAGGCAGGCAGAGAGAGAGAGAGGGAAGCAGGCTCCCTGCTGAGCAGAGAGCCCGATGCGGGCCTCGATCCCAGGACCCTGAGATCATGACCCGAGCCGAAGGCAGCGGCTTAACCCACTGAGCCACCCAGGCACACAAGAATTCTTACAACTCAAATAAAAAGACAACCAAGTTAAGAAATGAACAAAGAGGGGCACCTGGGTGGCTCAGCGGGTTAAGCTGCTGCCTTCCGCTCAGGTCTTGAACTCAGAGTCCTGGGATCGAGCCCCGTGCTTTCTGCTCAGCAGGGAGCCTGCTTCTTCCTCTCTCTCTGCCTGCCTCTCTGCCTGCTTGTGATCTCTCTCAATAAATCTCTCTCAAATAAATAAATAAAATCTCTTAAAAAATGAGCAAAGAACTTGAATATACATTTCTCTAATATTCAAATGTATATATTAATATATAAATGTATATATAAATATATTTTACATGATCATATATTTATATAAACATATTTATGTAAATATATTTACATTCTTAAATATGTATTTAAATATAAATAAAATATGAAATATATAATATATATTTAAAGATACATATAAGGTATATATAAAATATATGGGACAATAAGCACGTGTAAATATGCTCAACATCACTAATCATTCGGGAAATGCAAATCAAAACCATGGTGAGATACCACCTCCCACCCACGTGGATGGCTACTATCAAAAACCCCAAAAGCAGGTGTTGGAAGGATGTGAAGAGCTGGAACCTGTAAATTGCTGGTGGGCTTGGAAAATGGCACAGCCACATTACAAATGGTTTAGTAGCTCCTCAAAATGCAGAACACAGAGTTGCCATATGACACACCAATATCACTCCTGTGTATAGAGCCAAGAAAAAAACTATGCCCACACAAAAACTTGTGCATGAAGGTTTAGGGTTTATTCATAATAGCGAAAAGGTGAGAACAACCCTGATGTTCATCAACTGATGAAGAGATAAATAAAATGTGATCCATCCAGCCTGTGGAATATTATTCAGCCTTGAAAAGGAATAGAATTTTGATATGTGCCACGACACAGAGGAGCCTTGAAAACATTCTGCTGATTGAGAGAAGTCAGTCACAGAAGACCACGTATTGCATAATTTGATTTATATGGAATTTCCAGAATAGCTAAATCTACAGAGACCGAAAGTAGATTAGCGGTTGCCTAAGACTGGTGGTGATTGCTAAAGTTTTCTTTTGAGGATGATGAAAATGTGTAGGTAGTTCAGTATAGTATAGTTAAATATAGTGAAAGCCATTAAATTGTCCACATTAGATGGTGAGTGGTATGGCCTGTGAATTATATCTCAATTAAGCTGTCATCGAAAAATGCAAAGAACTTCTCTATTTATCAAGTACAAAAAGAATGAACTTGATTAAAAACATCGAAAATGGGGAAAATAAAAACAAAATAAGATGGGAGGAATAAAATTATGACGGTTTATCATTAATTTAAATGTGTACAGACTGACTTTTTCTATTAAAGCGCCTATCAGGAGGTTACAGATCCACGCTGTTCAAGAAACATACTTAAAATGCAAAAGGGATTGAGAATGTATCAGGTGAGGAGATACCATGCAAAAGAGAAAGCCGGAATGGCAAAATTCATCGCAGACAAGTTGGGTCTAAAGTTATAGGTACTGGGACGCCTGGGTGGCTAAGTGGGTTAAGCCGCTGCCTTCGGCTCAGGTCATGATCTCAGCGTCCTGGGATCGAGCCCCGAATCGGGCTCTCTGCTCAGCAGGGAGCCTGCTTCCTCCTCTCTCTCTGCCTGCCTCTCTGCCTGCCTGTAATCTCTGTCTGTCAAATAAATAAATAAAATCTTTAAAAAAAAATAAAGTTATAGGTACTAAGATGAAGAGGGACATTTTTAAAGGCAGAGTTTGGAAAGAAGATGTAAAAGGTATAAGCAGGTATACATCTAACAACATAATACCTGAAGACTCTAAAAATGCAATAACAAGGTAAAATTTTAGCTTTTCAAATGGGAGTATCTACTAGAAGGAGGGAAAAACAAGGACACACAGAAAATAGACATCCTGGGGCGCCTGGGTGGCTCAGTGGGTTAAAGCCTCTGCCTTCGGCTCAGGTCATGATCCCAGGGTCCTAGGATCGAGCCCCACATCGGTCTCTCTGCTCCGCGGGGAGCCTGCTTCCTCCTCTCTCTCACTCTCTGCCTGCCTCTCTGCCTACTTGTGATCTCTGTCTGTCAAATAAATAAATAAAATCTTAAAAAAAAAAAGAAAATAGACATCCTTATTTCCCTCGGAAAACATTTCTTTCTTACACCTAAGGAAAGCCATATTTGTAAAGATTAATTGCATACTAGGCAACAAAGGAAACCTTTACAAGCCTTCCAAATTAAAGATTTAAAGAACAGTTCTTTGATCACAATCCGGTAGAATCAGAATTAGATAATCTGGTAACAAAAAATTGAAACTACATACAAGTTAAGAAATACAGTCTTCAGTCAAAGAAGAAATCATAAGACAACTGAAGAAAATCTTGAAAGCAATGGAAAGGAGACTATTTCATACCAAAACTTACAGAAGACACCAGAAGTTATACTCTAAGGAGACTTTAGTGTCAAATGTCTTCAATTTCAAACATTTTTTTAAATAAAAGAAAGTACTCATTTAAACCCATCAGAAAAGGGCAGCTCAATCCAAAGAAAGGAAGTAATTATAATAAAGATAAATTTTTAAACTAATAAAAAATATCAGGGGCAAATAAACTCAAAGTTGTTTCTATGAAAGACTAATGAAATAATAATAATAAAAAAAACTTCACATGCCCTATTAAGGATAAGAGAGGGGGAAGATGGGGTGTGGGAGGAGGTGGGGAGAGGGAAGGGGAATGGGGAAAGGGGGGTTTCAGGGAGGAGGGGACAGAGAGAGGGAGAGAGTTGCAAAACAGATAAGGATTGGGAACAGAGATATAAAAGCAAATGCATAATATAAAAGAATCACTAAACTGCAAGGCACTTTATACTAATCAATTTGATAACCTAGAAGAAACGATGATTTCCTAGGAAAACAAAATCATCCAAATGATTCAAGAATGGAAAATTAAGAAGATGAGTTCCAAGATCAGACAGGTTTGCAGCTGGATAACTGTCATTCTACTGTTAAATGGCAACAGGCAATTAAACAATAATAAGTCAATTCACTTGATGAAGCTGAGCACAATTTTAATACCCAAACCTGAGAGGGAGGAACGGGGAAGCTATTAACAAATCTGGCTTAGGACAGATTAGTTCACAGAAACTGAACTAATGTTAGCAAATAACAGAAGTCAGGCATCTATCAAAGGACTATATCCTGAGACCAACTTGGATTCATTCCAGGAAAATAAAGGGAGCTCAAGACCAGAAAATCAATAAGATTTACCTCATCACTAAATTAACTGTGAAAAAACTCTTAAGACCATAGCAATAAATGCATTTGATAAAAAAATAAAGGCACCTGATAAAAGGTGAGCAACCATTCTTTATAAAAATGAAGATAAAAACAGAAGGACGTTATGCAGGAGGGATTATTAACTGGGAAGCACTAGATCAAGAGGTAGATAAAATGAGCCCATATTTGTTAAACAGTGACAGAGCCCCATGCGTGCGTGGATAGAGGCGAATGAGCTCATGGATGAGCACCAGGCTGTCAACAGGTATTATAGGGACAAAGGCAGCGGTGACTAGAGGAGAGTCTTAACAACAGGGAAGAAGGTAAAAGGAGGATTGCAGTTAAAAATTGTGCATGATACAAACACATGCAAATAAGACCGGATATTTTCCGGTATATAGTTTTTTAAAACCCTGCACACATTACTGGAACTACCAACTCTTGCTTTCAGCTCCGCAGTCCTCGCGTGCTTTCCCAGTACCAGGATGCAGGGGTAGATCCTCCGTTGGTGACATCCTATGTCATTGTACTCCTAAAGGGACAGGTGAAACAGCGCAGGGGCTTGAGGTCGGAACTTAGGCATCGCTGCGCCCACCCCAGCTCCCTGCTCACCCAGCCCCCACTCTGAAGCGGCGGGCACTTGGAGCTGTTAAGAAGCAGGGATCTGAGCAGTTCTCTGGTTTCCCCTGGAGCCATCTGCATCCATCATATTTCCCACAGCTCTCCCCGAGTGTTGGTGCTGGCTCCCCCCGAGTATTCCTTTAACTCCAGGCATACCCTTCTTATGACAGCACCTAGTACTCCCCGTCACAGTGCTCTGTCTGTCACATGCATCCATTGATCAACTTTGTGCTGGTTGAGGGCTGGAGCCCCCTCCTGTTAACTTCTCAAGTCCGTTTCTAATGCAGCAGCACCTGGCACTTAAGCACCCTGTCAGTACCTGCCAAATGAATGAAATGTACTCAAAGCATAGTATGAAGTCTGCGTTCTGAAACTCCTTTATGGAGCTGTTTGCTATCATTTTCCCAGGCAATTAAAAAAATTTCCAGCCTTGCTGCCAACAACCTGAAGGGGTAAAGGAATGCCGGGATGCCCCATGGGACATGTCACTCTGGATGGTCCTTCAGCAGCAGGGACTTAGATAGCGCTCTTCCAAACCCAGCAGGATGGTGGAATGGGTACGTGGCTGAGTGCCTCCTGGGTCTGACCCTGTGTGACGCCACCCAGTGCCTGCAGCTGCCCTCTGGAAGGTGTTGCTTTTGCGGCAGAGCCAGAGGGCACCAAGCATGTGTCTGTCTCCAAAGTCCTGGGCACCACATCACAATGCCTTCCTGAGAAGCAGAATCAAGGACAGTTGCTGATCTTCATTCCTTCCCACCAAAGGTATCTCATACACCATCTTTGGAAGTTGGAGCCAGGGGGTGCCTGGGTGGCTCAGTCGGTTAAGTGTCTGCCTTCAGCTCAGGTCATGATCCCAGGGTCCTGGGATCGAGTCCCACACATTTGCCTCCCTGCTCAGCGGGGAGCCTGCTTCCCCTTCTCCCTCTGCCATTCCCCCCACTTGTGCTTTCTGGCTCTCTGTGTGTCAAATAAGTGAATAAAATTTTTTTAAAAAGTTTGGGCCATACTCTTTAGCCATTCTACTTTCCCTGGGGTAATTTGCCACCTCCCTGAATTTACCTGAATCTTTCCCAAAATCTACTTATCTTCCAGCCTTCTTGACCATAATGAGTCTATAAATTTTCAATAGACAGTGTGAACTTACACTTGCTAATATTTGCATAACATGCACCTCTTTCGATCTCAAAGAAAAGCTTTGCACCGCAATGGTCTCTAATCTCCAATTAGGTTCTGTTCCGGGATCCCACTGGAATTCTACGCGCCTGTCCCCTAAGATCCCATAAATTGTGGTCCAGTTTCTCAGCCAGCCAAGGAAAGCACATGGTAAATCTTGCTGAAGTATGAGTAAGAGCCAACGAAAGGGAACATATTTATCTGCCTCGAATGCTGGGACCTGAGGAAAGCAAGTTTCATTACAGACAAATCAGGAAGGAGGTGCAGATTGCTTTTTATGTCACTCTGGAGTGGAGGTCTGCCATTGATCATTAAGGCCATTTCCTGCAATGCACTCACCAAAGTGATACTCACTTCGGAGTGGACAAAACTTAGGAAATGGCCAAGGGGAGCTCTGCTTACACTTTACACTCTCAGAATTTATTTGTATTATTTTCTTTATAGGGCAGTATCGAGACTTGAAACCACATTGAAAAAGCAAAGCTTGTCATCCTGTGGCCTTGGGTCAAGAATAGAGATAGTGCTGCTCGTGTCAGTTTCAACCTCCAGTGGCCAAGGGTTTGATCTGATGCTCTTTCAAGTTTTCACCATAGCCTTTCTCAAGCTCAATGGCCAATAATCCCACAGGAGGAGATTTTAGGGCCCTCTCAAACTTCTGTTTTGCTATCTCTCCCCAGCCTGCTTCCTCTGCAAAAGTCACCACTTTGCCTGTGCATCTACCACCTCTTAGAGCCTTTGGAATCAGCCACGAATTGCAGTGCTGATTCCTTCCATGACCACATATTGTTTACAGGAAAACTCTTCTTCGTTATGCCTTGCCAGTCAGAGTGACGGTTTCATCCGCAACCTGGACCAGGTTCGGGAATGTTCTACACATAAATGTGAGCAAATGTCTTCTGTATTGAGAGACATGTACAATCTGTAAATGGAATCTATTGAAAAACCAGTACATAGGGTACACTTATGTCCTGACCCAGCTGGAAGGAGGCAATTCATTTCTATCTTTCAGAAAATTGGTGTAACACATTGATTTTCATAACAAAGAAAGCAGTTTTGTGTCCTCTACCAAAAGACTGTCATAGTAAGCAATAAATTGCCTCTTTGGGGTGAACAAATTAATAAGATATTTTCTAAATTTCAAAATAACAAAGACAGAACGATGTCTGTAATGCTAAGTGCATCCCCTTAGTGGCAGGGCACTGTGTCATGGACCACCTGAGCAATGACACATGGCGGCCGGTAGTCTGATTTGTACATCAATTCACCTGGCAACCTGTTAAAAGAAAGTCTCGCACATGACAAGCTTTCAATAAGACACTGCCAAGATGGCCAGGAAGCCCCCTTAGCTGGCTTTTTCAGGTGTCCAGACATCTAGTCAACCTACCTCACCAACTCATCACCATGCTTACTGGAGTAAACCCAATCTCTTCCTTCCCCCCTGGAGATGGGAAAAGAGCCACTCACACGTTTGTATGGAATTCTCATTCCCCCTCGCTCTGTCCCCACATGGCGCTGTCCGTGTAATAAATAAACAAATCTTTATGTCACCCGGAAGTTCCTGGGTCACAACTCGGACAATTTTGGGTCACTACAGCCTTTTGTTTTTCTCTCCACCTTAAGCCTTCTGGGTGACCAACAACTATCTAAAACTCATGTTGCTGCCATATGCTGTTGTTCTGCTTCATCTTCCCAGTAAAGTTCAGTATTTTTCCCTAAAGTTTGGTTTATCAGTATCTCCAGCGTCTATCTCCAGCTAGGGTCATGATCCCAGGTCCTGGGATCAAGTCCCACTCTGGACTTCCTGCTCTGCGAGAAGCCTGCTTCTGTCTCTGCCTCCCATCTCTTATGAATAAATAAAGAAAATCTTTAAAAAAAATTAAAAAAACCATTTCTATCTTCCCACTTTTAAAGATTAATTCTAGGGGCGCCTGGGTGGCTCAGTGGGTTAAGCCGCTGCCTTTGGCTCAGGTCATGATCTCAGGGTCCTGGGATCGAGTCCCGCATCGGGCTCTCTGCTCAGCAGGGGGCCTGCTTCCCTCTCTCTCTCACTGCCTGCCTCTCTGTCTACTTGTAATTTCTCTCTGTCAAATAAATAATTAAAATCTTAAAAAAAAAATAAATAAAGATTAATTCTAGGAATTATTGCTATAAATCCAGTGTCCTATCTCTTTCTTAAAAAGTCTTCTCCAGGGCACCTGGGTGTCTCAGTTGATTAAATGTCTGACTCAAAATTTTGGCTCAAGTCATGATCTCAGGATCATGGGATTGAGCCCTTAGTGAGGCCTCTGTGCTCAATGGGGAGTCTGCTTCTCTCCTTTTCCCTTTGCCCCACCCCCCCTACTCACATGTGCACACACGTGTTGTCTCTCTCTCTCTCAATAAATAAATAAACAAATCTTTAAAAAGTCTTCTCCAAAGGGAGTTTGAGAAATAGTCCAGTAAGGGGCTGGAAGAAAATATTATAAGTTTTATTCATATTTCATGTCATCCATTTAACTGTTTAGCTTTTGCATGCCTTTTATAATAATTTAGTAGAGCAGTAGAGTTTATAATTTATCAAAAATTTGCTTAAATTTGTGCTATGTCCGCAAATATTTTTTGTATGTATGTATGTATGTATGTATGTATGTATGTATGTATGTATTTTTGTGAAAGAGAGGTGCACAGTAATAAAAGGAGATGATAGCTCCAGGGACCCAGATATTTCCCCAAGTCCTGTTTCCTTCCATTCCCTCTGGGCTTCATTAGACCCCCTTAACACCAATCTTGTCCCTAAAACACGCCCTCTGCAGCACCAAGTTCAAATGCTTAACTCGGGCCATCACTGCAGGCTGTACCGGGATGACCTTAGGGAAAAGGGTGGTGGGTCTCACGGGTTAGCTGTGTCACCTCCATGAACAGTCCTTTGTTCTGAACAGCTAGTGCAGCCCACGTTTGCAATCACAGGCTCTGGCACCAGAGTGGGCGTAGATCCCAGCTGGCCCCTCAGTAGCAATATGGCTTTGGGAAAGTTGTGTCATTTCTGGCCCAGACTTAAGGCTCATCCATAACGTGGAGGAGAAGACAGTGTGACCCTCAGTGGGCTGTTGAAAGGATCACGAGATGGTTCGACTCAGGTGCTCCGAGGTACCCAGCACACAGTAGGCCCACAGTAGAACAAAAAGTTGTTCTATTGATCTTATAGTTACTATTACTCCTACTAACAAAACAAACTGATCATTTGAGATGATTTTCAAGCGAAGTGTCTTCGCCTGGATTTCTAAGATTAACCTACTTCAAAATGAATTCTGCTCTACTGTGAAAAACGAGCTAACCAGCAGGTTTCTTCTGCATCTTTTCTGAACTTTTTAGGATCCTCTCTAGAGAAAGGTTCTAAAGGAAGGCAAAGTGCAGAAATACTCTTGCTTCAAAGGATGTGTAGGAAATGATTAATTTTGCCAAAAAACAGTGCCTTGAACATAAAAGATGTTTGACGAAGCTCACTGTAGACAGTGTATCCCTCCAGGATTCATAAGTTGAAAACTCAATGTCCAAAGGGACATAACTAGGAGATGGGGTCCTTGGGAGATGTTTAGGTCATGAGGGTGGAGTCCTCATGGGCGAGATTAGTGTCTCCATAAGAGAGACCCCACAGAGATCCCTCGCCTCCTCCACCTTGGAGGTTATAGGGAGAAGATGGTCATCTGTGACCCAGGAAGTGGGCACTTGAACAGACACGGAATCTTCCAGGGTCTTGATCGTAGACTTCCCAGCTTCCAGAACTGAGAGAAATAAGTATGTCTTTAAAGCACCTAGTTTATGGTGCTCTTGTTACATCAGCCCAAACTAAGGTAAAGCTTGTCTCTTATACTGAAAAATAACACAAATGTTAACAACAATTTAAAAAAGGAACATTGTGGCCAATGACATGTAAGGAACATCATCTCTCCTCTACAGAGCCAAGAGCTTAATTAGTTTCGGGCAACTCAGTAGAGTATGATTAAACCAAAGAGCAGCAAGATGTCTAAATGCTCAAGTCCTCGGCCTCCTACTTTTCTGCCAAAACAAAAGAAAAGCCCTAGGCTGGTTTTGGTTACCACCAAGCACAAAACAGCCAAATTCCAAATTACAAAGCTCTGGGGTTTAATTGTGGATGTATGGAATTACATAGAAGCTCTCTTTGATCATTCCAAAGGATGTTTCCCTCAAAGGTTACAAATACATCTCAGCCTACCAACCATCTCAGGCCTACCACAAAAATTATATATATACACTTTTAGCATTTTAAAATGTGTCTATATTTCAGTTTCAGATCCAGTTTTGACTATTGTTATGGGCTTAGTTGGATGCCCCCAGATTCCTATGTTGACGTCCTAACAACCAGCATCTCAGAATGTGGCAGTATTCAGAGACAGGATTTTTAAAGAGGTGATAAAGGGAAAACGAGCTCACTGGGGGTGGGCACCAAGCCAACAGGACTGGTGTGCTTAAAGGAAGAAGAGATTAGGACACAGACAGTACAGACTGAAGGACAATCGTTTGAAGACAGAGTGGAGAACACATCTATCTGCAAGCCAAGGAGAGACGTTTGAAGAATCGAACCCTACTGCCACCTTGATCTTGGACTTCCAGCGCCCAGAACCATGAGAAAATAAATTGTATGTTGCCTAAGCCACCCGGCTGTTATTTTGTTTACGACAGCCCATGACTCAGAAATTTGAGGACCTCCCCCCCAGACTTTATCCTGAAGTTCTGTTTCAGCTTCAGGGGCTTGTGTAATACTACTGTATCAAGGAGGGAGGCTCCTGCCATTCCCTGCACTGGGTCATTGAGACACTGCACAGCTGTCCCCAGGGCTGGCTACATAATTTACAAGCCCCATGCAAAATGAAGATATAGGGCCCTTTGGGCAAAAACAGGGAGGAAGTGTTTATTAAAGGTACTAAAATAGAAAGCTCATTTCCTCCACCATCTGTCTTCTGAAGGGGCATGGCTGCTGTTTTCTATTTGCATTTAATGTCATTCCAAGCAAATAAAAATTTTATAATGTGATTATGGGCATGATTTATGCCATTCATCTTCGCAGGGTGCAATGTCAGTGTTAAATAATTCACACAGGGATTCCACAGCTGGGGCACACCCACGTGCCCTCTTCTTATCAGAACCGTAGAAATCCTGCACAAGACCAGCTCTGCCATCTTTACCTCACCTGGGGACTCACACCTGTTCCACCAACCCTGCTGCCCTCGGCTTCCTGATGAGTACGGAACTTGACAGGATCAGGAGCCAGGGTCTGCCTTTCTTTCCCTTCCCTCCTAAGTCACCACTTCCAAGGCTTGGCTAACACAGGGAGGTGACATGAGTGAGAAAGGACAAGACAGGGTTCTGGGCTGCTCACAAGAGGCCACCGCCTCCTGCCGGTGCTCAGAGCAAGCTCTGGTCTGTAGGGAAGGCGAGCTCCGGTTGACTCGGTCATAGACATCATGTGGTCAGTGAGTCTCGTTGACCACCACTCACGAGGTGTCCATTTCCATGCTGTGCTCACCGGGCAGGGCGAGCAGTACATGCAAATGAGCAGTACAGGCAAGGAATGGTGGATACCCACAGTGGGCTGTCCCCTCCACTATGTACATGCTCCACTATCCCACCTGTTATGCCCCAATAATGGGTCCATGATTAAAAGAGCGAGACTGATACAAAGCGAAGGTCAAACAAAGCTTTATTTTGCACCAAGCATCAAGAATCAAACTGACCAGCCAGGGCCGCTTTTCTTACAGAGAAGTCAACCCCTCTCTCCTTTACAGACTAGCTTTTAAGGACATAGGCCATGCGGTTGGGCCTGGTCATGCACAGGTGGCCAATGAAATTGTAACACACAGAGAAGGCTGCACAGTGATGCTAGGTGACCAATTGAATTACAACTTACCTTTTAGTAGATATTTGACCTAGCCTATCACCTTGGTTAGGATTTTCGCCCAAAAGACTCACAAAGGGCGGGACCCATACTCCTTGGTAGCTAGGGAGACAGTATGCAGCCCTCCACTGATCAGATGTCTTACCTGGCCTGACCCACCCTTGTATTTGGGCTTTGTTACCTGAGGTTGATTTCCGGGACTTGTTTTTAAGTAAGTCCCCTGGGAGAAGGGGAGCAGGGACAGCTTAAGGGTTAAACAACAAGGTTATTGTGTAACCTCAATGGAAGCCTCTGGCTAAAATATAAAAATATAAAGTAGGTCCTTACACCACCCACTTCGCTCAAAAAACACAAAGTCAAAAATAATAAAAAGTAATTCCTAGACATTGAGAGAGAAGCACACTGACTTCACCTTAGAACCCTTCTGAGGGCGGTGCTTGGCAGGGTAGGGGGGTGTGAGGGGGTTGGGGGTGGATAATGGGACCTCTGAGGGTGTGGCCAAAGGTCAGGGCCATTTGGGAAGGGGCTTTCTGGGGGAGGGGCCCTTCTGGGAGCAAAGCCCTGGGTGGGGGCATTCCCTCTGGGGGCAGGGCTGGGAGCAACCCCAGAAACCTGGCCCACAGAGAAGCTGGTCCTTTCTCTCCCTCTGCCCCCTTTCCCCAGGGACCCCTAGGCTTTGGAGACTAAAGTCAAAATTAAAGCCATATGTCTAAATGGTTCATACTGTGGTTGGGTAGTGTTTTTAACATATTAATTGACTGGTTTTTCTCAGTATTTGTCAAACCTTAACCAACTCAAGGCTTTCTCTTAAGCAGCAGCGCAAGGCAGGCCGTTTAGTTGGGTCAAGCTGTTTGGTGATTCTTTGTAAAAACCCACCCTCTTGCGCTGCTCAGGAGGGCAGTGTTGCATCCTAGGATAAACATAAATATATATCAAATGTGTTTACAAGTTATATTTATATGTATACATTCAATTCTCTGTTTACATATATATGTATAAAATAAAAATAAAAATATTGTTTAAAAGGCTGTTTTCCGGGGTGCCTGGTGGCTCGGTGGGTTAAAGCCTCTGCCTTCAGCTCAGGTCATGATCCCAGGGTCCTGGGATGGAGCCCCTCATTGGGCTCTCTGCTCAGCGGGGAGCCTGCTTCTCCCTCTCTCTCTGCCTGCTTCTCTGCCTACTTGTGATCTCTGTCGGTCAAATTAATAAATAAAATCTTTTAAAAAAATGCTGTTTTGCAGGGAACCTGGGTGGCTCAGTCCTTAAAGCGTCGTTTTTCCACTCAGATCATAATCTTAGGGTCTTGGGATGGAGGCCCACATTGGGCTCCCTGCTCAACAGGAAGACTTCTTCTCCCTCTCCCACTGCCCTGCTTGTATTCCTGCTCTGTCTCTCTGTCAAATAAATAATTTTTTAAAAAGAAATACTTTATTAAAAAAATATATGTAAAATGCTATTTTGCCCTCTATCCTGGTAAGATTGAACACATTCCTAACAAGAGATCTTTCTTGAATTCGTGATAAAAATTTAACATTGTCTTAATGAATCCTCACAACATCCGCCTCCCCAACCCTTCTCAGATGTTACAATTAAGGTTCAGTGAAGTCCAAACACTGGGCCTGAGGTAATATATCCAGTATGTGGCCTCTTGGTATAGTCTAGCAGCCCAAATTGGGGGCGAGGGTGTTTGAGTGTCGTTGGCCAGGATGAAAAAGCTGAAAGATGAAAAGAAGGGTAGTCTTGCTTTTTGTCCCAAAAAAAGAAGATTTAGAAAGAAAGAGACCTGTCGCCCAAAGGAGGAGGCTCCCCACTGATCCCGGCTGGGCAGGAGTCAGAGCAGAAGGAAAACTCCCATCACCAAGGAGAATGGGCTTCTCCTTCATACAAAAGCATAGGATCCCTCTCACCTGATATGTTTCTGTCCCATAGTCATCCCCCTGTGCCTGCCCCATAATAGCATTCACAGGAAATGGCTGAGAGATACATTCAACTTGCAGAATTATAGCAAATAAAGTAATCTTTGACCCATCCTGGGAGCTTCTGATTACTGGGAGGGGCCAAGCCATCCTAGGGCAAGTGCACTCATTTCAAGAACCAGTAAAATGACTCCAAGAGTATCATAAGGGCTAGTGATCATGACTGGTCCAGAAATATTTCTGGGAGTCCCTTTTAACATCCCTCCCATCATTTCTTCTCATCTTCAAGGGAATGGTACTTAGGTATTCTGAAAGAAATATGCATGACTAGTAAACTGTGTGTGACCCCTGCCGCCTAATTCATCCCTCACCAGCCATTAACACTGATGGTTTGAAGGATGGCTACTCCCCTGGAAGGGCAAGAGCTGAAGCAGAATGTATGGGGCGAGGCGGCTCTTCCCCCTGGATATAAATAATTAAACCCAGTAGCCACCCTTCCTGCCTGGCCACTGTCATTTAGGTATGGCTGATTATCCCTAAATGGGAATGAGATGGGGGCGGGGGTGGGGGAGGGAAGCAGGTGACGGTCAAAAAAACTACAGTAGCTGCCACTGAGGGTCCAACCTGGCATTAGACTGAGCTCAAGTCCTGATTCCATCATATACGAGCTGTATGAACTAGGAAAACTGAGTTCAACTCTCGAAGCATCTGCTTTGCCCCCCCCCCCTTGGAGTGAGAATAGTCAGTAGTATTGACTTCAAAGGGCTTGTTAGGAGGATTAAATTAGATACTGTTCATTTAGCACAGTTCCTGGCCTATAGAAGGCACACACAAAAGTTGATTATCGTTTTTATGGACCTCCAACTTTAAGCCTTCTATAAAGAACCAAATGATATCTCTGAAAAATACCAACTGCCTACAAGGTTGTAGGGAAAGTGGTATCTATGTTGACCTGATTAGAAAAAAGTGGAAAATCTCTCTTGTTTAAGCCTTGTTGAAAATTTTCTAAACTCTGTCCACTCTTCTGCTTTAGTAATTAGAACAAACGTTGGAGACTCGTGATTTTCTGATAATTGAGTTGCTCGTTGTAACGCAGGGCAATTCGACATTAGTGTTTATTTAAAAAATTACCGCAAATGAAGATACATGGTGAGACGTGCACTAAATTTGATGAAAATCCTGACGTGAGTGTTTCTTCTTGGGATTCTCTCTCTCTCTTTTTTCTCCTATGATCTGAGAGCGGATTACATTCTACTTGGGTGATGGCTCAGGTCAAATGTGTGGTTTTGCAGGTGCCTAGCCTTTCACAGACAATCTTGGAAGAACCATCATTGTCTCTGTAAGAAAACGGAGGGAAAGATGTGATTTTAACACTCAGCCTACAACAGTTCAACAATCTACCAATGTGAATTTAGAAACGCTGAGCAAGTCCCCCTTCTAGTAACGAATATCTCTCCCGTTTTCTTATAATACCTGAGTTTCTACAACTGAGCAATCTACTCTTTTGTGTAAAACAGCTTCCCAGGATTGTTTCTCCTTTAAACGCAAGTGAACTTTGGGGATGGCACTCAGATCCCTTTCTTTTACTGGACAACTGTGGAGCAGGGGTTGGGTGTGCTTCAAGAGGGAAAATATCCACAAGGGGACAGAAAAAGGACATAAATGTACAAAATCCCATTTTCCAAGAATGTAAAAAGCTAACTTCCAGGGGAGCCTGGGTAGCTCAATTGTTAAGCATCTGCTCTTTGGCTCAGGTCATGATCCCAGGGGCCTGAGAATCCAGCCCCGCATCGGGCTCCCTTCTCAGAGGAAAAACCTGCTTCTCCCTCTCCCACTGCTTGCATTCCCTATCTCATTGTGTCTCTGTCAAATAAATAAATAAAATCTTAAAAAAATGCGAACTTCCAATATTTATTTTTTTTCCTTTGCTCTAAATATCTCAATGTTCACTTGTTGAAAGCAATTGATTGAAGCCCTGGGAAGAAGTGGTAGATTGAAGCACTCATCAGAGTTGTTTGTGCTGCTTTGCAGGGGTCTGGCTGCACTAAATTATTTCAAGAAGTATTAATTATCTAAGTCACTCAGAAGAATCCATTTACCTATTTCATTTTCTTTTTTTGAAGAGAATCTTTTTTTTTTAAGATTTTATTTCTTTGTCAGAGAGAGTGAGGGAGCAAGAGCGAGCACAGGCAGACAGAGTGGCAGGCAGAGACTGAGGGAGAAGCAGGCTCCCTGCCGAGCAAGGAGCCTGAGGTGGGACTTGATCCCAGGACGCTGGGATCATGGCCTGAGCCGAAGGCAGCTGCTTAACCAACTGAGCCACCCAGGCATCCCCCTATTTCATTTTCTGTGGTTCTTGATCCTTACCCCAAATTCTCACAGGCCTCCGCAGCTGGCACAGAGTCTGCTCCCATAACTATAATCCCTGTCCCATACTCTCACCTCCATCATACATCATACATACCTGATAAAACCCCACCCTGGTAAAAACCCAACCTTCTTTCCACCCTATGTCTGCCCCTGGCAGCTGAAGGTGGTTGGTGAGAAAAGCAACAATGCTGGAAGCTTTCACATTAAATTCTTTTTTTTTTTAAGATTTTATTTATTTATTTGACAGAGAGAGATCACAGTAGGAGAGAGGAAGGGAAGAGATCACAAAAAGAGGAAGGGAATCAGGCCCCCTGCTGAGCAGAGAGCCCAATGTGGGACTCGATCCCAGGACCCTGAGATCATGACCTGAGCCGAAGGCAGCGGCTTAACCCACTGAGCCTACCAGGCGCCCCTTTCACATTAAATTCTCAGCCACAAATCCAAGTATGTTTCTCTGACCGACAGAATCTCCATTCTTCTCGTGAAATATTTTGACTATTTCACATCTTCTTTCCTCCAACCTTAAGCCAGGGCTTCTCAACACTGGCCACACTTTTGAATCACCTGGAAGACTTTAAAACACAGGAGTGCCCACCTCCAAAGGACCTGATCTAATTGGTGTAGAACCAATTAGATTAATATCCAATTAGGGTCTGGATATAAGTGTGCTTTTAAAATTCTCCCAGTGATTCTAATGTACAGCCATTTTGTTCAGAGTGAGAATTGAACACCTTCCATCAGATACAGCTGATGACCGACCATTCTGATGACTTCACTGAGAAAAGTAAATTGAGGGCACCTGGGTGGCTTCAGCTCAGATCCTGGTCTCAGGGTCTCGGGCTCTCGCATCAGGCTCTCTGCTCAGCAGGAAACCTGCTTCTCCCTCTCCCTCTGCCTGCCTCTCTGCCTACTTGTGATCTCTCTCTCTCTCTCTTTCTCTCTGTGTCAAATAAATAAATGAATAAAATATTTTAAAAAAAGAATGAAAAACAAACTGGGTGGGTGTCTATGTGGCTAAGTGGTTAAGCGTGTGAATCTTGGCTCAGGTCATGAGCTCAGGATTATGGAGTCGAGCCCCACGTCAGGCTCCATGCTCAGCGGGGAATCTGATTGAGATTCTCTCCCTCTCCTTCTGTCTCTTCCCCCTGCATGTGTGTGCTCCTGCTCTCTCTCTCTCTCTCAAATAAATCTTGAAAAGAAAAATCGGTAAGGAAAGAAGACCCACAGAATCCCACTAAGTTTACCTGGGTGGAACCCTTACTCCAATCCCTTCTGAGTGAGGACAAGCCCCTCCACTTGGGGTTTCTTCTCATTTCCCTGATCTCTGAGTATGAATGTGCTCCAGGACCCAACCTCAGACTTCTCCTCTGTCTACACTGAGTCCTTGGTGACTGTCCCTCTTCTACCATCTATCTCCTGATGACTCCACATCTCCACCTCCAGTCCAGACCTGGATTTTGAGCTTTCTTCCACTGCCTGCTTTCCAGATCTACCTAGATGAGTTAAACCCAACATGTTCAAAACCAAGCTCTTATTCTTCTCGAGCTCTGCTGGTCTTGCAATAGCTCAAACAGGAGACTGTAGAGTCATTCTTGATTCATCTCTTTCTTTCACTGCCCACGTTTAATTCTTTGGTAGAAGCTGTGGATTCTATCTTCAAAATATATTCTAAATCTGACCAGTTCTCCACATTTCAGTTACTCCCACTGTGGTCCAAAACACCGTCTTCTATGAGTTATTGTAATAGTCTCCTATCTGGTTTCTGGATTCCATCTTTGCTCTGTTCTAGTTTATTTTCCACTCAGCAGTTAAAGCAATCCGTTTAAGACAAAAGTCAGACCTTGTTATTTCTCTGCTCTAAGATCTCCAATGGCTCCCCACTTCACTCAATACAAAATTCAGTCTTACAAAATTTAACACTCAACTTCCTTCTCAATTCATCTCCTACCTCTTCACTCAGCTGTCTCTGCCTCCGCTCACCAGCCTCCTTAGTGTTTAACAGAGTACAGCAAGTGCGTGCCTTTCTTGGGGCGTTGCACTTGTTTCCTCTTCTTAAATGTACCCGTCTTGTTCTCTGAATCCACTCAAGGATCTGCCAATGTCTTCTTATCAGAGTAATCTCCCCTAACTGCACACACAGCCAGCACCAGCACCATCACAATCAACATAGTTTCTGTCCCTCTCTACTTTTGACTTCTTATCAACAGCTGACATATTATATATTTATTTATTTACTGTCTGTTCTCTCTCTTCTATTTGAATGCATGTGCTATTAAATTGGTATTTGTGGTTTTTTTCCTTATTTATTCTGTGTTCAGAAGAGGATTTGATACATAATACTCAGTACATAATTGTTGAACGAATGAATGAATGAATGAATGAATCAATGGAAATATCAGGTTATCTCAATCATAAGAGAGATTTCTCTCAAGCATTTTCTATAGTATTGCCCTATTTCATCCTCTGCATCTCTGGGTTGATTAGTAGATAAAATCATCATGTAAAATCAGTTTGAGCAAGGTTGGATCCTTAAGCTTCTATGTCACCTAGGACTCCAAATGTCACGGTGTACCATGCACATTTGCCTCCAGCCTTCTCCCCCATATTTTGGTCATGGTTCAGCAGCTGTGGCATCGTTCAGCTTTCTTTTCCCCTCCCCTGTCTCAGTTCTAGGAGGTCCTCCTTGGCTTTGGGCCCCCTCCCTGTGGGTGATGAAGGCAATGTAGGGAGAAGCAGCAGCTTCCCTGACTCACCCCTGCTTTCTCCATTCATACTGATCCAGTAACGCATAGCCTGTGCAGTACAGGGCTGGCCAGGTCAGTCTCTGCCACCTTAGGACCTCATTTTTGTTCCCTGCGGCAGCTTGGCCATTTGCAAAATCAGAAATTGTAAAAGTACAAACAGGAGACAATATGCCATATTTTATGGATTTTAAGATGCCCCTCCCCTCCCATTTTCTTTCACATCTCCAATGTCAGGAATTGTCTTATAGTTGGGGCTGAGCAGGTGGAAGTCCCTATAAAGTTACCACAGCTTGACCCTGTGCCATGTGGTTACTGCTCCTAGGGCACAACTGATCATCTACATCCCTTGGCATGCCAAGCCACAGGCCTTTTGAGGACCATTTAAAGAAAGAAAATAAACTGGTTATTATATGAAAATCTCAGATAAGGAAAAAAAAAAAGAAAAAAGAAAAAGAGAAACCCTACCAGCATCAAACCAAGCAGAATGGATGACCTCAGAATACTTTTATAAGAAGTATAGCATGCAAAACAATCTTGAGAAAGGAGAACAAAGCTGGAGGTATCAGTTTCTTGGATTTCAAGATATACTACAACATTATAGTAATCAAAACAGTAGGGTACTGGGAGAAAATATACGCATAAATCAACAGAAACAGGATAGAGAGCCCAGAAATAAATCCACAATTATATGGTCAATTAATCTTTGACAAAGGAGGCAAGTATATGTAACAGAAGAAAGTCTCCTCAAAAACAGTGTTGGGAAAACTGGAGAGCCATTTGCAAAAGAATGAAACTAGACCACATTCTTTTACCATACACGTAAAGAAACTCAAAATGGATCAAAGATCTAAATGTGAAGTGTGAGGTGTGCCTGTCTTGCTCAGCCTTTACAGCATGTGACTCTTATTCTTGAGGCTGTGAGTTTAGGTCCCACATTCAGTGTAAAGCTTACTTAAAAAAAAAATTAAATGAATAAATGAGAGCCCTGAAACCATAAAACTCCTAAAAGACAATAAGCAGTAATCACTTGGAGATTGGTTTTAGCAACATTATTTGTGGGTATGTCTGCTTAGGCAAGGGAAACAAGAACAAAAATAAATTATTAAGACTACAACAAAATAAAAAGCTTTTGCACAGTAAGGGAAACCCGCAACAAAACCAAAAGGGAACCTACAGAATGGGAGAATACAGTGGTGAATGATAAATAAAATAAAGAATTAATAACCAAAATATGTAAAGAACACACACACACCAAACCCCCCAAAAACCCAAACCCCAACATAAAATCCAATTGAAAAATGGGCAGATGACTTAATAGACATTTTTCCAAAAAATACATACAGACACCCAATAGACATGTGAAAAGATGCTCAATATCACTCATCATCAGGAAAATAAAATCAAAACCACAGGGAGATCTATCACCTTATACTTGTCAGAATGGCTAGTATTAAAAAGACAAGAAAGAACAAGTGTTGGCCAGGATATGGAGAAAAAGGAACCTCTGTATTTTTTAGTGGGAATGTAAATTGGTGCAACAACTGTGGAAAACAGTATGGAGGTTCCTCAAAAAATTAAAAATAGATTTACCATATGCTTTAGTAATTCTAGTACTTGATATTTATCCAAAGGAAATAAAAACACTTGATTCAAAAAGATATATGCCCTCCTAGGTTTTCTGCAGCACTATTTATAATAGCCAGTATATGGAAGCAGTTCAGGTGTTTATCAGTAGATGAATGGGTAAAGATATGGTGCATATAGATATATAATGGAATATTATCCAGCTATAAAAAAGAATGAGATCTTGCTATTTGTGACAATATGGCTGGATCTAGAAGGTATTAGGTTAAGAGAAATAAGTCAGACCGAGAAAGGCAAATACCATATGATTTCACTTCCTTTTTTTTTCTTTTTAAGATTTTATTTATTTATTTGAAAGAGAGAGAGATCACAAGTAGGCAGAGAGACAGGCAGAGAGGCAGGTGAAGCAGGGTCCCCACCGAGCAGAGAGCCCGACTCGGGGCTCGATTCCAGGAACATGGTATCATGACCTGAGCCAAAGGCAGAGGCTTTAACCCACTAAGCCACCCAGGGGCCCCTGTAATTTCACGTCTATATGGAATATAAAAAAAGAAACAAGTGAACAGACAAAAAAATAAAAAAACAGAAATAGACTCTTAAATACAAAGAACAAACTGGTGGTTATGGGAGGGAAGGTGGATGGGGGATGGGTGAAATAGGTGAAGGGGATTAAGAGGTACAAATTTCCTGTTATAAAATAAATAAAATAATTTCTTGTTCTTATCTGGAGATGAAAAGTACAGCATTGGGAATACAGCCAATGATATTATAATAAGTTTATATGGTGACGTGATGATATACTTACTGTGGTGATCACTGAGTAATGTATAGAATTGTGAAATTACTATGTTGTACACCTGAAACTAATTTAACATTGAATGTCAGCTATATGTCTAATAATAATTTTTTAAGTGCAGCATGACAAAAGCTCTGGGTGGCTCAGAGGAACATATTGTGAGAAAAATCTGGGCACTGAAATCTCTCAGTTAGAAAGTAAATAAAAGTAGTGAGATTCTTAATGTGAGGTTTGGAAAAACGTTAACCCAAAATTTTAACTTTTATTTTATGTATGCATTAAGGCCATATGTAATAAAAATCTGTCTAAATACTTACCAAAGAGCTTTTTGAATACATTTAAATTAAAATATTAATGAAAAGAAAACATTGTATCATAGTTTGAATGGTAGCATTTTTTGTTTCTTATTAAACTATACCAGGAAAGGAGGCCAAGACTCAATGAAATATGGCTATTATCCCCAGTTTCACAAGAGCATGAACCTCTCTGGCTTAACAAAGCCTAAGGAATCTACTACAGAAATGGGTTGTTCTTACTACCCTGGAGCCTTTTGTGCAGACTATGAACCAAAAGCTCAATATTAATCTTAAAATTAATTATATTACAAAGTTGTATTATTTGGAAGATGTGTTTAAATGACTCAAAGTTAAAAGATCTCAGTATAATGCTGGTTCTATAATTATCCTCCCAGAAAACATTACTTGTAAAACTTAATGATGTAGAACCATAATCATAGCATCGAGTAGGAGGTTGCCAAGCAGATGGGAAAGTTTTTTGGTTTTTGTTTTCCAGTTGTTTTCTTCTCTTTCCTCCCCTCCTTTACAAGGAGAATCAGCCACCTGTTTTTAAAGGCTGAAGTATTTTTACTGTTCTTGGTTGGAAACATTTGTTTAAACAAAGTAGCACTGGTTGCTAAACCCTTGATTCTAAATGGACATAGCCATCTCATTTTTGTTGGGCCAGGGTTTGGATAACAATTTGATTTCCCAGTCTGTTTCTTTTGTGACCATATAATCCTCTCCCAGTGTTGCATGCTCTGTGAGCTACAAGCACTTGAGAGCTCATAAGCACAAATACTCCAAGGTTTCTTTGGGATTAGCACCATACAAATGCAGATTTGGCACAATGGAAGACTGTTTCCATGCTTGTAACTGTTACTGCTCTACTTCCTGCTTCCTCTGGGTAGCAAAGCTAGCTACTGTTTTTAAAATACTCACTTACTTTAGCTGCTGACTTTTTCATTGGCTGCCTGGAGAAGAGAAGGAGTTCTTGCCTATGTATTTCAGTGTTTTGATCCCTTTCAATTATTTTTTAAAATATATGTCATTAAATTTTACAGGAGTATTACAGAATTCCTAATTGCAGAATTTGAACTTGAGCTATGCAATCTTACTTTTCGTATTTAATCTATGTGTCAATGACCTTTTTAAGTCTGATTACCTGTATGAACTCTCTTCAGAATCTTTCCCTGGTTAACACAGTATAGAGAAGTGCTGGAAACCAGTTCTTTTCTGTGACACAATTCTTCCAACGGAGTTGAAATGCTTTGCAAACAATTTCACGTATATCAGCCAATTCATATACAAAGCAATGTCATGTGAATCCTTTCCTTTTTATATATCATCTTTCAGTGATGATCAGGAATTCATGCTGGTACAGAGACTCTGGTTTGGGAGGAGGAAACAGGGGCTTGCGAGGGGAGGGCAAGAGCAGAAGCTGCTCACCTGCTGTTATAACGACCTTAGCTGGTGGTACCAACATCTTCACCCTTTATGCATCTGCATCCTTTATGCATGAAATAGCAATATGCCTTTCCCTTTTGTGTAATCCTTATTTAGTTAATACCCAGTAGGATTTGCAAGCCCTTCACATCTCTGTGGATTTATTTTATTTCAGAGTGCAAGTGACTTTATGGCCCAATTACCATCATTGTGACTTATTGCATTATTGTGGGAGGGAGAGAGGAGCAAGAAACGCCTGATCACGTGTATCGTCATCAATGGAATGAGTGCCACGCACTCCTGGCCAAGGCAGAGGGATGGATGAAACCTTTCTGATCTATTGTTTATCAGAACACTGAAGCCTGGGTGATTGTGCTGTACTTTAACAGACAAGTGTGTCAAATGTATGGGTGAAGATGTTGCAGTGGTGGTGTTAGAGTAATTAATATTTGGAAGGTAATGAATATTTTGAGTTTAAAGATGTCAAAGGTCAAAGACGGAAGGAATGACTAAGATCGGATGTTGACCCCCTCAAATTACAGGGGTATTGAAGCGAGACTGAGTCACCACCTGACCCCAGGAATGAACCAGCGAGGAGGGCTCCTTATTAGAGCAAGGCTCCCGGAAGCCAGATAGCCCTTGTGCTTGCAAGAGCTCAAGGTACAGCCGGCTGTGGAGCACCGAAGCAGCAGCAGCCACAGCAGCCACGGGAATCGTGACCCTCAGGCCCGGCGCCTACCTGGAATTTCCGCAGCGCCTGGTTCAGAACCACCGGGGCGGACAGCTCCCCGCCGCCGCCGGCGCCGACTGCGGAAGGGGACCTAGAGCGAGGGCTTCACGCTCCGTGAGCCGGCTGGGGCGGCGGGAAGACCGGCTGCGTCCCCCCCAACCCCCGACACCCACTCAGTTCCTCCCTTCCCCCTGCGGGGCCGCGCGGGGCCTGCGGGTGGTCGTCCCGGGCCACAGGTTCCGCAGGCGAGGAAGCCACCGTCCGCCCTCACCCGTGCCGCCACCGCCGCCGCAGCTGCTCTCCTCGCCCCGCTCTGCCGAGGGGTTTGGGGCGTGCTTCGCGCCGGCCCCGCCCCTGCCTGCTCCCCATTGGCCGGCGGGCGGCCGGAGGTGCGAGGAGGCGGGTCCGTCTCTGGCGGCTCGCGGCCGGGAAGGTCGGCCAGGGAGCGCGGGGTGCGGCGGGAGGGCGCGCGGGGACGCAGCGGGCGCCGAGGAGACGCAGCGGCGGCGGTAGCGGGGGCACCTGGGCCCGGCCGCAGCCCCTGCCTCCCGCCCTCGCGCCCTGCGTCCCTCCACGGCCTGCAGCCTGCGGCGCCCGAGCTCCGAGGGCGCTTCCGAGGGCGCTGGGCCCGAGCCGGCCAAGATGGCGGGCCTGCCGGGCGTGGGGCGGCAGGCGCTGTGCTGCGGGCTGCGCTGGTGGGGGGCGGCGGGCCGCGGCGCGGGCCCGGTGCCCGGCGCGTGTGGCTGGGAGGCGCTCTGGGGGGCGGGCGCGCGGGCGGCGGCCGGGGCCATGGCCCAGGTCGGCGGGAGCGCGCGGAGGAGGGCGCCGGCGCTGCTCGAGGCGGCCCTTGCGCGCCACGAGAGCCTGCATATCTGGGACGAAGTGTTCGGCGAGTCCGGCCCGGACAGCGGCGGGAACGCCTTCTACAGCACGTCCGCCGCCTCGCGCTCCTCCTCCGCCGCCTCCTAGGACGCCGAACAGGAGCGCCCCGGCCCCCGCTGCCTCCCGACGCCCCCGAAGGGCAGGAGTCCGATGAGGACGAGGCCAGGGCGGGTTGGAGTGCCACGCTGCGGGACCGCCCGCCCCCGCGCTTCGTGTACACTGGCGGTAAGGCGCGGCCCGCGGGGGCGGGGGCGGCCTGGGGAGGTGTGAGCGCGGGGCTGGGAGAACTCCAGACGTTCCGCGGCCGGCTGCTTGAGGGCGGCTTTTCGGTCAGCACACAGATGGGGCCCTGGCAGCGGGGATTTGAAGTGCGAGAATCAATCTGGTTGCGTGGTGGTGGTTGGTGGGGGCCGCTTTGACTTCCCCGTGGATGGAGAGGATGAGGCGGAGGTCCAGGTGGCACCCTGCCACTGGCAAGGACCCAAGGGGAGGGCCTTCCCTCCCTTGCTGGGAGTGTCCAACCCAGTCACACCTGTGGGGTTGTTGTTAGGGGTGCGTTTGAGTTAGGTTCCTAAAGCCCGATGCAGCTTGTGTGTGTGTGTGTGTGTGTGTCTGTGTCTGTGTGTGTTTGTTGCGGGTGGGGGGTACGTAAATCGTTTTGTGTGGATGGCCCCAGAGCAGCGTTACCCAGGTGCCAGGGGTGGGGCAGCCAGCCTTTGGAGGGAGGCCTAGTGCGAGCCGGGACATCTTCACTGGCTCGTGTTTTCTCCAGTGAATCTGACCAACTTTGTCCATCCCTTTCAGGATCACTTGCTGAGAGCAGAGAAGAGTGAGAGGACCAGTTATCAGCGTTAAGCTGTCTTCTCTCGCTCCAGAAGGCACTTGTGTGTTCTGCTTACCGACACGGTCATGGTCAAGCCCCTGATATCTGGAGGTCGCAGGCCTGCTGGTGGTTGTGGCTGCTTGAAATCCTCCTTTACTGCCTACTTTTTGGGAAGGTAATTCTGACACGTCTCTGCTTAGCCTGCAGAAGCTCTGCGGCCTCTGCCCTCTGGGAGAGGTGGAGACCAGCCAGCAGTCCCACCTGTCCCCTGATGCTTTCTGTTCCTTGCTCGACAGCCTACTGTGGCAGGCCCTTGTTTCTGCACACCATTTTCTTGTGTTGAAGAGTGTGCAACCAGTGTTGTGGAGGACCAGGGAGTGGCCATACTGGACCCAATGCCGCTCTCCCTGTGGCTCTCCATGATTGTTGTTCAACCATAAGAGGGCAGGCCAAAGGGAACCCTGGCTGGTGCCTGGGCTAGGATCTGGACCTTGTGCCACAGCCTGCTGGTAGGCTGATTGGGTTGGCTGGACTCTCTCAGCAGGGAGTGGTCTGCAGACCTCCCACAGACAGGCTGCAGTGTGGACACCCTGAGCTACAGCTGGGCTCTAGGGTCCGAGTCAACTGTGCTGTGTTTTGGAATGGGTGAATTTAACATATTCTCATTTAGGCTTCAGTTCAGAGTTTGGGAATTTTGAAAGTCACATCACCCTGCATAATCCTTTTAAAGCCCATACATTTCCCAGAATGTCATAAGGGTTTCCAGCCCCAGATGGCTGTTTTCCATTCAATTAGCTCTTTAAGAATTGTACGTACCCAGAGCTCTGGTTTGGCAGACTTGATGCTGTGAGTGCTGTGATCCAGTTTTTGATCTTGGAACATGAGAGACATGTCCTCTTGTTTCCCTCCCTCTCTGGGGAAAATAGGGGAATCGTGTTAGCTTAAGCCTGGTTATGACTAAGAGCCCATGAGTGTTGGTCTGAGAAGGATGAGCGCACCTAAATACATTTTCAAGCAATATTATGTTTCTCAGTAACCTATACTTGGGAGAAATTCTGCATCAGAGCAATTTAGTCTAGCCACTGTGGCACTTAAATGGTCATGAAGTTCAGGATCATTTGTCATTTAGCATCAGGTTCAAATTCTGCTTCCTTTGGATGTGCACTGAGCTCACATCTGGACCTGAGAATCACAGGCAGGCAGGTGCTTTAACCAAAGACATTTAGTGGTTATTGGGTGGTATTTATACCCAATTTTGTTTTCTGGTTTTTTGTGAAAGCTTGCTTTTAAAATCCAGCCCTAATGAAGAATTTCCTTTTCTTCTTGAAACAGTCTTTCCCTGTGGGAAATTCGGGGTGGTGGCGGAAGGGTGAGGTGGATGGTTTATTAAGCATGAGTTCAGATGGCCTGGAACAATGGGATATGATTTATGGGGCCTGGAAATAGATGCCGGGCAGAGAAAACCCTTGTGCCCCGCGGTGGGGGGAGGAGAGATGGACGGGTTTGGTAAGAGTGAGAGCTGCACCCTGGCCAGTCTGAGAGCAGAGAGGCTCAGGCTCTGAGGTTTATTAAAGTGTCAAATATAACCCCACTTTAGGAAGGCAGCTTGGGCCTGTCTTCCATCTTTGTTCCCTGGTTCACTGACAGACGTCAGCGGGCCGGTGGGGTAGGAAAGGGTTGCAAACAGGATTGTGGCATTTGGATCTGTGATCAACCCTCGAATAGGAAAATCCGTAGCAGAAATGGCTGTTGCTGCTAGAAGCAGATGAGGAAAGCAAAGGACTTAGGGAACAGGTTTCATGCCTGCCTTCTGCTGCAAAAGCGTGTGTGTGTGTGTGTGTGTGTGTGTAGATAAGTGAATGTGTATGTGTGCATAGGTGTCTTACACATAAATATGTATTGCTTGTGCTGGATTGGGCTGGTTGGGGATTTTGGTTTTGGTTTTAAATTAGAGATCACAGGTGCTGTCTAGGAGTCCCGCTGATGCCCTAGAGTCCTTGCGCCGGAGAGAGGCATCGGCACTGGGCACCCCTGAGCTTGGATCTGCATCTGGAGTGCAGTAGGGAGGCACCTGGTGCCCAGCCGAGGGAGGAGGGCAGGGAGGCAGAGGTGTTTCTGTGGTTCAGGTTGAGACTAGTCCACGAACAGCTCTTCTAGTCTTCCAGTCTTCCCAGATTCTTCCTTCTGTTCTGTCCACACATTTAGCTTCCTGGATCAGGCGCTCCAGAAGTGCAGCCAGCAGATAGGAGTGGAGGTACCCTCTCCCTCTCCCCCTTCCCTCTCCTCCCTGGCTTCTGGTTGTGCCTGGAGATATGGGCCCCCTTGAGGTGATTTAAATACAAAGACCATGCTTGCCCTGCTGCCTCTTAAACCCTGTCTGAAGGGAGGGCCAGCTTGGAAGCTGGAGATGCGTGCTGGGACCCCAGGGTCCAGAACCTTCTCCTGATCAGTCTTACAGCTCTCCCTCTAAAATAACCCCTTCAAGCTGTCAGCCTCACCTGCCCACTGTGTAAATAACTGACACAGCAGCACAGCAGGCGGGCTCACTCCTTGGAAGCAGCACGAAATTCAGGACGCGCTGGTTTCTGGGCTTCTGCCCTTCTCATTTCCCATTCTGAGCAGTCTTGTGACTCGTTTCCTCTGAGGAGGCAAAGGAACAGGCAGATTCCCAGATGCTCAGGGGCTCCTCTGTGTTTGGCTTTGTCGGTGGTTCCTTTGCCATGGCTGGCTGCATTCTGAGCTGTTTGCTTTTTCTCTTAGAGGCTGGACATCCTAAGAGTTTTTTTTTTCCTGTGTACCGTGTCAGCAACCCTCGGTAATCATTCAGCAGGGAGGTGTGACCTTGAGAAGCTGAAGACGACCGTAGGCCTTAGGAAGTTAACAGGGTTAAATGTTTTATCTTAGGGTTTGTTGTTGGTTTACTCAGCTTAAAGTCTTTTTTGACTGAGAAGTAAGAGGAGAAACATCTTAAAGCTAGAGTTAAATGTATATGCTTGTAATGGGTTTGTGAGCTGAGGTACCTGGGCCCTCGTCATTGGTGTCCACGGTGAGCCACTGCTCCCAGCTTTAGCTCTGTATGGCATTCGGTGGCTCCGGGAGGAGGTGTGCATCTGGGCGAGCGACAGGGTACGCCTTATGCAGTGCTCCCTAATAGTCAGCCACGTGCCCCTACCACACAGAATTCAGAGAAGGGAGCTTCCTGGAGGGAGGTGGTGTTCAGGCTGTGGGCATGACGGTGACCACAACCAGCGGGCCCCGGTCATAATGTTCCATTTCATAATCACGCCAAACCTTTGTGAGTACTCCGAGAGAGCCGCGATCACCTCCACTTCACAGAGAAACATGGTTTCGTCTGAGGCGATGAGATTACCTGGGGAAGTGGTAGCCTTCTCTCGAGGGAGACTTGATTAATCAGGGAAGGTCGTGCCTTTTTAGTTTTTTTTTTTCGTTACAGCAATCTGAAAACTTTTGCTGTCAGAAATACTTTCGTATTTTTACAGGGAATTGCTTTACAGGGTCTTTTTCTCAGGGCGTACGCAGTTCAGTGAGATCTAATGCATGTTTGGATTTGGATTTGTGTAACCAATCTGCACAGTCGGATAAGAGACAGGAAATCTGCAATGTTATCTCTTTATTTAATCTGTCTCAGCCACTGTGATGAGCGTCGATAGAGCGCTTCTGCAGGCAGCAGGGCTCTGAATCTATGGGGAATCTGGGAGTTGTGTGGGGTCTGGTACTCAGTTTTATTTTATTTATTTAAAGATTTTATTTATTTTATTTGACAGATAGAGATCACAAGTAGGCAGAGAGGCAGGCAGAGAGAGGGACGAGGAAGCAGACTCCCTGCTGAGCAGAGAGCCCGATGCGGGGCTCCATCCCAGGACCCTGAGATCATGACCTGAGCCGAAGGCAGAGGCTTTAACCCACTGAACCACCCAGGCGCCCCTGGTACTCAGTTTTAGAGTTGAAAACTCACCTTTATTTTTAAGAAGTGTGATTGTGTATTTTTTCTTATTAATAAGTAATATATGTACATTTTAGGGAAAAATGATAAAATTTTAAGAAATCCCATAATCCCTCATGACCTTAGCTAATCATAGTTAATCATATTGAGTATATTCTTCATATATCTTAGGTGTCAGCTTGTTGGGTGACCTTCTCTTTAATTGTAATTAATATATTGTAGTCGTTTTCCATTTACATTTTTAAATGTCGATTTTAATGAGTCCGCGGTATCACACAGTTTCCTCTGGGTCCGTGTTGTTGCTGCCTCCCTCTTGTATTTGTTCTGCTGTGATAAATATTCTTGAAACCTAAGTCTGTGTGCACATCTGTAGCACAATCCTTAGCAGAAAATGACCGAAGCAGAATTGAATCAAGGACCCACTGTAAGGTTTTTGGTGTCTGTGGTGAAATAGGTCTCCATAAACATATCTACAATGCTCCTGCCGGCTGTGCACAGAAATCCTTAGAAAGTCATGCTCGGAGGACCTGCTCCAGTGTGTGAATCCTGCCCGCCAGGGCTCTTGGAGAACCGTTGCCTTTGGTAAAGCTTGCTGAGGTGTAATACACACACACAGCACATGAGTCCTAGCATGCGGCACGCTGTGTGTAACTACTACCCAGATGAGGATCAGGAACATTCTGAGCACACCAGAGGTTCCCTCCTGCTCCTTCCCAGTCAGTCACTCCCTGCCCCCTGCTTCTCTTCCATCACCAGCGATCAAGTTTGCCTGTTACCTTGCTCTGGTGGTTCAGTTCCTCAGGACATCTGTGGATTCCTTCTTGTTGTCGCGTATGTGGCATCTTAAATTTCGTTATCGTCTGTTGTCTTCCATCACGTAGGTACTGTAGTCAGTTATCCGTTCTCCTGTTAATGGTCTTTTACATGGCATCCAGTTTGGGGCTTCCGAGGATAAGCTGCTTTAGACATTCTTGTGGTTTTGATGGACAGATACATTTCCCTTGATCATGTAAACCTAGGAAAAGGTTTTCCATGTCCTAGATTAGATGCGGGTCTCCCCTGTCGACCTTGTGGACTGGGTGATGTTTTGCTGAGGCCTGTCTTGTGCATGGCCAGATGTTGGCCACCTCCATTTGGCCTCTCCCCACCAAATGCCCAGTGGCGCCCTTTCCTCCAATTACATCAACCAAACGTTTCTCCAGGCATTGCCATATGTCCCCTGGGGAGCCAAATCACCTGCAGCTGAGAACAACTGCTTAATTTTCTTAAAATTTATTTAAAATTTATTTTTTGAAAAGATTTTATGTATTTATTTGAGAGGGAGGGGAGAAGCAGAGGGAGAGGGAGAAGCCAACTCCCTGTTGAGTAGGGATCCCGGTGCAGGCCTGGATCCCAGGACCTTAGGATCATGACCTGAGCCGAAGGCAGATGCTTCACCGACTGAATCCCCTGGTGCTCTGAGAACCCCTGCTTCAGTACATGCTGCCACACTGTGTTCCAGTTCATCCAGCTGCCAGCGATGTGCGGGACATGCCATGTGTTAATTCAGCAACATACTGAACCCTGCTGGGATAAAATGATGAGTGAGACCTGTCTCCTGGGGTCCAGCAGGAGAGACAAAGTAAAGACAAGGAGAAAGAGCCTCTGGGAAGCAGTGGGATCAACGTTAACAGGGATTTATATGGAATTCTGGGGAGGGTCACCTGGTCCAGCGGGGTTGGGGAGGAGGTGGCCCCTCGGATGGAGGTGGCCCCCTGAGCTGCTTCTGGAAGCAGAGATAATGATTACTCAGGTGAAGAGGAAGGAACAGGGCATTTCCAACTCGGGCAAAGGCCAGGAGGAGAGAGAAGGTATGCCACTCTGCCCAGGGGTGAACCCACCCTTTTCCTACCCTGAGCATCCCGACCCGAGGCCTTATATACGAAAATGTCCTGAAACGCGACATGATGTCCTTGTTACCACAGCACAAGTAACTGTAGCTGGGATCCAAGGTCCCATGTTCAGGTGCAGATACAGATGTTTCCGGCATTTCCTAGCGCCCACAGAGAGGGGAATGTGGTCGGCTCGGTGAGATCTATGAACTTAGGATGGAATCTCTGGAGAAGCCCTGAGCTCTGCCCTCGAAAGAAGGAAGAGGGAAAGGGAAAAACTCAACTTCTGTTGGCGGAAAGAGGCACGGTGTTGTCTCGGGGTGGGAGGGATGTCGTAGTAAAAGGATAACAGGCTCTGAAAACCCCCTGTAATGTGATGATGATGTTCCGCCCCGACTGGCACGTGGTGCAGAGAGCCCCTCTCCCCTTTTTGAGTTTCAGAAAAAACTTATTACAAAAGTAGGAACCCCGGGCAATAGTTAGCTGTGTGTTTAATAAGCCACTTTACTAAAAAGTTTAGAACTGCAAATCTTGACACTCTCGCTGCGACAGACTCACTCCTTGGCCAGGATATTGGAAACTTCATCTGCTTCCATTTCCAGCTTCTAGGCTCGTGGACACCCCCACCCCATCCCCATTTCTTCTGTGGAAGAGGAGCGATCTTTTACAAATATAGGCTAATCTGATGATTCCCCGCTTAAACCTTCATGTAGCTTCCGGCTGAAACCAAAGGGAATTCCAGAGTCCTTCGCAAGGCCTCCAATGCCGACAGCTGCTCCGCAGCCTTCCTTCCAGTGTCCCCTTAGTCCCCTGTCCTGCTCTCTGCACATAATCTATTCATTTCCGCCTTCATGCCTATGGGGCCCATACCTGGAATGTTCTTCATGGCAGGCTCTGCTTGTTAGTTTGGTCTTGATTCAGATGTCACTGCCTTACCCCATCCCTCTTTGCTGCCACATTTGCTAATATGTTTCCCTTGTGGGATGAGATGCTGGATGTCTTGGTCACAGTTAGGACACGTGAGTCCTCTGTGTTTGTTGAATAAAGGAACTAACAGAAGACCAGATGAACACACAGCTAGATTGTTAAAAATGAGGATGGAATCAGCACCAATGGAGAAATGTCTAAACGTTTTCTACATCCCAAATAGTGGAAGAGAGGTTGGACCACTCTTGAGGGAACGGATTCCCTACTAGGAAGGCAGCGAAGCAAGTCTGGGATGTGTTTTACAGGTTTTCTGTCCTGCATAGAAAACTGAACTTGGCCTCGGAGGAACTCTACAATCTTGGGCTTCTGTGGCCTGCCCACTTCCTAAGATCTAGAGACCCCCCAGACAAAAGCCTATTAGAAATCTTAAGGGAAGCCAGCCTCTTGTACCCTTTTATCTGTTTAACAAGTACTTCTGTGTCCTGTACTATGTGCATATAGTGTTCTAAGACCTTCATTTTTTTTTAAGATTTTATTTATATATTTGAGAGAGAGAGAGAGGGTAGGAAGTGAAGAGGGAGGGAGAGGGACATGCAGACTCCTCGCTGAGCTAGGAGCCTGACACGGCCCTATCCCAGGACCCTGAGATCATGACCTGAGCTGAAGTCAGATGCTTACCCACTGAGCCACCCAGGTGCCTCTAAACATTTTGTAACGTGTGTGCTCCTCAAAACAATCTTGTGAGGTATTATTATCCTCATTTTTAGTATAAGGAAACTGAGTCAACGATTGGCCAAGTGTTCTCGGGTGAAAGAGTTCCTTTGATTAGGGCTCGAGGAAACCCCATCCTTACGGCGTGAATGTGGAACACAGTATATCTGTTCAGATCTGCTACTTAATGGTATTTCCCTTGTGAGGGGCCCTTGAAGGCCAGTGTCATTCTCCAGATCTGTCTGACCTGCTGCCTCTCTTCCTGGTGGCGGCACCTCGTTACTCAGCACCCTTTGTAGTGAGACGGGACCGCTGAATCCAGGCAGCGGTGGAAAATGAGCCCAAGTTTGGGCTCCACTCTCAGGCCTGGCCGCGGGGAGGCCCCTGGGAGCCACACGTCAGGGATGTTGGGGGCCGGCAGGCAAAACGACCTCGTATCGAAATCACCATTTGGAGAAAAGCTGCTCCTGCATCAGCCACAGCTCTCAGGGATTAAAGGCTTTTTGGCCAGAAATGAACTTCTTCCCCTGTTGGTTCTTGGTACGTTTGGTGGGGGGTGTTAGAGGAGCCGGGTTTGCAGACACAGATGCTGAAGAAAAGCGGATTCCTCCGGGGAAGTGTATTCAGAGCAGTAGGGCCCACGCGGCATTGCTGCGTGGGGACTCCTGAGGGGCTATGAGGGAAGACAACCCAGAGGATAAAAATCGATTGCCTGTCTCCTTGCTGCGACATTCCCACGGTGATTTTGGGAGCGGCCACGGAAGGGTGCCGGGAAGCCACGTGCATCCTGCGCTCTGGAGATGGGTGCTGAACC